>NC_042615.1:787850542-788450542 GCF_901001135.1 Rhinatrema bivittatum
GCTTGTGCTGCTTTACCCCTTCTCGGCTTCCTGCACAGATAGCAGGTGCAAAGAACATAAGAAATTGCCATGCTGGGTCAGACCTAGGGTCCATCAAGCCCAGCATCCTGTCTCCAACAGAGGCCAAACCAGGCCACAAGAACCTGGCAATTACCCAAACACCAAGAAGATCCCATGCTACTGATGCAATTAATAGCAGTGGCCTTTCCCTAAGTAAACTTGATTAATAGCAGTTAATGGACTTCTCCTCCAAGAACTTATCCAAACCTTTTTTAAACCCAGCTACACTAACCCCCATCCTCCAGTTTGCAGGCGTTTTATAGGGGAGCATGCTTTGCTAATTTTCAGAGACAAACAACATGTGTGGTTTGAAAATTGACCGCAGTGCATGAAGGTTGCAGTGCCTGTGCGCATTAAAGGTAACTTGGGCTATTGAAAATTGCCTCCCTTTATATCTCAATGGAAAAAATGCTTAGTGCGTTGGGTCTCTAGAGAATGAGGGGTTAATGAAAATTCTAGTATAAATGACATTCCCGATGAAGTCTGAAGTAACATTTACTAGATGAAGAAATGTGATTTGCTCCAATGTATTTGATAAAGCAGGGGGGGGGGGGGGGGGGGGCAAAAAAATCAAACCCATTTCTGCAGGGAAAACAGCATTTCACTCAGGGAAATGGGCTTTTTGAAACGAGCCCGCCGCCTGTGCTGGTTAAACGAGAGCGCGTTGGGAAAGGGACGCACTATTACCCACAGTGCTGCAGGGACATTCCCCAGGGACGAGGTTAGGTTGGGAGAAGTATAAAACACTCGCGGATGTGGGGTTTTAAAAGCTATGTGTGCTTTGCCCCCCATGACGTACCCGCAGTAGAGGAGGCGCAAATCCCGCAGAAATAATCAAAGCAAAATGCCATTTTGATTATCGGTGCATTTATCAAAATGTGATAGGAGGAGTTAGCCACTGTGGTTAGGTTCATTGCTGTTTGTGATGTCTCCTGTAAGGCAGAGAGAGAGAGAGAGAGAGAGACTGGCCATAATGTCATTTCCATAGGTAGGTATTTGTATCCCTATGGTAGGCCCACCTAGTAACTCGAGAACAGTTGTCTCATGGGAAGATTTGATGGCCTTCGGAGTGAGGAAACTCACTCCAAGATGAGATTTGGGCAATGTTCTCTCAACCTAGCTTGATGGACTCTAACATCAAGCTAGGTTGATGTTATGGCCAGTCTCTTCAGGTCTGACACCTATCACAATGTGCACTAACTTAGCTCTTCACATAGGTAATTAGTGCAAATTGTGATAACTGAATTTTTTGCATAAACCATGCCCCTTTTGCAATTGCATGCGGTACTTACCACATTTTGATAAATCCAAGCCATGGTTTGCGCCGATGCGGACAGTTAATTATTGCCCCCAGAATGTCTTATATAAGGATTTTTCTTTAGGGGGTAATCAAGGACAATTAATTATAATTAACAGTCAAGGTTGTTTGGTAACAATTTCTCAGCAAAACCTCAGGCGATATTTTCAAGGTGTTTGCACATATAACTATTAAAATTCTGTAATGAATCTTTTATCTTGCTCTCTGGATCTTCTGCTTCCATAATGATTGCTTAATGTCCCAGTGGAGGATTAGCTTCCGCCATAAACTGATAATGGGTACTGAAGGATTTAATGCTGCAAATGGATTTAATGCTCTACAAATTATTGTGATGTATTGTGAGTGCAATGCAGGCTATGATTGCCATACGTATTATTGATTTGATGAAAACCAGTGAAAAGAAAGTTAAAAAATTTTACCAGAAACACCAACCTGACCTACTTTTAGCACTGCGATTGCATTAGTCCAAAAGATGAAACTTCATTCTCATATTTAAAGAGTACATAAACAGGAACCTGAGATTTTATAAAAGTTTTAACCTTGCAACAAAACACTGCTGGATAAGAGGAAAAGAAAAAGAGAAGAAATATAAAGGTGTTCATGCTGATCTCTGTCCTGAGTCTCTAGTCCTGTTCTGCAGGGTGCATGAGTCCTCTAGTCCTGTTCTGCAGGGTGCATGTATTATTCCTGTGATTTCTTTTTTGCTCAGTCTATAGAGGATCTGACACAAGTTTTGGACTCAGACACCTGCTGACATATTATATGTGGTTTCAAGTTGCGAGGTTGATTATTCAAAGTCACCATGCCTTTATGGCGCTCCGGTAAAGCCAAGGAAAGCCATATCAGCAGGCTTCAGAACATGAAGAGTCCCAGGAAATGCCTGGGGGGGGGGGGGGGGGGGGGGGGGGTGTCTCGCACCTTCTCATACACCTCCTTCCTGCACTCGATGACATCAGCAAACGAACTGCAAGTTATGGAGTCTGCCTTGTGGTCCATCGGCCATGCTTATCGAATCCCACATCTGCACAACTAATATTCAAAACCTTTACACCCACCAATCGATTTGTGAGCAAGTCAACACCTGAAATCAGAGATGAATATGTCCGCATCCCCCACCAAGGCAATGCCCTCCCATTTTGAGCATATCATTTCTCTGCAGCTTTAGTGTACGTTCTTCCTGCTGTTTAATTTCCACCATGAAGGCCTCTGCCTCAGCTTTCGAAACGAGATAAAACACTTTTGCCGTTGAACTTGATTCTGAGCTTGGCAGGGGACAGCGGAACACACTTTATTACTTTCCAGTATTAAAGCATGCTCTGAGCATACTGGTGCCAACTTCTTCCTCTGTGCTTAAACAACAGGAGCTTGTTAGTTACCATCATATGCCAGAGTTTTTTTTTTCTCTTCAATAGGCTCGGAGTAGGCGCACTTTATCTGCTCAGTTTGAAATGTGAGCAATTACTGGACTTGCTTTACTTTCATTCCCATGACTCGTGCCAGATCTGTGAGCTCTTTCACAACTGAATGGATCCGCCGACATATTTAACGCCAGCTTCTCAGGCAGCCATTTCTCAGAACTCTTGATCTTTCATCATTCCCAATCTTCCTGATACTCTTTTTTTTTTCCTTGAGCAACTCTGCATTTATTTATTTTTTTGACTCCACAGTTCGCTATGCAGCTCAATTAGGTCTCTCCTCCTGCACGGCGATCCGTTGTTCAGTCTCGTCAATTATTATAGTGTGAAGTGTTGCGGTCCTGGCCGCGAGCACTGCGGCCAGGTCCTTACCTCCTTGTTCCCGGACCTGCTCCCGTCTCCGGAGCCCTGGCTTGCGGCCTGTTTGGCGGCGCAGCCCCTCTGGGGCTGCGCCGCCGCGAAGGCGCCTAGGGACGCCCTGCTCCTAGGCGCGCTCGCCACTTGGGCGCCTTTCTAGCCCGGTTCCCGCCAGTGGTGAGTCCGCCCAGTTCCTGATATCAGACGCCACGGCCTTGATAAGCCGGCTGCGGCCATCCAGTCCTCACCTTGCAACGGGTTAGCCTCCCGGTTTCCTGTTGCACTGTGCCCCAGAGTTACTCGCTTGGCTTCGTCGCTCCGTTCCTGCTACAGTACCTGCTTGCTTCCTGCCTGCCTGTTACAGCACCTGCTTGGTTCCGGTTACCTGCTACAGTACCAGCTTGGTTCCTGCTCGCCAGCCACAGAGCCTTCTTGGTCCCTGCTCGTCGGCTACAGTGCCAGCTTGGTTCCTGCTTGTCACCTACAGTGCCTGTTTGGTTCCGGCTTGCCACCTACAGAGCCAGCCTGGTTCCAGTACCCGAGTCTTGCTACAGTTCCTGTCTGGTTCCAGAACCCGAACCCAGTTACAGTATTGCTACTGTCCTAGTCTGGTTCCAGTTACCTGTCCTGATCCACAACCCGCCTAAGTCCCAGCAGCCGGGCCCCTATGGGCTCCTCCCGGGGGGGGGGGGGGGGGGCTTCGGCTTCCAAGGGTGAAGCCACCTAAGTCCCAGCGGTTGGGCTCCTACGGGCCCCTCCCTGGGGAGTACCAGCTTCTAGGGTGAAGAGCGTCTACGTCCTGCCTGAACATCTGCCTCCCGGCCTGCTATTCATTAGAGACATAGACCATCTTTTCCCAGTCTCTAGCAGGTCGGCCCAAGGGTCCACTAAACTGAGACTCTCACAACAGATTGCAAGGCCATGGACTCGGCAGATGCGCCTGTTGCCTTGGACCTACCAGGGTTGGCCCAGCAGCTGCGGTATCAACAACAATGCCTCAAGGTCCTTACTGGTTTGGTAAGGGAGTTGTCGGCCTGATTGGATGCCAGGGCCTCGTCTGCCCCAGAACCAGCACCTGAGGGCCAAGACTTGTCAGTGACCCAGCTGCCGGCACCCTCCCGCTACGCTGGTGATTTAAAGACCTGCCGCGGCTTCCTGAACCAATGTTTTGTACGGTTCTCCTTGTTGCCTCGGCAGTTTCCCTCGGATGCGGTGAAAGTGGCGTATATCCTGTCCTTGCTCGATGGGAAAGCCTTGATATGGGCTTCTCCCCTTTGGGAAAACCATGATTCTTCGCTAACGGATTTACAACAGTTCATCACGCACTTTCGCCAGGCCTTTGATGAGCCCATCCGAGTAGCTACGGCTACGTCTGATCTGCTGCAACTTCATCAGGGGGCTCACTCCTTGGCATGCAATGGAGTTTCGGATTTTAGCCCAGGAAGTAGGCTGGCAAGATGGTAGTCTTAAGGCCATCTTCCTGGAAGGTCTCTCCAGATGCATAAAGGATGAGAAAGCGGCTCGAGATCTGCCGGAAGACCTCAACGCCTTGATTGTGATGGCTGCTCGCATTGACCGCCGCCTACAGCAACGGGCCAAGGAGCAGCGCTCCTTTCGCTATAGTCTGGCTCGCAGGCCGAGACCTGCGTCCTCTCCTAAGATTTCTTGTCCAGACGCTCCCATCTGTGAACCCATGCAGCTGGGACGTGCCCCGCTTTCTGCTGAAGAAAGGCAATGTCACCGTTCGTTGAAGTTGTGTTTATATTGTGGCCAGAAGGGTCACTTCCTGGCACGCTGCCAGGAGCTTGCGGAAAAACGCCAGAGCCTGGGAGGACGGGAGGAGCTCCTCTTAGGCTGTGTGACAGCTCCTCAATTTACTGTTCCCGTTACCCTGGAATATCCCGAAGGCTCCTTTGAGACGATGGCTTTCCTGGATTCCGGAGCCGGAGGTAATTTCATCCTGCAGGACTTAGTCTCCCCAGTTGCGAATCCCTACGCATAGACGGGAGGTCCCAATACGAATTACCTCTATCCAGGGGACGCTTCTTCCAGGACCTGTCCAGATGTCCACGGCACCCATTACGGTCTGCACCGGGGCGATCCATTCGGAGGAGATAGCTTTCCTGGTATTGGAGAAGGCTGTCCACCCTATGGTGCTAGGGTTGCCGTGGTTACAGAAACATTCGCCCACGATTCGGTGGGATACGCTACAGATTGTGAAATGGAGTCCTTTTTGCCTAGCTAACTGTATGAAAGTGTCTAAGAGTCCTGCCCTTCCGTTGATGCACTCCTCCTTAGGTTTTCCTGCACCTCATGAGGAAGTTACGGATGCCTCTTCCCAGACCAAGGTGGAGATCCTTCTGCAGCATCGTCCGCCCGAGTTTCCTGTAGGGGCAGGCTCTTTCATGGTTAGCGAGCAAGACGGCTCCCCGACTTACAGGTCGATACTGTAACGTGCGGAGCGCACAATTCGGACGCGTAAGGCGATCCAGCGATACAGTCTCCAGTTTCACGCGTCCTTAGCGCTTCATAAAACAGACGCATAACCCTTTCCGCACGCAGCATGTATATGATATGTAAATGAACGAATTAGCTGTATAATGAAGGAATTAGCTATTCCCCGCCGATACTGTGACGCGCGCTCTGACTATCGCTTTTTTTCCCTGCCGATTTGCCACACGTTTAACCTGTTAGTTTACCGCCTACCCCTACCCCTGCGTTAGAGGCAGGAGTAAGGGTAAGCGGCAAACTTTCCCCCAGCCCCCGCTCACCTGCCCTGGTCGCGTCCATGGGTGCCGGTCTCCGGGGTAGCCCCAGTCCTCTCCCTCCTCCCGAAGCAAAAAAAAAGCGAAAAAAAAAATCCAATGCGGCCCCACTTTGGCAGCTCCCCTTCGGCAGCCCCCCTTCGGCGGAGACGGCAGTGTAAAGCGAGATGGACCATGGCGGACCTTCGGCGGAGACGGCACTGTAAAGCGAGGACAGACCGCGGCGCAAGGAGAGGAGGAGAGAGAAGACGCAACTTACTCCAGCCAGCCCTCCTCCGGACAGCGGCTCCTCTGCCTCCCAGCTGCCGGCGAAGATAGACGCCCGAATGGGTAGGCCCCTCGTGCAATTTGACCTCAAGGCGTGACGTCACGACGTTTGGCGTCACGGCATGCGACGTCACGCCTTGAGGTCAAATTCCACGAGGGGCCTACCCGTTCGGGCGTCTATCTTCGCCGGCAGCTGGGAGGCAGAGGAGCCGCTGTCCGGAGGAGGGCTGGCTGGAGTAAGTTGCGTCTTCTCTCTCCTCCTCTCCTTGCGCCGCGGTCTGTCTCGCTTTACAGTGCCGTCTCCGCCGAAGGTCCGTCTCGCTTTACACTGCCATCTCCGCCGTAGGGGGGCTGCCGAAGGGGAGCTGCCGAAGTGGGGGCTGGCTGGAGTAAGTTGCGTCTTCTCTCCTTGCGCTGCAGCCCCCCCCCCCCCCTCCGGACATCGGCGACGACCGCGGCTCCAGCCTCCAGCTGTCAGACAGACGCATCGCACGTGGGAAAGCGGCCCCTATGCGTGCAATTGGCTGCTCAAGACGTGACGTCACATGCCGTGACGCCAAACGTTGTGACGTCACGTCTTGAGCAGCCAATTGCACGCATAGGGGCCGCTTTCCCACGTGCGATGCGTCTGTCTGACAGCTGGAGGCTGGAGCCGCGGTCGTCGCCGATGTCCGGAGGGGGGGGGCTGCAAAAGTAAGTCGCTTCGTCGCTTTAAACGGCCCCCCCCCTCCTCTCGGAGCAAGGCTGCTTTTCGCGCCCTGCTTCGGGAGGAGAGGAGAAGGGACTAGCAGGCCCGAGCCTAGGATTGCCCGTCTCTCCCCTCGCTCTCTTGCTACTTTTTCGGTTTTTTTTTTTTTTGCTTCGAGAGGAGGGGACAAGACTGGAGCTGCACCGGAGACCGGACGCGGCCAGGGCAGGTGAGTGGGGGCTGGGGGAAAGTTTGCCGAGCATCGGAGAACATAACTGTCCACTTCCTGGTACCTGTCATTTCAAATGTCATTTGAAATGACATTTGAAATGACAGATACCAGCGTGGCCATGAAGCGTTAGGCCCGCGCACCCAGGATACTGTATAGGCGCTCTATACAGTAAAATGGGTTGCGCGGGCCTAACGCTTGCCTAACGCTTCGCAGCCGCGGCATGCATTTGCATGCAATTAGAAGAGAGTATCGAGCGGTAGGTGAAGAGAACTGTGCGTGCGGGGAACGAGGGTGCGCCTGGCACTGCCGCACTGTTTCTACTGCGGCCTTAGAGTATCGATCTGTTAGTGCCTAGACTACCGAGCTTTGAATTTCTTTAGTAAGCGGGATCCGTACCCGCTCCCGCTATTCCCTGAGCTCCTCAATAGGCTCCAGGGAGCGAAAATTTTCACAAAATTGGACTTACGTAACGCTCCGCTTGTGTCCCAACACCATACGAATCAGGTGTTAAAGGATCTTTGAACCTCCTGCGTAATTGGTTACCTCGACGAAGTGTTAGTCTACTCCCAGAACCTGCCTTTACACCGTCAACTTGTGCGTCAAGTGCTCCAGATATTCAGGGAGCACGGTCTGTAAGCGAAGCTGGAAAAATGTAGCTTTGAAAAGACGTCTCTGCCGTTCCTAGGCTACATAGTCTCTGCAGCTGGACTTCAAATGGATCCTGAGAAAGTGGCAGCTATTAAGAATTGGCCCCGGGTACTCAGACTTCCACACATTTAGCGGCGTTAGAATCCTTTTTTCAGTTGGGAAGGGAGCGGCCATTATCTCTCTCGACATATTATAGGGCTCTTCAACGAGGTATGTCACAGCGTACCTATGAGATTTCAGTAGAGCGTTGGACCAAAGATGGAATATTCACGGTTACAGTGGCAATCTTCTCTGCATGTATGGGGAATTTAAAAAGGGCCAGTGAAAATATGTATTACCGGGAAATGCAATACAAGTTTCTGCGGAGGGCCTTTGTCTCTCCACAGGTTGCGTGGAGAGCGTGGCTCATAACAGATTCGACATGCCCTCGTTGTCACCTTGCAATTGGCACTTTGTCTCACGCATTCTGGGCTTGTCCCCTTGTTCAACAGTTCTGGCAGAAAATTGTAAATTACTTACAATGCCTCCTGAAAATACGTTTTCTACCCCGCAGCTGATTCTTTTTGATTGCATTCCCAGTCGGTTATAAGAAAAGCGGGATTGAGAACTCTGATTAAAAAGGCCTGGCTGGTGGGGAAAAAAGTTATTCTACTTAATTGGTTGGAGATATCTGCACCATCGTATTGGACTTGGCGTAATCATTTTCATCGAATGATGTATATGGACAGTTTTACTTCTAAGTTGTCGCCAACGCACCAAAGACTTTTCTTGGAGACCTGGGAGGTATATGTGCAGACTTTGCCACATCGGGCTCGCAGCTTGATCCTCAATGCCTGATGTTTGTTTGTTCTTCTTTTTTTGTTTTTTGGGTTAGTGATAGACCCATGCCTTCAATGTTATGATTGGACTCTAGTATACATGGATGTCTCAACTGGTTTGTCAGCCAGGCCTTGGGTAGGGGAAGGGGGGGGGGGAAGGGGGGTAAAGGGGGAGAAGCGGGACGGGGAGGTTTGGAGAGGGTGAGGGTTTGGGGATAAGCATACTGGACTCCTGTTCCTTCTTGTTTAAGCAGAGCTAGCCCGCTATAGTTGTTCAATATGTCAGACTGGGGGAGGTATCAGAGTGCAGCCTCTCCTAGTTTGTTGGTGACATGAGTATTCTCTAGGGTGGCTTTAGAGATGTCTTAGACACAGTTATAGATATCTGGAAGGGGGAAAATTGAGGAGTGTTTCCTCATGGTTCTGTGATTTGTGTCATCAATATCGTTTGCTGTATTATGTTTGCTTGTCTGTTATCGGCAAAGTTTCATATTGTGTCTGAGGATCACTCAATAAAAATTGTATTACAAAAAAAAAAAAAAAGAATTGGCCCCGCCCGAGAGGTCTTAAAGCGTTGCAACGCTTTCTCAGCTTTTCCAATTTCTACCACCACTTTATTCCCAATTACTCTCGTATTGTGGCCCCATTAATTGCCCTCACTCGAAAGGGGGCTAACGCGGTGGAGTGGCCTGCTACTGCCTGCCAAGCTTTTGAGACCCTTAAAGGAGCTTTTTCGCTAGACACCTGCATTCATCCTCTGGACCCCAGCCGGCCCTATGTGGTAGAAGTTGATGCCTCCAATGGGATCGTGGGGGCCGTGCTGAGCCAGTACTCAGATTCCAAACAATTGCTACCTTGTTCATATTTCTCAAAGGAACTCTCTCCGGCAGAGAGCAACTATTGCTTTGAAGATATAGGATTGCTAGCCGTGAGACTTGCCCTGGGGGAATGGAGACAGTGGTTGGAAGGAGCTAACCGTCCGGTTATGATTTACACTGATCACAAAACCCTAGCACTTTTGAAGCAGGCCCAGCGCCTGAACCCAAGACAAGGCCGGTGGTCGCTGTTTTTTGACCGGTTCGACCTTATCTTATGCTCCCGACCCGGCTCTAAGAATGTTCCAGCCGACGCACCTCAGGTTACCTTGGATCCTGTGAAGGTTAGCTTAGCAACAACCTGGGCATCCTCCCAAGGGAGGACCATCGTTCCACGCCGTTCCCGAAGAGCAGCTCTCACTCGGGCCCATGCCCCCCAGACAGAGGTCCATATTGGCTGTAAAGGGACCTTAAACTTGTTGAACAAACTCTACAGGTGGCCGAAGGTGAGACGGGTCGTCCAGGCCTTTGTGAATTCGTGCTCGACCTGCGCCGTGCAAAAGTCACTCTTTGGGAAACAAAGTTTAGTCTGCCAGCTCCTCTCCTTAAGGATGTTTATTCCGGAAAAGATTTGTAAAGCCGTCCAGTCCGCCAAGAACTGCGTGGCTAGACATCGTCAGCCAGCACCAATCTACCTCCCAGGAGACGGTGTCTGGCTTAGCACCAGATATCTACAGCTACGTAGCCCGTCTCGAAGACTAGCTCTGAAATTCTGTGGGCCTTTCTGAGTCGTCGAACGAGTGGGACCAGTCTCATACCATCTACTCCTACCCTCCTCCATGCGCATACATGATGTGTGCTATCTGTCATTGCTGAAGCCTCTTGTGTTGTCCAGATACCACTCCCGGGCTCCTGAACCCTTGGACCCTTCGGTACCGGACGAGGTTACGTATCAAGTACGTGAAGTTTTGGATGTCCGGTTCCACTAATGCCGATGGGAATACTTGCTTGCCTGGGAGGGTTGCGGACCCAAGGATAATTCTTGGGAACCGGCCCGTAACATTCTCAACAAGGACTTATTACGGCAGTTCCATCTGGACCACCCAAGTAAACCCGGACCGGCTAAGAGGGGGTGTAAGAGGGGAGGTACTGTTGCGGTCCTGGCCACGAGCACCGTGGCCAGGTCCTTACCTCCTTGTTCCCGGACCTGCTATCGCCTCCGGAGCCCTGGCTTGCAGCCTGTTTGGCGGCGTCCCCGCTGGGGCTGCGCCGCCGCAAAGGTGCCTGGGGACGCCCTGCTCCTAGGCGCGTGCATGCGCCACTTGGGCGCCTTTCTAGCCCGGTTTCCACCAGTTCCCACCAGTTCCCACCCGGTTCCCACCAGTTCCCACCAGCGCCTTTCTAGCCCGGTTCCCACCAGTTCCTGATGTCAGATGTCAGTTCCTGATGTCAGACGCCGCAGCCTTGATAAGCCATCCAGTCCTCGCCTTGCAACGTGTTAGCCTCCCGGTTTCCTGTTGCGCTGTGCCCCGGAATGTCTCGCTTGGCTTCGTCGCTCCGTTCCTGCTACAGTACCTGCTTGGTTCCGGTTACCTGCTACAGTACCAGCTTGGTTCCTGCTCGCCAGCCACAGAGCCTGCTTGGTCCCTGCTCGTCACCTACAGTGCCTGTTTGGTTCCAGCTTGCCACCTACAGAGCCAGCCTGGTTCCAGTACTCGAGTCTTGCTACAGTTCCTGTCTGGTTCCAGTACCTGTGTCTTGCTACAGTTCCTGCCTGGTTCCAGTACCCGAGTCTTGCTACAGTTCCTGCCTGGTTCCAGAACTCGAACTTAGTTACAGTATTGCTACTGTCCTAGTCTGGTTCCAGTTACCTGTCCTGATCCACAACCCGCCTAAGTCCCAGCGGCCGGGCCCCTACGGGCTCCTCCTGGGGGGGCTTCGGCTTCCAAGGGTGAAGCCACCTAAGTCCCAGCGGTTGGGCTCCTACGGGCCCCTCCCTGGGGAGTACCAGCTTCCAGGGTGAAGAGCATCTACGTCCTGCCTGAACATCTGCCTCCCGGCCTGCTATTCATTAGAGACATTGACCATCTTTTCCCAGTCTCTAGCAGGTCGGCCCAAGGGTCCACTAAACTGAGACTCTCACAACATGAAGTTCAAAACCCTCTCTAATTTCATCCATTGCTGATTGCAGTTTATTTATATGATCATCCAGGGCAACACAAACACTTTGATATTTGATGTTATCAAATTTTCCAATAGTACCACAACAATATTCTCGTTTTACTCTGGGCTGCCATTTTTTCCTCACTTGCTTTGATCTTCTCGCATGTGCACCTCAGGGTTTTTTGTGGACATTCCCAAGTATTTAAAAGTTAGTTAACAGATCCTACAGTCTCAATGTGGGTTGTGTTCCGTTAACTGAGTTTCTCCTTTGAAAATGTTGTATTATTTGAAGGCAAACTAGCTGATTTTAGGAGAGTCCATGGGAGCTACTTTCCCCTGCATTCAGTCAGGGACAGCTCATCACTGGAAATTAGTTTTTAATCATTCAGAGCAGTAGTATGAACATTTTATGCTATGGCATAAAGGTTGCAAAGAGTATTCAGTGTTTGCATTATTAGGAAGTGGCATTGGCTTTGGAATTAGACTTTGAAAAGGATGCTTCCTGCTTTTTAGAGGGATATCATGAAAGTTGCTATATTCTGTGTAACTCCTGTTCCGATTTTGGAGCCCAGTGGGCAGGGGCACAAGGGGTCCCAGGGCCACCTCTTCACCCTTCTTCTCACTTCCACAGGTCCCGGTGTGGGATTCTTTCCATTGGGGAAGAGGAATCAATCCTCCAAGGCCAAGGTTTTAGGGGGGCTCAATTGCACTGTCCTGGAGCGATATCACTTCGCTTTCATCATTAAGAGTTGTGAGTGCCAACGTAATAGTCTGGAGGTCTGACTTGAGTATCCAAAATAAATCTTTACTGCAAAGTTCCTAGACGGCAAAACGGCACTGTACACACCAGATCTTGGTGTTAATAGCTTGAAATCACAGTTCTCCCAATTTTCTATCTGTGCAAGTGTATCTCAGTATTTGGGCCAGGGAAAACACTCACCCTCTAGGGCTTGGACAAGGAAGGATTCCCAGGTAGACAGGGGTATCCTAGTTGGGTGGGAAAAATCCCATTCCAATCACACTGGTGGACAAAAATAGTAAATGTGTCTCTGAACACACTCCTAAGTTGTACCTCTTCTTCCAGTGTGAAGACCCTGGATGGGGTCCTCAGATGTAATGAAAGGTCTTACTCACAGTTCTCTCTCTCTCTAGATGATTCACAGAATCTCCTAGATGAAATATCCAGGTAGAAGGAACTAGCAGCTCTCCTGAAAACACAAGGCAATAATCTTCACTAAAAAGGTCAAAAAGTGGAATTCTTCTGCAGCGAGTCACCTCTGTTCCATCCATTCTCTGTGAGATGGATAGCGGTAGAATCTTCCATACTTCCTAATCTAACCTAGCACAGGGAGTCCCCGAGTTCCACGGCTCTCACAGAAAATTCCCCAAAAATATAAGTCCAAAAGCAATGAATTATTTTCTTCGGTATTTTCCAGACTTCCAGATCAGTTGAGAAACCATCACACTGATCCTCAAGGGCTGGAACCATTTTTCCACCACCTACTCCTCTTCTTTGGAGTTTCACTCTTCTGAAGTTTTGAGACCTGTCCCTTTCTGTTTGTTGGTATCTACTGTCTGCTATTTTCTTCCACTAACCTATAGATGCCCTCAAGAACATATCTTTTATTTTTTTGACCCTTCAGTTTCCTCCTGCACCTTTGTGCATCCAGCTCAATTGGAGCCAGGGTTGAGATTTGGCGACATAAACTTTCATTTACAACTACTTGGGGATTTTTGCCCCACTATTTTCTCTCTCCTGTAAAATCCACCCCCACCCACAATGCTCCTAGTCTGGTCATTGCAGCAACAATTCTGGGCCGGGGGTTTCTGGACCCCTGAATCTGGCCACTAGGCATTACCTTTAAGCAATGACCACAACTCCTACCCCCTCCCACCCTAGGGGCTATGGGCATTGCCCTTGCAGCATCCTCAGCACTGCCACCGAGATGGCCTGGATCACCTCCTTTTAAAGCAATAAAATTGCTTCATTCTACCCCCGGCGTCTTGCTCGCCAAAATGCCAGTATCCGGCTAGAGCTTTATATTGCCTGTCACTGATGTGCTGCAGCAGCAGTTTCTCCATTTACTGGGTTAGTGTATCTGGGGAAATAATGCAAAGACTTGCTTTTATATACATATAATGGTTTCCGTCTCATCCCGCCTCTAATACTGCTCCTTATGAACTATTGTTACTTAACTCTAAAGATTTCAAAGTCTGCTTGTTTTATTGCCCTCCTGGCCTTTTGGCCCACAATATTTCACCTGTCTTTAATGTTCACACTGATTCTATTTCCCTTTCCCGCTTTGAAATTCCAAAAAAAGCGGAAAATATAAATCAAATCCACTACTGAAGAACTCTTACTCGAGACTATGGTAGGCTGTGGGTGGGAACAGATTCTCTCTGGTCCCACTCACAGAGCAGGCCATTCCCTCGATTTGATGTTCATTAACTTTCTTTTTTGCACATCAGTCTTCCAGCTTATCCATTCAAGCCATTCCCTGGTCTGATCACTACTTGGTGAAGTCCACTCTCAATTTTATTGTCTCTCCAACTATGGATCAGTCCTTCCCACGACTAATTTCTAGATGGGGACATATTGACTCTGTACAATTTAAAGCAAAACTGCTACCATTGTTGAAGCACTCCTCTAATAAATTAGAATCCCTTATTGATGATTGGCATGATTCCATTTTGCATGTGGCTGATGCTCTGACTCCAATTAAATCATGTTGTCCCAAATATACTAAATATGCCCCCTGGTTTTCTCAGTCCTTGAAGAATCAGAAATGCTCACTTCACCAGCAGACACACTGGAGAAAACGTAAGTCTCAGCAAAACTTGCTGGCCTACAAGCTATTACTTTCAAAATACTGCATAGACACATAAATAGAAACATAGAAATGATGGCAGAAGAAGACCAAATGGTCCATCCAGTCTGCCCAGCAAGCTTTCACTTTTTTCCCCATACTTATCTGTTACTCTTGTCCCTTGTAAATGACTTTTTTGTTCTATTTCCCTTCTACCCCCACCATCGATCTATATCCACCAGCCCAACAGCCTGACTTACAACAGTTCTAGCAACTATACACTTTACAAATTCTAAACCGTGTATATAAATTTTTTAAGAGAATGTTTACAAATTTATCATGAGGTATTCTATCTGCACCTTCGCATACCCCAATGTATATCTTAATCTCTCGTCCCCCTCTTATTTTTCCTCCTCCAAGTTATACATCCTTGTTATAATGTAACTTTACTCTCCTTCAAATTGCATTTACTGTTTGGTTGGTTATAGTTCCTAATTGTTTGATGTAAACCGAGCTGATTTGATTTGTATCAAGAAATTCGGTATAGAAAAGCCTTTAATAAATAAATAAATAAATAAATAAATAAATATCCCTTCCACCCCTGCCATCGATCTATTTCCTTTCCACCCCCACCATCTATATAGTTAGCAGTGCTGGAGCTGCATCTAAGTGAAGTATCTAGCTAATTGATTAGAGGTATCAGTGCTGGAGGTGCATCTAAGTGAAGTATCTACCTAATTGTTTAGGGGTAGTAACCGCTGTCATAGCAAGCTACTCCCACGCATGTTTATCCAGCCTGTGCAACTCAGTCCTTGTTGGTTGTTGTCCGAATATAAATCATCTTTTCATCATTCCTCCTGCCATTGAAGCAGAGATCTTTTCATCATTCACCCTGCCGTTGAAGCAGAGAGCTATGCTGGATATAATTGAAAGTGGAGTATCAGGCTTATTTGGTTTGGGGTAGTAACCGCCGTATCAAGAAAGCTACTCCCCTGCTTTTTTGTGGATGCAAATCCTTTTTTTTTCACATTTCCTCTTGCCGTTGAAGCATAGAGCAATGTTGGAGTTGCATTAACCGTGTGTATATTTATTGAATTAGGATATTAATCTCCAGGTAGTAGCCGTCATTCCCGCAAGCCGCCCTCATGCCTCTTCACTTCATTCACATCCTCTAGACTTTATGGATCCACAGCGTTTATCCCACGCCTCTTTGGTCTTCACCACTTCCTCCGGAAGGGCGTTCCAGGCATCCACCACCCTCTCCGTGAAGAAATACTTCCTGACATTGGTTCTGAGTCTTCCTCCCTGGAGTTTTAAATCGTGACCCCTGGTTCTGCTGATTGTTTTGCAACGGAAAAGGTTTGTCGTTGTCTTTGGATCATTAAAACCTTTCAAGTATCTGAAAGTCTGTATCATATCACCTCTGCTCCTCCTTTCCTCCAGGGTGTACATATTTAGATTCTTCAATCTCCCCTCATAAGTCATTTGATGAAGACCCTCCACCTTTTTGGTCGCCCTTCTTTGTACCGCCTCCATCCTGTCTCTGTCCCTTCGTAGATACGGTTTCCAGAACTGAACACAGTACTCCAGGTGAGGCCTAACCAAGGACCTGTACAAGGGGATAATCACATGCCTTTTCTTACTCGATATTCCTCTCTCTATGCAGCCCAGCATTCTTCTGGCTTTAGCTATCGCCTTGTCACATTGTTTTGCCAACTACAGATCATTAGACACTATCACCCCCAGGTCTCTCTCCTGCTCCATACACATCAGCCCTTCTCCCCAAATTGAATACAGTTCTTTCGGATTTCCACATCCCATATGCATGACTCTGCACTTCTTGGCCCTGAATTTCAGCTGCCATATCTTCGACCACTCTTCCAGTTTCCTTAAATCCCATCTCATTCTTTCCACTCCTTCCGGCGTGTCCACTCTGTTGCAGATCTTAGTGGCATCTGCAAAAAGACAAGCCTTACCTTCTATCCCATCCGCAATGTCGCTCACAAAGATATTGAACAGGACCGCTCCCATCACCGATCCCTACGGCACTCCGCTCTTCAGAGTAGGTTCCATTCACCACCACACATTGTCTTCTGTCCGTCAACCAGTTTGTAATCCAGGCCACCACCTTGGCATTCACTACTAAGTTTCTCATTTCATTCACCAGTCTCCTGTGCAGGACCGTGTCAAAAGCTTTGCTGAAGTCCAAGTAGATGACATCGAGCGCTCTTCCTCGATCCATTTCCTTGGTTACCTAGTCAAAAAGTCAATCAGATTTGTCTGACAGGATCTTCCCCTGGTGAATCCTTGTTGCATCTGGCCCAGCAATTCTCCTGACTGTAGATAGTTCACTATTCTTTCTTTCAACAGCGACTCCATTACTTTTCCCACCACTGAGGTGATGCAATGCTGTCAACTCTGCCAAACGCATTCACTACAACAGTAGAATCATAGCATCCATTAATAACTCACGTGAGTTGTTTTGTGTGGTTAAATTCCTAAATGAAACTCCCACAGCTACTTCCCTAACTTCCCATTCTTTCTTTCATTCAAAAATCCAGAACTTCTGCTCCTCTTTCCCCTCCTCTGACCCTAGTCCTTCCCCTTCCCTTTTTTCCCCTGCCCCTTGTGGGATAGCTTAAGCTTCTCTGCCATTTCCCATTCAGAAATTTCATAGACCATTTTTCTATTAACTGCTCAACCTGCTCCCTTGATCCTTATGCCACCGCCTTACTGAAATGTTGCTGTGATTAGATAGCTCCCTATCTTGCAAAAATCACTAATTTGTCTTCTTCCAATTACTCTTAAGAAAGCCTCTGTGAAACCAATCCTTAAGAAATCTACTCTTGATTCAACTAATTTCTCAGATTACCATTCTATCTCTTCTCTGCCTTTTTTTTTTCCTGAAACAACTTTTGAAATCCTTGATGAGCACTCTATTCTAGAACAGGACCAATTCGAGTTCCAATCTTTTCACAGTACTGAGACTCTTCTAATTTCAAGATGAGATACAATTCACCGTGACGTTGACTGGCATTTGCTAACTTCTTCTCCTTCTGGATATCTTGGCAGCCTTTGACACCCTTGACCACACTATCCTTTCTCACTTCTCTGATTTTGGTATAACTGGTTCTGTTCTATCATGGTTCTCCTCTTACATTTCTAAGCATTCACAACAAGTCAGTTTATCTGGATCTCCCTCCTCAAGGCACCTAATCTCTTCTTACATACCGCAAGGCTCAGCCCATTCTGCTGCACTTTTCAACATCTATCTCACCCTCCTCTTCTAACTACTCACCCAACTAGAAGTCACTTACACAATCTATGCCAACGATATACAGTTTTTCTTTCCACTATGCTCTACCTGGTCTACCACTGTTCAATTTGCATCCCTATGCCTCCATTCTATTAAATCCTGGCTGTGTAACAATAAACTCTCCCTCAATTTCTCCCTCAACCGAAGTTCTTGTCTTTGGCTGTTGATCTGCTTTCCCTATCCCTAACTTTTTTCAACTTGTAGGTGTCACCATTTCTCTTTCACAGACAGTCTGTAATCTAGGTGTAATCCTAGATCCAATCCTCTCTGTGGTCCCTCATATCAAAGTAGTCACCTGAAACTCATTTTTCAAACTCAGACTACTGTGTCATTTAAAGCCCATACTAGAACTCACAAACTTCCATACCGTTCTCCAAACTTTGATTTTCCCATCTATTGATTACTGTAAGTCTCTAACTTAAGTCTACCCCAATATGCTTTAAGACCTTTATAAATAACTCAAAATTCAGTTGCTCACTTACTTACCAGTACACCAGTTTGAGACCACATCATCCCTATAGTGAAAGACTTATACTAGTTACCAATCCCATGGCACATCAAATACAAAATAGTGGTCATTATTCATAACATCCTTCACCATGTTTCATCTCCCTGGATTACCTCCACTCTAAGGATACACACCCTGGCATGCACTCTCCGCTCCTGTAGTCAATTAAGAACATAAGAACATGCCACACTGGGTCAGTCCAAGGTTCCATCAAGCCCAGCATCCTGTTTCCAACAGTGGCCAATCCAGGCCATAAGACCCTGGCAAGTACCCAAAAACTAAGTCTATTCCATGCTACTGTTGCTAGTAATAGCAGTGGCTATTCTCTAAGTCAACGTAATTAATAGCAGGTAATGGACTTCTCCTCCAAGAACTTATCCAATCCTTTTTTAAACACAGCTACACTAACTGCACTAACCACATCCCCTGGCAACAAACTCTAGAGTTTAATTGTGCATTGAGTGAAAAAGAACTTTCTCCGATTAGTTTTAAATGTGCCACATGCTAACTTCATGGAGTGCCCCCTAGTCTTTCTATTATCCGAAAGAGTAAATAACCAATTCACATCTACCCCTTCTAGACCTCTCATGATTTTAAACACCTCTATCATATCCCCCCTCAGTCTTCTCTTCTCCAAGCTGAAAAGTCCTAACCTCTTTAGTCTTTCCTCATAGGGGAGTTGTTCCATTCCCCTTATCATTTTGGTAGCCCTTCTCTGTACCTTCTCCATCGCAATTATATCTTTTTTGAGATGCGGCGACCAGAATTGTACACAGTATTCAAGGTGCGGTCTCACGATGGAGCGATACAGAGGCATTATGACATTTTCCGTTTTATTCACCATTCCCTTTCTAATAATTCCCAACATTCTGTTTGCTTTTTTTGACTGCCGCAGCACACTGAACCGACGATTTCAACGTGTTATCCACTATGATGCCTAGATCTCTTTCTTGGGTTGTAGCACCTAATATGGAACCCAACATTGTGTAACTATAGCATGGGTTATTTTTCCCTATATGCATCACCTTGCACTTATCCACATTAAATTTCATCTGCCATTTGGATGCCCAATTTTCCAGTCTCACAAGGTCTTCCTGCAATTTATCACAATCTGCTTGTGATTTAACTACTCTGAACAATTTTGTATCATCTGCAAATGTGATTACCTCACTTGTCGTATTTCATGCTGCATATTTCCTCTCCTAGAGTTGCCAGATAGGTACAACACACAAATGCTTCTTTTCTATTTTTGGGCCCATACTTTGGAACTTCCTTCCTTTATCCCTTGGCTTACTCATGACTCTAAACAGTTCAGGTAACTATAAAATATGTATCTGTTCTCCGAGGCATTCCAGTGATCCATCTTTGAACCACATTTTTGTTATCCTGCTTTCATTGTTATCCTGTTGTACCATTTTAGTCCTTTATTGTTAATTTTATTTTATGTATGTTTTCTTATACCCCTCGCCAGACTTGCCTGGGGGGGGGCAAATAAGAAATGGTATTAAATAAATAAATAATCAGGAATTCTGGTCATTTATTTTCTCATAATTAGTTTTTGAGAAGAATCTTGCATTAAATTTGGATTGGACTGTGTTGAGCTAGGTATATGATTATAATGTGATGCGGTATTACTAATGTATTAACATAGTATGACATTTTGCACTTATATATGACAACTTATGTTATCTTTTATTGAGATTGTTTCGTGTTCCACTAGATGTGATTATTCATGTATGAGAGATGAACTGTAAATGTTTACCAACAATCCTTGTGCTATTTCACATCTTTCCACATTCCTCTTTGGAAAAGAAAAAGATGCGGACACACACTTTAGACCATACTACTCACATCCACGTTTACCGACAGAACAAAAATGTCTTTTCAAACAAAAGGTTAACATATGGCAAGTGATTTGCCAACATTGTTGTACACTTCATAGAGTATAAGGCACAATGGTATGATGATCTCTAATAAAGGTCCTATAGAATGGTCTGATTATAATGGTCTTTGCTGTCTATGCTGTGGCTGAGACCATTTTAGGTGATCAAAGACTTGAGCCAGAATGGCAGCCTGGGAGATGAGGCTTAGAGCTTTGAGACCCTCTTGGGCTGTGTTCTTATTGCTGTTGTAGCCTCAGTCAGATCACATCCACAATTGTCCTCCCCTACAATCCCCCCCCCTCCCCCCCACTAATATCTTTAGATTACCTGTATAGGGCACCAATGGGGCAAAGCCTAGTTCTGATCCCCAAACTACTGGGTGCTCATTGAAGGGGAGATGGTCAGATGCCAGTGCCCTTTGGAATCAGAGCTGGCAGGTTTCCCTCTATAGCATCAATGGGATGGATGTGCTGGGCTGGCTGAGTTTCCATCTGCTGCCAGTCCTACCCTTTGAACACTCTCCTGGCTGGATATTGTATGAGGGCTGTTCATCCTTGGTGTATGTGTCATAGTCTCCAGGATGATGCCATCATGTCAGTGCTTTGCTTCCTCTGCACTTTCTTTCTTCTCTGCCTCTATCTCTTCTACATCCTTGGCAGACATCTGAGGCATATGCTTTTGGACTTCTTTTCCCTCCACGTCTGCCCTCAGCACTGACAAGCAGCCCCATATGCCAGGCTTATTTTTGTACAGGTTGATAACAAGGGGGCTGAGCCATGAGGAAAGGAGGACTTGTGCATGCTCAGTGTAGCAATGTATGTGCTAATTTGTGTAGCATCTACCTGCCATATAGAGATCAAGCAGACATAACACCAAGACCCTACATTTTTAGGGTTAGTGTGCATATTATAGTGTGTGTGTGTATACTATTGAAGATAAGTAGCATGTAAACTAAAATATTTAGTGCATCACACATTAACTGATGTTTTAGCATACCCACAATGAAAACATTTTAACACATAGACCACTTTATGTATTACATTGTCAAGACATGCACACATTATCATGCCAAGACAGTTTCTTGAAAGTGAGCCTTCTCCTAGATTCATGTTAATATATCTTCATCGGGCTAAAAGACCAAGTCACCTCTGGGTCTGAGTGAGTCTCCGCTTTGTTCTGGGTTCTTTTTTATTCCATCTGTACTTCTTTTCTGCTTATTCATTTCATGAAACAAGAGTTATTGATTAGCTTCCCCTTTCCAGAGCTGCCATAGGAATGAATCTTAGCGTGGATCAGAGTCAGCAGCACACATTTCTCTGCCAAGATCCTAGCTGTCATCTCTTTTGTACAGCACTTGTATTTATAGAAAGCCTCTGAAATGATTAGACTTAATTTCAAGAAGGTGCCTGCAATTACGATGTCAGGGAAAACGTTTATGGCATCGCTGCAATTACCCGTGCCAGCAGATTTTGCAGCAGAGAGCAAGGCATAAATGGGAGAGGGAAGCTGGACTGAGGAGAAGATAACTTCAGTTATGATACTTTAGTCCGATCATGTGAGCCATAGCTAATTTCAGGGCAAGTCATTAGCCAGAGACCTTAAATCACAGTATGTACTTCACATGAATGCCTCCCACGCAAGTCTACATGTATTGAGCAATGCATAGGAAGAGGACATTACCGCAGAAGGGGAAGGGAGTTCAGATTTTTTAAAATTATTTTTTCAATGAAAAAGGAGGCAAGATCTTAACAACAACAAAAATAGCTATTTGTCACTATTATGCCTTTCATGGCCAATACACTACAGTATTGTGGTGCATTGGAGTTTGGGTATAGTTTACTGCATGCCCAACAACCTGCAGGCTGCTGAATGATTGAGTTTGGCATTCAGTAGCTGTGCTGGAAAAAATACTGATCTCTGTCAAGATGATGTCCAAACCACAACACTTCTGCAGCTCAGAGCTTCCAAAGGTACACTCTGCGGTCAGAAAAGTAGAATTTACTTACAGAGCTTCTGCTGAGGTTTATTTTCAAAGTGCCTCATTGAATATCCAAGAATAGTGTTCTGTACTGCAGATACTGTTTCTCACCTTGATCTGCAGTTTACACTTTCTTGCTAGGAGAGGGGGTGAAGGCAAATAATGTGCAAAAGCAAATGACTAGCTTCTAATGTGAGTGTTACTGTGCTACTGATAGTGAATTGAAAAGTAATTTAGTGTCCTGAAAATGCAGATGTAATGGTGGCTTTGCACCTTTACCAACCATGTTCCCATTTTTCTCTGCTGGAAGAGTTTTTACATTTTTGGACCTTCCCCAGGTAATGGCCATTCCCCCTGTTTTGTGATTGGTCAGTGCTCCCCTTTATAAACTAGGGGTGAGCATGCTCAGGAGGTATTGGAGTTGAATTGTATAGTTATGGAGTTGCTAGATTGTTGTTCAAGAGTTTGATGTAGTTTGGAGGTGTTTTGGATTTTTGTGAGTCTCCGTCCGAGGTCTTCTTAGGGACGACGAGGAGGTCAGCCAGGGGTCAGCAGTGGTAGGAGTTGGTGGTCTGATCTGAATGAGGCAGAGTCCCGGAGACCTGGGCACCAATGAGAACAGGAGGCAGACAGGGGGCACCTGAGTAAGAACAGGCCAAAGCCTGAAAGGCCAAGTCCAGAGTAAATTCAAGAGAAGTGTCGTAGAGCAGGCTGAAGTCAGGGCAGGCGGCAGGCAAGGAAGAGTGCCCTCCGCCAGCTACAAGGAGATAACAGGAAGAAATCCAAATTTCTTAGCGTCCAGTCAGATGAATCCAGAACAAGTGGGTTATGTACCTCTCCTTGCAGATGGAAACAGAGCAAACTGACGTTACAGTATATATACCCCTGCAGTGATATCAGCCTGCCAGTATTCTCCATCTCTAGCAGATGGTGGGCGTGCATCTCCTCACTGGGGATTGTATTGCGCAGGAAGTGGACCCTTGGGCCGAGGTGGGGTTGACCAGATGGCAGGCAGAGCTGGCTGACTGATGGAGGCCTGCTGGAGCTTCGCCAATACCAGCCCTTGTTCCCCACAGGTTGAGCCCTTGGGGACCGGGGCCGGCTGGACTTAGGTGGGCCTCCATCCGAGGTCTTCTCAGGGACGACGAGGAGGTCAGCTAGGGGTCAGCAGCCATAGGAGTCGGTGGTCTGATCTGAACGAGGCGGAGTCCCGGAGACCTGGGCACCAATGAAAACAGGAGGCAGACAGAGGGCACCCGAGTAAGAACAGGCCGAAGCCTGAAAGGCCAAGTCCAGAATGAATTCAAGAGAAGCGTTGTAGAGCAGGCTGAAGTCAGGGCAGGCAGCAGGCAAGGAAGAGTGGCAAGGCAAGCATGGGTCAAAACCAGAAGTCAGCTAGAGAATGGTCAAGCAAGGCAAAGGTCAAACCAGGAGTCAAACAAGATCATAGTCAGATGAAGCAGTGGTCGGAGCCAGGAGATAATCAGTAGCGTGGTCATACGAAGCTGTGGCTAAAGTCAGTAATAAATCAGTAGCAACAAGCTGGGTAGACACGGAACAAAGGAGCAGGAACGGGTACCAGGATCAGGAATAGGAACGTAGACGAATCAGGAACCAGGAACACGGAGGAATCACAGGAAGAAGCAACTAAGCACACAACTAGCAAGGAGACATGTTGCCAAGGCAAGGAAACACTGGCTGGGCCCTGCTTTAAGTACTGGGACCCAGTGACAAAAACATCTGGGGCTGCGGGTTGTATTCCTGCCGCAGCCCCTTTAAAAGGAGAACTGATGCGCTCGTGCGCGCCTAGGAGGGGCGCAGTGTGAGATGGCGGCATCTCCCCATGGAACACACGGGGAGGCCCGCCGCGGAGCTGAGACATCCGCTGCGGAGCTGGGAGCATGGGGAGCAGCCGCAAGAGAGGCAGAACCAGGCACTGGAGCAGGTGAACAGGGGTAAGAGGACCTGGCTGAGGCCTGCCACGGCCGGCACATGCAACAGATTGCTTCGATTTGAAAAGGAGAAATAAGGAAAATACTTCGCCCTGCTCTCCTGCGGTGATACCAAATGGTCCCTCCCCCAGTTGAGAATTCCTGAGGCGATTTCCATGGTCTCTCAAAGGTGTGCCTTGGTCCGGGAGCTGGTTTTCAGCCGGCATGGACTTAGCTGTTTAAACAGCTGAAAGGCGTGATGGTGACGGCACATATCCTCTCCCCTCGCAGCCAGAGACTGTTTCTGTACTCAGCCAGGTAAGGCTGAACTCAGGTAAGCTTATATTATATTATATTATATAATATTATATAATATAAATATTTATATATATAAATATAATAAAAATACAGAGACAGAGCAGGAGATTTTTTTTTGGTGTGTAAGAAAGAGGGATCCTTTCATCCCATCCTGGATCTCAAATGTGCCAACCGTCATCTGTGGGTGGTGCATTTCCGCATGGAGACTTTGTGCTTGGTGATAATGACTGTGCAGTCAGGAGAATTTCTGACCTCTTTGGATCTGTCTGAAGCGTATCTTCACATTCCTATTTGACTAGAGCATCAACGCTTTCTGCGGTCTGCAGTTCTGGGACACCATTCTCCATTTTGGGCACTGCCTTTTGGTCTGGCTACCTCTCCCAGGACCTTTTCCAAGGTAATGGTGGTAGTTGCGGAAGAATTGAAAAAGGATGAGATCCTAGTATACCTGTATTTGGACGACTAGCTGATTCAAGCCAAGTCATTGGAAGAGAGCCACCTGGTGACCCGCAAAGTGATCTCCCTGTTGCAGGGTGATCTCCCTGTTGCAAAGTGATCTCCCTGTTGCAGCTGGGTTGTGAACCTGGCCACAACCCAGCTGACTGAACTCAGTCACTGGAATACCTTGCGGTTCAGTTCAACATGAAGCAGGGCAAGGTCTTCCTGCTGGAAGCTGGGACCTCGGGACTTGGAGTATAGTCAGAGAGTCCAGAGGCAGAGGTGTGCTTAGGCCGGGACCAGAGTAAACTGGAAGGATAGGAAGTCCAAGGTACCCGGGAAGCAGGGGCCGGCAGTACAGGGCCGAGGGCCAGCTGTTGACAGGGCAGCGGGCGGCAGCGGAATCTGTAGCAAGCCGGAGGCTGAAGCAGGCTGTAAGCTGAAGCGGAGTCTGGAGCAAGCCGGAGCTGGAGCAGACTGTAGACTGAAGCGGAGTCAGTAGCAAACCGGAGGCTGAAGCAGGCTGTAAGCTGAAGCGGGGCTTGAAGCAAACCTGGAGCTGGAGCAGGCTGTAGCTGTAGCGGAGTCAGTAGCAAACCGGAGTCAGAGGCAGGCAGCTGGCTTGAAGCGGAGTTGAAAGTAAACCGGGGTCAGAGGCAGGCAGCAGGCTGAAGTGGAGTCGGAAGCAAACCGGGGTCAGAGGCAGGCAGCAGGCTGAAGCGGAGTCGGAAGCAAACCGGAGTCAGAGGCAGGCAGCTGGCTGAAGCGGAGTCGGAAGCAAACCGGAGTCAGAAGCAGGAAACCGTGGAGATCACCAGGAGCGCAACTAAGAACAACTATGCAGTTGTGAACCTCGTTGCAAGGCAATGAGAGAGAGTTTGAGCGCCGGTTATATCGGGACTTGGGCGTGACGTCAGCAGCACGGGCGGGGCCAGGCTTCCGGGAGATGAGCGCTCGAGACGGAGGAGAAGCAGACACGTAATGGCGGCCGCCACGTGGAGTGAGAGAAGCCCCCGGGGTCCAGAGCGGGCGGAACGCGGCGATTCCTGAAGCGAAGGTAGGCAGGGTTGAGCCCAAAGTGGGGGAAAGCGGTGGCGACCGCAACACAGAGTAACAAAATTACAGGGTGACAATTTACAGATTACAATAAATTATGGGGTAACAAGATCAACAGAATATATTGGATATTGTAAAGGGATGGACAGGCGGGCCTGGTCTGCAGGGGGTGGGCGAAGGTAAGTCTGGGAGTTAATCCGGAAAGGCTTGGTGAAAAAGCCAGGTTTTTAAAAGTTTGCGGAATTTGAAAGGGCATTGCTCTAGGCATAGTTCAGGGGGAAGAGAATTCCAGAGGGAGGGGCCCGCAACAGAAAGGGCGCGGGACCTTGTTGCTGAAAGACGGGCTTTCCTAAGTGTAGGGACTTGTAGGGTGCATTTGGAGTTCATTCTGGTGGGACGGGCAGATTGAACTGGTAGCAGTGGTTCGTGGAGCCATGAGGAGTTGTGGGAGTAGAAGGCTTTATGTATGATGGTGAGGGTTTTGAACAAGATGCAGGAGGGGATGGGAAGCCAGTGTAGGTCTCTGAGGATGGGGATGATATGGTCAGATTTGCGAGCATTACTGATTATCCTTGCTGTCGCATTTTGAAGTATCTGGAGGGGTCTGATGGTCGAGAAGGGGAGGCCAAGGTACAGTGAGTTGCAGTAGTCTAACTTAGATATGAGGGTTGCTTGGATAACTGTTTTGAGGTCATGGGTGTGAAGTAGGGGCTTTAGCTTTTTTAAGATCATGAGCTTGTAGAAACCTCCTTCAATGACGGCGCTTATGTGGCTCTTGAGGTTCAGAAGAGAGTCAATGAGGACGCCTAGGTTTCGTACAGGGGGTTGAGGGCTGGTGGGGGTGGGCTGGGAGACATTAAGAGGGGAGATTGTAAGGGTCTGCTGGTAATGGATGTGGAGTATTTCGGTTTTGGTAGAGTTAAGGGCCAGTTGGAGGGAGGTAAGGAGCGTGTTTATGGAATCAAGGCATTTCTCCCAGAAGGAAAGGGTGGCAGTTAGAGATTCATGAATGGGGATGATGATTTGCACATCATCCGCATAGATGTAAAATTTAAGTCCAAGATCAGATAGGTGGTGGCATAGGGGGAGAAGGTAGATGTTAAAGAGGGTGGAGGAGAGGGAGGAGCCTTGGGGAACTCCTTGTGATAGAGAGTAGAGGGAGGATTCAGAAGAGCCGAGTTTGATGGAAAAGCGTCTGTTAGTGAGATAGGATCTGAACCATAGGAGAGCAATACCAGAAACCCCAATGACGATGAGGCGAGAGATGAGGATATCATGGCTTATCGTATCGAAAGCCGCTGAAATATCAAGGAAAGCAATGAGGAAATTTTGCCCTTGGTCAAGGCCGGTGAGGAGGAAATCTGTAAGGGATAAGAGAAGGGTCTCAGTGCTTAGATTTTTGTGAAAGCCAAACTGAGATGAGTGCAGTATGTTGTTGTCGTCGAGGTATTCCATGAGCTGGGTGTTAACTACCTTCTCCATAATTTTTGCAATGAAGGGAAGATTGGAAATAGGGCGATAGTTGGTGGGGTCTTTGGGGTCAAGAGAAGGCTTCTTAAGGAGGGGTTTAACTACAGCGTGTTTGAGAGGGTCTGGGATGGTGCCAGCGGATAGTGAGCAATTTATAATATCAGCCAGGGGTTGAGCAATCACAGTGGGGGTGGAGAGGAGTGTTTTTGTGGGTAGGGTGTCAGAAGGATGAGAAGCAGGCTTGGATTTTTTGAGAATTGCCTCGATTTCCTTGACTAAGGTAAGATCAATGGTATCAAGGGAGGTTGTCTTAGAATGTGGGTTGGGGTTGTGCATGGGTGGAAGGGGTGTGCGAGAGGCAGCAGGGGGAAACCTAAGGAGTATATAAGCTATTTTGTTGTGAAAGAAAGAGGCGAGTTCTTCACATTTTGAACTGGTTTCCTCTTCGGCAATGGTGGGAGTGGAGGGGTTGGTGAGGCTTGCGACATAGGAGAAAAGGGCTTTAGGATTGAAGGAGTACTGATGGATTTTGGAGGCATAGTAGTCTCATTTGGCATTTTGAATGGCAAGGCGATAGGAGTGTAAGTAGGATTTGTATGAGGAGGAGTGCTGTGTGGTAGGGTCTTTACGCCAGACTCTTTCTTTGGATCTGAGGTTGAGCTTCATTTGGTGGAGCTCAGTTGTGTACCAAGGTTTGTTGTTTGTGGGGGAGGTGCATATTTTCTGGGTGATTAGAGGGCATAGTTTATCGGCTAGTTCTTGGGTGATGCTGGCCCAAGAGTTGAGTGCAGAATCGGGGGAGGAGCAATCGAGGTTGTTCATGGATTCTGTGAGAGCGGAGGTGAGCTCCTCAGTGTTGCAGGCATTGCGGTAGGAGAAGGAGGAGATGTTTTGTGGGCGGGAACAAGGGTTAAAGGTGCTGAGGGTAAGGCAGGTCTGAATAAGTGTGTGGTCAGACCATGGAACAGGGGTGCAGTTAGGGGGGGATGTGGACTGGATTCAGGTGTTGGTGAATATGAGGTCCAGGGTGTGCCCCGCTTTATGCGTGGCGGCTGAAATTGTTTGGGTGAAACCTAGGGCCTGTAAGGTTGTGAGGAGGGTTTCACAGGATGGTGAGAGGGGGGTGGAGTCTACATGAAGGTTGAAATCCCCCAGTATTATGGCGGGTTTTTCGGTGTTAATATTATTGGAGATGAGTTCGATGAGAGGGGAGGGGTTTTGTTCTAGGAGACCAGGTGGAGCATATATGAGGCAAATTTGGAGGTTGGTAGCTCCAAATAGGCCGACTTCCAGTTTAGGAGGGGGATTAATGTTGATGGGTTTGAGATTGAGAGTTTTTTGGAGATCAGAAGGATGCCGCCTCCTTTCTTTTTTGGTCTGGGGATGGAGAAAATGTCTTGAGAAGCTGTGGGGAGCAGGTTCAAGATAACAGTGTCAGAGTCCTTGAGCCAGGTCTCAGTGACAGCACAGATATCAGGATTGTAATCATGAATGATGTCATCTAGAATGTGGGTTTTTTTGATAATGGAGTGGGTATTGAATAGAATGAGGGTTAGGGTGGTGAGGCCAAGGAATTGGGTTAGAGGGGAGGTGAGGATGGGGAGAAGGGATTTGCACTGTGTATGTGGGATAGCCGTGCGAAAAGGAGGTGGTCTGGGTAGGGAGGTGTGTATACAGGGTATGGGGAAGGATGTGGGAGTGGGGTTGGAGTGTGGAGGCATGGTGGGAGGCGCCTCAGGGGCAGAAGCAGAGGAGGAGTGTATGGGACGGAGGAGAACAAGGGGACAGTGGAGGGGGATAGGGGGAGGGTAAGTGGTGGCATTGAATGGGTTTGGTGTGGAACAGTAAATAAACAAGAGAGGCAAAAAATTGTAAAGCGAAGGTACCAGGTATAATAGCAGTTACTAATTGGCATAGAGAGCAATACTGGCGAGGACTAAGCAATGCTAGAGGTAGGAGGCAGGGAAAAGGTAATTGGACATTAGAGGGAGGATAGGTGCCAGGTTGAATTACCAGTTGTGACTGCTGAAGGATGGCTTATGACTTACACTAGGAGTCCAGTACAAATGATGAATTCTTGAAGAGGCAGTATGGTTGGAAAGTTTCTTGAGCTTGTGAGGGTGAAGGGAGTCTTGCTGAGTCGGGGGTCTCACAGGAGAAGGAGAGAGCCAGCGGGACTGGGCACGCAGGGAGCACAAAGGGGCGCACTAAGGGGCAGGCCCCTTTGTCGCGCTCCTTAGGCGCGCGACACCCGACGCACGGCGCCTGCAGGGATTGCCCTGCTTAAAAGGGCGCCGATTCTGGCCTCTGATAGGCCGCTGGAAGGTGGGTGTGCACGGCTTGCTCCAGCTGGGCGGCGTCGGGACGGCTTGCTGCATGGCGCGGCCGGTTCGGGGCCTTCCTGCCCTTGTTGCTGAAGTTCCTCGGGATTCGGTGGATCTCCTGACCCGGCGAAGTTCCGACTGGTCGGCGGGAGGAACAGGTTTCTTGTTGAATGGTCGGCAGCGGAGGAATAGGTTTCCTCGGTGGGAGGAATAGGTTTCTTGTTGAATGAAAGTACTTACTGAAATATTTTATAAATGATATATGTGGGCGCGGTCCATGGATTTTATAACATGTGCGTGCCGGGTAGCTTTTTTTTTTTTTTAATGTTTTAAGGTGTGTGTGCATATATATGTAATTTATATATGTAAATTATATTGTATGTGTAATTGGGTACCCATGGGCCAGTATGGAGAAAAATCCCCCGGGCCACTAGTTTCCCACAATCCGCCCCTGTATTACAAACTCTTCAACACCGAGCAATTCATTTCAATTGCTTCCTCTCCACCTCCAAAACCCAGAACCATAGGAGATAAGTGCGGCACTTGGGCCTGAGCAGGGTGTCAATCTCCAGCTGGTCGGGAGTCATCTCTCCTCCAGCCAGCAACGAGGCTTTGGCCCAAGTTAACAGGCTCCTGCATCCTTACCAAACTCCGCGGGATTGTTCTTTGGCAAAAGGAAGGAGCAGCAGAGGGCATCCCTTTTAGACGATCCTTCCTTTTCATCATTGTGAGGAAATAAGATGGTAACAGGAATAAAGCAAGAAAGGTTAGAGAGGAAAGTAGGCGCAACCCTTATATCATTGCCATCTTGAATCCCCCCCCCCAAGATTATTATGTTTTAAGTTACATTAAATCCATTTTTATCTTGAACGCCGCTCCCAATCCTGTTGCCTAAGTTTTTTTGGTCTCATGCTTGGAGCGTTTGATGGAAGAGAGGTCTACTAAGTGATTACATTGTGGGATACTTGAGAGCGAGGGAACGTGTGAGATAACCACCACTAGCACAGTGGACCCCCCAGAGGCTTCCCCTCCTCCCTGCTGCTGGAACCCCGTCCCCCAGGCCCGAAAGTCTGGATGCATGAGAGAAGGAGAGGACTGGGAAGGTGACAAAGACCCTGGACATTGTTGTAGCATCTGCAGTAGGGACTTTAAAATCAAGAGCTATTAAGCAAATAAATCAATTATTATATTGCAACCCCCCTCCCCAGCTTCATGCTGGAAAATAGCATTTTCAGATGTATTCCTGGTTTTTGCTGGATCATTAGACGAGTATTCCAGCCTAGCATGGTTCACCTCGCTCACTGTCCTCCGAAGGAGATAACTTCGCAGTGAGCTTAAGGTTATACAGTCTGAAACACAACTGAAAATGCTTTCCTTGACTGATATGATTTAAGGTTCCATTAATTCAGGTTGGTTATAATAATAAGAGCCTTCCCCTCTCCCAGGCCCTCAGTAAGGTGGGGACAGGATTTTGGGCTGGGGGATGAGAGTATGGAAGGCTGTGTGCTGTAGGAAGGAGGAAGCAAAGGACTGCTCTGGCAGCGCGTGGAATGGCTGGCTGCCTGCCTGATGCTGGCAAACGAGCAGGCATTCATAAACTGCTTCCGCTCGCCTTTGAAATACAATCAGTCGCACAAGTGAAGCATGCGGTAATTGCTGGCATTCTTTAGCTTAATATCCATGGAGTCTCTAGCATACGCTATTTTGGGACAGGAGGACTTTATCTTGAGGTTTTCTTTATAGTTCAAAGTATTTCAGCGGGCTAGCACTAAGGCTTTCCCTAGAGACAATCCAGGCATATTAGAATGAACATGGTTGGTTAGCAATTTAGGCAGGGTTTTGTTGTTTGTTTTTTTTAAAGCAGATAGTCAAGGAGCAAAGCGTCAGGAACCAAGGCAAGTGCAGCAGTGAACAGTCAGGAACCAGGAAGCCAACCCAAGAGCAGAAAATCGTCACAAGGTGCTGCGGTTGCCTGCAAAGTGCCTTCTGCAACGCATGACCTTGTCTACTGCTCCAGACTGGCACGCGATTCTTTACAGCAACAGAGTAGCCTAAGAAATGACGGCAGGAAAAGACCGGCTTGGACCAGTCAGTCTGCCCAGTAGAGATTCTTCCACTTTGGTTAGATAAGCTTGTAACACCCATTTGCAAACCAACACCAGTTCCCCCCCTCTTTCCCCGTAATTTTTTTTTTACCTGATCCTTCAAACCTTTTCCTACCACTGACCTCCAGATCAGCCCCAAGCTCATCTATAGGGCTAGGAATGTATTTAAATCATTACCGTGATTACTATGGATTTGATGGACAAAATTATTGAAATGTACTGAAACTAGTTTTGTAAATATCGCAGTTGGGTATTTTCATTCTTTATATTTGTTATTTACAGTGGTATACAATTTACTACATGTAATGTTTTAGAGGCTAATATGCAATATAAAAAAGGACATTTTTTTGTTGTTGATTGTTTTTATGAATGGATAATGAGTGCAGCTCATTGTGTGTATGGAGTGGATCATAGTGTGATAATTCAGTACGGGTGTGTTTATTAATAGACAATTGCAAGTAGAGTGGAGGCGTTTTAAATATAACTATTGAGATGTTCATGTTTTGTTGGCTATATAAGATAAAGAGTTTATAAAAAGTGAACAATATTCTTTGAGATATTAATGGTGTTACTCCTATATGTATTTGTATAATAACACTTGTTGAGGACCCATAATACTGATAATCAGTTGAAGCCAGTAAATAAACAATATATCCTACAGACAGGCATGAAGCACTAATGTTAAATGTTCTTCATTAAAAAAACCAAAACTATCAATGGCACCCTGTAAATTTAGAGGGATTTATACAATATGACAACTATATAAATCAGCAAATCACCTCTTAGAAACTTTCTTACACAATATAAACAGTTATATACCCCGATATCGGGTGATACATGTAACGTTGCCCAAATTATCTATATCAAATCTTTTATCAAAACACACAAAAACCTTTTGTTATGGAAAGAAGAACATTTCATATATTAGTATCATGAACCCCAGCCGGGTGATCTGACCGTGTTATAATCATGAACTGTCCTCCTCCATCCAATTTTTGTCATTTGTGTGACACACCAATGGTGGAAAATCTTTTTTTTTAAAAATTATATGTAACTTTTCTCAAAAACATTTGACTCGCATTGAAGATGGTGAGCTGATTCAACTTGGAATTAAGACCTGAATAATTACTATACACCGACGAAGAATTTACAAGGAAAAACCCTAAGAAATAACCAGAAAATTGAGCTAGCCGAAAAAGTACATATTATATTATATTATATTTATTATTACTATGTTAAATTGACATCTGGTTTTATTGTTCCTTATGTTCTACAGTTCTATGTAAAGCCCCCATCCGCTGTTGGGCAGTTCATCGTTTTATGTAAACCGGAGTGATTTGTAATTCCCACAAGAACTTCGGTATATAAAAATTAAAAATAAATAAATAAATAAATAAAGTAAGGAATCTGGGAGTAATAATGGACCCAGAAATCAACCTGAAGCAACACATATCTATAAAAGTAAGAGAAGGCTACGCAAAACTTATGGTCCTCAGAAGATTGAAACTATTACTCATACCCGCCCACTTCAGAACAGTACTGCAAACACTTATATTTTCCAGCACTGACTACTGCAATGCACTCTTACTAGGACTCCCAAGCACATCGATAAGACCACTCCAGATACTTCAAAATACTGCAGCCAGAATACTGACAGGAAAAAAGAGGTGGGACCATGTAACTGAAACTCTAGCAGACTTACATTGGTTGCCCATCGAATACAGGATAAAATACAAGGCCTTATGTACCATACACAAACTAATATATGATAAAGAAGCAGACTGGCTAAACACAGCCTTACGAGTACACGTTCCACAAAAAAACCTCCGCTCAGCAAACAAAGCTCTACTAACAATCCCTTCAGTAAAGTCAGCAAAATTAACCCAAGTGAGAGAAAGGGCTTTATCATTGGCTGGGCCCCTGAACTCAGATTACAGAATAATCTCAAAACTTTTAAGAAAAATTTAAAAACATGGCTCTTTAAAAAAGCCTTCACTAAAGAGTCTGGAGGGTAGAGAAAGAAAGTACAGGGTAATGCAGATGAGAATGAATTTACTCAATCCTACATTTAAGAAGTAATATCTCAAAGAGATAGTAACTCAATAATATACCTGGACTTGACCAACAATACTGAAATAATGATTTTATTTATGAAATTGTAACCGAACTTTATTGGCACCTGTTAGAATGTACGATAGACTAAGGTAAGTAAATGTAGGTTATGTGCCTATTTGTAAACCGTTGCGATGGTATATAACTTAGCGACGGTATAGAAAAGTTTTTAAATAAATAAATAAATAAACCCCCTGAAGAAAGGTCGGATTGTGGACCTGAAACGCGGCTGCATTGGGTCATCTTTTTTGATATCAGATAAGTCGGGACGTTTATGCAGTTTTACAATTGTTGATTTATAAGCATGCTGTTTTTGAGAAAAGTTACATATGATTTAAAAAAAAAAAAAAAAAAAAAAAAAGATTTTCCACCATTGGTGTGTCACACAAATGAAAAACATTGGATGGAGGAGGACCATTCATAATTATAACACGGTCAGATTAGTTCATGATACTAATATATGAAACGTTCCTCTTTCCATAACAAAAATACTTAATTTTAAAAAAAAGCATATCTCTTTATTAATAATGTATCAAAAAATAAAATAAATGAGCACCTATGAGTGTCGATTACTGACTATTACAACATTAAATCCAAGCATATATAATCAGTACAAAAGACTTCATAACATCATAAACAATATATCAAACATTAGGAGAATGTTCAGAAATATGTTTGCTCATGTATCTGGCTAATTTTTCAGCAAATGTGCCACAAATGTAATAATTAACCAGCACAGAGCTATTTTATTTGGTATATTGTATACTGATTATATATGTTTAGATTTAATGTTGTAATAGTCAGTAATCAACACTCATAGATGCTCATTAATGTTAATAAAGAGAGATGTTTTTTAAATTAAGAACTTTTAACATTAGTGCTCCATTCCTGTCTATAGGATATATTGTTTTTAGTTACTTATTGAGCACATCATATAGGTCCTATACTGCCTAATTTCTTGTAGTTTTATACATATAAAACATCGCCCAAAGGCACAGTAATTGGATCAAGGATGGGAAGGGATGTGATAAAGACATTTAAATACTGGAAAGGTATTAATAATACGCAAAAAAAAGCAAACTTTTTTCAATTGAAAGGACATTGTAGAAAGAGGGGGAGAAGTCCATAAACTGCTATTAATAATGGTGACATAGGGAAGAGCCATCGCTTATTACCGGCATCAGTGGTATGGGATCTATTTAATGTTTGGGTACTTGCCAGGTACTTGTAGCCTGGATTGGCCACTGTTGGAAACAGGATGCTGGGCTTGATGGACCCTCAGACTGACCCAGCATGGCAACTTCTTATTTCTTATGTTCTAATCATGATATGAAGCATCGGAGTCAAAGGAGCAAGGGAAGAGCATTCCCAACGCTTGGTCATTCAATGCACAATAAGGTGCCTACCCTACTGCCAACCACTTAGGCACCTTATTGTGCATCGACTGTCCAGGCCAGGTACTCTGAAATACACTATAGTTGATTTTACAGATTATGGAAAACTCAGTAGCTTCTGCAGTCCTTACTCTTCCTCTAATAACATTATAATCTTCCTCCTGGTGAAGTTGTCTATTTATGTATTATTTTTATGTAGTTGAATACTTCAAAATATATTTTACCAATATGTTAGGCCCATCAATTATAATTATACTAATAATTTTTTTTTGTATACAAGGGATTGAGGTGTTTCTTGTGCTGGAGACAGGAACCAGGGGAGTAAGTGGGGAAGTGACAGAGTTCTATTTTAGCATAGCCTAATCCCTATGGGTCTACAAATGCTATCTTTGGATGCAGTGCGTGGGTGACTGGGAGGCTATCAAGTGAAAACTCTGTGACTGTGGAAATTGTATCTCTTGTTTTCTTCGCATCAGATCCATCTGCTTCCTTGAAGAAACTTTCCAAGGTAATGGTAGCCTTCCTTGCAGGGTTTCCATTTGCTTGGAAAGTGAGGACTGACAGTCAGTACATGGTGCTCAGTATTTGAGCTGCCTTACTCTAATTTAGTAAGTGAGAATAGCATTGGGAGTGGGGAGGGGAGATATTAAATATTCTGAACCTTTAGAAATCCATAAGCTTTAGGAAGGTATATTATATAGTAAATTTCTTACAACTAATTTAGTTCATTTAATACATGGGGGAAATGTTATTGTAGAGAAAAATGGTTAATGTTTATTAAGAAATGGGGAACCTTTTGAGTTAATAGGGCCCTGCATAGGAAGGACAGGCTCCATCTAAATGAAAACAGACTCAGGCTACTGGCACACATTATTTAAAAAGTTGCAGATTAGATTTTAAATTAAAGATTTAAATTTAAAGATTTTAAATTAAAGATTGACAGGTGCAGAAGACCATATGATTTGGGAGGACAACATAAACACTCTATGTCCTTTTACAGAGGACTGAGAAGAAGCTGAAAATGTTCGGCTAGAATATAGCCATTTGCAAGTCAAGATATATGGAGTACTTGTTAAGCAGGGCACATGAAAATAAGCCGCTGGATAAAGACAAGTTTCCTGTGCTTCTGTGCAAATGTTAAGCCTGAACAATAAAGTGAGAACATTTAATTTGTAGTCTGCCTTAGAAATCTGGGTCTTAAGGGAAACATGTATTTCTGCATCCTATCACATACTTAGTTTCCAGTTTAGTTGCATATTTTGTCCTCCAAATTCTATGAATTTCTTTACTAGCTTTGGCAAATTTCAGACAAATTTCACAAAGAATGGGTTAATTTTCAAAAGGATTTCCACACGTAAAATGGGCTTTACACATGTGAAGGCACTTTATGCCTGTAAGTGGGCTTTTGAAAATTGCTACAAAATGTGCCATTGAATTGTCCATAGGCTTTACGTGTGTAATGTTGCGCTAGTGGACCCTTGTGCTGAGGCAGGTGGACCTAGACGAAGCAGATTCCTAACTGGAACTTCGCCTATACCAGCCCTCATTCCCCTCAGGTCGCATCCTTGGGTACCAGGGCCATCAGGTCTTAGGTGGGGGTCTCTGCTGATGGCGGATATGGTCATCCTTGGAAACCTGGGTTGGAGCTGACGGAGGTCAGACAAATCCAAGGTCTGAATGAAGGTCAGAGATGGGTGGCGGTCAGGTGTATCTGGTGACAGGCAGTGATTAGTGGCAGGCTGCAGTCAAGCATATCCAAGATCAAGCTAAGGTCAAGCCAGGTATCCATCCAAGAGTAAAAAAGGGACGGATAGGCAGGAAGGCTTAGGTGAGGAGAAGCACAGTCAGATGAGAAAGACTGACGACAAGGCTGGACTGGAGATAAGATGCTGAAGACAAGATACAGAAGACATGACTGGAACTGAAGACAAGGCTGGGCTGGAGACACAAGGCGGAGGCAACATTCTCCATTTCTGGAGTAGTGGGACCTGTTGCTGAAGTGAATCGAGGTTAGAGTGTTGCTCTTTTATAGGGCTTTGAACTAATGTCATCAGTAGGGGCTGCAGGGCTTTTCCCGCAGTGGGTCCTTTAAATGTGACAAAGAGACACGTGCGCCTTGGGAGGGCGCATCGCATTGGAGTTGGCATCGACATCTCTCTGCGTCCAGAAGTGGTGGCTGGCTTGGCCCTGTGGGGGAAGCCTGTGGACCACTATTCAAAACAGTACCCCCCTCTTAAACCCCACTCCTGAGACTTTGGGTTTGTGGGGATACTGGTGATGAAAATTCCTTTTCCTTATCTTGCACTGGAGTGCTGCCCCCCTTCAGTTACCTGCAGTTTTCTTGGTGATATCTTCCTTAACCAAACAATTGTTTTTTTTCCCATAATGCATCCAATTCTTGGGGCAAAAACAGAGCCGCAAGCGAAGGGATGGTCTCTTTTGGACTGTGTTGTCGAAGGACAGCCCCTACCATGAGGGTAGAGACATCTACTTCCGTCTCAGGCTCTTGACTGGTAAAACTAGATGGGTCTATAGGGTTCCTTTCACTATTTTTCTTCCTTTTGCTTCCTTCCAGGAGTAGGGTCTGCAGGATTCATATCTCTTCATCTTTGTCATCGATAAGTAATTCAAACCTTCTCTTAGTAAGGTTGCTGACTTTTTCCAGACTCTTTTGTTCAGATTTCTCTTGTTCCAGTTGGTCTTGTAGCTGCTTATAGACTACTTTAAGGGCATTCTCCTGGAGGGACTGTGGAGCAGCCTGAGTTTCTCTGGATTCCCTATAGGTAGTTGGATGTCTGGGAAGGGTAGAAGCCACAATCCCTAGGTGAGATGACCTGTCGGATTCAAAATAGGACCCGGTACATCCAGGTACCCAATGAATGAGTTCCAAAGTGGACCATTTAAACTGCAACTGATGTCATCAGAGCCACGGCAGGCCTAGTATAACTGGACTCATGGCCCTGGGAAGGACATGGAAGCTAATGACCTCCCTGTGTAAGGGGTCAATTTATTTATTTATTTGTTTATTTAGACATTTTATATACCATTATTCCGTATGAAGATCACAACAGTTTTCAAAAGTAACATTTATACTATAAATCAACAAATAATGACAGTTTACAGACTTAGTATTCATAAACAAGGATGAATCTAAATCTAATGAGATGTTCTAATACATATTAACTAAAGATCTAAGTAGTACAGGAATTATAGCAATTTTCACATTGTCTTAAGATACTTACATTCTGTCATTAATTTATTCCTCATGCTACAATTAATATTTCTTGTCCTTCTTGTTATTGTAGTTCTCTGCATTCTGATGTTTTTAAGTTAGGCTATATGCAGTTTTGAATAGCCATGTTTTTAGCTCATATTTAAATCTCTTTCTATTAGGTATCAAATGTAACATCTCAAGTAGAGAATTCCAAAGCTTTGGGTCCGCTATGGAAAACACATGATCTCTTGTTTAAAGATCTGATAGTGATGTTGTCAGTTTATTGGCTTTTATGTTAGATTATAAGCTTTTCTAAAGAGCCATGTTTTCAGTTCCTGTTTGAAACTGTTATCAGAAGTAGTGACTCTGGGAGAGAGTTCCACAACTTGGGGCCCGCTATGGAAAACATATGGTCTCTTATTTGTGTTAAGCATGTGCTCCGTGTTGTAGGCATGTTTAGAAGTCCTTTGTCTTGCAATCTTAGGGCTCTCTGTGGTGTGTAGGCTTGAAGATCACCCCTAATAGGCATGGGTCATGATAAAAAAACTCTTCAGAGGTAGACGCTGAAAAAATGTTAGGAAGTATTTTTTCATGGAAAAGGTAGTGAATACCTGGAGTGCCCTCCTGGAATGGAATGGGTGGAACCTATAATGGTAACAGACTTAAAAAAGTTATGGATAGACAGAAAGTATCTTTACCTGAAAATATGACTTAGTGGCATCACATGCCGTGGGACAGGAGGCAAGACCCTCAACAGTAGCTTAACTGCATTCGGATTCCAAAAAGGCATTAGGGTTACCTGCATGAAATGGCAGTTATGACCCTAACAGCAGTGTTATGATTGCACTGCATTTCTAAGAAGGTGTTGGGGTAACTTGCATGGAGCGATCATAGTTAAGACTCAAACTTCATTGAGTATGAGGAAGCCAGATGCTTTAGACAGTGTATTTGCTAGTTTTGGATTTGCTAGTTGTCTGGATTTTTAGAAAACTTGGTAATAAGACATGGCAGGAAAATGGCAAGGCCTAAAATGACCTTCCAGCTGAGGTGGTGAATGTTTCTATTTTAACAGATTCTGGGCATGCTTATATAACTCCCCTTTCCTCGGGAGTACATAGGGAGGTGAGTGCCACTGCTGCAGCCCTGGGATCGGATAAAGTCCACCAGGGATCACCAGTGGGGACCAGACTGACTCTGGGAGGCCCAGGGGAAGACTTACCCAGAGTTCAACACATTCCAATGTCGACAACAGTGTTGGTTCCAAAATGAAATTTATTTGTAATTCCATAGGACAGACAGCAAGAAATCAGTGGAATCTTGAATTTAATAGCTGGATACAGCCCCACAAGAAATGAAAAAGATTCTCACTCTTCTCTAAGCAGGAGGAATCCTACTCAGCCAACACTTCAGCCCCAAGGCCTTCGAGGCAACATCATTGTTAGACAGGTCATGTACTGGAGCTTTCCCAGACAAGGATTTTACCCTGTTCCTTAATAGGGTGTCCTTCCTCTGTTGGGCCACTAACAATCTTAGAACTTTTCTCCAACTTGGAATCTGCCTTGTTCCTTGTTGCAGAATCTTTGGATGCCTGACAAGCCCTGTCCCTTCTCAGGACTCTAAAGACTACAACCGACAGGTGCCAGGGGGCAACCCAACCCATTCCCCGTGGAGGGAAGGTATCTCCTACATTACATCATCCTTTGCAGCACCAGGTTCTCTACATCCCCCTTGCACTCCTCCTTAACAGAGAGGATGCTTGCAGCTTGCAAGAGCTCTTCCCTTACACAAAACTCACTGGCTTCTTATTGAGCTCTCATTAAACCTGAAGAGCAGGAACCCTCCAGGAATCTTCTAGAAGCATTTGGTGACCCTAGGCAGGGTTTCACTTAGGGCTTATATGGAGGGCAGTGATAGGAAAACGGTTGAAAGTTCAGGTTAAAGACATGGGTTGGGGAGATGGGGGTGGAGGGTGCTGATATTGGGTTGAGTCTGGGAATTTGTACTCATGTAATGCATGGTCATTAGAACATGGAATTCCAGTGGCCCCTAGTAGAAAGGTTTTTGATATTTTTTGGTTGCTATAAAAGAGCATGCTCCATTTCGTTGTGCTGTCACACCATGAGAGCCTCTGAAAGAGTCACATCAGCTTCCAGCATGCTGCCCTAGAAGAATCCAGCTCTCTGTAGAGCAGCCCGGGGCTCCAGGGTGGATAATACCAGCTATTTTCTGAGATCCCTCCTGCCAAGACTTGGGTCAATCCTCAATGAGTTCCATGGGGTTACAAAAGTTTCACTGTCAATGAAGTCTCTAAGAACAGCAATTGTGTGATGTGGGACTTAATAAAATTGCATCAGGCAGTGATATCATCTGCTGATAGTTTCTGGGATTCCTTTGAAAGTATTCAACCACTTCGTGTCTGGAACCTGCATTCTCTGGGTTTAAGTGTGTCAAAGAGGAGTGAATCCTGTGGTTTTGTTTGCAGCTGCATGAGTGCATGGAAGGTGTAGGGGCTGAACTGAGAGACCACCCAAAGCTTACACCCTGTGAAAGTCCTGCTACGTTTGAAAGACAATGTACTGGCAGGTTTCCCTCATCTATCCAAAGTGGATGATTCACAACAACTGCACAAGTGTATCTCCATCACAGAAAGCAATTTTCAGCTAATCTGCTGCTTTCATTACTTTTTCATCTTAGTTCAGCCAAATATTCAAAGAAGGCCCTAATTTGGTCATTTTCTGTTGTAACTGCAACTCCGGGTGCGGACTGTTCAATGATGGGGCCAGAAAATAATTTAATGCCTCTTTGGGGCTGGAGCGTCAGGCTAGCTCGAACATAGTCTCTTACTCCAAAGACCTGGATTCTTTGTTGGATGGGGGGAAAGGTGACTTGTCAATCTTTTATCCCTGGGAGAGGGGTATTTCACCTTCAATGTGGGTGCTTTACATGCCAAAGAATGACACTGGAGACTTGTGTATTAGTGTCCAAAAAATGTCTTTACTGATGATAATTCAGATGCAGAAATGGCACAACAGTTTAGTCCTCATCACTACCGTGATGTTTTAGTTACAGTCTTTTCCCTCAATCTGGGCATCTGTCTCTAATACTAAGGCCAAGGAAACATCCACCCTCTAGGGCTGGGTCAATTGGAGTGCCCAGGTGGGCAGGGTATCCTCTCATTGGGCAGGAAAACCCCTTCAACACTGGTAAAAATGATAAAACACAGTCCCTGCACAGACAGTCACAGTCTTCTCGCTCCCCAGGGGTGAAGGCTCCAGATGGGTGTCCTCAAAGGCATCAAAAGTTATTACTCACAGTTACGCATTTTTCTGTTATCTTATTCTCTCTGCCGAATCCCTGATGGGAGGGATCCTCTCAGGAACACCAGATATCAGGGTCTCTGGCTTCAGGCAGGAAAGGGACAAAAACTCTTCCTCCTGGGCAGCCAACAAAAATCTTCTTGTCCCCAGCTCAGATCCAAATGCTAGAAGACAATGCAGCGGGTCACCACCATTCCTCTGTTTCCTGGGCAGGTCACAGTGGGGCAGGTCTTCCCTCCCCAGGGCTTCCCAAAGAGATGTTTCCCCAAGACCTCTCCCCGAGCAAACATCTGGGGTCTCACAGTCCTTTTACAAAAAAGGTAAAAAATCCCCAAAAACAACCACCCTACACCTAAGGAGTGGGCTGCAGGACTCCCCAACCTAACCCAAAGGTCCCAGGCTAGGCCAAAAGCTCTAAACCAGAGGAAAAACTCTCCAACCTCTTCCAAAACTGCAAACTTATCCTGCTCCCATTCCCCCGAGCTCTCAGGAGAGAGCTGTTTATAAGCCCTAAGAAGGGGGCAGCCATTTCAGCACCCTCAAAGGGGAGGGGCTGCTCTGAATGCGTCCTCCCGTCGTGCAGTTAGTATAGCTGTGTTTAAAAAAGGATTGGATAAGTTCTTGGAGGAGAAGTCCATTACCTGCTATTAAGTTCACTTAGAGAATAGCCACTGCCATTAGCAATGGTTACATGGAATAGACTTAGTTTTTGGGTACTTGCCAGGTTCTTATGGCCTGGATTGGCCACTGTTGGAAACAGGATGCTGGGCTTGATGGACCCTTGGTCTGACCCAGTATGGCATTTTCTTATGTTCTTATGTTCTTATTATTCCACTCTGAAGGCACAATCCCTAACTCAAAGGAGATCATCTAGGGCACTACTGGTAAGGTGCCCAGGGGGGCCATTACACCATCATTGTTTACCATGGTGCGGAAGATTGCAAGTTAGGGATTCCAGCGTTCAAATCCTGCTACTGCTCCTTGTGACTGTGGCAAGTTGCCTCACCCTCTGTTATTACCTCTACAAATTTAGATTATAAACCCTCTGAGGGCACAGAAATACGAACAGTACCTGAAGGTAATGCACTTTAAGGGGTAGATTTTATAATTTTGCGCGAGCGCGTACTTTTGTTTGCTTACCAGGCGCGAACAAAAGTACGCTGGATTTTATAAGATACGCGCGTAGCCGCGCGTATCTTATAAAGGGGGTGCACATTTGTGCAACCTGCGCGCGCTGAGCCCAGCGCGCGTTTCCTGTTCCCTCCGAGGCCGCTCCGAAATCGGAGCGGCCTCGGAGAGAACTTTCCTTCCGCCTCCCCTCACCTTCCCCTCCCTTCCCCTCACCTTCCCCTCCCTTCCCCTCACCTTCCCCTCACCTTCCCCTCCCTTCCCCTCACCTTCCCCTCACCTTCCCCTCCCTTCCCCAGGGGGGTACCTGCGGAAAGCAGGTGTAAATCTGCGCGCGCTAGCGGGCTGCTGGCGCGCCATCACCCGTTCCGGGGGCTTGTCCGGAGGCCTCGACCGCACCCCCAAGCCGGTGCCACGCCTCCGGGCCCGCCCCCGAAAAGCTGCGTCACTCGCGGCCCGCCCCCGAAACGCCGCGTCACTCGCGGCACGCCCCGCCGACATGCCCCTCCATGCAAGCCCCGGGACTTGCGCGCGCAGGGGGGGTTTGGGGTAGGTTTTTGGGGGGTACGCGCGTACCCCTTTGAAAATCTACCCCTAAGTGTCACAAACTGCAGTATGTAAATCAAAATATGTTACACTCTGGCCTCAATCTTCCTTTATGCTGGTGACCTCAGAGAAGTTTATTACATTGATTTGTCACGATCTGTTTACCCATGCTTCTGCTCTTCAGAGTCACCATATCTCTCAGAATGAATTGTTAATTTACTTAATTTTAGATTCTAGCATTTTGCCTGGCACTGCACCCTGACTAATCACCTTTGATTATCCATCACAATCTTGTTTCCTTTTCAATGTGGCAGTATCACATTTGCTTATTCATCCCACTTCTGGTACCATTCCCATCTCCAGAGATTCCTTATAAATAGTAGATAATGCCTCAACTATTTCAGACTTTACTTCTTAGAATAGCCTCGGATGAACTCTATTTGCAGCTGGTAACCTTCTTAATGTTTATAGATGTCAGTTGATTTCCTATTGCATTTTCGTCAGGTACGTCCCATTGAATATCTCCTGCTGAATCATACTTTGTATTCAAGTGCCCCATTCTCTGCCTTCTTTTTCTCCACTCCAGCCCCTTCTTTTAAAGACAGATGCAAAATACGTTCATGTATGTTAGTCTTTATCACTATTTAGTCTGTATTTCTTTTACTAAATGTGGCACCCCTCTGGGTTAGCCGGTAGATGTCCCTAGAATCCCACCAGCCAGCACCTCTTCCAGAGCCTGCCTGAGTGGGCGGACCTTATACTATAAGGAGGGGCTAGGATAGAAGAAGGCGTGGCATTTGAGTAGAGACAGGAGCTCTGTTAGAGTGGTTTCTGTTTGGTGAGGCCTACATTCCCCACTTAGTATATTTTGGATGATACCCCTTCCTGTGTATTCCACGCCAGGTTGGATACACTTCAGGTTTAGAGAAAAAAGGCTTTCGTAGGATTTTTGTCTCTTTTGAGAGTTGATTTTGCTGGGTTGCAGCCCTGGTACTCCTGGAGATGGACCTTCCCTGGATCAGGAGGACAGGAGACTGAAGATCTGTCAGTACCCTTCTAGAACAAAGAAGAGCTGCAGTGACAGTGTCACCCCCAGAAGGTTTTGGACATTGTAGTGAAGGAATTCTCCCTCTTTTGGAAATTGTGCAGTGTGGCCTGATCTTGGTCAGCCTAGACTTTTCTGAGAGGTCCAAGAAAGGGAGAAAGGTGGAAGAAAGGATAAAGAAGAACAGAATTGAAGACCCTCCCCAGGATCTTCCCTCCCCGGGACACAGGCGCAGGCTGGGTAGTGGATCTCAGCGGGGAACTCGGGCAGGATTGCTTCAAGCTTTAAGGGGATCCCACACAGACAAGGACTTCCCAGAGTCTGGGGCCGTTCTAAACTCAGCGCAGGAGTGTTAGGAATTTCCCCCGGAACCTGAGTCAGCGGACGTGCGCCGAGAAAGATACATCCAGCTGCACTTTCAGTTATTTTTACAGGTTGGACATTGATTACATTTTGGAAACAATCAGTAAACAACTTTATTTTGAACACCCAAAATGGAGAAGGATACCTTCTCCATTTTGCCTCAGACAAGCATCATTACCACACCAGTTCAAACAAACCTCACTGATACAGGAAACGCTCACCACAGGGCCACAAGCAGTAGCTTCCCCCCACGGAAAAGACTCACCCCTGGGGTACAATCAGCAGGAGGGGACAAGTGGCACTGAAGACAGCCCCTAGAGATATAAATAATATAGATAATTCCCCTTCAAAGTAAAGGGTTACATGCATGCAAGAATGAATGCCTTTTAGTCTGATTATTACTTCTTGAGCTACAGAACAGCTTTCAATTAACTTTTTCTATAAATGTATTTTGAAAGCAATTTAGATGCAGTTTTGAATATATTCGACGACATGGGGAAAGGAGTAATATCCCGCAAACTGTCAAACATCTACTGCTTCTATGGCTGGCAGCTGGAATATATCCTTGCAGGGTGTATGGGAAATATCAGGCAAACTGAAGGGCCAGTTGATCTTTTTCTGCTGTCATTTGCTGTGTTATGTAACCCAGACCACTTCTTGGGTTACCAATAGGTCTTATAACAGCCTAATGCAGATAGAGAGATAATTAGGGGAGTATCTATTCATGGACAGCCTCCTACTGGTGGAGCTGTAATGGATACCCTTGGTTCTGAGGTTTTATAGCAGGTTCTGGGGCAGTATTGTTTGGAAGTCAGACAGAGAGGTTGTATTTTTCCTAAGTTGGATTTGAGCCTACTTGGAGCCTCAGAAACCCTCCGAGACCCCTCTAGGACAGTCCAAAGGGCTCAGCTGTTGGACTTTCCTCACGAGGTGCAAAGTGGCTGCTCTGGGACTATTTTGGGGATTTTGAACATTTATTTAGAGGAGCCCTGCTGGAGGCCTGGGCCTTTCCGAAGCCCAGGGACTGGGGGAACCCTGAGCCGAAGACGCCCAGTGTTTAGGGGAGATCTGCCCAACAAAGGTGGTGACCTGCTGCAGGAGATTCCTGATTATCTAAGTTGGGGGAAAGAAGATTTGTTTTTCCAACATCTGGGAGGAAGTGGTTTTCTGCCCCTCTTCCTGCCCATCAAGGGGACTGGCAAACCCTGCGGTCCGCCAAGGATTCCTCCCACCTGGGATCCCACCAGAGGATTAACCTACTGACTGTGAGTAAAAGGACCACATTCAAGGGAGGACGTCCATCCAGCATCTACCAAAGCCCTGAGGGATGGAGACATTGAATTCTGTGCCAAGATAGATTTTTTGTGCTCCATTGGGAGGGGTTTTCCGTCCAGGTAAGAAGGGACCACTGCACAGTCTAATCCAGAAGTGGGGATGGATTCCTGCCTTAATAAAGACTAATGCACAGACAGACAGAGGAGAAAGCAGCTGTCATTGGAAAAAGAGCAGCAGAGACTGTGGTGTTTGTGATTTGCCATATTTAACTGTGCCATTCAATGAAACTGTATCAGTAAAGATTTCTTTTGGACACTGCCTGTGAGGTCCGAGTGTGGTTTATTTGACAGCCAACGCACAGCTCACAGTACACTGAGGGAAAATCGGCTGAGCACTCCAGCCACCCCGTACAGGGACTCCTTTCCACTCCTAGTCCAAAGGACCTACACCTTGGGATGGGAAGAGGAGAGAGAGCTAGCCAGGGTCACTGCCCCGAAAAACTTATAAATAGCTTTATGTCCCCCCTCTGTACCCGATTCGTCCACCAAGGGAAGGGTTACATTACGCTGAAGTCAGTTTTACACAAATTTTGAACAAGGGTTTATACTCCTTTGGTGAAGGAGAAATTAAAGAAGGGCCCTGCAGGAAACTTTATAGTTTATGATACCTTATATTTTAAAAGGCACTTTCCTGGGTACATACAGTAGTTATTTGCCCGAGAAAAATGGCTTGGCTGTATTTTGCCCTCCTCAGATGTGGCTAAATGTATGTAGGTGCTCCACAGCATGCAAACTTTTAGCAGCTGCGGGAAAAAAAGGCTTCTATCATAAAATATGAAATACAAACAAATCAGAAACCTTTTTTAAAAATATTTTTTCATTCTGGAATTAAATTTACTTTTTTTATTTCTAATAGTATATCCTGTAATATCTCCTTCGGATTTTCAGTCTCCAACCAGACTCTCTTATTTTTCTTTAGACTGCTCCTCTGACATTTGCATGCAGCTTTTATATTATAAAGTATGATCTTTAATTCTTACTTATTCGTAATTTATATGTAGAGTGCATGGTTACTGTTTACATCATGTCCTCCTATTTTGACATCTATTAAGCTTCCTGGCTTCTTAGTTAACATAGATCCCACATTGTGTCCTGTCCTGTATACTGAGTACTTAATATGTGTGGATGTAATACTGCCGCCTTGTGCTTATGTGGAGAATTGTGTTCGGTGCTTAAATCCATGTATCTGTCAGTGCAGATTAGTGCATCTGGCCTTGGTTGGTTAAGCGCAGGGTACTCAGCTCAGAGCGAAGCCTCCATCACAGAAAGCAGCTGTCAGCTAGTCTGCAGCTCTCTGCTGTCTCACCAAAATTGACAAAAAGCTTTACTTTTTCATCTCAGATCAGCCAAGTATTTAAAGAAGGCCTTAATCTGTCTGCTCTTCAATTCAGGGGACAATTTTTAAAGCCATTTACGCGGGTAAATAGCGGTTTTACTGCACACTTCGGCGTGTCTGTAAATTGCTCTCCCTCCAAACAGCTAAAAGCATACCTCAGTGTCCCACAACCCGTGCGCTTTTAGCTGCATTAATTGGAGGCTTTCCTGGGGCTCATCTTATGTGGAAATTGTATTTTCAAGTCTACATATGGTATTTACCTTGAGAAATCTACCCACACAAAAAACAAGTGCAAAAGGGGCAAAAAGCTGAGGCAATTTTGAAAGGGAAAGTAGGTGTGTTCTCTTGGGAGACTGGTATGAGGTTCACGGGTAAAAAAAAAAAAAGTGCCCATGGACTTTGCCCCCTGTCTGAAGATTGCCCCCTGAAAGTCGTCATGCCAGCCATGATGGGCTTCCGCTCATTCTCAAATAAGATTTATGTATTCCAGTTCGGTTTGCTTTAGAGTTTGAGAATTGGCCTGCCTTCCTGTGAGAAGCAGAACAAGAGTTTAGGTCTCTGTGTAGGATGCATGGTGAGGACAAAATACATTCAGTCTCATGGACTCCCTGGTCATTGAAATTAATTAGTTATTTCATAGAAAACATACAAGCTCACTTCCTTTCATGCTGCTACCCAATATTTAGTTAGAACATGAGAACATGTGACCCCTATTCCACCGGCTGCTAGGACACATTTGGGGCACTTAGGGATCGGTGGGGTTATTTCTTGATGGGATGGGAAGGGGGCAGTTATAGTCTTTCAGTGCCCTTAGGCTGTTTGCAAGTCTTCTGACACCTTCCAGTAAGAAAAACATGTGGCTACATGGTCTGGTATTGAAAAATTAATCCTTTACTGAAATAACTGATGCAGATGAATAAAATAGGTAGAGTGCATTTGAAGACTAATACAAGCAAAAATAAAAGACAGTATGCAACCCCGGAATAGAATGTTTCAGAAAACATAGTCAGTGCAAATATTCCTACACTAGGGGTTAACTTCATCCACCAGTTCTGAGGTACTGTTTGGAGAATGGGGACCCTCCCAGGACTCTCTTCTTCTGGTGCCTGGTGTTCAGAGCTTTGTAGGTCCAGTAGCTTACCTGGAGCCTTCTCCTGAACAGTAGACCTTCTGGTGACTCCTTCCAAGCAGCAGTTCAGAAAGGAGATCTCCCTGTCTGGCTGTTCCTACGCCGTAAGGCAAATTCATCCCTCCTTTTGGTTTTCTCAGCCTAAAGATCCCCCTTGGACACCATGAAATCTCCCTCCTCCTAAGGGCTCCGTCCTTGAGCCTTGCCACCTTCCCAGAATGGAAGACTGGACAACAGGGGACCTGAGCCAAAGCAGGCTCATGAGTTTTGTTAAAAGCCTCTCCTTGCTAGAAAACCAGTGGGAACAATGTTATTTGAATATTGCTAAGAGTTCTATATCGGCTAACATTCTTGAAACAAATTATAAACTCTTATACCGCTGGTATCTCATGCCAGCTAAATTAAGTAAGATCTACCCCAGTCGATCTAACCAGTGCTGGAGACAATGCCACATGGAGGGTACGTTTTGTCATGTTTGGTGGACATGCCCAAAAATAATACCATTTTGGAAGTGGATTGAGAGGGTGCTCTCTGAGTTGATTAAATGGAAGGTTCCATTCCTTTCTACCATATATCTCCTCTCGGCCTATGCGAAATCGTGGCCAAAAGCAGACAAGGCGCTAATAAATTCTATGCTTTGTGCAGCTAGGCAGGAAGTGGCGGCACACTGGCAAAAGGTGTTAGCCCTCACTAATTCAGACTTCCTGAGGAGGATTTGGAATGTGCATTATTGCTCCTATTTGACAGCCACTCAGAGAGACGCTGTTGCCTTCCATATTCAAGCATGGGAACCTTTTCTTTGGTGGTATCAAAAGTTAGATTTGTGATAGTGTATTGCAACATATCTCTAAGGCTTGGGGATGATATAGATAAGACCAAGGTAGTAGTATTGACTGTATTGCATTTATCAGATTGAATATAGGCTTATTTTTTTTCTTATTTTTTACATAAGCCATCATGGGCCTTTGTGCCACGCAACCATAACGTGGTTTAAACATGGGGGAGGGGGGGGGCAGGGGATGGATAGGTTTAGGTTTTGGTTATGTTTTGGGTCTTGGAGGGAAACAAAAAACACTTGTGTTGGTTCTTTTTGGATGTTACATTGATGTATCGCAACATTTATGTCCATGGACTGGAAGATGGTTTTGCATTGTTGGGTTTATGTTATATATATATATATATATATATCTGCCAACACTAATAAAAGTCTAAATATTAAAAAAAGAACCACTCCTTGACACAACATCTCCCACTGGGGAGTATCAGGGAACACTACACACTCCTATTCTCTCACTGTCCTCATACTGCTAGCATGTGTAAAGGACACATTGGTGATAACCTTACAAACATAAGAAGCATGATGTTGGGTCAGACCAATGGTCAATTATGCCCAGCACCCTGTCTCCAGCAGTGGCCATTCTGGGTTACGTGGAAGCATCCAGCAGACCCTAAAGAGGAGATCCCTTTCTTATTCATCAGGCTTAGAAATAAGAGATGACAAGCCCCCAGGTCTCTATTTGGCTAATAATGTTAATGGACCTGTCCACCAGAAACTTGCTCAAACCATTTTAAAGCCGGCTACCTTAGAGGTCGACTGCCTGGGCTGCTGCTTCTCTGTACTCCTAGCAGCAGCCGGCTAAATATACCCCTTCCATTGCATGCAGATTTAATTCATGCATATTAATTGTAGATATCCTGAAAACCCTGGCTGCCTGGGAGTCCTCAAGGACAGGTTTGGGAATCACGGATCTTGAATGTGCATATCATCACAGGGCAAATTCTTTTGTAATCAAGGTTGGACAGGGTGGGTGGGTAATATGACAAATAAATAAATATTTATGACCCCTTTAGCACCAGACCTTATGAAAGGAATTCAGATGATATTTGAGGGTTGGAGGAAGATAACCACTTCCTCTGAAGTGTTCTAATACATTTAAAATTGGGATAACTGGGACTGCATACAGCTGGAAGAGCGTTTGTTAGCCATCTACACTAGCATACAGAACATCGTGGCTGAAACAGATTTCAATTTATCTTCCACTGGCTCATCCAAGCCATGCTAACATCCATGTTGCTTTATAATAAAATTTACTGTTAATAATAAGAACATAAGAGCATAAGAACATAAGAATTGCCATACTGGGTCAGACCGAGAATCCGTCAAGTCCAGTATCCTGTTTCCAGCATTGGTAATTAATGTCACAAGTACCAGGCAGAATCCCTAACAGTAAATAAATCCCATGCTGCTAACACTCAGGGATAAGCAGTGGCTTTCCCCCAGTCAATCTGGTTAATAACAGTTTATGGACTTCTCTCCCAGTAACTTGTCTAAAACTTTTTTAAACCTAGCTATGCTGGTACATTTAACACATCTTCTGGCAATGAATTCCAAAGTTTCTCCAATTTGCTTTAAATGTGCTGCTTACTAACTTCATGGAGTGTCCCCTACTTTTTGTATTTTTTTTAAACAAGTAAAATAACCGATTCACATTTACTCATTCTAGTTCACTCGTGATTTTCATATGCTCCCTCAGCCATCTTTTCTCCAAGCTGAACAGCCCTAATCTTTTTAGCCTTTCCTCATAGAGGAGCCATGCATCCCCTTTATTATTTTGGTTGCCCTTCTCTGTAAATTTTCCAGTTCAGCTTCTCACAGTCTGCTTGTGATTTCACAGCTTGAAATAATTTTGTATCATCTGCAAATTTGATCACCTCACTCATCATTTCCTTTTCCAAATCATTTATAAATATATTTAAAAGCACATATTAAAAATATATTATAAATCCCTGAAGTACTCCACTGTTACCTTTCTCCACTGAGACAACTGGCCATTTATTCCTACTTTATGTTTCCTATCTTATAACCAGTTTGCAATCCACAATATGACTTTTTATTTTTCTCAGGAGTCTGTCATGGGAGATTTTGTCAAATGCCTTCTGAAAATCCAAGAGCACTATATACACTGGTTCACCATTATCCACATGTTTATTAATCCCTTTAAACTAAGTAGCAGATTGGTGAGGCAAGATTCCCTTCTGTAAATGCATGCTGGGCATGTCCCATTAAACCATGTGTTTCGATATGTTTTCTGATTTTATTCTTTAGAATAGTTTATATAATTTTTCCCAACACTAACATTAGTTTTGCCAGTTTATAGTTTCCCAGTTCAATCTGGAACCCTTTTTAAAGACTGGTGTCACATTGGCTACCTTCCAATCTTCCAATAGTCAATTTTAATGATAGATTACAATTCATTTTTTAGTTCTTTCAGAACTTTAGGGTATAAACCATCTGGTCCAAGTGATTTGCTACACTTAAATTTATCAGTCTGCCTTATTTCATCATCCAGATTCACTGTGATTTGTTTCAGCTCTTCTGAATCATCATTACTCAATACAGTTTCTGGCACGGGTATCTTCCCAACATTTTCTTCAGTAAGCACCAAAGCAAAGAATTAGTTTAGTCTTTCTTTCTTTTTTTTTTAATTTTATTTTTATTGCATTTCAAAAATTTATAAGTACAGTACAATTATGGATGCTATGCATTTTACAAGCATATAGGAAAAACAACATTACATAAAGTATTAACCACATAGTATCCCATCCTTAGAAATTATAAGGAAAACAGGAGAGCCTCCCATTAAATAATTGGAGCAATAAATAGGAAACTAATTATAATTTTTAAGCTGCTTTCTTCTAAATTTTTTCCCACAATGCCAATTATGGTATCCCACTTAAAACAGTATCTACGGGTGTGTTTCCAAAAAATTCTGAAGTTGTTCCGGGGTATTGAAGATATATCTATTATCCCTATATTTTATGAGACATTTACACGGGTATCTTAAGGTAAACTGTGCCCCTCTATCTATCACCTCTTTTCTTAAGGCGATGAAATTCTTTCGACGTAACTGAGTTACTCGGGTCACATCCGGAAATATTCTTATAGGGGAACCATAAAAATTTTTTGATTGACATTTAAAATGCTGTTTTAACACTGCATCCCTATCTATAAGTGATGTAAACTGAACCAGTAATGTTGCCCTATTATCTACTTGCGCCTCGTAAGACTTTTCCATGAAGTCTGTTAAATTAAAATTTCCATTACTTTGCTGTTCTCCTTCTTGAGGTTGTTGAAGGTAGTAAATTTTTGATAGTATGGGAATAGAATTATCAGAATAATTCAAAATATTCTTTAGGTAGCTATTAAATAGATCTCTAGGTGTAGTTAAATGGATTCTTGGAAAATTTAATAGTCTCAGATTGAATTTTCTATTCTGATTCTCCAAGAATTCAATTTTTCCTTCATTTTCTATTACCGACTTTACCAAATTTGATTGAACTTTCTGTATTTCAGTTATTTGGGAATCAGCGGTTTTTGAATTCAGTTCCAATTTACCAATTCTTTCCTCTATTAAGATATTATTCTTAAGAGCTTCCTGGATCGTCTTAGTGAGGTTGTTTATTGACTTTTGCACATTCACCATCATCAATCCCAAATCCTCCATAGAGAACTTAGTTGGAACAATAATAGGCACATCCTCAATTCCAAATTTTTGTAAGTCCCGTAACTGTTTTAATGTCCCACACTCCACTTCCGATGTTAATATGGAGTGATCCTTTAACTTGACATGGGAGTTTTCTCCCATGTTCTCAGCTCCTTTAATTCCATTCACCCCTTCATCCTGAGAGTTTATAAGATCGTTTAATACAAAATCAGTTTCTGACATCCTTTTGAATGGAGGGACAGGCTTTTCTGGGGCACCGGGTGTTAGAGATGTTTCAATAGCCTGATAACCTTTCTCTTGCTCCAGAGATGTTATCTGCGGCTCCATCCGGTGTACTTGTGGGTAGAACTTGGAAGCATTCTTTAATGCTGGGTTGGGTCAATTTATTTGGCGTGGATGTTACTGAGGTTTCCCTCAATTTCGCTTTCCTCTTTGTATGAGGCATAGCGAAGCACAAAAAGATCACACTCCACAAGGGAACCCAGCTGAATACTTGAAAGTTGAATATTTAGAAGAAAACAGTACTTAGCTTAATGGTGGTGTTTCCTCGGCTGCAACCAGCAGAATTTCGTCCCTTCCGTCCCATCCCGGGCTAAGCCGGGCAAAGCCGCGCGCCCCTTGGCCGCGCACGGCTTAGCCGTCGCACCGGCGGCATCGCGCAGGCAAGGCAAATTTAAATGCCTATCCGGCTCCTCCTCCGAAGGCTGACGTCACTGCCACTCCGCCCAAGCTCACAGGAATCCTCCGGTCTCTCAGCAAAGAGAGTCCAAGATCAAAGAAAAGTTCTCGGGCCCCGAAGGACCCAGGAATACTGGTAGGCTGCAGCGGCGTCGCGCCGGTAAGGCAGGTTTAAATGCCTATCCGGCTCCTCCTCCGAAGGCTGATGTCACTGCCACTCCGCCCAAGCTCACAGGAATCCTCCGGTCTCTCAGCGAAGAGAGTCCAAGATCAAAGAAAAGTTCTCGGGCCCCGAAGGACCCAGGAATACTGGTAGGCTGCAGCGGCGTCGCGCCGGTAAGGCAGGTTTAAATGCCTATCCGGCTCCTCCTCCGAAGGCTGACGTCACTGCCACTCCGCCCAAGCTCACAGGAATCCTCCGGTCTCTCAGCGAAGAGAGTCCAAGATCAAAGAAAAGTTCTCGGGCCCCGAAGGACCCAGGAATACTGGTAGGCTGCAGCCTAGTTTAGTCTTTCTGCTATGGTCTTGTCTTCCTAAGTGCCCCTTTAACCCCCTTGATTATCTAATGGTCCATATAAACATAGAAATGACGGCAAAAAAGGACCAAATAGTCCATCCAGTCTTCCCAGCAAGCTTATGGTAGTAACTACTGGTCGTACAAACCACCTTTATAATGATCTGTTTCCCAGACTGTCAAAGTCAAGGTCCTTGTTGGTTGCTGTTTAAGTCCAATTCCCTGTTACCTTTTGCCATTGAAGCAGAGAACAATGTTGGATTTGCATCAACAGCATAAAGGCTTATTGGTTAAGGGTAGTAACTGTCACACCAGCAAGTTACACCCAAGCACTCTTTTCTTCATTCAGATCTTCTAGCTATAAGGGATCCACAGTGTTTATCCCATGCCCCTTTGAAATCTTTTACTGTTTTTGTCTTCACCACTTCTTCCGGAAGGGCATTCCAGGCATCCACAACCATTAATGTGAAGAAATATTTTCTGACATTGGTTCTGAGTCATCCTCATTGGAGTTTCATTTTGTGACTCCCTAGTTCTACTAATTTCCTTCCAAAGGAAAAGAAATTAGTAGAACTAATTGATTGTGCATTGATTGTGCATCATTAAATTGATTGTGCATCATTAAAACCTTTCAGGTAGCTGAAGGTTTATATCATATCTCCCTTGCTCCTCTCCTCCAGGGTATACATATTTAGGACCTTCAACCTCTCCTCATAAGTCATTTGATGGAGACCCACCACCATTTTGGTCACCATTCTCTGGTCTGCCTCCATCCTGTCTCTGTCCCTTTTGAGATACGATCTCCAGAACTGAACACAGTACTCCAGGTGAGGCCTCACCAAGGACCTGTACAAGGGGATTATTACCTCCTTTTCCTTACTAGTTATTCCTCTCTCAATGCAGCCCAGAATTCTTCTGGCTTTCGCTATTGCCTTGTCACATTGTTTCATCATCTTCAGATTGCTAGACACTATCACCCCAAGGACTCTTTCTTGTTCAGTGCACATCAGTGCACAACAGCCTTTCACCTCACAACAGCCTCTTTCGGATTACCACACCCCAGATGCATGACTCTGCACTTCTTGGCATTGAATCCCAGCTGCCATATCTTCACCCACTGTTCAAGCTTCCTTAAATCACGTCTCATTCTCTCTACTTCCAGCATGACAACTCTGTTGCAGATCTTAGTATCATTTGCAAATAGACAAACTTTACCTTGTATCCCTTCTGCACCGATCCTTCTGGCACTCCACATAACACTGTTTTCTCTTCAGAGCAGGTTTCATTTACCATCACATGCTGTCTTCTATCCGTCAACCAGTTTGTAATCCACGCTACCACCTTGGCGCTGACTCACAAGCTGCTCATTTTAGTCATGAGTCTTCTATGTGAGACCATATCAAAAGCTTTACTGAAATTCAAGTAAATCATATTGAGTGCTCTTCCCTGATCCAATTCTCTAGTCACCTAAACAAACAGACTATCAGATTCGTCTGACAGGACCTTCCCCTGGTGAAGCCATGCTGTCTTGATCCATGCTGTCTTGGATCAAGCAACCCATCAGATTGTATATAGTTCACTATCCTTTCCTTCAGCAGAGTCTCCATTAACCTTCCCACCACCGAGGTGAGGCTAACCAGCCTGTAGTTTCAAGCCTCCTCTCTGCTCCCACTCTTGTTAAACATGACCACCATCGCTCTTCTTTAATCACTCGGCACCACTCCTGTTTCCAAGGATCTATTGAACAGGTCACATAGTAGACCTGCCAGCACATCTCTGAGGTCTCTCAGTATCCTGGGATGAACCTCATCCAGCCCCATGGCTTTGTCCACTTTCAGTTTTCCTAGCTCTTCCCATACATTCATCTTCTCCACCCCCTTCCAGAGTCTTCCTCACAGGCTTCCTACTTCAGTTATATTTTTTAAAGTTTTTATTATGATTTTTTTGCCTCTATGGCCAGGTTCTTTTTAAATGTTCTTTTTGCTTGCCTTAAAATGTTTTACATTTAACTTGCCAATGCTTATGCTTTTTCCTATTTTCTTTAGTTGGATTTTTTTCCAATTTTTGAAATACATTCTTTTATCTAAAATAGCCTCTTTCATCTCAATTTTTAACCATGCCAGCAATCGTTTGGCCTTCCTTCCACATTTTCTATTGCATGGAATACATTTGATCTAGGCTTCCAAGACGGTATTTTTAAATAATGTCCATGTCTGATGTAAACCTTTTACCTTTGTAGCTGCACCTTTTTAGTTTTTCCTATTTTCCTCATTTTATCAAAGTCTCCTTTTTGAAAGTTAAATGCTAGAGTAGTAGATTTACTAAATGTCCTCACTCCCGCCATTAACTCAGATTTGATTGCATTATGTTCACTATTGCCGAGCAGCCCAACTACCAATACCTCTTGCACCAAATCCTACAATCCACTAAGATCTAAAGAAGCAACCTCTCTCATCGGTTCCCAGTCCAGCTGCTTCATGAAGTAGTCATTATTTTGTCTATAAACTTTACTTCCTAGCATATGCTGATGTGATATTTACCCAGTCAATATTGGAGTAATTGAAATCTCCCATTATTACTGTGCTTCCAAATTTGTTAGCTTCCCTAATTTCTGTTAGCATTTTCATTGTCCGTCTGTTCATTTTGGCCAGGTGGAAGGTAGATATTCCCACCACTATACTTTTTCCCATCACACATGGAATTTCCACCTATAAAGATTCTACTGTACATTTTGTCTCCTGCAGGAGCTTTATCCTGTTGGACTCTTTGCCATCCCGTAACATAAAGTGTCCTCCACCACCAAGTTGATCCACTCTATTATTACAATATAATTGGTATAGCAGTGTCTCATTGGTTCTCCTCTTTCCACCAGGTGTCAGAGATATCAATTCATTCTATCTCTTCATTAAGTGCTATACATTCTAACTTTCTCATCTTACTTTTTAGATTTCTGGCATTAGCATACAGACAGTTCAAGGTATGCTTTTTATTTTGTATGTACAACTTTCTTAGCAGTTGACATGGATATAAAACCTTGACCATAATACACAACCTCATCCACAATAACAATAACTCCTGGTTATCTTCTACGCTATATTTATTCATTCCATTCCAAAACCTTAGGTCAAAAAATAAGAACATAAGAATATGCCATACTGGGTCAGACCAAGGGTCCATCAAGCCCAGCATCCTGTTTCCAACAGTGGCCAATCCAGGCCATAAGAACCTGGCAAGTACCCAAAAACTAAGTCTATTCCATGTTACTGTTGCTAGCAATGGCAGTGGATATTTTCTAAGTCAACTTAATTAATAGCAGGTAATATACTTTTCCTCGAAGAACTTATCCAAACCTTTTTTAAACACAGCTATACTAACTGCACTGACTACATCCTCTGACAATAAATTCCAGAGTTTAATTGTGTGTTGAGTGAAAAAGAACTTTCTCTGATTAGTTTTAAATGTGCCACAAGCTAACTTCATGGAGTGCCCCCTAGTATTTCTATTATCTGAAAGAGTAAATAACCGATTCAAATCTAACCATTCTAGACCTCTCATGATTTTAAACACCTCTATCATATCCCCCCTCAGCTGTCTCTTCTCCAACCTGAAAAGTCCTAACCTCTTTAGTCTTTCCTCATAGGGGATCTATTCCATTCCCCTTATCATTTTGGTCGCCCTTCTCTGTATCTTCTCCATTGCAACTATATCATTTTTTAGATGCGGCGACCAGAATTGTACACAGTAATCAAGACACAGTCTCATCATGGAGCGATACAGAGGCATTATGACATTTTCCGTTTTATTCACCATTCACTTTCTAATAATTCTCATCATTCTATTTGCTTTTTGACTACCATACGGTAGCATACTGAACTGACGATTTCAATGTGTTATCCACTATGACGCCTAAATCTCTTTCTTGGGTGGTAGCACATAATATGGAACCTAACATTGTGTAACTATAGCATGGGTTATTTTTCCCTATATGCATCACCTTGCACTTATCCACATTAAATTTCATTTCCCATTTCAATGCCCAATTTTCTAGTCTCACAAGGTCTTCTTGCAATTTATCACAATCTGCTTGTGATTTAACTACTCTGAACAGTTTTGTATCATCTGCAAATTTGATTACCTCACTCGTTGTATTTCTTTCTAGATCATTTATAAATATATTGAAAAGTAAGGGTCCCAATACAGATCCCTGAGGCACTCCACTGCCCACTCCCTTCCACTGAGTAAATTGTCCATTTAATCCTACTCTCTGTTTCCTGTCTTTTAGCCAGTTTGTAATCCACGAAAGGACATCGCCACCTATCTCATGACTTTTCCTTTTCCTAGAAGCCTCTCATGAGGAACTTTGTCAAATGCCTTCTGAAAATCCAAGTACAATCCAATTCCTTCTACAAGTCTCATTTCCCCAAATCAACCAGATTGGTCATGACACGAGAGGGTTCTTCCCAACGCAGGCCCGATCTTATAGAACATGTTACCCCTTGACCTCAGATTACTATCCAATAATAAAGATTTCTAAAAAGCTCTAAACATCACCTTTTCAAGTTAGCTTTTCTGGATCGAAATAAAATGCTATCCCAATAAGTTTAGTTTTTTTTCTTTATCCATTGTTATATAATTTGTTGTTTCAAGTAATTCCAGTTTTATTTATTGTAGTTATTTCTTTTATTCTTTTATATTTGTTTATTATTTTATGTCCATCTATCTAATTATGTATATTTTCTTTGAACCCGCTCCAAACATTGGAGGTCATGGGAAATAAATAGTTTATAGTTTATAGTTTATTTTGGTTTTATATACAATTACATCAATCAAAATAGACCATCACAACAGTGTACATTTCACATGCAATCTATTATAATACAATAAGTACAATTTGTATTAAAAACTATTAAATCTAGCAATAAAATATACCTATAACCTTAAAATTAACATATATATAATTCCTAAAACATTAATGTACTAAAATTAACTAAATGCAATTCATAAAACAATAAATACTAAAATTAGCTGAATATCAAAACAGTAAATGTAGCTAGATCTTAACTTCTCCAGCTTCTGCGTAAGTGCATTTAAAAACCAATGTCTTTAGGTCTACTTTAAATTTTTTTATGTCTACTTGTAATCTTAGGTCAGCCTGCAAAGTATTTATTTAAATACTTTTAAATAAAACAAACAAGCAAATAAATAAATAAATAAACAAACAAACAGATAAATACATAATTTGGAATCTTTTAACTCAATTGTTTCTTTATTTTTAGGTGCATGGACTACATTTGCTTTTATTGGAACCTCTCGGGATGCCCTAACTCCCTTATTTAATTATCCTTTGAAGATACCTCCCTCTGAACAATTGTTGCTGAGCAACTGTTGGCTTTTCCCCATGTTTTAGTTTAAAAGCAGCTCCTTTGTAAAGGTTAGGACTAGCAGCCTGGTTCGACCTTGGTTAAGGTGGAGCCCATCCTTTTGGAATAGTCTCCGCCTTCCCCAAAATGTTGCCCAGTTCCTACCAAAACTAAAGCTCTCTTCTCTGCATCATCTGTCACTTGATGCTACCCTTTTAAGCTTGGAAAGAGGCATAGGAAAGGTATGATTATTCTACACAATAGTTGATAAATTAAGATATTTAAATTAGAAATATTCCTGCTATATCAATGCACATTACTAGAAAATTATACTTGTCTCTGCAGTCAAATTATATTCAGATTACATTATCCCTAAAATAAAATGGTGGAGAACAACAATGTGGGGATTTTTGTGCCTGTTGAGATTTCATATTACACACCGACCTCTTTTCCCTTACAATCCTTGAACCTACAGGTAGGTGGCAGGCTAACGCCTGCTGTGCTCTACAGTTTTTGGCAGCTAGACCTGAACAGGTTAATCTGCTTGTATACCCCAAAACAAGGCTTGGAGTGCATGCTTGCCCGCTTTCCACAAGGTGGTATAATATTGCAGGATTCTATATTGCTATTGGTCAGGAAATTGATGCCCTAAGCTTTCATTGGTTGTACATGTCCAGCTCCAGAATGACCCAACTCAGAATTTGCCAGAAAATCTCAGTCTTTGGTTGGGGGTGTTCAGCAATGCAGGATCTCTGCCAAAGCCTTTTTCCAAGTCTAGACATTTTTGTGGGGGACAATCTTTCATGAGCCTCTCCAGGCACTGATCAGTACAGTCAAATTTGGCTAAGCATTAACTATATGAATACTTATTATTTTACCTGTTGGCTATTTGTGAATTACATCTTTTCTTTGTTCATTGTTTTTGCTATTTGTTAATAAATTTTAGTTTCTGAGCTCTGTCATTTGACTGATTGATGATCCCAGTATTTTTTGTATTGAGTTTATAGGTGCATTTCCAGGAACTGTGTGAAGTCTCCTTGGATGGTGTGAAGTCTCAGTATCCCTAGAAACCACCCAGGGATAGCTTGCAGGCAGGGTCCTTGCCCAAAGGCAAGTGGAAACTCAGCTGGTGGGTGGGTTGGAGGCTGCCAGTGTAGGGACACATGTGCAGGTGCAGACAGAGCTGAGTAGTGCTTGGCAGGACACTATGAGCATGGACAGGGTTAACCATGAGTGGGAGTTAGGGGTAGCACTACGACCATACATGACAAATACAGATAATGACCAGGAAATAAATGCACAGTAAAAAGACTTAGTAATTAAATGACTCTTGAACTCTTTATCTTTGTAGCTGCACCTTTTATTTTTTTTTTCTGTTTTTCTCATTTCATCAACTGACAGTAACATAGTGAGTGCTTCGAGGAGAATCAATTTAAGGTCTCTAGATTTGGTATATTCCATATGTCACATTGTCAGACCTTTCATTCTATTGCTTGTCTTTCACATTCTGATTTAGAGGAGATAGTAATGGTTAAAATTTTGGAAAATGCCTCTTACTTAGCCATTTCTACCATTATGAATCAAACTAAATCAGGGCATTGATGTGCTACCTCTCATCATGACCCCATGCATCCATCACATTGATACATGCAAAGTATAAAAACAGTAGGAGCATCTGAAGAGGAGATCTTTATTAGAACCCCATGCATCCATCACACTGATACATGTCAAGTATGCCTACAGTATGTTCAGGTGAAGAATGACTCACTCTTCATCGGATTCCCATACATACAACATACTGATACTTAAAATATGAACATGTTATGATTCGCTGATGAGGAGATCTTTATCAAATTCCATGCATCCATCACACTGATACATGTCAAGTATGCCTACAGTATGTTCAGGTGAAGAATGACTCACTCTTCATTGGATTCCCATTCATCCAACATACTGATACTTAAAGTATGAACATGTTATGATTCGCTGATGAGGAGATCTTTATCAAATTCCATGCATCCATCACACTGATACATGTCAAGTATGCCTACAGTATGTTCAGGTGAAGAATGACTCACTCTTCATTGGATTCCCATTCATCCAAAAAACTGATACTTAAAGTATGAACATGTTATGATTCGCTGATGAGGAGATCTTAATCAGAATTCCATGCATCCATTACACTGATACATGTGATGAATGAAAACAGTGCGAGACACTGGCGAGAGGATTTTCATCAGAACCCCATGCATTCTTTACCATCATAATGACACATGTATGAAGTATGAATACAGTACGAGAAACTGAAGAATAGACTTTGGAAAAGAGATTTTTTAAAACAGTGGGTATGGGCATAGGAAAAAGGTGCATTCCTTTTTATTCCCAAAATTGTAAAAATAAGAAATAAAATATATTAGGACAGAAAATAGAATGAAAGTGACCTCAGAATAAGAACTAAAGGCAAGTTGATGTTTCGTAGGATTTTGGAAACAGCTGAAACTGTTATTTTAATGCATGGAATTCATGCTTGCATGCTGAATATGTAAATTAGCGCTATCAAGATCGCATACACCTAACGATGACTTCTTCTGCAATTTACCTCAGTCTGGATGTACCAGCTGAATACTAATAGCTTCATCATAATCAAATAAGTGCTATGGAAATTGTATTGCTCCATTTTAGTAATAGTTGTTGCCTCTAAGTGTTTTGAAAAAACAGAAATTATTTGAAACCTCACCAATACTTTTTATGTTGTTCTTCTTCTTCAGATACTTTGAATTTTATGAAGGTCCTTTTGAATTCAATTCCACAAAATGTCTGGAACTAAGGCGAGACATTATGGATGTGAAAGGGCTGGCTATGTAAGTAAAAGAGATCAAACTATACCGTGGAAAACTCTTACAGCCTGTTAGAGATGGGTGGATCAGCGGAATAGAAATTGTGGCCATAAATAAAAACATGCCTACATAAGAGCACGATGTTCAGCTGCTAGGATTTCCAGGCAGGCAGCAGTTCCCTGATTCGATTGGACTGTGACTATATCCTGTCTGATGTCACTGTCTGACGAGACAACCAGTTGTGAGCTTTGGCTTCCATGTGACACGCAGGCCCCCTGAAGGTCTCGGTTTTGCATGGTAACTCTTATCAGTGGAGGGACCAGGAGAGGTTTATGACTGATGGTGGCAAAATCAGGGGATCCTGATGATCAGTACTGCGTGATATGCACTCTGGCTTGCTCTGGGCATTCTTCATCACATGTCGAACGGTAGACAATGGAACCACCTGGCCTTCAGGTCTAGCACATCTTGATAGATAAACTTGCACCATAAGTCAGCATTTTGTTTTGATCTTAAACTCTAGGACAAACCCAGAAATGAAATAACAATCACACTTGAGTGCCTCATTTTGGATGTATTAAAGGTTCTTAAGTCTCTTTCTGCAATATGTATTGGTAGCACAGCTTTGCTGCTGTCGTTTAGCTGGCTAGTGGGGAGAAGGCGTTGCATTTGTGCCATTCTTCAGCCTTGTATTATAGGAGAAGGGTGGGGTGGGAGGGGTCCTGTTCATTGTTCTATCAGAGTACAAGTATAGCTCGTACTACTCCTGCTTATCATTTCTGTAGTGCTGCTAGATGGTGTACGCACTATGCAGCACTATACAGATCCACAGACTTCATTCGAAACAGAAGCCAGCTTTTATTGCAGCACTGTTTTAAAGTAATAGCGACGCTAAATGTTCCCTGTGGCTTTGCAACACGAAAATAATTTTTAAAGGAAAGTTATTCAAAACTGGTATGTATTTAATTTGATTTATTTGCTTTGAAATTTGTGAGGTTTTTTTTCTGGTGCAGCAAACTCTTTACCCTTTGACTTCTCATTGAGCCTATCAGGGAGTTGCAGCAGGAATAAGTGCTCCCTGATAGGCTCAGCAGGAGGTTGGGCAACATAGGTTGGGGAGGATAAGATCTCTAGGCACTTTCCAAGCCCCAAAGCGTATCCTGAATAATGTTTCCGTCTGAATCCATGTCATAAGGAACAGGCTAATCCAGTCCTAGTTTTACCCTGTTGCATGCAGGGACTTGTAGTTCTGGTTTTCATAGGAAAATTAATGGGACAGTTAGAATTACCATTTCCTGATGGGAGCTTTCAGATGGTATTTGTAATCCACAACTCATCTCTCCTTCTTTCTCTGTGCACCACACTTTCCCAAGTCATTCCTTCCAGCAAGCTGTTACACATCAAGGGGAGGTACCTGCTACATCTCCAACCAATTCCTCTGGCTTGGCTCGTTGCAGAGGTCTGTTCCCAGGAACTCCTTCCTCAGATACCCAGTCCCTTACAAAAGGAAAACACTCCTTTTTATTCCAAACATACTCACGCTGCCATTGGCTACTACCACTCGGGTCACTCACATCACTAACACACCCACCTATTGTGTATGCCCTAGCAACTTACTCTGGAGTTTCCACAATTTGACCATAAGCTAAATTTTTCAGCCTTCAGAAAAAACTCACATAACCAAACCCCTATGGGAAGGACTCCTCCTACTAGCCAACCCCTTCTTGTGTCCTCAGGATGAACTCATTGAACCAGGATATTCCCTGTTGTAAAGTATAGAAATGCGCTTTTAACCTCAGAGTCTAGAAATAGCTTAAGCCCATAAGCTCATACACCTAGTGACCCATAGGGTTACATCCTTATGACAGGGAGCCAGGGGGCAACCCTAAAACTGAAGATGTCTTTAATGCCAGGTAGTACTGGTTGGTATTTTTTTTGCTTCTAATGTGTGCTAACTTGGAATTTTTTTTAGTGAACTTGCAGTGGGTATTCCACAGAGGCAGATTCACACAGCTCTGAAAGATTTACTGCTACGGTTAGGATGGCCAGTTCACTCCATTTTTTTTTTCATTGACAGGCTGATCCAGTCTTGGCTTTAGATGGCCGCATATCTGTAGTTCCTGCTTTTCCTAGGGAAATCATAACTGCAAGGCCAATGTAGGCAGCGGCTAAAACCAGAACTGGATTAGTCTGTTGGTTTAAAAAAAAAAAATGAAAAAGGAATTAGCTGGCTACCTGAGTGACGGTCCATTGAACTGATACTGTAATTCACGGTGAGATCACTGGCACCTCTTGGGAAAGTAGGAATATTTATTCTTTGTTTTTTAAATTGAGTCCATGCTGCCTATGCTTTATTTATTTATTTATTTATTTATTTATTTATTTATTCATTCATTCATTCATTCAAGGGTGAAGCAATCGGATTTATTTGATAGGTGGAAAAGCCTAGGAGTATGCAAATGGGAAATGAACGTGACAGAATCCAACATCTTCAAGTGAGTGGGATCACTGTGGGTGGCCATGTTTCAGAAAGTCCTAGTGAGTCAGAAACTCCGGAATAATCTCCTTTGAAAGAACATGGCAGTCAGATGGCCACAGACTGACTATTCTAGGCCTGACTGGTAAAGAAAACACCCCTGACAAGCCAATCTCTTCATCTGCATTAATGCAGTTAGAGGGCGGGGGGGGGGGGGAAGCTGGTAAAGGGCAGGGGCTTTCTTTTTTTTTGGCTGCTTGTGGATGTTTAAGAACTGGTGGAAATAAAAAAAAAATCAGAACTGTTAAACTTGTGCTGATGTAACATATGGAAAGTAGGCCAACAAGCCTATCCCCCACCAACCCCATAACCCTGCAACCAGGAGGTGATTAAAGGGGATCCTGCACACAGTGGGTCAGTGAATGGCAGGAAAGGAGATGTGACCCCTGTAATATCTGCCTTGAACAAATATCTCCTTTGAGAGTGCCCCCTAATCTCCCTTAGCATGCTCAGAGCCTCCCCCTCAGCATACAGCAGGTTATTTTGAGACAGCCAGAGTGCAGCATTTGCTAAAATTGTATGCAGAGCGCTTCAGATGCATTTTATCAAGCCTGCTGTACTGGGTGCCCTCTAACCCTTGCTCCTGTCTTTTGGTAGGTCTGCTCTCTCCAGATGTTGCAACGCACCTTCCTTCATGTTCACTACGCAAAGGAATACTCCTCTGGGATCAAAGCTGAAGTATGAAGTGGACAGCAGCGGGATATTTCACATCAATCCCGAAATCTTCCAAATCTTTCCAAAGGTGCTTTGAACTTCCCTTTAGTGTTCGTCAAATGACCGGTCCTTTCGTTGGTGGGGGATGTGCACAGCGGGACCAAGCCTTGCAGAGCTCCCATTGCGATCTTCAGAGGCAAAGGTTTTCAAATTGCTCCTCCCGCGCCCATCTGAAAACCCTTTGTCCGCCGGCCTCAGCTGAGGGCACCATTCATGCACTTTGGCCGCCAGTTGATTCAGATACAGAACCCTGCATTTTCGGCGATTTTGTTTTTTTCACCTCGTCTCGCGGAATTTAGAAGGCGAGGTTCGGCGGTGCAGTTGGGGTTTCTCCACACAGCAGGGAATTAAACCCCGCAGCAGTGTGGGCTCAGAGCTGCAGAGTATGCTGAGGCTAGCAAGGCCATTTATTTATGAAGCAATTTCACCGTGCGAAGCTTGGCTCTCTGGAGCACGAGGGACGCGAAAGCCTTAAGTCGCAGGACGTGCTGCACCATCGTAACATTAAGCCTGTGCTGGGTGCATCATTAAGTAAAAGCAGAGGACAGTACAGGGCTTTTCCCACGGCACCTCCACTTACCATTTCAAGACTGTAATAAATATATCCACTAACGAATCTGACTCTTTTTTTTTTTTTTGGCATAAAGATGCTTTCTGGAGACCCAATTTTACTGGAGTCTCGAAGGGAGCTTAGCATGCCAGAGATGCCAGCACGATGCTAGAGATTTGGCGGGCTGAAGAAATTAACATTTTGCGCTACCAAAGGGATTTCTTCTCCTTCTCAGGCTTCTTCCATTCCTAGGGGCGACAGTGTTGCTCTAGTGTCCCTCTCTCTCCCTCCGTCTCTCTAAATGTTATGTAGGTTGAAATGCTTTCCAAGGGTTAATGGTGCTGAAGCAACAGCACCACAAACCCTCAAAAGGAAAATATGACATTTAAATGGAAAGTTCTTGTCGCCTCAGGTTCCGGTCATTATTGCTGGGTGCTTCTTCCTGCTGCCCTTTGATTCCCCCCCCCCCCCCCTCTTCTTTCCCTCGCCTTCCCTATGAGGCCTCTCAGGGGGAGCTGCTTCATGAGCACAGCCAGTGGGTCAAGAGCAGCAGTGGCCTCCATCTTCCGATTTCCACTCCAGCTGCAATGGGAAAAAGGAAGCGAGTTGGAAAAGTTGACGGGTTGCTGGCCAACAGGTTCCAGGTTGTTGACCTGAAGTGGCCTGGCAGAAAATCACCACCAAGTAGAGGGCTCCCTGATAGGGCTGCAGAGGAGGGTATGGACCGCCAGCAGCTGCGTATTACTATGTACCAAGTCCTAAGTCATGGAAAAAATATGCTGACGGCATTGACATACTCTAGTACTCTAGTCAGAAAGACATGTAAAAATTAAAGGCATTTGTGCTAAAAATATTACAAGGGACTTTTAGTCTGAATGAGCTGTAAACATACAAGGGTAGATATTCAGACATAGCAGTCTATGTAAGATACCCTGATAAGGCTTCTGTGGCTAACTTACAAGGGATATTCAGCAGCATATCACGCCCACTGCTCACCAACTAACTATCCAGCTAACTACTTAGGTGGATCTGTGAATTATTAGGCTAAGTGGTGGCTGCTGAACATAGCCGGATATTCAGCAGCTGCCTTTTAGCCAGATAAGTCGCTACTTATTCGGCTAAGTAGCGTTCAGCGTTTCTTCAACTTCGGGGTCTCAGTTTCCAAGTTCAAATCTCAGTGTGCTTAATGCAACCCTTCATTTTGAGGCAAATAAAATGACAACCAATTGAAACTATGTGATCACAGTTGTGTACTCGCTCTTTAACATACTTGGCTAACAATATGATATAAGAACAATATTATTACTATTATTCCTTGTCTTATGTCTCTGGCATGTTTCAACATAGCAGAACTGTATAGCTAATGTCAAGGACTGTTACGGGAAATTATTTGAGCGAGGTGCTATCAGATAGTTGGTTCCTTCAGAAAGTATCTACTGGGTAGACTTACATGTGTTTAGTACAAAATATTTATGAAAAACTACAGATGCTACAGCTCTTACAAGCAAACACATGCACACACACCTTGTATAATTTAAGTATAACTTATTTCATATTTTCACCAAAAGGATACAGTGTAGGCCAGGGTTGGCGATTCATACTTCTCTTATACTTATCTATCCCTTGACTTTCTCTCTCTAATGCCCTCTTGGTCTGAAGTCTTTGCACCTTGGCCTTAGGAATGCCTCTCAGGATCTGGGGTTGTCTTCGCCGCCTTAACATCTTCTGGTGTATCTGCTAGAAATGTGGTTGAAGAATCAACTTGCTTCCTAAAGCTTGTTTTATAGAGGTTTTCTCCATAGACTAGATTGTCTCTTAATTCATTGGTGGTGGCGGATATTTTGATAGCTTATAAATGGTTCCTTGTTGACTTCTTTATGATTGATGGGGTCTGGGTGGGGTGTTTTGTTGACTTCATAATGATTGATGGGGAGTGTTTGCCATCTTGAGTCCCACACCTATATCTGTGAGTTTGTAGCCCCGCCTCCCTCACCAGTGTACGTGCAATGTTAAAGGAGTTTGACTGTGTGCCAGTGGCTACTGGTCCTTATCTCATGTTCCATCTGGCTTGTTAGGCTCATGTTTGCTTGTTGTGGAAAGTTCCATGCTGAAAGTCCTTTTAATATTCTTCTTGAGGCCTACCTCTTTCTAGGTGCAAGGGAAGACAAACCAAGTATCCTGGCCTACCTCATCCTATTCTTATATGCTAAGCCTTAATCTCAACCCCAAGCTCTACCATAACAGGATCATTTTGAATGCACAGTAACATTCTCCAGGAAATGCACTGTATGCCTATAATGCAACCTTCCCTCTCACCAATATCTGCTATTACTTACATAGTAATCCAGCTTTCACTCTGTAACCCAGAAGAGCTTGCAGGCCCTGAGATCCTAACATGACTTCTAATGCATTTTGTGAATTGGTAAAATGGGCTTCACACACAAAAGAGTTAATATAACCAGCTGTATCTGCATACCCAGACAAGTTTCATTCTGGCCAACTCTGTCAACCCAAACTGGCAGGAATGTGATATGACCCAGTAATATCTTTTGGCCTATCCTGGTTTTTGAACTTCCATCCCAATCTGGTATTTGAACTTCCACCCCAATGCACTTTGATATTTGTAGTCATTCTTTTTCCATTCTTCTACCTTTTCGACAAGTGGGTAGGGAGGATATCGAAAAGCCAGGATGGGCTAAAACTTACATCACATCATATCCCTGTAATGGTTCCATTTGTACTTTAGTAATTTTACTTTTTTTTTAACTGTAGGAAATGCCGTATTACCGTTCCCAGTTTAAGAAGTGTGCTGTGGTCGGGAATGGAGGCATACTGAAGAAGAGCCATTGTGGCAGGGAGATCGATAATGCAGATTTCGTCTTTCGGTAACTCGAGTAGTGTTGTGCTCCTTTGAACTTTGCATCACATTCTTTGCTTTGAAATCATGTCCATGGAGAAAGGGAAGGGCTGTGCTTTGTTTTGAGATTCCTCTTGTCTCTAAGAGTAGCTCAAGTGTCACGCTGTCAAGGATGTGCCCTTTGTTTTTTTGACCCGACAGTTTTCTACTGCCTGCACTGTGCTTCCAGCTCAATCAGAACCAGAGCTGGGATTCTGGTGCCATGAGCCTTCATTTGCAGCAATCCAGGGATTTCTTCTCATATTTTTATGTCTCCACCAACATACATTGTAGAAACAATCCTTGGTCAGCCAAGCACCAGGGCTCCTTCTGGAACCCTGCAATCATGGGCCCTGAATCTGGCCTCTAGGGGTCACCCTTCAGCAACGACCATGACTCTAAATTCACGCTTATTCCCACCTCCCCATCCAAAAGGCTGTGAGCGTTGACTTTGCAGCATCTCTAGCCCCAGCTGACCCAGGGGGCAGAAGATCCAAATCGAGGCTGGCCCAGGATGTGCGTCTCAATTTCACACAATTATTATGCTGCTATAAGCTGTTTATACTTTTGTTTTGTGATACATTATTTGATCTTTGGTTCAGAAGTATGAGAATGTGATGTGTGGTTAGGATTACATAAAAGACTTACCATGCTGCTGAGAATCACAAAAATATCTTAGAATACATCTTCTGTGCTGCACTGTTAGGTCTTCAGCACCACCTAGTGACTATAGGGTCACTGTGTATTATAGACATGTTTTATTATAGGAACTGTTTTATTATTTAATATGTGTGACATGTAAATTGCTTATTTAAAATGATTCTCCAGACTTAATCTAAACCCAATAACTGACTGCATCTTCCTGCATTTTTGATTACATGGATCTATGATTTTCTTTGTAGGTCTGATACTCCTTAGCAATTATATTGCAAGAGAGGGGTTTATTCTGGTTGTGGTCCGGTGCAGTAGGGTGGCTAATTCCAGTCTTCAAGAGACACAAACAGCTCTGGTTTTCAGGATGTCTACAATGAATATGCATGAAATACATTTTGCATGCACTACTGCCATTGTATGCAAATATATCTTATGCATACTCTTTATGGATATCCTGAAAACCAGACCTGTTTGCAGCTCTTGAAGACCAGAGTTGACCACCCCTGGTCTAGTGCAAAAGATGGTCCAAATTTAACAAAGAAGCATTCTCACTGTCCCACTGGGTCACTATTTTAGCAAGTTATATACTGGACCAAAATTTGAATACTCTTCTCTCCATGGTATAAAATATTTATTCATTTATTTTTTCAATATGTAACCCACCTTTCCATTGACTCAAGGAGAGGAGCAATAGATGAAATAAAGAATTAAGAATTATTAAAAGAAACACGAGCAGAGAATAAAATGAAAATAACAAGTTCATGCAGAATAATAATCACATTCCTTAAATGAAAAGGCCATTGCAGAAATGCATATCATATTACTTAAAATCATATAAGACAGTAGAATAGGAACTACCAGATGAAATTAATTAAAAGCAAAAACATGACTAAATAGCATAACAGGAACACTTAGCTAAAAGCAATTATAGTGATGAATGCTTGTTGGAACAAGCAAGTCTTGATCAGGGATATAAATGCTATTCGAGCCTCTCTCGGAAGGGAATTCCAGAGGCAAAGTGGCGCACTAATGAAAGCCCGTCATGTCCCAACTGATCTTACTTCAGTCAGTGATGGAAGACAAGGCAGAGCCTCCTGCAAAGATCTTAATGAATGAACCGGAACACAAAGCAGGAAATGATCTCTCGAATAGATAGGACCCAAAGCATTTACAGCCTGAATGGTAAGTGACGTTTTAAGTTTAATGGAGTGCGGGCGTGTTAGTTCCATGTGAAAAGAAAAGTCAGCAGACAGATGTTAAGTGGTATCCTCCTGTTCGTTAACTCCAAATTTGGGCCAGTTTTCAAAATATAAGCTCCTTCTATTAGATCATTAGCACTAAATAGGTGCATATTGCTGACATTGTTTCTTTGAAAAATAGCACCTGTAGGAACCAACGGCATCCCCTGGTTCTTTTTGACATTCTTTGACATGCTTTCTTAATGCACGTTATAATACGGCTGCAGACATGGCGTATTGCTTTAGAGAGACAGATAGAAAAACAGACAAAGACAGATCTTTCTAGCAATACTGTATCTGTCTATCTATATCTAGAGAAAGAGAGAGTGCATGACAGACAAACATGTTCATGGAGTATGTGATGAAGATTTCTGGATGTGAAGGTATTCTCCATTCAAAGCTGTAGCAGTGGAGTGTACACAGAGGTTGTCGTAATCATCATCAATGTCATCCTTTATTTATTTCACGTTTTGCCACCTAAAGACCTCAAAGTGTGCCCTTCACTTGTTCTTCTCACTAATCACAAAATGTGATACGATGGGAGAAAGGAACTTCACACCACATGTTTCTAGTTCACAATGTACCAGGTCCACTGTCTCATTATTAATGCTGTAACACAATCATTAATCACTTGTTATTAAAAATGACAGGAGTCAGGTGGCACCTTATAGACCAACCAGCTTTTGAGGACAAAATCCACCTCATCAGGCCAAAGCTTTGGCCTTGCGAAGGCCTAGGCTGCGGTACGTTGCTGCAACCTTGGCCTAGACTCTATGCAAGGCTGGGCTTGGAGGCATAGATCAGACGCCTGGGCCTCGGACTAAACCTGGTGTCCCGGCATCAGGACCCAGCCTCCGAGCAGGGCTGCAGCATCGGGCCTGGGCCCAGGCCCTGGCCTAGGACAAGGCCCTGGTCTCAGGACCTGGCCTCCGGGCCAGTCCCTGGCATCAGGCCTGGACAAGGGCCTTGGTCTAGGCTGAGGCCCAGGTGTTGGGACCTGGTCTTTGGACCTAGGCCCCGGCGTTGTGTCTGGGTCCAGGCCAAGGTCCAAGCATCAGGACTAGGACAGGACGCAGTGTTGGATTCAGTAAATATGGAGGGGGGGAGGACATTGAGAATTTCCCGGGCCTGGGCCTTTGCTCGGGTCTTGACCTAGGCCCTGACTGCGGGCAGGGCCTATGCTGAGACCCCAGTGTTGTGCATGGGCATAGGCAGTGGCTCCTTTGTTAGGTCGAGGTCTACGTTTTGGGCCTAGACTTAGGCCGAGGCGCCATAGTCACTCTCAGGCATAGGCCGGGGCCTCTGCTTTGGGTCTTGCCTATTACCTAGGCAAGGCCCTGGCTTCAGGCCTATGCCTAGGTCAGATCAGCGATGTTTTTTTAATGGGTTTTCAAAACAAAATGAGAATCTGATGAAATTTAGTCAGAATTTAACTCTTTTTGTTTTGAAAACAATCCAAAACAAATTAGGAAATTTTGTCTCACTTCCTATTTCATTTCTCCCGAATGCCCATCCCTAGTTGTTATAGTACATTGAGTTTCATATTTTATTGATATTATACTATATTAATGATTGGTATCATCTTTTTGTAAACCGGTTTAATGAACTTGTACTGATGTATAAAGGCTGTCTATAAATGAATAAGCTTTGCCCCTCACCTCTATCTTGAGTCCTACAACTGGTTTCTCTTCTGTTGCCATGCTCATCTCAAGCTTGCCCTTTTGTTTCAGTCCACATTTCTAGCCATGCCCCTCCTTTCAGCCTTAGCTTAGTATATTCCCCTATCCTCTTGGTTCCTTTCACCTTCCCAGCTCACTTTCGCCAGCCAAACCTTTTCTCTTTTTGTCCCTCTGTGTCTGGAATGTATGGCCCCTTTGCCCTCCTCTCTTCACCAGTAAGTCCTGCTTGGAAACCTAAGACTGAGAGCTAGTCCCATAGTCTTCATAGAGCAGATTTACCTCCTACAGCACCACCATGCCTGAAGCTGCCCTCATCCTCATGCATCTCTTTCTGGTCTCCATTTTTTAACTCTTCGACTGTGTGTTCTTTGAGGCAGGGGAGCTCCACTATCCACTGTGCCTGTATAACTTGTGTGGATCATTAATTCATTATATACTTGTATCAACATAACTATGATTTGCTTTACAATGTTGCTAATGAAATCAGCTTTATGATAATCAATCACCATCATAATATAATAAGCAAAACTTTGAAAAGCAAAGAAATCCACTTGAAGTTAGTAGAAGGAACTATTATTTTACAAAAAGGTGTATATGAATTATCTTATCTCATCCCATTGATATAATAAGTCCTGAGGAAACTGATGGAGACGGAATTACTTTAAGGTTCAAAATGATAAAAATGATCGTAGCATGTAATTTAACGTCTTTGTAAGGAACTGCAGAGGATGGTTGTTCATAGTGCCATGTGGTCTGATTCTGACTTTAGCCATTAAAGGGAAAACTCATTAACAGGAGCGATTTCTTTAGCTGAAATGCTTAAAGCCATTTGCTGTGTGTTCCGTTAGGTGCAACTTGCCTCCTATATCTGAGAAGTACGTGGTGGATGTTGGGCTAAAGACGGACGTGGTGACAGTCAATCCCAGTATAATCACAGAAAGGTCAGTGCTGCTGCTGTGGGCTTTTCCTAAGTTCTCAGTCCTGCGGCTAAGATTCAAGTGCAGAATCTCAGCTCTGAGCTGAGGACCTTCTTGGCCTTTTGGCAGAAATTGAGAATCTGTAGAACATGACAGGGCGGGGATTAATACCCTGCCAGCAGGCCTCCACTGGGGTTACATTATTATTACCACCATAACTAAAACAGGAAGATTAAAATCTTCTGTTTTAAAAAGAAAAAGGCAGGCTTTGCTTTGCTTTAATTCGTCATTGCAAAAGAAAAAGGTGACTGCTTAGACCTGACTTGGATAAAAATGATCAACTGAAGGCTCTTTGGCTTTCACTGGCACCTTCATAATGAGTCAGGCTCAGCAACTGAGAGCCCAGCAATGGATGTCATTCAGTCTGCCTCGGAGGGCCTGCAGACTGCTAGGGATATTAGCATGCCGACCATGGTCTGTTAACAAACAATCCAGTCCATGCAGGAAGAAAGGTTAGTTTTACTATATTGTAATTCTTTAGAAATCCATTGAAAGAGCAGAATTTTCCTTTCTGTTCTAGCTCGCTTTGCATCCCCTCAGTAGGCCGTGTAAATATCTTACCAGTATGCGCCACAGTGAAAGAACTTGTAGGTGACGGGCTGATAGTCCAATGGATTTCTACTGAGATGAGACATCTTGCATGTCCTTGATGTCATTACTAGTAAACAAAATGGCTTTTGTCATTTTCTGTGGATGTTTACATTTTATGTTATGGCCTGGCTGTTTGTCCCTGCACCTTTCGGGCTTCAGTTCAACCAGAACCAACATCTGTTAAGCTTCATTTGAAATTATCTTGGGTAGGGGGATTTCTTCTTATTTTTATATCTCCCCATTTCCCAACTCAGACCAGCTGTTCAAGTGACAGTCCTCAGCCAAGGGCCACCAATTGTAGCTCCCCTGTGGACTTTGTCTCATGGCGGCTGCAAGTCTGGCCTCTTGGTGTCGACCCTTGCCTGATAACTGAGATTCCCTCCTCGCTAGGGACTGTGAGTGCTGATTATGCAGCATCCCCAGCCCTGGCTGGCTGGCTCGGGGACCAGAGGCCTAGTCTTGGAATCAAACCCAGGTCTCCCACAGCATTGTCACTGAGCTGCTGGATTAGGCCCCTTTAGATAAGGGCTGTACATTTAAGTGTTGCATAAAATCTTGAGGCCTAGAACATAATTTAACTTTAATTACAGCACTCTCACTGTTTTCTCCCACTCCACACAGGGAGAAAATGCTTTGGTAGCAGCATTTAATGTCCAGTGTCATGCTTAGCATATAGCAAATGAAAAGCACAGTAATTAGGTCATGGACAACCATAAAGAAATAAATGTATTTGATTTTATAACATTGTCATGGGAGATGACAGCTGCTTGATAGCTCTTGCTTGGTTTCGTTTATGTTTAGATTTCACAAGCTGGAGAAATGGAGGAAGCCTTTCTATGAAGTGCTCCAAGTGTACGAGAATGCCTCCGTCTTACTGCCTGCCTTCTACAATACCCGTAACACAGACGTCTCCATCCGGGTCAAGTACGTGCTGGATGACTTTGAGTCCCAGCAGGCCGTGTATTACTTTCACCCCCAGTATCTCATCAACGTGTCGCGCTTCTGGTTCGTTCAGGGAGTGCGAGCCAAGCGGATCAGCAGCGGCCTGATTCTGGTGACCGCGGCGCTGGAGCTCTGCGAGGAGGTGCACCTTTTCGGCTTCTGGGCATTCCCCATGGACCCCTCAGGGATGTTTGTCACTCATCATTACTACGACAACGTGAAACCGCGGCCCGGCTTCCACTCCATGCCCTCGGAGATCTTTAACTTCCTGCACCTGCACAGTAAGGGCATCTTACGGGTTCACACAGGCCCTTGCAGCTGATGGGGGAGGCGTGCTGCGCCGGGGAGGCCTCTAACAGCTCGTGATCAGTATGGAAGAGATGTGATGGCTTTGCCTTCAGACAGAGATTATGCAATAATTGTTGGACATAAAGTTCTCAAGACATTATCTCTCACCCATGGTGGATTTTTCCTGCTGGTCGAGTGGGTAGAATAATTTGGGTGAAGCAAATTCTAACCACAGGATCATCAACACTGCCCTGGAAACTACAAAACGGAATAAGCACATCCGATAAGAAACACCATCACCCCCCCAACACACATCTATCTACATGCATTCATATTCTCCTACATGCACTAACACACACACACACACACATTCATATACTCATTTATACAAAGATACACATACACCCACACACTTTCATATTCTCCATACATACAAACATACACACCCCACACGCATTCATACATGCATTTATACAAACACACGTGAACACACATATACATACAGACACATATAGCACATATGGTGGCTTTCAGTTTCTTAGATTAGGAAAAAGCACCAAGCAGGACACACTCAGTGGTTACTGTCGATTTTCTGACTCATACTTCTGCTTTCTTTATTTGCACTCACCTTTTTCCTCTTACAAGGGTACTTTTTAACCACAGTTATACTTCTAAAGGGCAGGCTGGTAAGAAATGGCCATTTTTCAATAATATTTTTCGACGCTGGTGAAGAACTTCGTGTTTTTTTATCTGTACATGATCAGCCATTTTCCTCAGGTGTCCCCATTCACTAATTAATTAATTTAGCACAAGCCTAGAAAAGACCAGATGGGCAGAGTCTAATTCCCAGTGGATTTACTTGTATAGCTCAAATGTATAAATTCTGAAAACCATCATATTATAGAGCACACCAGGGGGCTCCTTGACCAATCAGATGACTGGATTGGCTGCTACTGGGAAAGTAGTAATTGGACTCTTCCAGGGCATGCATTAGGGGGGAGCCGACTTTAACGAGTAGGATTGCAATGTAATTATGTACTGGAGGGGGCTCCTGGAGGCTCCCTGGTAAACTTACGTTAGGAAAATGCAAAGTCTCGCAGCCAGGGAAGCAGAGCTTGACGAGAAATTGCCAGCACGGCATTGCAGAGCAGCTCAGAGTATTGAAAGCGCTTTCTACAGGTTCGTAGGCGTTATGAGTGATATATTCTGACTATAACATTGCTTGAGGAAGCAACCTTTAGTAATCCCAAAAGCTTGCTCCTTTTTGTTAGCCTTTTGGAGGTATCTTCTTCTTGTTTTGCTTAAGTCAGACTTGTGTCAAAGCTTGAGTAATGAAGTGATGCTTCTTCTGCAACCCTACAGTTTATTGCCAGTTAAATGGAGTAGGACTGCAGTAGACATCATCAGAGGGGCCAGCTCCCTCGGGACTTGAGCGCTAGCAGATCTGCCTCCCGTGTCACCCGTTCAGTCTCCTGAACCCGCAGCAGCTGAGAGGGGAGGCGAGAGAGTGACGAGGTGACGGGGGAGACAGATTAGACAGATGATCTATACTGCGGCCATTGCAACAACGTGTGGGTTAAAACCGTGTCCTGAAATTAGGCTCAGTTTCTTACTGCATAGGTTAACATGTGCGCAGAAACCGGAGTTAAAATTTGCAGGGGAACAGGGGAGTCTCTCAAATGGGATTTATGAGCACAAAACTCATGTTCAGTGCACATAAAAGACTTTAATGCATACAAAATATCACTTATGCACACAAAAGTAGTTTGAGGTATAATTTTAAAAGCCCGACGTGTGCATTAATCAGGGGATGGGTGAAGAAGTCGGGCTCGTGTGCACGAGGGGATTATAGAAGCTGCCAAGATGCGCGCGTATCTCCCGCAGCGTGCACATCTCGAAATTTTTCAAAAAGGGGTGGGGGCGAGAGCATAGTCTGGACTGGGCCATGGGCATTTCATGGCGTGAACCAAAGATGTGTGCGTAAATACTGATGTGAGCCGGCATGCACCGAGGCCCCCTGCTGCGTAATTTTTACTCCTGCTATGGATGCCGTGTAAGTTAAAATTTAAAGTATACTAGGCAGATCCGCAGGGTTTTAAGGGTCGGGGCTAACGGGGGAGTGAAGGCTATCAGATCAGGTGGGGGTTGGAGGACCTCTCTCTTAACTGGGTGAACTGGGGACGAACTGGTAAAACAGGATTTGCATGCACGTGTGCCCACTTACAATTTGGCGCGTATATGCGCAGGGCCAGGCTATTTTATAACGTGTGCCTATATGCACGTGTATGTTATAAAATGGCCGTGTACCTGGGCGCAGGCCGACCTATGCACACAAATGTGCGCGTGTGTGCTGGTTTGAAAGTTATTGTCCCTCGGTGCAGAAAACATTTTTTTTGTGCACATTAATCAGGTTCATGCACAGAAGACGTGCTTGGTTTGTTTCTGGGTATAAATTTCGATTACAGGTCCTGGGGTCTGAACCTCAGCTGACGCGAGTGCTGGAAACGTTGCTCCACCTCTAACCAGGAGTAAACTTTCCAGCGCTAGGAAACTATGAGTTAAACCAGGGCACCTCTCTGCACAGGAGTGGGGGTAATAGTTAATGCCTTCATTTGCATGGGATTTCCCTGCGAGGGCACATGCACATTATTTTGTGCACAAAGCTTGCACAAAAAAGGTGCACACCACTGCAGTAAAAATGTGCTCTCTGCTTGGTCCACCTTATTGCATTGGCCTCTTTGCAGGTGCTCAGCACCCACAGAGCTGGTGCCTACGAATGACACACTGAAATGTTGATTTCCTTGTTTATTTTCAACACTGTCTGCAGAATTTACAAGAGACAAAGAGTCTGTGGAGTTGAAAGTTGTCTTCATTTTCTCAGGACAAGGTGCTCCAGTCTAGGTTTTACCTCATTGCATGCGTTTCACAGGGAAATCAGAACTGCAATCTCCAGATTAAAATGACGCCTGGATCAGGGTGCCTGAAAAAAGTGGAGCTTGTTGGCAACCCTGTTTGTCTCATACTGTCCCCTCATCTACCTATCCCCAAAGCCAGGGCTGGGGCAGGAGTATTTGGCACCCTAGGCGAACCTTCGGTCATCACCCCCTCTCCTAACCTACCTATTGGTGGCAGCTCCAGCACAGCACTTGCTTCTTTGGTGCTATTGGATCTGGCACAGTACCCCACCCCCGGACCTTGCACTGGCTGAAGTTTGATGCCCTCCAAAACGTTGGCGCTCTAGGTGACCGTCTAGCATAGCTGATGGAAGCCACTGGCCCTGCCTGAAGCTGCTTGACCAACATCATCTGGTTGATCAAATCCAATTCTTTCTTTCACATTTATGCAGCATCACCAAACTGTACTATGCACATTTTCATAAAAGGAAACCCATTCTAAAGCAGCAGTATTTGCAAGTGAAAAACTAAAGGACAAATCCTACAATTGTTGTACGTAATTCAACTTGCAGTGAAATGAAACATGATCGTACAGATCTCTATTTCCATTTTTGAGTGTCCTTACATTTTTCAGGGGGTTACAAGTGTTCAACGCATTTGGAAGACCATCCTGCTGAGCCATTTTCATCATTCTGAATCCTAGGAAATTTGGAGTTCTGCTGTGCAGATCCTTCCTAGGAGCCCATGTGGAGCTCACACGCTGACTCCTACAAAATATGAATATAATGGGCCTGATTTTAAAAAGCATTTCCATGCTTAAAATTGCATTTTACACATGCAAATGTACTTTAGCCATGTAAGTGGGCTTTTGAAAATTGCTATAATATATGCCATTGAACGGTCCATAAGATATTCACGTGTAAGCACGCTTTACGCGCGTAAATGGCTTTTTAAAATTGCTACGATTGTATGTTGCATTTACAGGCGTAACTCCTTTTAAAATTACCTCCAAGATGAATAACTGATGAGTGGATTCAGCAAGGAAGACTTAAAAAAACAAGTGTGTAGAGCAACAGTGGTCTAAACGAAATGGGAAATTATGTAATTAGCAAAAACAAATGCGAAGAGAAAGGAGTAAGACAAAAAGAAATAAAAAGAACTCAAGGAAGAAACTTGAGAGAGAGCCCAAGATCCCAGGTCCCCTCACCCTGGGGTTTTTCCCTTCACTCCCTCTGTCTTCTCCTGCTACTTATCTCCCCTTGTTCTTCAGTCCTTGAGCATCTCCCGCCCCAGGTCTTCTCCCACTGCTGCCACCCATATCCTATATTTTTACCCTCCTCCACCTCTTCCCTTCTCTCATGGTCCCTTCCTAGGTCTACAACCTTCTCTGGTCATTTGAACCTCCCATTGGACCCAAAGTCCTTGCACCATGGCCACTTCCTATGGCCTTTCCTTAGTCTTCCTTCTTCTACTCCCATGGTCATTTCATAGATTTTGCCCCTCCTACTTTCCCAGGTCCTCTCCCTCCAGCTTCCTCCTCCCCCCCCCCCCCCCCTGCATGACATAGCTCCCTCTCAAGGTCACTTTCTAACTTCTCCCCCTCTACCATTCTTCCCAATGGTACTTTCTCAGCTTCTCTCCCTCTTACCCACTCTCCCAGGTTCTCTCCCTCCTATTCCCCCTCCCATTATGACCCCTCCTTGGCTCCCTCCCACCCTTCCTCCATGGCCCGTTCCCAGTAACTCCAAGCCATGGCAATAGGAAAGAAAATCAGTGTGGGGGCCTGTGAGCATGGCTTTCTTTTGTAACAAGAAGTCCATGTAGGAGGAGAAAGTGGAGCTCACCGGAGAGCTTATGTGCACGGAACAGTTCACACACTCACACTGATTTTCTTTACTATCGTTGCTGCCTGGAGATTTCTACTAGTGCTGGGCCAGCCTGGGATCAGGCTGCACTTCCTTCACTTCTGGAAAGACCCCTGTGGCTCTTGGGCAATTGCTCAGGTTTCCCCCCTTAATGCTATTTCTGACTGGTGAAATGCTGCTCTTGTAGTTTTCCACCCTTGGCTGCTCTCTGATCCATAGAGTTTGATCTCCTGAGCAGCTTTGTGTTAGAAACTGGCTTGAGGTCGGTGATAATGGTGAAGTATGATCAAACTGATATTTATAGTTGGTTTTTTGAGAATTTAAATGCAAAATGTTCCCCCCCCCCCAAAAAAAAAAAAAAGAAAAGCACAACCACCTGCATTAATACACATTCTGGGCCAGATTTATCAAAAGTCTATCCCGTGGGCCCAAAATGTGGTGAGACCTTCTATAAATCAAGCCCTTAATGTGTGTGGTGCAGTCATAACACTTTACTGTAGTTGGCTTGGCGTGCTCCTGTACCACAGTGCTTGGGTGTTTTTATTGCTGGAATTTACAGTGTTTTTCTAATAGCTTCTGTAGCTTCCTAAACATAGCTTCTGCTTGACCTTCTCACTGTTCAATAATGTGCTTTGGAACATTTTGTTCAATCACATCACTTGACTGAACATTGGGATTCCATTTTCTTGAAGGGTGTCATGCACAAGTGGATAATTCCATAAAAACAGGACTTTTTTTTTTCTATTGGAAGAATCAAGGGTACATTCATTTATGTCTGAAAGCATAATAATAACAACAATAATATAATCATTAGAGATATTTTATGAAATTTGACAAGGTTGTTAGTAATCCCACTTAACCAAATTGTACAGATTTCATTTGGCATTCATGCTAGACCATTTTGACATCACACAATGTTCCCTCTAGTTTTTGTGGGCTGTGTGCGCAAAAATATTCTCTTGTGCAATGTAGTGTAGAAGTTTGTACATGGTGTTCTTGGAAACCCCATTGTATTTTCCTTTTCTTGTGTGTTTTTGTGTTTTCCTGTGTGCGTTTGTTTCACGACCTGTGTGAGCGCGGGTATGGCTTACAGGGAACATTGGTCATTAGTTCTATTTTACCAGCCCAAATGCTCATGGGACACCTTACACTTTAACTCTGTGGGCTCTCAGGAACAGTGTAACAGTCTACGCCAAAGAGTGTGCCATCAGTTGGACCCCGTAATGTCCAAGGATGTCCAAAGAGTTCTGATAGTGTCTTCCTGAGCCCCTATGTGGTCGAGAGTGCTGGATCTTGTGAGGAGTTTTAAACAGCCTTTGGTTCTCCTTGCTGTTGTTTGGCAGTTTAATCCCCCAGAAGTTCCCATGGATGCAAAAAGCAAAAAAAAAAAACAACCCACAAGAAGCAGGTTGTATAGAGAAGTAAGGTAACCCTTTTATATTGTCAAATTGCTTACTCATAGATTGTCATGATCCAAATAATGTCTAAAAACTATTTTTTTAAGGTCACTGTCAAGTTGTTTGAGAAGATGTTTTACAATCCTCATAATTAGTTTTTTCAGCTTTTTAAATATAGTACCGTGAAGAGATTAACTAGTCAAAACTCTTCTGGGTTATGTGAAATATGTAAGCATGATAAGAATGAGAGCAACACCCCAAACACATATATCCTCAGAATGACTCAACGCTTAATTTCCTGATCTAGGAAGGACTATTGAGTGACATAGATCCATATAATCTCAGAAATGGCTAATCCAATTGGACAGTTAGGGATTCAGATGCTTCTAAAGCACCTTGACTGAGCTTGATAGTTCCTGCTGAATCAAATCATTTTTTTTTTCCCCTCCAGGACAGGCTGATTGAGTCCTGGTTTTACTCCACTGCATGCATGCATGGCTTGTAGACCTGTTTTTCTTAGAGAAATCACTAGGATGATGAAAACTCAAGGTCATGCATGCAATGGGTTTAAAGCCAAGACTGGATCAACCTGCCTTGAGAAAATGGAACCTGTTGGCCCATATGGCGAGGTGTCCCAAATGGTACCCCATAGCATAGTCTGGACAGATACCCCAGTTGACTCTTGGAGAAGGAATTAACTTCCCAAAATGGAATCACGAATTATCAGTAGTAAACTATAAAAGATGACTCCAATCAGCTATAAGTATCCTTCCATCTAGAACTGTCTGTTGAAATTGTAAGAGGATTTTAGTTTGAAAGTTTGCTGCAGGGACTGAAAAGCTGAGACTGACTTACCTGCCCTTTATGACCTGGATACAGATGGTTACTTGTGGTCTAGTCTGGAGATTTCCTCTATTTGGAATGCTAGAATAAGGATGTCAGTCTGGGAGTACAAGGTAGTGCTTGTGGTGGGGGTTTAGGGAGGGGAGGGTTTGCAAATGAACTTTCATCGTCTTTGTTACAATTTCTCTTTTGTGAATGGTAGAACCAGAATGTGAAGGAGTCTATAGAGCAGCTAAAACTCAGGGCCGAGAGCTGGGAAGGACGGGGTTCAAATTCCACCTCTTCCGCTGACGCTTCTTGCGACCTTGGGCAAATCACTTCACCCGCCGTCGCCTCGGGTACAGACTGAGGGGATCATTGACTAAGCTGCGCTAGGGCTTCATCACATGTGTTTATTGTAATTCATATAATCACGCTTTTTCTCTCTCCCCCAAAAAACTGCTGCAAATAGCATGGTTTGCCTCAAAATCTGTAAGCTGCTTTATTTGATTGAATGTTAATTGCACATCAAGATGTATAGATAACTTTCCCAGGAAGTATCTGGATGTTAACGCGTGTCCTGATTTTCCTGGGATGTATCCATAAAGGACCCAAGCAGCCCACATAATGCCCCCTCCCCGGGTAAATTAAAAAGCCCTGTGGGTGGTCTTTGGAGATCCTTTGACTCATCCCACACTGAAGTGGCCAAAGTTGAAAAAGTAATACAAAAATAATTTCAATGGCCTTAGCTCTTCCCCTCCATTTTCAGACCTTGCCCCCTTTGAGTAATCTACTCAACCTCACCCCCTCAGTACTTACAAGTCCCTGGTGCTCCAGTTAAGTTAGGACCACCCCCTAGTGTTCTGGGCCTAAGCATATGCTTTTAGCCATATAAGTCAATGCTCATAGTGTATGTCAATGTCTTGATTCTGAAAATAGACTGGGTTTGTGCGGGCTGACAAGCCTGCATTGTAGGGATGTGTGTACAATAAATTTTTGATTAACTTCATTCATTCAGTTCATTTGGCTGAGTAATTCATCTTATGTATGCATGTCATTCGGTCATTTGTTTTCCATGAAAGTCAATGGGGGAAGCAATCTGTTCTATTGTAGGAACTAAAATCGGGGTGTTCTATCAAAGTAGTGGTGGAACCTGCAGGCAGATGACAGCAACAGAGGGAAGAGCACTTCAAGATACCAAGAGTGGGGCAAAGCAGCTCACAGAGAGGCATCAACCACCTAGGGTACTATGAGAGGAGTAAAGCAGTATCAACAGTAGCTTGAAGACCCCAGAGCACCAATAGAGGGGTTAAAGGCACCAACAACAGTGACGCCAACAGCCCAAAGCACCAAAAGAGCAGCAAAGCAGCACCAACCGTGGCAGGAACACCCCAAGACACTATGAGAGGGGCAAAGCAGCTTCAACAGCAGAAAGAACACTCTGGGCCAGATTTTAAAAGGGTTATGCGTGTAACTGGCCTTACGCATGCCAGCGACATGCGTAAAGCCCCGGGACACGTGTAAGTCCCGGGGCTTTACTAAAGGGGTGGTCCGGGGGCGGGGTGGTCCCAGGGTGGGGACAGGGACAGAGGCCTCCTACACAGCGGCCATTGCCACTGTGTCAAAGGATCGCGTGCTGGCAGGCTGCCGGCACACGCAACTTGCGCCTGCCCAGAGGCAGGCACAAAAGGTAAAATAAAAATGTTGGGGGGGCTACAGTAGGGCTAGGGGGAGGAAAGGTTAGGGGAAGGGGTGGGAAGGTCAGGTTAGAGGGAAGGGAAGTTCCCTTCCAGCCGCTCCGATTTCGGGAGGGAATGGGGGGAACGGGGAAAGGCAGCGCGCGCAAGTTATAATATTGAGTGTACATGTGTGCATGCCGGGTAGCGCGCGCACCTTTTTAAAATCTACCCCTCTATGTCTTCAAAATAGGGACAAATGGCACCAACAACAGTGGCATGAAGTCTCCAAACTCTCTTGTAATGGGAAAAGCATCACAAACAGTTATCCGAAGCCAGAAAAAACTCTGTAGCGGTTCCAACATGCATATTGGTTCTCAGACCTGGGTATAGGGCAAAAGACCATTTAGAAACCAGAAGGTTAACATACAATCCACAGGCAGGGCAGACTCAGAGGGAATTTCTGAAGAAGTTCCACAGCAAGCTTGATGTGAAAATAGGACCTCAGACCTGGGTATAGGTCAAAAGATGAACCATCTAGAAGATGGAAGATGGTGAACTCACTATCCCTAGGCAGCATTAAGTTAGAGGAAAATCTCTGGAGGTGGTGTGTAGTGGTGAGGGTTTAAGCCTGTTTTGTAGTTGCTGCTGCATAGGTCCACAAGTAGCAACTACTGTGGTGGCAGTCCCTTTTATTGCTGGAAACCTTCTAACATATACTCTGGGATATTGACTATGGGTATGACCTTGTCCAGGGTTGCTCATGTGGACCTGTAGAATCTTTGAAGGGATTCAGGACTATTACTATCTGCATTATGTGTAACTAATTATGATGCTCTGGGGCTGATCCACATCTATGCCAGTTCCTAGAGATAACTCTCTCTATAAAGGACTGTCTGCAGCATCGGAGAGGTGGAATTCCACCTGATGCCTAAATCCTGAATAAGCCAGTGCAGCAGGACTCCTACTGCTTCCTGCTTGTCACAGAGCTGCTGCCTACTCTTCACACTGTGGTGAGAATGCCTTGATATTTTTCTGCACCTATCAGTTTCTTCAGGACTGAGCTGCCATTCCTTAGCCTCCAGCCTTAGAGCAACGCTTACAAAGCAATAGTTTCCTTTATAGCCCCCATCTTGTACTGCCTTTTTCATATAATAAAAAAGAAACAAACCAGGAACAACAGTCATGCCTTTGTGCTCTATCTGCCAGAACTCCATTGACCTTCCTTATTACAGCTAACATATGGAACAAGGAATAACTCTCATCTATTACCTAGATATGCAGCAGAGCCCACCTATTCTCTGTTGGTCCACCTCCACTAGAGAATCTGCCGTCCCCTGCTTTGGCCAGCTGCCATCAATATGTCACCAGGGAGGAAGGCATATCTAGTGTTCTGGCTGGTCCAGCAGTCATTGATGAAATGGATGCTATTCCCATCCATCTTGCCAGATTCGCCTACATGCAAGTACAGCACTAAGTGTACAGGATGGGGATAACATGCCTACTGATTGTTGTTCTGGAGGGTGTTTCCTAATAGGGGACTAAGACTAGTACCTGTGGCCTCTCCTGAAACCAATGCTAACAAGTGTTGCTTTTGCAGATGCTGCTGCATACCACTGTTTATATAGAGGCCCAGTATATTTCCTCTGCTGATGGCTTTCCAACAGTGAATGCATTCTGCAAAACACAGGTCCTCCAGAAACTAAAGTGCCTCCACACCTCTGATGTCTTATAGGATCCACTCACTCACTCACTCTGGATCCTTGGGTGTTGGGACTGGGGTTTAAAGGAGAACAGGAGGTATAAGTCCTAGTAGTATTGCTTACTGTCTCTTATGGCTGATCACTATATAGCATGCTAGTAACTAGACTCGCCAAACCATGATCATCTAATAGCTGGTGAATATCCTCTGATTCTAAACATCCATGACTTTATTCATCCGAATCAGTAGTTTCTGTACTAAAGATTTCCTACAGACTCTTATTTATTTATTTATTTAAAGTTCTTATATACCGCACATACATATTCTAGATCTGATCAGAGTGGTGAGCAACAATAATAAAAACAACAGTAATAAAAACAATCCCTTTACCTTCAATACATAAAAATAGACAAACCACCTCCCTAATCCATATTTCACATCATCACCTTTCAGAGATCTCCCATAATGAGTACTTACTAGTTGCAAATGTTGCTAATCTGGGAATAACCACTTTTTTTCCCCTTTTACTAAAGTCTAAATAATTAACCTCTAGACTCACCTCCAAAGGGGAAGCATTCTACAATTCCAGCCCTGCCATGGAAAACCTCTGTCTCTAGTATGTAGCCTTATGTATCTCATGCACTGTTAGAATTCGCAGTAGAACTCCCTATGCAGGCCCCAAATCCCATCTTGGCACATATCTGCAGAGTCCTTTAGATGTTTAGCCCCTTATCCCTCACTATCTTAAACATTAATATTGTTAACTTAAACTGAGCTCTTCTCTCAGTTGTCTAAGTGGCACTGCGCTCAACCTTCGGGGCATCCAAAAATAAGCCTTGCAGCCATGTTCTGAGCAACCTGTAAATCGGTATATCCTTTTTTGGGGGAGGTCCACCAACAGCAAAATACAATAATCTATTACTGGAAGCACAAAAGCCTGGAGCACAATTGGAAATACACAATGGCTTAGAACTAATCTTAATTTCCTCAACTGACTGTGCTTAAAAAACAACCTTTCCACCAGAGAAGATGCATGTGTATCAAAACGCAACATATCATTGAAAATCACCCCCAAATTTCTTACTTTCCCACTCTTCTCCACATCCACATTCTTAATATTCAAACTTAATGGACTTGATAAATAGTCCACCCCTCCAATGTGCAACTTGCTTGCTTCAAGTCTTGCTGGTGCTTATTTAGTACAGGAAACTAGACTGCTATTGAATAATGGGAAACAAGAAAAATGCCTCTGTTTTGTTGTTTTATTACGGTTAATATCATGATTTGTATAGTGCATGCCAAACGTACTCAGTGCAGTATAGAAACTCATCATGGAGTTTACAGTCTAGTCTGTCAAAACAGACAGCAAACAGAACACAAAACAAATGAGAGGTTTTGAGTTATGGGGACCTGTGAGTGATAGGGAGACTGTCATAATGGTAATTTAAAAATCTCTAAGACCAAGGCATACTGCACTGCAATCATTGGCTTTTTTTGTTTCTAGCATCTTCCTCCTAATCCTTAAGGGTTCCAACTCAATCAGAACCCGCCCCTACTGAGCTACTACACCATAAGGCCTTCATTTGCAGTAACCGCCTTATTGTATTCTCTCTCCCCTCTCCCATCTACAAAATCATTGCAGTAACTCCTCTGAGCAGGTCCACCAACCACAGCTCCCTCCTCAAGGTTAGAGCTAGTGCACCCTGAACCTGAGCAGCAGATGTCACTGTTGCACAATGGCTCTCTCCACTCACCAGAGCCGTGACTGCCTACTCCAGAGCATCACTGGCCTCTGCTAGCCTGAGGAACAGGATCTGCTCTCGGGCATTCAACCTGGGTTCTTCTCCCTCAAAGCAGCACTATTTGGCCCCCTTAGGCCAGTCCCTCGATAATTGTCGCGTGTTTGCAACTGTGCCACACAGCAAAAAAGAAATATGCAAGTTGAGGCAACAGATGAGGAAGCAGACCAATGGGAACTGTCTCGGCAGGACAAAGCAACCACATCCCTTTAGCTTGTTCCAGTCCTAGCAGTGCCTCTTTAAAGTCCTAGGTAACCAGCTAATTCTTACAGTGCACTGAACATTAACAAGTTCTACCTTTTCAAGAATGCCTGGGAAGGCAAAGCACAGGTCAGAAATATTGGGACCCGGACTAATTACTTGTATAAACTCTGCATCTTTTGGAGCTTTATTCAGGTTGGGAAGGGTTTATGCCATAACGACCCTGATGCAAAAATTCTTATACAGTATGTGCATTTCCAAAATAAACCAAGCAGTATTACGTACAATGAGCCACACAAAGAGAAGGGCCAAGGACTGTCATGACAGAAAGAAGCATTGTACCCGTGTTTCAGAAAGGTGAGATTTATTTATTTATTTATTTTTGGTTTTTATATACCGATGTTCCTGTATAATATACATATCACACCGGTTTACAAGGAAGAAACTGTCGCCTCGGGGGCGGTTTACATGGAAACAAATTAACAATTAACAAAAATATGAAGGCGCATAGAGGAACTTAGAGGAGCTTACAGAGAACAATCATAAATAAGTTAAGATTTCAATAACGAACTCTTCAGTAACTTAAGTACAGGGGCTGGGGGTCAAGGATTATGCTGAAATTGTCATTCCTGCCCTTCGGGAATGCTTGTGAGAAAAACCATGTCTTTAGTTTCTTTTTGAATGAACTGTGGCAAGGTTCAAGGCGAAGGTCTGGAGGTAACGAATTCCAGAGTATAGGGCCCGCTGTAGATAGTGCGCGTTTCCTCAGGGAAGTTTTTGCCGGCTGGGTGATTAGCATGTTCTTGTACGCACTTCTAGTTGGTTTCTTGGAAATGTGTAGTTGGAGTTGAAAAGTTAAGTTGAGAGGGGAGATGTTATGTATGGCCTTGTGTATCATCATCATGGTTTTAAACTGAATCCTGTATTTAATCGGTAGCCAATGGAGGTGCTGGAGGATGGGGGTGATATGATCCCTTGTTTTGGTGTTTGTGATAATTCTGGCCGTGGCGTTCAGGACCATCTGAAGTGGTTTGGTGGTGCAAGCGGGAAGGCCCAGAAGGAGAGAATTGCAGTAGTCCAGTTTCGGGAGTATGATGGATTGTAGGACTAGGCGGAAGTCTCTGTAGAGTAGTAGTGGCTTTAGTTTCTTTAATACTTGTAATTTAAAGAAACATTCTTTTGTGGTTAATAACAGTGTGCCCATTGTTCCGTAAGCTGAGTGTAGTTTTGTGGGAATAGATGAAAGAATAGATTTTTTTTTCATTTTTAATATTAATTACTTTTTTTTTCTTATTATTTCCTCTCTTGTTAAGCTTTAAAAAAAAGTGTTATATTCTTGTATTATTCAGGGCTAAAATAAAAGTAATCATGCTTACGATATCTTTATGAAGAAAACCTTAAATCTTTTATGTGAAACTAAATTATAGTGCCACATACTGTCCAACGTGCATACTGTATTGTCACTTTTGTCACGTTTAAGTGCTAGAAGATGGATTCGCCCGTAATCTTGAAAGTCGAATAGGCTCAAAAACCTAAACAGCAGCTGTCATAAAAACAGATATTCAGGAGGTATTCAGCAACAAAAGAAAATATTCATAATGACCTAAAAAAAAAAGATATTTAGAGCACACAGGAGGAAGGGCTATCATAGATGTTCCTTTAATGCCTTTCACTTCATCCAGCATGGCCTTCCAACACCAACCCAATCTATATATGTATCTTTCGTTCACCTTCAGGAGTCCTCAGGCCCAACTATAATTACTGTTTGAGACTGGCATAAGTCCAGGCTGAAGCATTGTCGCAGCTGTGCAGCTTTCATGACTTCTCATGGGAGATATTTTGATACTTTGAAAACATTTTTATGCTTTAGCTGCAGCACATCCTCTTCTTTTATTCTATAACATAACATCTAAAAAAAAATAATAACCTTCCCTTTTTTTAAACACTGGCTACTTTCTCATACCAGTGCCATTGTTCCCATCCAGGACCACAGCACTCAGCTTTCTGAAACTGTTTTTCATTCCCCTAATGCTTGCCAAGGATGTGCATTCGTTGGGCCGTTCGTTTCATTCATTTCGTGGGATTGTGTGTACCTCACGAATGTATGGTACGTGCATAAGAACAGATGGTACGTACATCTTTCAGTAATGAGTTACGTATGTACAAACTGTTCTTATGCTTATACCATACATTCATGAGGTAGGTGTGAACCTATGAAAAGATTGAAACGAATGGCCCAACAAATGCACATCTCTATTGCCTACATGAGCTTCCATAATATTCACATCTATTTTATGCTAATATAACTCTATATTTTTCATGCATTCACATCTTTACTCCTATCACACAAATTCATATGTTCAGTCTACATACTTTATTCATGCAAACTCTTTTCCACATGTACAGCTTTTCAAATGTATGCATTCATCTAAGCAATTATGTATTGTCACAACCAGAAGACACATAAAGTGCTGTTAAACAGCTCAGTTACATAGTCAAACAATGACTACTTATAGAAATAGGTAGCATTATTATATACTGTTTCAAAATTGTTAATTTCTCATTCAATGTATACCTCATTCTTTCATTTACAAAAATGATTATTAACAATGTTGGCTTGGAAATGTGAAACAAAAAAGCAATCTGAGTCAAGGTTTGCTGTGTTTAGCCACAAAATAATATTTTCAGTTTCAGGTCAAGAAAGCTTTATATTTTCATAACTACCTATGTAGTCTCTTCACTGCAATAGTATATACTGCAAATTTTATACAAAAAGAAATCTTCATAAGCAACAATAATGCTTTCCCATCGCCTTTATTGTATGCAGTGATAATGAAGAAATGATTTTCTTATGCCAAGTTTCTGGCAGTTCGGTTTTGCTTTTAAAAAAAGAGACAAAACAAATCAGTGGGAAAAATATGCCTTGTACTATAAAATGCAAATCACATTTTCATTGCTTAAATTCCATGGTTTCAGAGCTATGAAGTTCCATATGTACATGCACTGCGGTTCTTAAAATCACTTTCTCAAAAGATAAATCTTGGAAAAGATTGTGCTTTATGCCAGAGAGGTACCTCAGCCAGTTAAGATGTCTACACTAATTCAAATCCCACCATAGTCAACCACTCATCCTTATATCATTGGAGGAATAGCCTAGTGGTTAGAGCAGTGGGCTATGAACCACAGAAACCAATGTTCAAATCCAGTGCCACTGCTTGTGACCTTGGGCAAGCTGCTTTACTCTCCATTAACTCAGATGCAACCTTAGATTGTGAGCCCTCTGGGTACAGTGAAGTACTTCTAGAACCTGAATCTAATCTGCTTTGAAGCACAATTCCCAACAACTCAATTTTATAACAGGTGCTCGTCGTCGCACGCATGTTATAAAATCCAATACCCACATGTGCACCCGATTTTATATTGGTGCGCACATGTGCGCGGGGGTTTCAACTCGTGCGCGCAAGGGGAGGTATTTTGTAAAAAAAAACATGCAGTGACGCGATCGGGCCTTTGCCCAGTTCCCTCCCAGTCCGCTCCTTTATTCCCTATCCCCCTAACTAAACTTCTTCACTTTTCCCCTCTCCTCTATGACTCCTAAACCCACCCTAGTTCCGCTAAATGTTTTTGTTCCGTGAACTTACCTGCTCTATGGAGCAGAAGTAAGTTCCGTGCGCTGGCATGGCTGCCGGTGTGCACTTCACCGGGACAGAGCCTAATGGCGTTGTCCCAGCCGGCCCCCTCCCCCCTCCACCCCGCCTTGCCCAGACTGGGATTTTCTGCCCTGGGGATTATTCTGGGTTATTTCGTCTTTGGGTAATGCCTTTGAAAATTGTCCTCCTCATCTGCAAGGTACCGAGGACAATCCTACCGATTTTACTGGGGCTGTTCACGGAAGCCACAGCATTCCCACATTCCAGATGCACTTGCTAATATCTTTTACCGATGCACAGTATTTACAGTATACAGGGGATACTGTGGGATACTATGATGAGCTGCGAGTCACTGTCAGCAAAGCCTGAAAGTCCAGGATGAATTCAAATTGATAGCAGGCATCGATGCTGCTGAAAAGTTTCAGTGTGATGACCCTATGTCAGCTGGGGGGGGCATTAAAATGTCAGTTTCATACTGTTCACAGCAGATCTTGCACTATAGCAATACACTTTTTTTTTTTTTAAGCTTAGGAGAAAACAAATGTTTCTGAGTTGCAGGTAGGGGAGCAATTCCTTTGAGAGAGAAAGAGAAATTTGATTTATTAAAAAAAAAATGCCAAAGAGGAGGCTGGGCTGGGAAAAATGGGAGAATTCACCTCTCTCCTGCTGACTTCTCCCTGGATATTGCGAAAGAGTTTGGAAAAGCTGGCAGGGATCTGAAGAACCTGCTTTTATGATAAGAGATGTAGCACTTCTAAATCAAACAATACCAGAACTGTATGATCAATTTGAGCCATTTTCTAGTTTCACAGTTTCTTCCTTTTTCACCTTTTTTAAACAGAACAGTAAAGCAGGCCAAGTGTTGAGATGATTAGAACATGCGGAGAATATTCAGTGCAGGAGAAGCCGGGTTTTTTTTCACAAGACCCAACAGAACGTTGCCGTATATTACACTGTGATCAGCTAAAATAAGAAGTGATAAAGAAAACTGTAGGCTTTGAAACCCTACTGCAAAGCGCACACGTCTCCGTCCCCCTTTAAACTGCCAGAATTTACAATCTAATCTGCAATTTTCTGATTCTGGTGGGCTCAGCCCTGCGTCATGCTCACTCCTTCCAATGCTCCCTACTTTCAGATGAATGCTTTGCTTTCTTCCGCAAACTGAATATCCTGGGGCTAAATTAATGTTGTTCCTTGATTCATCTATTCTAGGATGAAAGCACTACTTCTACGTACTGGAGACTGGATTATTATTTTGTATAGTCTTAAATGAATTGCTCTCTACCCACTCCTAGTTATTGCTAGTACTGTAGATCCTCGAATGGGCATTTGTTAATCTATATATCTAGAACAAACTGCCATATTAGCTACATGCTGATGAAGGTGGAAACTGTTAACCGATTCAAACGTTCAATGAACATGGATATTACAGAGGGCTTTAAGTGCCACAAAGACATAACTAGTAAAACTGATTCACTGATTCTAGCTTCTCCGGCTCATGAAACGCCCTTCACATAGGTGAGGAACGCCCATGTTAGATGTATGATTCAGATGATGGGATCCAGTCATTACATAGCACTAAATATTACCACATGAAATCGCACGGTAAGGAAAAAAAGCTTAAAGGTGAATTATAAAAGCCCTACCAGTGCCAAAGCCGGGAGATATGCGCAGAGGTCACGCCCGCGAGGGCCGCACAAATTACAAAAGGAACGTGAGTACCGCATGTGTCTCCCGACACACGCAGAAAAATGTTTTCTCAAAAAGGGGCGGGGCATGGGCGGGGCATGGGAGCTCCAGGAGATTTGAATGAAATCCGAGTGTAAGTATTTGCACTCACAAGTCCGTGCCGAGGTCCTCTCTTTTACCTGGGCAAACTGAGATCGAACTGGGGAAAGTGGAAATTGCGTCGGCGCGCCTGTCGCTTAAAATCCCCCGACTTTACGCGGTAGAGGCGGCATCTGCGCACGTCCTTATAAAATTGTGTGCACATGTATGCACGTACAGCCGATTTTATACCGTGCACGCGTATGCGCACCTATGTTGTAAAATGGCCGTGTCCATAAGCGCGAGCCGGCACACACGCGAACACGTGCAGCTGTTTAAAAGTTACTGCCCCCGGTTGCTCTAAAAAACCAGGAGTCTTTAACGTCTTCACTAAGAAATAGCTAAGAAGGAATAGTGCGCCTAAATTTTTCGCTTGCAGGCACTTTGGCGTGAGGGTCCAGTAGTCACAAAAGGGTGGTAACTGCTGCAGATATCGTGATAGTTGCATTGAAGTCCTGGTATGTATTTGTTCCCACCCATGTAAAATAAAATAGTATCCCTAATCATTTCATTTATTTTTTACACTATTCTTAAAAATATATATTTTCCTAAGTAATATATATTAGTCATTTGATAACTCAATATAATTAAAGACATAAAATATAGGGTTTTATTTTTTACATAAAATCAGTATAAAAAAAAATTAAAGGACTGTAACCTGCTAACAAAATCCATACATTTTTTCCTAGGAAAAAATGATCTTTGGCAGTCTTTAGTACCAGCATCTAGCTGCTGATAAAATATTAGTATAAAATTATGATGTTTTATCACCAGCAGCTACCTCATTCTTTAATTAATAGCTACAGAATATTTAAATCTCTGAGGATTTTGTATCTGAATGGATTTCCAGCCATTTGAAATCTGCAGTTAGGTTAAGAAAATAGTTTTAGCATGAGACTTCTTTTGTGTTCTCATTCTTTAGTGAATAAATTGATAATTTTAATTCATTTTTACCCCTATAACTGGTTTTATCATTTGTTAAACTGTTTGTGAATAGACCCCTATAACTGCAGTAGAGATCTAAGTATACAAGAAGTTTGGTTAACCCTTATGTTGGTCCAGTAAAAGGTATTACAAACTGCAAAGAATCCAGATTAATTATATGCGATTGGAGACAGTGAATAGCTTGGAGCAGTTTTGATGCAATGTGTGATATTTGATTCATGGCCTGGTATCCCCATACTAGATTCTCCCATAAGAAAAGTAGCCACTTGCCAATCTGGACAGGAAATGTTTGGGGGTTTTTTTTCCAACCTGCCAGTGCACCAGTGAAGGTGCTGATGTGGTTTTTCCAAGCAGTCAAAATAAAATGTCATAGTGTTATGCAACTAAAGGGCTGACCTACTAGAATGCAGTAATGCTACTGGAAATATTAACATTCTTAAAAGCACTGTTAACATGTGCAGGCTCATTTTAAAAATGTTAACAGTGCTGTTAACACATGTAAATTAACTTATGATAGTTTGAACATGAAATTCATGCTGTGCAATGGGTTGCAAGACAGTTCATTTAGTGCAGTGAAAAGGTAAGTGTGCACACTGCTTCACAGATACTTTAACACAATGATATCAAATCATACTAAATAAATAAATACATACATACATCAAAATTAAACTCTGAATTCTATACTAGCCTTGGCAAAGGATAGTAAAAGACTAGTTTACAAAGTTACCTTTTTTTTTTTTTTTGGAAATGGATGCCATCTGCAAAATTTGCTCATGTATTACATTTGATGTCAAAGGACCTTGAACTGTGGTATGCTGACTCCACCCCCCCTCCCCCCCCCCCCCCCTCCCCTGGCAAGCTTTTGTTAGGGAAAATGGTAGATGCAACATGCAAGTAACCTAAGTTAATACAGCTCAGTTAATTACATCCTGTACACCCAGTGTCAGTTTTCTAGACTGTAGCTTTGTTACTAACCTGCTTGCTGTTTGTAGACTGACTCTAGTTGCAAAATAAAAGCCTATCTGTTGATGTAAGCCATAACACAAAGAGTAATCAGGGTTTCTTTATGTCTGCATCACTGTGCTTGAAAAGAAAACAATATCTGTTAAATAAAAAGGTCTAACCATTTCCTTTTAAAAGAAATTTGTGTCCACTGTGTTTTTTTGTTTTTTTTTTATATTTTCCGCTGGTGTTCTTCTGTTCTGCTGTGTACCCAGGGCTTTTTTTCAGGTGATACATGCCAGTAGAGAGTACGAGCACCTTTTCCTCCACCTGCTTGATTTGACCTGTGGTCCCTCAATAAAAAAAAAAAAAACAACCCACCCATGCTTTCCACCAACTGAATGTGATCTGCGTCACCAAAAGCCTGGGAGTGGACAGCCACAGATGGTTCTGTTTGGTTCAGGATTGGATCATCTTGCTCCAGGAATGACTTTATCGATGCTAGGGCCTTCTTGGTGAGCAGACTGATCATAAAAACCACTTTTAGTGTTTCCAACAGATACAAGTGTAGGTGTAGGTGACACCATAGCTTGCATTGATGCAAGAAACCCTGCAACTCGTTTCTATTTCTGTCAAACTTTTCAGAAAGTGGCAATCAGGGTACCAGTGGTGGTGGGCCTGATTGAGATTGCTCATTCTGAGTGGTGGTAGAAACCTGGAAGTGGTCTATCTTCAGCCACAAGGTATAACGATGAGTCTGCATCCCTTGTACTGGCTCCATAAGGTTCTTTAGGTATTTTGGGTCCACAGGGAGCTGCTCCATTTTAGTCATGCCTCTGTTTGGGCTGGTCCAAGTTATCATGGCCTGCTCTGCTGAGGGAAGAAAGGAGGTACCATGCTTAGGCAGGAGCATACCTCAGAGACCTCTATGACTATCATATCCCCCCATAGCTATCTCTTCTCCAAGCTGAACAGCCCTAACCTCTTTAGTCTTTCCTCACAGGGGAGCTGTTTTATCCCCTTTATTATTTTGGTCTCCCTTCTCTGTACCTTCTCCAGTGCAACTATATCTTTTTTGAGATGCGGCGACCAGAATTGTACACAGTATTCAAGGTGCGGTCTCACCATGGAGCGATACAGAGGCATTATGACATTTTCCGTTTTGTTAACCATTCCCTTCCTAATAATTCCTAACATTCTGTTTGCTTTTTTGACTGCCGTAGCACACTGAGCCGAAGATTTCAATGTGTTATCCACTATGATGCCTAGATCTTTTTCCTGGGTGGTAGCTCCTAATATGGAACCTAACATCGTGTAACTACAACATGGGTTATTTTCCCTATGTGCCTCACCTTCCCTATATGCATCACCTTGCACTTGTCCAGGGAGGTGAAGTAGGCAATGGATCCTTACACACTGTAGCTGTCCACTCACTTCTCCTGCCATTCACATGGAAAATCAGGGAAACCAAGCAGATGGACATGTATTTTAATAAAGAAATATAACACTGGAGCAAAAATTATTATTTACAAAAGGGAAAACCTCAGCCAGCCCACTAACAGCAATTGTCATTCAAACATAATGTTGGCCCACAGGCAACAAAACACCATTATAGGTTTAAAAAAAATCTCTTATACGATTTTGATATATATTAGATAAAAGCAAAAAAGCTCAAATCCAAATATCATGAAGTACTTATCTTTCTCAAAATTGTAATGCAACCATCTAGCATTACGCATCAGGCTAAGATGTTCGAAACTGTTGTCCAAAGATGCAGTTGCTGACATGACAATGTTTCACCGAACTGCATCAGGGCATTAAATTTGGGAAAGAAAGCTATCTTGATCAGCAAGCAAACTTCAAAGGACCACAATCTATCAAAGCTTTTACAAATGTGAAGGTTTCACACTCAGAAGCAGCCTGATACTTGTCACTCAGACCTGATTAACAAATTTTGACAACAAATGCAGCCAATCAATGACGACTGAACTGAAAATGTCATCACTTGCCAAATGCAAACTATGAAAATAAATATACAGAAAAAACATTTTATAAAATGATTTTAAGATAACAACAATCACCATTCAACTGTGGAATTTAAATTTTCAGGTTGCACAGTCCTTAGATGAAAGATCCACCGCTGCTCTTTATTGACCAGGAGGAGATTACGATGACCATCACATGAATATCCTTGAACAGAGTCTGTCACTATGCACCACAGATCTTCAAAGCAATAAGAAAACTGCATACAATGTGCTACAAGTGGTGCTACAAGTCTGACATTTTTATGTTCAAACAACTTTATTAAGACAGTGGTAAAATATATGTTCCTTCATTCAAAGCAAAAGGTCTCAACAAAAACAGCATATACATAAGAATGTAGTAAAATATATGAATAATCAACAGATTATCTGTGAACAACTACTGTCACCTGCATGTGTTTCATGCAATTGTCTATATTTCCTTATAATCCCTCTCATGTCCACTTCTCCAATACCCCAGAAACCTAGTCTGACATTTTTAATGTAGCTCTTCTGCTCTAAGAAAACATTTGCAGAGAAATTGTTTCTATTAATTTATTTATTAAAGTTTTTCTAATCTGTATCTTCTACAATGTTCAATGCAGATATTGTGTAGATTTACCCACATACAAAAGCCGACAGGGTCACCCAATTAGGCAAAAGTGGATAGACGGTTAGAACCCACTGGTTTTGTTTTTTTTTAAAGAACCCTCTGATTTTGAAGGCTCTGCTGAAAAAAAAACGAAAGCTGTACCATTATGAAGCATGAATCTTCCTTTTTTGTAATTTTTGAGATGCCACTGGATTTATTCTTCAGTCTGAGACCTTAAGAATCAATCTTGTTCTTTATCTGTATGATTTTTTTTTACCATGGCTATCTGTTATGTGAGTTGATTGGATGGGCTATTCCTCTGATGTTTTGCAATATTTATCCTTTTTATGAATATGTATCTATGAGTGTGTCTTTATTTCAGAGAGAAAAATGAGTGAGTATGTTTATCTTTCTGTCAGAGAGTGAGTGAGAAGATGTGTCTTTCTGTCAGAGAGATAGTAAGTGTGTGTTTGTAAGAGAGAGTGAGTGTGTATGTGTGTGGTTGTCTTTTTAACAAAGAGACAGAAAGAGAGAGTGTGAGCGAATATGGTTGTCATTCTGTCAGAGAGAGTGAATGTGTGTCTTTCTGAAAAAGAGAGAGGATACGTGAGTATGAAGGTGGCTGTCAGAGAAAGAGTATGAAGATGTATGTGTCAAAGAGAGAGAGAATGTGTGTCTGTGATAGAGAGCAGGAGAGAGAATGAATGAGTGTGTGCGTGCCTTAGTACCGGAGAGAGCATGTGCTTGTCTTAGAGTCAGTGAAAGAGAGAGAGAGAGAGACAGACAGACAGACAGAGAGAGTGAGTGAGTGTGTGTTGGTGTCTTTTTGTTATAGAAGAGAAAGAAAGAGTGTTTGAGTGCATATATGTGTGTGTGTCTTGGTGTCAGAGAGAAAGAATGAGTGAGTGTGTGTGTGTGGTGTCTGTAGAAAGAGAGAGAATGAGTGAATGTGTGGGTGTCTATGTCAGAGGTAGAGAGCAATAGAGTAAATGAGTATGTGTGTGGTTTTTTGTCAGAGAGAGAGTGAGAGAGAGAGTGTGTATGCATTTTTGTTTTAAAGAGAGAGATAGAATGTGTCTTTGTGTAAGAGAGACAGAGTGAGTGAATGTGTATGTGGGTATCTGTATCAGAGAGAGAGAATGAGTATGTATGTGGGTTTTTTTTATTTCAGAGAGAGAGAGAGTGCCCATATGATTTGGGATGTATTTGTGTTAAAGAGAGAAAGAGAGAGAGAGAATTTGTGTGTGTTTGTGTCAGAGAGAGAAAGTGAATGTGTTTTTGTGTCAGAGAGAGAATGAATAAGTGTGTGTGTGTGTGTGTGTGTGTGTGTGTGTAGGTAGGTTTCTTTGTATCAGAGGGAGAGAGAGTGTGTGTGCTTCTTTATGTCAGAGAGAGAAATTGAGTGTGTGTGTGACTTTGTGTCATAGAGAGAGAAAAAGACTGCATGAGTGAGTATGTGTATGTGTCTTTGTGTCAGAGAGAATGTGTTTTTGTGTCAGAGAAAGAGTGAATGTGTGTGCTTGGGTGTCTTAGTGTCACAGAGAGAGAGAATGAGTGAGTGTATCTGTGTGGATATCTGTGTCAGAGAAAGAGAAAGAATGAGTGTGTGTCTTAGTGTTGGAGAGAGAATGAGTGAGTGTATGTGTCTGTGGGTGTCTGTAGAGATAGAGAATGAATGAATGAATGTGTGGATGTCTGTTTCAGAGAGAGAGCAATGACTGAGTATGTGAGAGTCTTTTTGTCAGAGAGAGAGAGAGAGAGAGAGCGTGTGTGCATTTTTTGTGTCAACGAGAGAGATAGAGTGGGAAAGTGTGTGTCTTTGTGTAAGAGAGACAGAGTGAGTAAATGTGTATGTGGGTATCTGTAACAGAGAGAGAGAGAATGAGTGTATGTGTGTTTTGTTTCAGAGAGAGAGTAAGCATATGATTTGGGGTATATTTGTGTTAAAGAGAAAGAGAGAGAGAATGTGTGTGTATGTTTGTGTCAGAAAGAGAAAGTGAATGTACCTTGCGTATGTCTAAGTTGTTTTCATGTTTTTAAAACTGTCTTATTGAAATCCAATGTGAACAATCTCATTGGAATAGATAAATAAATAAACAACCTGTGCAGAAGCAGCAGGTAGGTGGAATTCCACCTGGTGCCTATATCCTGAATAAGCTGGTGCAGAGGTGCCCCCACTGCTTCCTGCTTCTCACAAAGCTGCTGCTCACCCTTCATACTCCAGTGCAGATACCCCACTATTGTCCCTGCATCTCTCAATCAAGTCCTTCTGGATTAAGTTGCAGCATTCTTCCTTGACCCACAAAGCATAATCTTTACTGCCAGGTGCAGCAAGAGTGCAAAGCAATGGATCCACTCATGAGCATCCAGTCATACCTTTTTCATGTTAGAACCACTGACTAAATCAAGAAAGCCAGGATTGGTCCTGTCTAGCTGCCAACCCTTCACCATCTTCCTGCTGCTAAGGTCTTGACCAGGGTATTGCTGATGTCAGTCACCTGAGTATGCAGCACCCTGCTGGTCTACCCTCAATAGAGCTGCTGCTTGCCCCTGCCTCATCCAGCTGCTACCAGAGCTTCATTAGGCATTTGTAGCATTCTGGTTGGTCCAGATATTGCTGGTGAAATGAATGCTATTTCTCTCCCACTTGACCAGCTGTAATTGCATGCAAGTATGGCACTGAGTGTATGGGGGGGGGGGGGGGAAATCATTTTCCTGATGCACCTTGTCAACACCTTTGATGCTGCCTGCCTATTACTACTGGATAGTGATGTAGTAAAACACCCCATCTGCTCTACAGTGGCTCACAGTTGACTAGGAGGAGGTATCGACTGCTTCCCTCGCTGAGGGAAGAGGCTGGAGGGAGCATTTGGCTTGAGAGACACTTCCCCTTTTCTCTGAATTTCCTGTTGCTTTTGCTTTGAATGGAAGACAGGGTCTCAGAGTAATATTGGTGGCCTTCCCTGAAGCCAGTGCTAATGGGTGCTCATTTTTCAAATGTTGCTATATGCAACATTTGAAAGCCTATAGCTTTTTTCTACTGTTCGTCTTATGACATGGAATGTATTCTGCAAAATGCTTGTTCTGCCCAACTCTGAAGTGCTTCTACACTTCTGATGTCTTGTGGGATCCCCTTTCCCTCCTTTGATCCTTGGGTGCAACTGCTGGAGCTGGGTTTGAGGGCAAACCAGAAGGGAAAAGGTCAGGAGCATCTACCATGCTCTCCAGTACTTAGCCATCCTATAAGGTGCTCTTTGCCCCAACACTATCACTTGCTTCCTCCTGTGGCTGCTTGCTGGATAGCTTGCTGGTAACTGGACTCCTCAAAACCTCTTCAGCTATTAGTTGTTTAATATGCTCGGACTCTGGAAACCCCATACATGATTTATCTGAATCACTACTTTCTTTAAAGACCTTCTGCACATAGTCCTCAGAAGGAAACAGACCTTCTTCTGCTCTTACACTTCAGTAGAGGAAGGCAGACAACTGCTTGTTCACCTTTTTATCTAATCTGGCCTTCATAATTGCTGCCCCCCTTGGCTAAAATAATTTCTCTTAATCTTGGTTGCTCTGTTCAATAGTACTATCTGTGCTGCTTGTTCTTGGAGTAGTTCCCTATTCATGAACAGGCTGTCCTCTTAGACCTCTTCTTCTCCTATTCCTACCATCACATCTGCCCTTTGATTTCATAGGCAATGGCATAATGCAATTATATACAGATGACTGGTAGTGTAGACAGACAGACACAGAAACACACATATACAGCAAACAGTTACTTTTGTTGAGAAATGAAACACACACTGTTCTGCCGGGTCCTTCCCCTAAGTGAAAAATAACAATGCTATGAGAGGAAATGCCGCAGTGCTGTATACCTTCTAGTCAAAGTGACAGTAAAATACCCTGATTTCTCCTCTTATTTGATGGCGTCAGTGAAACACGATATCTCTTCACAGTCATTTAATTCCCATTGATATAATGTAACCCTAACAGTGACCAACAAAAGGCAATAGCCTGAGCCTAACTTCCCTCTCCTATTTTTTCTTTCATTCAGAAACACACAGAGCTACTTAAACTAACTACTCTGTCTGAAATCCAAGTGAGAAATGATTCAAAATGGAAGCTGTGTTTAAAGTATAGATTTCCCAGTTTCAGGTAAAACAATGAGGAAGTCATTTTTCAATCCATGCAGCTGTCAACTTGGATTAGTTGGTTGAAAAAGCCCTTCACCTTGATTGTACTTTCTATTCCTTCTTTGTCCTTTCCCATCCTGGCTCTGGTCAATCTGGACTGAAAAGAAAAAGAGCTGAAGTTTTACTTGCCTCATAGACTTTAATGGATCAAAAAATGAATGCAAACATTTTTTTTTCAAATGAAACAAAATGATCTTTTTCAGTTCAAATTACCCATTTGTTCTAAACAAATATACATCCCTAATGTTAACACACATGTCAAATTAGCGTATTATGTCATATTTTAAAAAAGGTGAGGTTCTTAACTCAGGCCAGTCGACTAACCTGCAAAAGTCCAATTCATGAATATAATAAACCCGGCCACGCGTTGCTGTGGCTCAGTCTGGTTAAATGGAAAAGAAAGAAAAGAGAACGCGCATGTTTCTAATATGTTTAATTTCACAATGCTTGTGGGTATACAATATTTTTTGTTGTTCCATTGTCTGTGCAGATATAGAGATTGTCTGGTTTGCCGACTCTAGAACACGCAACATATAATTGTCCATGTGAGAAGCAATCTGTGTCTAGATGTAAACCGCATAATTCTAGAAATGAAAAAGAATGAAAAAAGAAAAAAAAAACCTATACTTAGTAAATGAACGGTATGGTAAACGACACAGCTCAATTCCAACGCAATGTCACACGAAATAATTAAATCAAAATGAAAATAAATCTAAATCTATGAAAATTCAATTTAACAATGCAATCGGAAACATTGAAATGGAATAGTAAAATATTTAGTACAAGCCATTAAGCCCGTTAAAACGGGCGAGATTTTTGTCCCCTCTCCTCCTACGTCTTTGCTCTGCTCCGCTCCTCCCCCCCCCCCCCCCCCCCAGCACCACGAAGGACCAGAGGCGGCGGCGGTGGTAGGAGCTGCAGCAGTGGCCGAGGGGGATCTCGCGAGGCGTAATGGTCCTGCCATCCCAACTCCCTCCCCCCTTCTCCGGTAGCAGAGGGACAGGCTCAGATCCCTTTCAGTCTATCCTTACAGGCCCCAACTCCTTTGCTCTCCCATTCCCCTCTACACTCAACCCCTTCCACTGTAACCTATAAGTGGAGAGCTGGGGGGGGGGGGAGGTAGAGACTCTCTCTCTCATACAGCCCCCTACATAGGCTTCCTCTCTCTCTCTCTCTTGCACATACACTCTCCCTCTGTCCCTCACACACGCACACCCAATCCCTCTCACCACATACACAATCCCTCACATAGTATCCCTCTCTCTCTGGCACTCACACTCACCTTCAGCGCACATTAACACACTTGGCCACTGTTGGAAACAGGATGCTGGGCTTGATGGACCCTTGGTCTGACCCAGTATGGCATTTTCTTATGTTCTTATGTTCTCTCTCACATAGTTAAAACAGGCGATATGTTTGTCCCCTCTCCACCTAAGTCTTTGCTTTGCACTCGCAAGAGCTTGCAAAGTTCCCATGCCTGTTGTGTCTGGGAGAGTGAGGAAAACACTCCGTCCCCCCCCTCACAAAGGTAGGCGGCAGGCACTGCAACAGATTTGGGATACATTGCCTAGCTTACTTTGCTCTTTCTGGGAGACCTGTGCCTTTAAGAAATCCGATCGGGGGCTTGAGAGGGAGGATGGAGCAGGGCTCTGGCTTTCACTTTCGTGACGGTGCTTTGCTGGGAGTGGGGGTGGAGCGATGCCCATGTAAACTCTTCCCGCGGTGGCTGAGACCCTCGGGCAGCTTGACAGCACTGCCTTCCCCCTCCCCCCCCCTCCGCAGTTGCGGGATATTTACTTGGCTTCTCCTTATCTGCAGGACTCAGGTGGTGGGGGAGGAGGACGAGCTGTTCTCTGTTCAGCTCTTTGCACTTTGGCTGCTGCAGGCTGCAGCTGCTTGTGATCTCTTCACAGCCGCTTTCTACTGCATTTGCACTGCTCCGGCCGTCCCAACTCCCTCCTCCCCTTCCCCAGCGGTGGACAGACTGGCTCGGCGACTCTTCTACCCTTTCCTCCTCCTGTGTGTAATGTCCGGCAGTCCCTACTCCCTTCCCCCTTCCCCAGTGGAGGAACGGGCTGAGCTGTTTCTCGGAGTGGCGACTTGTCTGCCCTTTCCTCCTCCCCTCTGTGACACCCAGCACATAGCGCAGAGCTCTATGATCCGCACATGCGCGGTAGAGCTGCTCTCTACTGCACATTTGCGGTCCGTTGGTCAGAGCCCATTTATATTGTAGATAGCGTGTGCTGCTTTTACGTCCAACAGATGGTGCTGTTTTTCCAAAAAAGCATGTTTTTACCTGTCACAGGTGTGACATCTATATAATATCGGTATATAAAAACACGTGCGTATTGGAATGCAACATTGTGTCAAATTTTCAAAGCAATCGGTGAAGAACTTTCAGAGATTTAAGATTTTGTACAAACGAACATTTACATTTTTATTTATATAGAAGATTGGACCCGATGTTTCCAGGTGTGCCCGAGTGGAGATGGAACAGTTAGAGAGAAGCAAGAGGGTTCTGAAATGAATAGGAACTTCCACTCCACAGGAGACATTGCTCATGGCAGCTATTACTTTGCATATAGAATATGGATCACTACTTACTCCTAAGGCAACTACAATGTGGTGTATCCAAGCTAGAATTAGTTTCCCAACTGCCAGCTCAAACAGCAGAAACTTTACCTCTTCAGCTGCTAAAGCATGGTGATTCCATTATAGAAAATGAAGGACAAGGGACTGAAAGTTGAGCTGCTTGTCTGTCATTTTTAAAATAAAATGTCTTTTTGTTTTATTTTTAATTTGTTGTGGTTCCCAGTGGCAGGTTTGCTTAAAGCTCCCACCAGCGGGAGTGGGAGCAGGAGTGGGAGTAGGGCTTATTTACATCCTGTCAATGGATATATGATTAGGGTTAGAGTCAGAGTTATGGTTAAGGTTATGCTTTCTTTACAAATCCTCTCAGCAGGAATAGGACACCAGAGACAGAATTTGCACCAGAGCACTCTGGGGGCTGTTCTACATCCCTTTTTGTGAAGAAAGATTTCGTTATGTTACTGCCTTTTGAGCTTCATATCATGATCTCTTGTCCTAGAATTTCCTTACCACTGAGAACGCAGGATTCTTCAGCATCATTTATGTCTTTCAGGTATTTGAATACTTCTTATATTTAGGTACTTCAATCTCATTTCCTAGGGCTTATAGTGCTGCTAATACCTCTCTCTGTACACTGGGGATGCACTGTCATTTGTTTCATGTGATACATTTTTTAGTGTGCGCTAGTATTTTAGGATGCACTAACTCATGCATTAAAATGAAACAAAAAAATAAAAATAAAAATAAAAAAAACTACTGCTGCACACTCCTGCTATGCCCCTACCTATCCTTTGGCTCTGGTCAGTGCCTTTAGTTGCACTGTTTTGCAGACTTGAGATGAGCTGATGTGATCACCCTAAGATCTCTTTCCAGTTTGGTGCACATTGATTCTCACCCTCATTGTGCACTGCTCTCATGGATTTCTATGCCCACTATTCTGCACTAAATCTAGCAGGGTCATTCTTTCATTATTGTGCGATGTGCCGGTATCACCTGCCGTATTATTAAAATTAGGTGAAGGGAAGGAGTGTGGGCGGGGTTTGGGCGGAGTTATCTCCTGGCAGTGCCGCAGGCGATGTTTTTCACAGGAAATAACTACACCTTTTCCCGTGGCGCTATGGGCAAAACTGCACCACCGCGATGCTGCCGGCTGCCCACTATCGCTCCCCAGCCCCTTTTTTTCCCCCCACCACTCATCATTCTGCAATAAATATAGCTATAAATATAGCAGCATGATGAATCTAGGGGTGAGTCAGCAAACCTGATCACTCATCATGCTTTCTTAGCTATCACCTGGAGCATCAACCCTGTTGCAGATTTTTGTATCATCTGCAGAAAGGCAAACCTTTTCTACTAACCCCTCTGCATTACCACTTATCAGAGGGCTAATGCAGAGGGGCTGATCCCTGAGGCCTTCCACTAGTGTTTGGCTAAGGAACAGCTGGGGCCACTATAAGGAGCCTAGAAAGGCAGAATTGCCAGTTGTATGTAGTTATTTATATTGTTATTTATTACTGTAACGTATTTTTATAAGGTGTGCAGCACTGTATAAAAAAAAACCAATGTTGGCTACTGTCGCTGTCATTGTCTCCCTTGCTCTATCCCTTGCTGTGCCTAGCTCTCAGTTGCTCTTTCTTTTGCTGTGTCTGACATCTGGTCGCTCCACGTCTCCTCTTGTGCCTCTCTCTTGGCTGCTCCTGCCTCTTGATGGGCATCGTTCCCAGCTGCTCCGTCACTTGCTGGGCCTTGCTCTGTCTCTTCCCATGTCTCTCGTCTGGTTGTGCCTGTCTCCGGGCTGCTCCCTGCTTCTTGCTGCCTCTCCCCGCCGTCTGTCTCTGGAGCGTGCCTAGCTCTTCACCTCTCCTCTCTCTTTGCCTGGAGCTATTCGGCAACCAGCGCTTGTGCGTCCTTAGCAACTGCTTGCAACATTCAGCTCCCTCCCCCGCCGCAGCCACGCCCGGGTCGGCTCCCTCCCAGACCTGCCTCGCGCCGTCTCTCTGCTCCATTGGCAAGAATCCGACGCGCAGGCAGGGTCCCAGACTGCAGTGCACACGAGTTAATCCCAGGCGCTGGGCGAGACGAGGTGGGGGTGAGAAGGGACCAGTTCCAGAGCTTGTCCTTGGCGCAAATTGCACGCTGAGAGTGGGGATTTTAGATCACTGCCTGTGAACTGAGGTAAAACCATTTCCAGTCCTTCCAGCCTAACAGAGAGAATGCCATTCATCGTAGCAACTGTACATTCTTTCCACTGCTTATAATTTAGTGGCCATTTTTTTTTTATATCAAAATAATGTTATGAGCTGAACTGCGATAAGGAAATTGTGTTACCAATATGCCTCGGTTGTTTTGATAACATTTCTCCGGTGTTCTAAATCATTACCTACAGTTCTGCAATATCTTAGGACAGTAGTTCTCAACCGGGTCCTGCTGGCAATCTGGCCAGTCTGTTTTTCAGGATATACATAATGAATTTGGTGCATGCAAATATACTTCATGCATATCCATCACAGATATCCTGAAAACGAAACTGTTTAGGTGCTTTCGTGGACTAGGCTGGGAACCACTGACTCAGAGTATCTGAGGTGTTTTAATAAAATACAGGATCTACACTCTTTCAGTAATTTATCTCCAGTGGCAAAGATACTGTACATATTGTAGTGAGGTACTACAATATGTACAGTATCTTTGTACATATTGTAGTACCTCACATATTGTACCTTTGTACATATTGTAGTACAAAGTACAGTAGAAAATGTGTGCAGAATGAGCAGAATTGTAAGTGGACAAAGCTACTGAGCTGGATACAATACACCCAAGGTTATTAAGGAAGCGCAGAAAGGTTCTCTCAGGTCTGCTAAACGATCTGTTCAATAAATCTTTGGAGGCAGGAATGGTCCAACAGGGCTGAAGAAAGGCGGGGGTTGTCTCTCCTCATAAAACTGCTAAGAGAGAGGAGGTTGGAGAATACTGGCCAATTATTTACTCAACGCTGGGAAAATTAATGAAGATTCTACTGAAAGAAAGGATAATGAAATATCTAGAAGCCAGGGGATTGCAAAATGCAAGTAAGCATGGTTCTAGTAGATCATGTCAAACAAATTTGAACTGTTTCTTTGATTGGGTGGCTAGACTAGGGAACTAGATGGAAGGCATGCACTAGGTGCGGTTTTGTTTATTGGGATTTCAGCAAAGCTTGGATACTATCCTGCATAGGAGGCTTATTATAAGTACATAAATCATACCGTTGTGTAAACTGAGGCACAGGGAGACAAAAACATTAATTGCCCAAGATCACACATAGAGTAAGTGGCAGTGAGGAGTCTTAAACTCACATTTCACAATCTACACCATAAGCCTTTTGAGATGAGACTTACAGACCTAAACATGCATGCTCTGGGGAGGGGGAGAATATGATAGACTCATTCATGTACCTCAAAGTACTAATAATGCTCAAGAAAGCAAATCTTTTTCTCTGTAGAACAAGAGATCATGATATGAGGAGGAGCATTATAGAACTATTTCTTCACAGTAAGGGATGTGGATGCTTAGAACAGTCAACCAATGGGAAAAAAATGCAGGCAGAAATAGTAACAGAATTCAAGAATGCACGGGGGAAGGGTCGGATATTAAATGGGGCTTACAACGCTGCAACATAGAAGACAGAGTAGATGGGATATGCTGTTTTAAAACTTCATCGAAATTTGTTATGTCATTTGCCTCCAAAACAAAATAAACCCCCTAACGAAATTTTGTGTTATGTCGATTCATTTCACAACTTCCAATTAACAGGAAGGATTTCCTTTCTCCCTCCCACAGTACAGATGGTCCCCATATGGGGCTCCATCCCTCTGTGAAGAAAAGTCTTCTCCAGGGCATCCCCTCCCCCCCCCCCCCCAAGAAGACTCAGATACCTCCAGGGCATCCTCATTCCTGTCGCCCCCTCCCTGCCACCCATCTGACAGAGAGCCCTATTGGGGGCAACCCCATCCTTCCCACCCCCACAAGAGGAGACAAGCCTGCCCTCTCCGAAGCATCCCTGCTCTCTCCCAGCCCAGATCCCCCCTCTGGGACCTCTCGACATCCCTCCCAAACTCCATCTACCTCTTCTTCACCAGCAGTGGGCACTGTGGAGCCCTCCTGCTGGCAGGCATGGCCGCCTGACTGCAAATGATGCTGCCTAGCACTAGGCAGGCGGCCATGCCTGCCTAGTGCTAGGCAGGCATGGCCGCCTGACTGCAAATGATGCTGCCTAGCACTAGGCAGGCGGCAGTGTCAGGGGGGAAGGGAGGAAGGAGGGTGTGGGGGATGCCTCGGAGGCTTGGCTCTTTTTGTGGTGCTGGAGGAAGGCAGGGAGGAATGGGGATACCCCGAAGGGAGAGGGACTTGGGTTTTCCTGAGGAGGGGGGAAGGGAAAGATACCCCAGAGGGAGCTAGCAGGGATGCCCCATAAAGGTCTTGTCTGGACCATAGGACCATAGGAGAGAGGGAGGACATCCTCGCTGATAACCAGTCCTGACACTTTAGGCTGGTTAAGTAAGGAGAAATCAGACAGATGCTGAACACGTGTGCTCCTAGCTTCCGCCTTTGGTTTTAATGGAGACGAGATGAAGGGTATGAACGACATTCAGGAATAAAACTTTAGGTCCCGTGTGCGGGAGAACATGTGCGGGCGTTTGCCAGCAAACACACATGGACGCGGCGATTTTATAACATACGCGTATACGCTTCTGTGTTATCAAATCGGATATACATGTGTACATGCGGGCAGGATTTTATACTGACGCACGCATCTGCGCACAAATGGCAACTCGAGTGCGTAAGTGGGAGGAACTTTAGTAGATATGCGCACTGATGCAATAACCTGTTTCCCCAGTTTGTTCCTAGTTCGTCCCAGTAAAGGAGAGGACTTCCTAAACCCCCTAGTTAACTTGCCTCTCTATTACCCTATTAGCCCCGACCCTTAAAACCCCGCTGACTAGCCAAGTTTTGTTTTGTTATATGACTTACATGCCATCCATAGTAGAAGTAAAGTTACGTAGTAGGGGACCCTGGCATGTGCTTGTGTGTATAAATAATTATGCATATCTCCCACCTTACAGTCCTTATTTGTCATGCTATGCTAGGTCTCTATAACTTTTCTTGACTTACCATGTTACAATGTAAATTACCTAGTTACAATGTAAAATAAGCAGTTCCTGCCTTATTGGTTTCTTGTTTCATGTGAACCAATGTGATATCTCGATCGAATGTCGGTATATAAAAACAGTTAAATTAAATAAAATAAAATAAATAAATGATGGAACCCCCATAGGGAGCTTGCAGGCCTGCCAGTTTTTTGTACCGGATGGGTCTACAAGTTAATTTTCAAAGAGAAGCTTCCTGCAGCAGGGACTCAGCCGGGGGTATACAGTACCTGTGCACTTTTTATACCTCCATGGAAGTATGTGCAACATAAGCCCCCAAAAGTACATGTGAGGATTTCAAAATGAAACCCCCATATGTACGTTCTCGTCCCCGCCCTCAGCTCGCCTCCCAGTTCTGTCCACTTTTGGCGTCACTAAAAGTATTCACTCTGTCATCCAACGTACATACTTTCAGCCATGTTCAGAGGGAGGAATAATCAAACTCCATTTGTACCCAGGAAAACATGTTATATCTTTTGTTAATTTCCTTCCGACTTTTTCTATGGAAAATGTATGATGGGTTAACTCATGAATTGGAAATTCATGGGAAAACTCAGAAAAGATCTATATGTTATCTTTTTTGTTGCTTTTTTCCCTTGATATTTTGTGTCATACTCTTTTTGGAGAATGCCATTGCCCCATATCCAATAAATATTCCCCGAGATATTTGGCAGAATCAGAGATGGACACACCATTTACCAGGGTCAGAAATTCTTTACTGCAACAGTAGAAATAAACAATGGTTTGGAAAAACTCTAATCACAGATATGCAGGTACCAAATAAAATGCAAATTTCTGTGTACATAGACAATTGTAACACTTCACTGAATGCGGGAAGAAATTACAGCAATCAGCACTCCATCATTGGAACCAAAGGTGTTTTGTTTTCAGGGGTAGCTGTGCACATCCGAAGATACAGTAAACAGAGACATTGTGTTATTTTATTTTTTATTGTTTGGAGCCCTTATGTGAGTTTCATTGACCCAGGTCATTGTTTAAGTGGTCCAGTGTGGCAATCACGCTAACTCTGGTAGAACTAAACAATTTCAGAGGGCCTGGCGAAAAGTGTATTTTCAGCACATCTACAATTTTATCAAGTAAGGGGTGACATTGGAGACACTAGTAAGCATTCAATCTCATATGTAGCAGATCCCTTAACATTCAGCAGAACAGTTCTTTTGGGTTATTTTCTGTGGTGCTATTCATTTAGAATTGGAAAGAAAGATGATTGGCATACACATTTCATGATGGATTTGGCTGATCAGGCTCTTTAATATGGCCCAGGGTTGCCATCTGAAGAAAAACAGAATTATTAAAGTTAGACAGAATCTATAAGTGATGTAACAAATAATCCAACCAAACTATTTATACAATATTGGTTATTGAAATAGGATCATCATATATAGGACCCAAACAACTGTAATAATTGGTGAGGATGTTATAGGTATAATCATTGGTCCAGTGTCCCAATTCTAAAAGAATTTTTAATTGCATACAATGTGTAATCTTCACCAGTTGCATCCAAAACTCATTGTCTCAAAATCAAAGTTGAAAAAGCACAACTTGACTTGTAAACGGGTCCAAGAAAGCCCCAACTTATCTTACAATGAGTCCCAGAGAATCCCAACATTATTTCATGTTTCGATAAATCTGTGTCAGGGGACATGCTTGAGTCCTTAGTTGGCTTCAGGGACTGGGCTTAGAGAACTAGCAGCTCACCACAGTTTATTTATGTGTCAGAGTCTTGATTGCACGCAACCTGCAGTTACATTGCATAAAGAAAACGATGCTGAAAAATCACCAGAAATATTGTGAATCTTATTTTTTGAAGGGTGAAAGGCTCACTTTACCTTTTAATGCATTTTGCATGATTTCTGTGAATAACCCCTGTAACGATTCCAGAGGCCATATCTCAAATTTCTATTAAAGATGGAACACTGTTATTAACAGCTATTAATCAAGTTTACTTAGGGAATAGCCACTGCTATTAATTCCATCAGTAGCATGGGGTCTTCTTGGTGGTTGGGTGATTGCCAGGTTCTTGCAGCAGGAAAGTTACACTGAGACACATGATGTCTCTCATAGGCTGCCTCGCTTTCGCTGTAAGGGTTATTCCCATGCACAAGATTTTCCTGCGTTGTTTAATTCAGTCCATGATAGACCTGGCTCATGGCCACTACCACTTGTGGGTTAGTATGCCCATTAAGGAAGACCTGAAGCTATGGTCCAAGCTCCTCAGAGACCTCAATGGTGTCTTAGCCTAGCTCCCTAGCCTAGTCAGCAGCAATGACCTTCAGTTGTACTCTGACACATCAGGAGGCATTGGATTTGGTGTCTGTTTTAGGGGAGATTGGTGTAAAGGAAAGTAATTAAAGTTAAATTCAAACCCAATGCTGTCTGCTTTCTCTGGCCCAACCTTCTATTATAGTAGTTCCTCTCAAACAATTCTTGCTCCTTCACTCTCTGACTTAGAACTAAGGATGTGAATCAGGCTTCGGACGATTGAAAATATCATCGATATTTTCAAAATCGTCAGAAATCAGGGGCTCCCCCGAAACGATAGGAAAACCCCACGATATTGATCATGGGGGTTCTCTTATTGTTTTGGGGGAGGGAGGGAAAAACGGCACACAAAAATAACCCCTAAACCCACCCCGACCCTTTAAAACTAATCCCTTTGCTTCCCCCACCCTCCCGACCCCCCCAAAAACATTTTACTTTACTTATTAAGTGGATGTATATCTTTCCTCCCATTGGAAATAGGGAAAGTTAATGGCTTCTCTCCCAATGCAGGTGCTGTATCCTTAGATGGAATTTATATTACACAGTCATTTTAGCTCCTACCTTCTTCTTGTAGTTTTCTCCTTAGAACTCCTCAGTTTCCTCACTGTACCTAAAAGACACAAGTCCTCCTCCTTCTCTCCTGTTCAGTATCATGTAGATACCTGTAATTCCTCTTCTCCTTATCTTTTGGTACATGTGCATAGGCCTGATTGGGATCCACTTCAACCTCCACAAATAAGCTCCAGAGCTGGCAAACCTAGTGGCAGGAGGAGGAAAAATAAATAAATGTTATTGCATTCATTTTATAAAAGCTGAGTCTGCTATAACTGAGCAGCCTTCTAAAATGCCAGTTGCAAAATGTTACTGGTACCTCACCTGATACTTGCGAGTGCAATTATGCCTTCCCCCTGACCCCTGTATGCCTCCTCACTCCTCTGATTCCTGATAAGGAAACTCATGCCAGAGGAGGCAGCCTCAGTTACCACTGCCCGAGAGCAGCCAAACCCAGAACAGTCTGCGCACCTCTGCTGGAGCAGCGATCAGCTGCACAAGTCGAAGTGGTAGAGAGGAAAAAGGTGTTCAGGAAGAAGCTTGCAAGCTGGAGGAGTGAGTCTGTGTGGCAAAGAAGAGGAAGGGAGAAGGGGGGGAGTGAAGAGGGGGTAGATGCAAAATAAAATGAGATGTTAACAAGTAGGTTTTTAGAGGAATTTGTGAGGGCTGTAATGGGGTGCTTTTGCTCATTTGCTTCTCAAACTTGGCATTGCAAACACCGGTTGGACCGTAATCTCCAGAAATATATGAAACTAATGAGAACATTTAAGATTTAGTTTTTAGAATTAAGAGGTTTTTTTCCAGAATTCCTTACAGCAGTTTCCCAGGGGTTAACCTTCAATGCAGGACAATCTTAGAGGATTGACCACCCTGTCTGTTGTTAAGAGTAGCCAACTGGATCCATTGCTGCTGGACAGGCTGATTCAGTTCTGATTTAAAGCCATTGTATGAATAGACTTGCAGTTCTGAGTTTGCTATGGAACAACAAAACTATAATATGATTTGTGCAATGGAGTAAAACCAGGACTGGATCAGCCTGATCAACTGAAGTGGAACTAGTTGGCAATCCTACCTGCTGCTTTCATACAAGCTGAAGGAACATATCTCAATCTTATCACCAACTTTTGTATGATTTTCAGAGTAAAGAGAGGCAGAATGCATAATGACAGAAATAGCCTGTATATGATAGTATAAGGGAACCTAAGAGGTCCCTGCAATATAGCACAAGAGACACTGTAGATTAAGAGAACCCTAGTGTTATAAATCAGAATAGATCTAGACAAGCTTAGAATAGATTAGTGAGAGTTCTAAGTAGAGATGTGAATCGGAACCGGAATCGGTTCGGATTCTGGTTCCGATTCACATTTGGGTTTATTTTCATCAGGCCCGATCGCGGTTTTGTTTATCGGTTGCGCCCGAGCCGATAAACAAAAAACCCACCCCGACCCTTTAAAACGAATCCCATGGTAGGAGCACTGGATGGCCAGCGCCATCTTTAAAAATGGCGCGGGCCATCCAGTGCTCCTACCATGTGACAGGGGCTGGCCAATGGCACGGATACCCTGTCACATGGTAAGGGCAAAGGGCCATTGGCGCCATTTCGATTAGTGGCAGCCGACGGCCCGGGAGCGGGAGATCGCTCCTGGGACCCCCACTAGACCACCAGGTACCTGTAAAATGTTTTTGGGGGGGTCGGGAGGGTGGGGGAAGCAAAGGGATTAGTTTTAAAGGGTTGGGGTGGGTTTAGGGGTTATTTTTGTGTGCCATTTTTCCCACCCTCCCCCAAAACAATAAGAGAACCCCCACGATCAATATCGTGGGGTTTTCCTATCGTTTCGGGGGAGCCCCCGATTTCTGACAATTTTGAAAATATTGACGATATTTTCAATCGTCCGAAGCCTGATTCACATCCTTAGTTCTAAGTCAGAGAGTGAAGGAGCAAGAATTGTTTGAGAGGTACTACTATAATAGAAGGTTGGGCCAGAGAAAGCAGACAGCATTGGGTTTGAATTTAATTTTAATTACTTTTCTTTACACCAATCTCCCCTAAAACAGACACCAAATCCAATGCCTCCTAATGTGTCAGAGTACAACTGAAGGTCATTGCTGCTGACCAGGCTAGGGAGCTGGGCTAAGACACCATTGAAGTCTCTGAGGAACTTGGACCATAGTTTCAGGTCTTCCTTAATGGGCATACTAACCCACAAGTGGTAGTGGCCATGAGCCAGGTCTACTGTGGACTGAATTAAACAACGCAGGAAAATCTTGTCCATGGGAATAACCCGTACAGTGAAAGCGAGGCAGCCTATGAGAGACATCATGTGTCTCAGTGTGTGGCAGCCACTAGCTCTGACAGTTTTGTTAATTTGTCGCTTGGAATTCTGGATTCCATATGTGTGGAATCAGGTTCGATCCCTAGGAAAGTGAAGACAATTACCGGGCCAAGGGACTTATCTTCCGCCAAAGGGACACCAAATCTGCTCGCCAGTTTGCGAAAAGTGTGGAATAGCTTAATGCATTCCAGCAAACCCTTTTTTCCTATGAATAGGAAATCATCCAAATAGTGAACTAGCGATGGATGCCTCCTCAGTTGCCCCGTGAAGGAAGGTACTGAAAGTTTCAAAACAGACGCACAAAATTGAGCATCCCATTGGCAAACACTTTTCATAGTAAAAACCGCCCTCGAATTGGAAGCCGAGTAGAGGGAAACTGCTCGGGTGAACCGGAAGCAGTCTAAATGCAGACTTGATGTCTGCATTAGCCATAAGGGCACCCTGACCGCAGGATCTTAACAAGTCCAACACGGTGTCAAAGGACAAGTTTTGCACTGAGCAGTATTCCGAGGGAATATGATCGTTTACGAAGCTCCGAGTGGGTGAGAAAGGTTGTGTATGAGCCTGTATTTTCTGGGCTCCTTTTTGGGAATGATTGCTAGAGGGGACAGCACCAGGTGTCCTAAAGGAGGCTGAGTGAATGGGCCGGCTAGACGCCCAATCTGAACTTTATTTCCGAGCTTCTCCCGGACGAAGTCAGCCAGAATGTGTGCTGAAGGAGCGTTGGCCACCTTAACATACTATAGCTATTCTGTGAAGAGAATAAGGAAACCCTCTTGAAAACCGCCCAGTACAGTATTTGCCCCGGCCTTACTGGGATGACGATCTAACCATGGAATCATTGCTTGCCATCTCACGAGGATTGGGGCTAGGGCCTATTCCTTCCCCTCACTTGTCGCTGTGCGGACATTTGTTAGCCTAGTATGGTGCGGCGCATCGGTCGGAGATGTGTTTATATCTTCAATCGGTCATAGAGCAGACATTTGTTAGACTCATGGGGTGCGGCGCATTGACTGTAGACATGTTTATATCTGCAATTGGCCATAGAGCAGGCACCACGGTTGTATTTCCAGCAAGCACTGCTTATGCCTTGCAAATACTTAGCTTGCCTGCTGCGCATTGGCTCACTACGAAAGAGCAGTGAACTGGCCTTGGAGTCGGCAGCCCATGTAGTCATTTTTATGAGCCACAGGCTGATGTCCTGTCTTCCCCACAACATGGCAGACCTCCTAGCCATTCTCTCGTGGAAGGCTTCGTCGTAGTTGAGCCATGCTAAACCACTGTATTCTCTGTATGCACCCAGGATAGTGTCTAAGTAAGAAAGCAAAGGCTGCATCATAGCAGGCTCTGAACGCACCATGATTGAGGCCAGTTGTGCGAAAGCATGCACCCAGTTTATGAGCTCTCTATGAGTGGGCTTGGCTGCTTCCAGATCCTTTCTCTGGCCATGCCTCCTATCCCTCCATCAGGCGGAACAAATCAGTGTAGTGCCTATGTCTGATACAGTGCCTAAGGGGCCTGGGCACCAGTTCCCAAAGTTCATGTTCTGGTCACTCATGAGAGTGGATAGCATCCTCTTAGTCACACCAGCACTCTGTAGAAGCAGATCCTAAACTTCTGGAGGAAGAAGAGAAGGAGCTGGAACAGCTGCTAAGTGAGGAAGATGAAAACTACACCTGCCTCTGCCTCGGCCGTTTGAGCCAATCCTTGCCTTTGCGTTCTTTCAGGAGAACGTCTTCTACGTCTTCCACATCGGGCTTACTCTGTTCCTCTTCAGGCAGTGCTAATGGTGAAGGGATCCTTAATAGCAGCTTGGGTGTCAAGGATCTGCGAGCAGCGACACTGTGATGGGACTCTGCTGAGTGCACTGTCAATGAGCATTGTCTCAGACTGCCATCTCCATCTCACTGTGGGCCGTCCAAAGGCACTGCAGGCCGCTCTCTGCAATTGTGGCTACCTCTGAATTCCTCACCACTATCAGGGTATGGTGAGAAATCTCAGTGCGGGGGTGGTAGAGATCAAAATGCAGTTGGGGAATGTGAAGCCATCTATCCCACCTGGGCTGTGGGTCGACATCATAAGGCCTGTATTCTCAGTAATGCATGATGCCATCCGGATCCCCATAGGGGTGACCGTCATAGGAGGGCCACCGGTACGGCCTGTGCCATGGGCCAGGACTGGTGTGGAAACGCTCAATAGGTGAGTGGGAGACCTGCCAGGATGGGGATCTGCACCGCATCTCATCCCTTGGGCTACGTGAGTTCCTAATGCTGGGCTCACTAGGAGCTGCTGGCATGTTCCACGTGGCCAGCCGGACTTTGCACACCTGTATCAGGTACCACATTAGTAAGGTAAGGCGGGACGACTTGCATCTGGGTGACTGCCTGATCCTTGATTTCCTTGGGGGTGAGCTGTGTTGTATCGGTGTTGAGAGCACCGATGCTGCTGCTGCTGCTGCTACCCTCCAATGGTATTCCTCCTTGGCCTCCATTTTTTTTTACCAAATTAGCCAAATTATGCTTTCCAATAGGGGTCTTTTGGGACTTTCTCCCATGCTTCGTGGTTCCCTTATTAGTAACTTTTGCTCCTCGAGGTGGACCAGTTGCCCTACCTCCTCCCCATCAGCTGCTAGCTCCCCTGCAGTCAGAAACGCCAATGGGCAGGAGGACCATGAGGTCGGAATCAGAGGGTTCTGGACCAATGGGCACCTCGGTGATGGGGGTGCCTAAATCACCCGTAGCGACTTGTGCTGGGGCCTGCTGAGCTACAGCTGAGGAGCTGGACCTCAGGGACATCTGTACAAGCGTTGGCAGCACCTCCTTACAATAAATGCAACCCAGACGGGTATCAGCCGACTCGCAACAAATTAAGTTTTTATTTTATTTATTTATTTTGGAGCATGACAGCATCTGGCAGGAGCACACCAGAAAATGGTGGGCAGCTCTAATATTTAGAGCTTAATGGGCTGCATAGCCCAAGGTCCAACTGGAAAGTTCCCCGCAGAAAGCTACAGAAGCTCAAACTTCTTTTAAAGCAAGGAAGTGGTCAAACCTCTTAGAGCTTCTGAGGACTCACCCGGAACACCAGGCATGGAGCTCCAAAAACCGAAACCTCTCCACTTGGCCGAGGAGGAAGAGGCTGAGGTTTTAAATTGCCCACTGGCCATCCTTCCCCCAACGCAGCGGCATGTGCTCTCCCCCCCAGCCAATCAGGTGACCCAGCATCGGGCATGTCTTGATGAAGTCACCACTCCCTATGCCGGGTCAATCGGGTGGAAGTGACATCATTGGTGGTGCCACCACCCCGCAGCACCGGCAGCACGATGCCAGCACCATTCCTAGCAGCACGCGGAGGGGGACAGGGTCAGGACCCCCTCCCCTCCAAGCGAAGGCATGGCACCAACACAGCGGCATCCCGTACGGGTGCATCGGGCACCTGGTTGTTTGCGGCGCCTAAACATCCGTGCTGGGGGGCCACCCATTAACAAGGCTACCCGGTCACCCCTGGGCTCTATTCCGCTCCCCACCCCAGCTGGACTCCACCAATTATACACAAGGAAAACGCGACACATAATTTGAATGCAAAGGCTGCAGCCATTTATTAGAGTCCCTAACAATAATGTAAACACTTTTGTTTACAAAATTGCCACTGGACAGGTGCCGATAACTCTGGTTTCCGCCCATGTAGTGCCCAGGGAGCCCCTGGAACAGGTGTGTTGACCGCCAAGCACCGGATGGGATCTCAGCTTGGACCACCACAAAGCAAGCCCTGCCAGAGCCTCTCCCAACATATCCAGCCGTCGATCCATCAAAGCCCCAAGCCAATCCATGTCAAACGAGTGAGGGCCCTTAGGCCTCTCAAGTACATATTGGCACCTCCCAGCTTCCTTCTAATGCCTCTGCATTTACAAATGCTATTCTGGACTTGGTCACCGCTGCCACAGGGGCCTGGCACATGTAGGCATGAAAGTACCTTTCCACCTGCATCTGACAGCACTCTCCAAACAATGGCTATGGCTCCCCATGTACAATTCTGGTCGCTGCATCTCAAAAAAGATATAATTGCGATGGAGAAGGTACAGAGAAGGGCGACCAAAATGATAAAGGGAATGGAACAGCTCCCCTATGAGGAAAGGCTGAAGAGGTTAGGGCTGTTCAGCTTGGAGAAGAGATGGCTGAGGGGGGATATGATAGAGGTCTTTAAGATCATGAGAGGTCTAGAACGGGTAGATGTGAATCAGTTATTTACTCTTTCGGATAATAGAAAGACTAGGGGGCACTCCATGAAGTTAGCATGTGGCACATTTAAAACTAATCGGAGAAAGTTCTTTTTCACTCAATGCACAATTAAACTCTGGAATTTTTTGCCAGAGGATGTGGTTCGTGCAGTTAGTATAGCTGTGTTTAAAAAAGGATTGGATAAGTTCTTGGAGGAGAAGTCCATTACCTGCTATTAATTAAGTTGACTTAGAAAATAGCCACTGCTATTACTAGCAACGGTAACATGGAATAGACTTAGTTTTTGGGTACTTGCCAGGTTCTTATGGCCTGGATTGGCCACTATTGGAAACAGGATGCTGGGCTTGATGGACCCTTGGTCTGACCCAGTATGGCATGTTCTTATGTTTTTATGTTCTCATCAGATGGGTGAATAATGTCTGTATAGCTTGCAGGAACAGATCGTTTCCCAAGTTCAACAAGTGTACACCATCCGGGGCATATAATTCTGCACAAAGTCCATCTACTCATTCATGTCGCAAATGATAACCACCCTGGAGTTGTATGGCCTTGCTTCCTGCCAATTAAACTTGGCATGGTACCTTCCCCACCACCCGGTGCACATCAAGCTATGTCGGGTTATGATTTCGGACCAGCAGATTTTTGCGGATGGCCATGAGGAGGCTAGGTGGCTAAAGTCTTCCCTGATCGTGTTCATCAGAGCGATGCCGACGCCTTTGCCTAAGTCATTGCCACCAAGGTGTATGATGATCAGGTCAGGTGGTGTCGGGCTCACTCTTCTTGACTACAGCATGGGCCATAGCTGGTGCCAAGACATGCCTCCTTGACCCAGCCATTTGATTGTCCATCCTTTTCCCGACAGCTCAAGGTCATGACCAAATTTCCCTTCCATGGCCCTTTTCTGGGCAAGCGTGATGAATGAACGGCCGACAATGCACACAGAGTAGCCGGGTAGAGTTAGCTGGCTACATTCAGTTGTGCGGCTGCACTTTAAATATACCTCCAAAGTTAGCCGGATAAATTTATCCGGCTAACTTTGCTGTCCGAATAGGGACTGAATATGAATTCTGGAGTGGCTTTTCATGGTAACAGGTATTCAGCTCACTGCTGGAAGTTCTCTGATGTTCCTGTGGGAGGACTGAGAGACTGGTGCAGCTTATGCTAAGTTATCCTATTGAACTTGGAAAACCACTGGTTCCATTGCTTTACACTTTAAGTTAATTATTTCAGTTATCATTGTTACCCATATGTATATGATATTTATATTCCTAGTTAACTGTTAAACAAGCGTTTGGCTTTTTCCACTTATGTAAAGCCTGTGGCTGAATTACTATTTGCTGTAAACTGAGGTGATGTGCATTACGTGCCGCAGTATATAAAAAACTATAAATAAATAAATAAATACACAGATTTCTAGCATGGTGTTCACTGACTGTTTACTGAGAAATGCAGGCTGCATATGAGTTGCTCATGGAAATAAAGTCAGCTCAGGTGGGAACCACTTCAGAAACATGTTCTAGTTATTTTATAGTCTGACAAAGGAGTTATATAAACTGACACAGAGAGGACTGATTGACTTTCACAGTGAGTGATATTCCACCCACGGTCCACTTTAACCATCAGCGTGACCATTTGATTATAGAAGCCTAAAACAATTAGGCCTGGACGTGTTACTGAAGTATGTATTTATGCGTAGCTGAATGCATTATATTTTCTACTGACTGAGCAGTGAGCCCAGATATACTTTAAAAGGCTACTTAAAGGCAATGGGTATGACAAGCTGGAAATAAATACCTCTGGAATAACACGTGTCTTGAATGCATGATGAAAACATGCAGCACAATGACTAGTGAGAGTCATTTGTCGCACTTTATCAGGAGCTAGGTCTTAAAAAAGAAAGGCTTTTCCTGTTTTGTGCCTCTGGAAAGCTCGTTCAGAAACTTGTGCTCACTGTTACAATAAGGATTTCTTAACTGTGGTGTCAAAAAAGCAGCTTAACTGCGGTGTCAAAAAAGCAGCTTTTTGTCTGAACGGTAGTCTCCCGGTTTACGAACATCTTCGGAGAGGAGCAGGTGTGAAATGGGCCTGGGCCGTGCGCGGGTGCGTCTCCTCGTAAACAAAGCTAATGAGGAGGAGAAGACATCGCGCAGGTATTCTTCCTGCTCAGCAACTCAAACACGGGTGTACATGCTAACATATTTATTTATTTATTTATTCATTTATTATTTTTATATACCGACATTCGATCTGAGATATCACATCGGTTTACATTCAGGTACTGTAGGTATTTCCCTATCCCCAGAGGGCTTACAAACTAAGTTTTGTACCTGAGGCAATGGAGGGTAAAGTGACTTGCCCAAGGTCACAAAGAGAGCTCACCAGTGGAGAGCGTGCTTTGTAAAAGAACTGGCATTTAAGAGCGAGAGCGGGTACTGCGAATTCTTTCTAATAGTGAACAGTAATCCAGGAGCTGTGGGGGGTGCTGTTCAGATGCAGTGATTGCTCCATTGTGTAGCACCAAAGGGGCATCACGTTGCTCAATTGCATTGCCCCTCCCCCCTCCCTTTTCTGGTTTTTGTTCTGCAATCAGGACTTCAGGTCGCAGCCAGGCAGTTGAATCATTTCACTGCAAGCAATTAAGCTTATTTTAAACTCAGATGTTACAAGACACCCATGTGAACCGCCCCACTCCCGGGCGGGGGCGGGCACAAAGGAAGAGCGTGTTGCCATTTAAGTGAACTGAAGCAGAAAAAAAGGCAATGCAACTTGATATGCCAGCGTGGGACAGTCACAGCGTGGCTGAAAAGGTTCTCAGTCCCCCCCCCCCAAAGTACCCCAGACAGGTGCATGATGGGAACTTGGTTGGGCAGCTCCCGCAGACAGAGGTCCAGGCGAGAGAAATCCAAGAAGGCTCCCAGAATAATGATAGGACTGAGGGTGGTACAGGTGAGAAGAGAGAGATGGGCCCCTGGACCCAGAAGAGGAAAGAGGTGCTAAGCTGAAATCCATCTCTAGAGAGAATCAGAAAGTACAGAGGCTTAAGAACTGGATCCACTGCCACCCCGAGAGCTCAGAAGGGCAGGCAGGATTGTGAGGACCGCGACAAGGTTGACTTATGATAGCCTTTGAAACCCTGTAAAGTTGACCCTGTCAAAGAAGTCTCAGAACTATTACAAGGGTTATGAGTCCTTCTTACTACTACTACTACTACTATTAATACTTTATAAAGCACTACTAGACATCAGCACTGAGCAGAGACACGAAAGAGACAGACCCTGCTCCATGGAGCTTACTATCTAGTTAAGACAAGCATACATGACAAACAAGAGTCTGAGGAAACGTATTTACATTAGAGATGTACTTGGAATTTAAAAGCAGCTTTAAAAAGTGAAGTTTTAAAAACTGTATTTGAATACGGACAGAAAGGGAGCAGGAGGCACAGCTTCTGGAAGTGTATTCTAGGCATACAATAGCAAGCACACAAATGACTGCCCAGTACCCAAAAAAAGATGAAGGGATGCCCTGAGACTTTGCTCTAAGGGGAGAGGTGCGTGCAAGAGACTGGCAACTTGATGAGGACAAGAAGACATTTAAGTGGGGAGAAAGGAAAAGCATGCTTCCATGTAAGACAACTCCAGCAGAAAAAGAGGCAATGTAACACGATATGGAGCCCGGGAAATCCAGAGCAGGACTGAAAAGTTTCTCAGACTGTGAAGGTGATTAAATGACCATTGAAAAGATGAATTCAGGTAGGGGATTTGCATGTGACAACCACAAATACTGCTACTGACTTAAAGTGAAATATCATTTCACAAATAATAGCAGAGTTCTAAATTGTAGAATTTTGTCTGAAAAAGCCTTAAATTGCAGAATTCTGAATTGAAAAAGGGATTTGTGCAGGAAATGTACTGAAAGACAGGTCGAGCAAGTATATTCTCACCCTGAATGACAGAGAGGGTCAGAACCCTTGGGTGCCTGGTTCTCAGAGCAGAAAAAAGCAGGGTGATAAAACTTGCCCTTATTCACTTTCAATAATCCTGTCTGGGTTTTAGCTTTGTAGTTGAGAGGAGGTGGCCCCTTCAGGCTGGGTAAAAGCAAATACCTGATCATGGGCTTTACTGAGCTGGAATCAGTGAGAGTCATAATCACTAAACCATGAGAAAGCTATTAGTTTAGTTGAGCTATGAACCTGAGCAAAGGAGTCCTTTACCACTGAGGCAAAAATACTTAAAGACATTGACTATAAAAAGGTGACATTGAGTCCCCCAGGAGGATTGGGACACCAGCAGCTGATCGGGAGGTGATGTTGGGTCTTGCAGGAGGATGTGCATCCCCAACAACTGTTCAGGAGGTGATGTCATGTTCTCCAGGAGGGAAAGGACCCCAGCAACAGTTTTGGAGGTGCCATTGGGTACCCCAGGAGGGTGCAGGCCCCAGAGTCAGATTGGGAGGTGACAGATTCCCCAGGAGAGCAGGGTCCCTTAGCAAAGGATCTGGAGGTAGAATCAAGTGTCTCTGGAGCATATGGATCTGAACAGTGGATCAGCAGGCAGAGTTAGATCCCCCAGTGGTGGATCTGGAGGTAGATACAGTTTCCCCAGGCATGGACCTGTCAGTAGAGCAGAGAGGAAGTGGAGCAGAGAAGATGACAGCAGCAGTTTGGCACAGCGGATCACCTCCCATGACCAGCAATACCCAACAGTCCGCATGGGTGAGACTTCACCCACATGGGTGAGCTTCACATGTATGAGACTTGGGGTAAAGGAAAAAGGATAATGGTACTTGATCAAATGAGATCCCTCCTATTCTATATGGGGGTATTCTGTGGGCATTAATCCCCCCCCCCCAAATAGCTAAATGTCTTGCTGTCCTGTAGAAATGTATCTAGTTACATTATCTGAGACTAATATCCATGAGTAGATAAATGTGTTGTTTGAGATCCTGTAGTCATGTAGAAATGTATGTAATCATATAGTCAATTAAACTTGTGTATATTTGTAATACTACCAGCCTTGTTCATGGTCCCATCTGTTTTCCTGAAGTGAAGGAAGGGAAATCCCACCCACTAACTCCTTCTTCCCCAACAGGGGTCATAAGAAACTTTGGTGAAATGACGAAATAAAACCATGAAGGTTGGTAGTTGATATTTATGGGATGTTTTGAATGTTTTGAATGTTTAAGACAGTGGATGAGTATTTTGAGGGTAATATATGTGGTTGGGATTTTTTTATAGTAGCGCCGGCGTTTTTTGAGTAAATGAATACAACTGTGAAAAAGATTGTGGCTGAATGATGAAAGAAGGGAGGTGAAAAATCAGCGAAAGATTCTATAGGGTAATTGAGATACTCAAAGAAGCGGTTGTAGAATAAGCAGAGGTGAGTGATGTGATATATGGTGATATTTGGTGGATGAGATTCAAGTGACTAGGAGAATTGTGTATTGAAATGATTAAAATGTTTTAATAGTAAATTTTAGTTTGGACAAAGATTTTTTAATATTGAAATTGATTTTGTCATGTTTGTATTGATAAGAATAGGTTAATGAAGATTGACAGACTAATTAAGAAGTGCTATTGAATATTCCCTACATGTGTAATAAGTAATAGATGAGATACATTGATCGGATGTTCCCTGCATGTGAAAACAACAAAAGTAGTGAGAAGTGGATCCCCTGAGGAAACCATTGGATGAAACAGGAGTTTCTTGTCGGGAGTGTTTCGAAGAATGAAGGGATTGAGAGTTGTTGAAGGGAGTGTTTTGTAAAGAAAAGAAAAAGAGAGAAAAAAAAGAAAGAGAAGAAAAAAAAGTGGGAACATTTTGAGTTTTTGAAGAAGGGAGTAATCCCGAAATACAGTAATTTAAATGATAGGATAACAAGGGAAACATTGTAACAATAGTATAGATGGGAATAATTTAATTAATTTAATTGAAATAAAGCTGCTATTTGATGTATGTTTTAAAGATGTATCACTGATTGTATTGTATTTGTGTGAATGAATGAGGTATGAGTGATAATTAAATATGTAATGTTAATGTTTTTATAAAGGAAATGTTTTTTTGTAATAAAGTAAGATATTGTTCAAAAATATAAACAGGTATATATTGTATGATTATTCATGTATAGAGAATACCTGTAATTTACCCAGTTATTGTTAGTTTATACTAGGCATATGACAGCAAGGATGAACGTATGGAGTCAGGAACTGGTGGTGGAGAAGTGCATAGATATGAGCCACTTGCTAGATAAACAGAGTTCATGAGAAAGGGAGTAGTGAGAGGGAAGTGAAGATCGTAATGAGGAGCTGCAGGGCGAATGCATTTATAGGTAAGAGAAGTGTGAATTGTATGCAGAAGTGGACAGGAAGCCAGCATAGCAACTTGAGAAGAGGAGTTATGTGGTCATAGAAATGCTGAAGATAGATAAGATGTGCAGCTGAATTTTGAATAGATTGCAGTAGGGAAAGATGGTTCAGTGGGAGGCCCACAAAGAGTAAATTGCATTGGTCTAAGTGGGAGGTGATAAGAGAGTGGGTGAGCATTTTGCTAATATGCTCAGAAAGGAAGGGATAGATTTTAGCAATGTTATAGAGGAAGAACTGACACACTTTAGCAGGGTTTTGAATGTGCATAGAGAAGGAGAGAGAGAGGCATCAAAGATGCCTCTCTCTCTCCCTGCGCTGAGGAGAGAAGAGTCATAAGTGGAATGCCTCAAGGACTGGTTCTGGGAGCAGTTCTGTTCAATATCTTGATGAACAACATGGCAAAAGGGTTAGAAGGAAAAATTAGCCTTTTTACAGATGACATTAAGATCTGCAACACAGCAGACACACCTGAAGGAGTAGAGCGAATAAGAAGTAATCTCAGAACATTCAAGAAGTGGCCAAAGGTTTGGCAGCTGGGATTCAATGTCTAAATTGCAAAGTCATGCATTTGGGGTGCAGAAATCCAAAGGAGCACTATGTGATGAGAGGCAGAACGCTCATGTGCACGAATAGGGAAAGAGACTTCAGGATGATAGTATCTAATGATCTGAAAGCATCGAAGCAATGTGATAAGTCAATGGATAAGGTCAGAACATAAGAACATAAGAACATGCCATGCTGGGTCAGACCAAGGGTCCATCAAGCCCAGCATCCTGTTTCCAACAGAGGCCAAACCAGGCCACAAGAACCTGGCAATTACCCAAACACTAAGAAGATCCCATGCTACTGATGCAATTAATAGTAGTGGCTATTCCCTAAGTAAACTTGAGTAATGCTGGGCTGCACAGAGAGAGGCAAAACCAGCAGGATAAAGGAGGAGATGATCCCCTTGTACAGGTCCTTGGTGAGGCCCCACCTGGAGTACTGTGTTCAGTTCTGGAGCCAGTATCTCAGAAAGGACAATGACAGGATGGAGGCGGTCCCGAGAAGGGCGGCCAAAATGGTGTGGGGGCCTGCATCAAAAGACATGAGATGAGACAGAAGGAGCTGAATATGTATATCCTGGTGGAGAGGCGAGACGGGGGAGATTTGATACAGACGTTTATATACCTGAAAAGAATTAATGATGTACAATCAAACCTTTTGCAAAGGAAAGAAAACTGTAAAGTTAGGGCCTAATGATATGGCATTCCGAGTGGTAAAATGTCTTTGTTATTAGTCTGGATCTAGTGGAAACACTATAGCACTGTGAGGGTACTAGAAAGCTACATGCACTGGAAAGGGAGACACCCTGTTACATTTTCATATGGGTAGTGATGATTTGGTCAGATAAACCCAGTTAAAAATGTTGACCTCACAGTCAGGATGGCATCCAGGGTACTTTCAGCTTCCCATTTATTTGAGGTGTGTGGTCTGATCACATTTCTAGCCTGCTCATAGAATACATTTTGCTGCTCCAGCTGCTGGGTTTTTTAAACTGTTTCTGTGATGATTATGCAGGTTTTTTCCTGCTCATTCTTTTCTGGGAAGTCTTCTGTTTCCTCTGTTCATCTTTGGGAAATGTGCATCTTTTATATCTTTGTATTTTACATAGTAGAAGAAGAAATGCATTTCTGTGTCTGTGTCTATGGTGCTGCACTGCATTCAGAGTCTTCGTTTCTATGGTTCTCCAGTTCCATTTGTCTGCATGTTTCTATTTCTAATTTGTGGTCACTTAGGCCTGGATTTTCCAAGTTCGCAGAACCGTGAAAGGCGGTGCTATTGGGCGCGATACTGGCGGCGATAAGGATAAGGGACTTTTCGCGTGCGATACCTTTGGAAAATGACCCCCTTAGTGATCTATGTTAGGGCATTAATATTAACACATGTATTTAGTATGTGTTAATCTGCTTTAATGCAGATGTTATTTGCATGTGTATTAGTGTTTCCACATGGTAATGTAACATATTCAAATGAACCCACCCTGAGCTTTTTTTGATGGAGCAGGAAATCAAATTGTAATAAAAAGTTTAATAAACATAAACATAACTCCTGCCAAAAAAATTGTGATAATGTTTTCATTAATACAGATTTAATAGCTAAAATGCTTAAAGCAGGACTCTTGAGACAGGAAATATAGGGGTAGATTTTAAGACCTACGCGTGAGCGTCCATGTGCGCATGCTACCTGGCGCGCACACATGGACGCGCAATTTTATAACTTGCACGCGACAGTGCACGCATGTTATATAATCTGGGGTCGGCGTGCACAAGGGGGTGCACATTAGTGCAACATGCATGCGCCGACGCCCGCGGCCTTCCCCCGTTCCCTCCCAGGCCACTCCCATTTCGAGAGCGGCCTGGGAGGGAACATCCCAACCCCCTAAACTAACCTCCCTTCCCCTAACCTACCCACCCCCTAGCCCTAACCTAGATGCCCCCCTCAACCTTTGTCGTACCTGTTGCGCCTGCCTCGGGACAGGCGCAGGTTGTGCGTGCCAGCAGCCTGCCGGCACACGATCTTCTGACACAGCGGCAAATAGGTCTGGCGCACATAAGGCCATTTATGCGCTTAGGGCTTCTAAAATCCGGGCCATAACTACTCAGGGAGAATAGTTAACTTTCTTGTATTAATGCATATCACCAGGCCTGCCCCATAAACTCAGTTATGGGTCTCTGCAGTCTCTCTTTCTTCCAGGCTGGAATTGGACCTCCATGATCACCCCTTCCTACTCTAGAACCAAGACAGTCCTTCCCAGGACTCTTTAACCCTGAATCAAGATTGCCCTTCCTAGGCCCCCTGGAATGCCCTCCCTCTCCTTACCGGAACCAAGATGGACCTTCCTGACCCACAAAAATCTTCACCTACCACCAGTTCAACACTTATGGCTTCCTTGATGCTCCCTGAATCTTTGTCAACAGAAGAGAGTTGATTTCCCTCTTGGCAGCCATGGCACTAAATCCAAAATGGTACTGTTCACACTGATCAACATGGGCTGATATCATAATGGAGCTGTAGGCAATTCTCTAGCACCTTTCCCATGGTACCAATCAGTGTGTCAGGGGAATAGGCTGTCTGTCCTGCTTGTGGTAGAATCCCTGCTACATCCTGCAGAGTTTTAACCTAACTTCTTAATAAGAGAATATAATTTTTCCATGCCAACTAATAGCAGGTGGGGATAGAACATCCACCCTCCCACTGGGGTTAAGGGGAACAGACACTTTACTCCCCATAGTGACTAAGGGAACAGATACCTATTCTCCCAGCAAAACTGTAAGGGATCGTTTGTTAGGATCTAAATCCCTAGGGCAAGTACACAAAACTTTCACATTTCCCTGTGCATCATCATAAAATCTCCCCCTACCCTTTACTTGCTCCAACACCTGGAGTTCTTCTAGAGCATCCTCAATGGCAGCTGACTCCATATCCTCAGGGACATCATTCACCAATATAGCCCATGACAAGTTAACCCCTTCACCTCTACACCAATTTTTTAACAGTAATACATCCTTAGCATCCATTTTTCCCCAATCGGCTAGTCCTATTCACGGTATGAAAAATCAAAATTAATCAAATTGATCCCAGCGGCGCCTCAAAAAATGATTGTAATGCCCCCTTGACCACTTACCTCATGGGGCATTCCTGGGTCCGGGACCAACCTGGTGGGAGCCCCTCTTAAGGCAGACTCATTGGTCCTCACATTCTTGGTGCCTGGTGCCTCCACCTGAGGAAGAAGGTGTTAGTAGGTGGGATTTCCTTCCTGTCATCCCAGTAAAAGAAATGGGGCTGTGAACAAGGCTGGCAGTATGTACAAATATCTACAGGTTTATTAGTCTATATAAGAATATACATTTCTACATGTCAATGTACATCGCTAACAGGATTTCAAACAGCATGCTTATCTACTTGGGGTTAATAGTCTCAGGCCACATAACTATATACATTTCTGCAAGGGAGCAAGAACATTTAAATTTGGAAATTTTGAGTTGTTGGCCCCCATAGTACACCACCATATAGAACACAAGGGACTTCTTGAGTTCCTGCTTAATCAAGTTTTATTATTAGACTCCCCCTTTTTTCTCCAAGTCTCACCCATGTGTAAAGATGCACTGGGCTAGTGGGCATTGTTAGTATAGGGGGTCCATTATATCTAAACCTCTGCGATCTGCCTTGGTGCCACTTTCGCTCTGCTGAAAGGTCCATGCCAATGGAGGGGTTCACGCCCTCCTGGGGACCTGACTCTACCGCCTGGTCTGTCACTGGGGTCCAAACCTTCCTGAGGGACCCAACTGTTTCCCAGTCTGTTGCTGGGGTCCACACCCTCCTGGGGGACCCAAGTCTGCCTCCTGGAATCTTGCTGGGGTCCACACTCTCCTAGAGAAGCCAATTGCTGGACCTGCCACTGGGGTCCCCTTTCTCCTGATGGTCCACTCGATCATCTGCTGGGGTCCATAACCTCCTGGGGGGACACTCAATCTGCTGCTAGAGTCTACACCCTCCTGGGGGACTGCTTGATCTGCCGCTGGGGTCCCCTTGCTCGAGAGGGACCCAGGGTCAACTCATGATCTGCTGCTAGGGTCCTCTTCCTACTGGGGAACAGCTTGATCTGCTGTTGGAGTCCACACCCTCCTGGGGGACCACATCATCTGCTTCTAAGGGTCACCTCCCAATCTGCTGCTGATCAAGCAGTCCCCCTTCCTCCTGGGGGACTGCTTGATCTGCCATGGGGTCCACACCCCAGGGGACTGCTCCACCTCTAAATCTGCCACTGTCCTTTGGTTCCTCTCCCTTGGTAGGAGGGCTTTTCCTGGCTTGGGTTTACAGCTTCACCAGGCACATGGCTTGTTTAGTGTTCAGTGATTCAGGCCTTCTGCAGTTTTAGTTTTTAGTGATTTTAGCTTTGCTAGCTCATGGCCAGTCATTTGCTATTACCCAGCCTGGATGGGTCACCTTCTTTCAGCCAAAAGGGCAAGACCCAGGCAGGACCATGAGAAGAGAATATGTGCACATGCTTTCATTCTGCCTGGACTTTTTTTTCTGTTGTCTGAGAACAGGGCACCCAAGGGGCTGACTCCCCTTGTTAGTCAAGGTAAGAATCTGCCTGCTTCCTAGGACTGTTTTTCAGTACATTTTTCTCATAAATCCCTTTCTCATTCCGAATTCTCCAGTGTATGACTTTTCCAGTCATAGTTCTGTGATTTAGGATTTTTCTATTCTTCGATTTAAAGTGATATTTCACTGCAAGTCACCAAGAGTAGTCCAGGGGGCTGTGACATGCAAATTCCCTATCTGAATCTCTGACTCATCTATTCAATGGTCATTTAAGCACCTTCACAATAAGGGGTCTGGCAAGCTTTTCAATCTCATTCTGGGTTTCCTGGGCTGGCAGCTCAAGTTACATAGCTGCATTGTCCTCTTTTTTTTCTCTACTGCATTTCACTTAAATGGTAGCATGTTCCTTACCCTCTCTCCCTTTGGGTTTCATGTGGAACAGCCTTCCAGTGGAGGTGGTAGAAACAAAAATAAGCAAGCATGGGATAAATTTCAGGGATCTCTAAGGAAGTGATAGGAATTCTAAAGCTAAATTAAGTGGGTGGATGGGCAAAGTAGATGGACAATATGGTCTTTTTCTGCCATCATATTTCTATGTTTAAATACAACTGAGGCAAAAATCTACAACTTTCCTCCAGAACTGTAAATTATACTGCCCCCTCCCCCCCCAAAGCTCTAAGTAGAGAACTCCTACAAAACTTCTGAAGTGGGACGTCCATTCCAGCACCCTCTTTGAGAGGGCCTAGATTTGCATGGATCCTCCCCTAAGTATCTGTACTAATGACATATCCCAAGCATGGCTCCTGGTTACATACATATAATTAGTTTTGCATATTGGACATTGAAGCCTGATGCAACATTGGGATTAAAGCTTTGGATTTAAAGCTGGTTAGCACATAGACCCTATTGGTCCATATTTGGTGAGAATCTGTTTGAATGCACTGAGGGTCAGAATAAAAGAAACAGAGAGGGCTAATTCAGGCTAATGTAGCCTGCGCCTTAATTGTTTACTAATGTATCTGCTTGCATTTTCTAGGAGCTGGGGAGTTACTGGGAGTGCAAGCTGGATCTCCTTTCCTTGCTGCTCATTGAGCTCACTGCATCGTTTCCTATCTGTCATATTTCTGACTGATAATGCCCACACAGATTCAGTATTATAACTCGTCTCCTTCAGTCACTGGTATTCTGCAGCCTCAGACTTCACAGGGCACATTTGGAGCCATCAGACCCAGAGATGCCTATCCAGCCAATACTGTGCCACGCATTCGTCCCTCCACTGGTAAGTGTCCTCAGAAAAAATCAGCCTCCTACCCTGTGATTGTTAAGTAGAAGCACTGTGACATTACTCCTTCTGTGAACTAATGAAATGCTCCAATGTTGATGCGGTGTTTCCAGCCACAGAAACAATACAGTTGGAAGTGAAAGCATCAAGGGCCCCTCCATTTGTGTTCTGATTTTTACTTCAGTGTTGTAATATTAGTGCTTAAATTGTTTGAAAGGCTTTGGTTTTAGCTGCATGCAGTCCCATCATTATGAATTGAAGTAAATAGGGGTACTATAGTGCTGGCCTTCAGAGACCCTCCTGGTGCAGGCAGCACACTGACTCACATAAGGCATGGCCTTCACTTCCAGTCCTCGAGGGCCACAAGTGGGTTGGGTTTTCAGGATATCCCTAATGCCCCCTTCCCTCACAAACACCATAATCATAGCCTGAATTCAAGGCTGACCTCCTTTGGGATGGCAGTGTTTGCTGCTCACAGTCACATTAAAGATTTGCATGAGAGGTGCTGCCCTTACTGTGTTCACCGCCTTGGGTGAATTTCCTATTCAAAAAAGTGGGTAAGAAGTCCAAATAATTAATGAATAGGCATCCAGAAGACCTGCATACATTTGAGGTAGTATGCATGTAAATCTACCTCATGCATATTCATTAGGGATATCCTGAAAACCTGATCTGTTTGTGGCCCTCAAGGACTGGAAGTGAATACCACTGATTTAAGCAGGGTGAGCAAAAGGCTTTATGTTCATTGGAATGAACTGGGCCATGCCTATCTTTACCCCATTGCATGCATGGAGATGTAGTCCTTCGATTGGGAAATCAGAACGAAAACTAGGACTAGCTCAACTTGTCCTCCTGGAACCACCTGATCAAGCTAGCTATAAGTATGGTACAAACAGCTGGAGGGTGGAAGCAGGGAAATAGCATTTTTAAATAGAATGTGTAGCCAGAATAAAAGGTGCATACCAGCATTCCCAAACCTGTCCTGGTGGCTCTTCACCCAATCGGGTTTTAAGGATGACCTCTAAATCAAGGGGCATGCAGGAAATAACTTATAAACCATATGAAAAACAAAAACTCATTTTAAATATCAAATTCATGTATACTTTCACATACAAATTTCAACCAACACACAAAACCTCATACGGCTGGTAAACATATATGGCCCCAGCCAACACAAAACAAGAGAGACAAACAAACATCACACAAAAAATATTATACAAATCATTAAATCATACAAAAAACCCCAATCGGCCGAATTTTAAAATGGCCAAGTGCGCAAAATGCTGGTAGTTATGCGCCAGCGTGCACATGTTATAAAATCTGCGAGTCCATGTGCGCATGCCGGGAACTGCACGCACATGGACGCGCACGCGTCGTGCACCTTTTAAAATCTACCCCAATTTATACAGAATACAATCCATACAGACCCACAAGAACTCTCATGAGCACCCAGCCAAAATCTAAACAACAACAAAACTTTTGCACGAATCACCCTAAAGTCCTTCATTAAGTTCCCCTCCACCATAGGGATGATAACAGTCCTTCTTTCTCAAGGGCCAAGATATCCACATTGGGCACTGACAGGCGTATTATCTTCATAGCTACTGCAAGTGAAAATCCAACCGGTGAAAAATATTGAATCCTTGCCCAACAGTCAGACTCCTAAAGGGTATCACACAGTATTCAGCCCTCATGGCGTTCTTGTTTAAGCAATAATCAGACTGGCAAAGTGTGTCTCACGGCATTTACACAGGTTCAGTTCTCAGGTCAGGTCTTCCACTCTCCAGATCAACCAGAGCTAGTGATGCTGCAGAGGAAATACTGGCAACCTCCCAAGGATGGAGCCCTAGTCATCACACAATTGGTGACACCCAGTGGCCAGATTTAGGCTCTACGATTCAAAAATAAACAAGGACATTGCATGGAAATATTAGTTGATTAAACATGACTATCATGTGCCTCTGTCACAGTACAGGAAATATTAACTATTGATTGTTTGAAATAATTTTTAGACAAAGGGAAGGAAAGACCTTCACTCTCCCCCGGGTGACTTGCTCAGATGGCATTGGAAACCTAAGCTAATCCTAAGTGCCACTCTTTGACCATCATGGGCTTCCCTTCCTCCCATCCTCCCAGAGCTCAACAATGTACCTTCCACAGTGCACTTCTATCCTTTGCCTGTCCAGTCAGAAATGAGACCCAGATACAAATTTCCTGCACCACAGTATACAAAGTCACAGAGTCAGCCCAGGAAAGAATATTTCACAATGGGGAAAAACATTTTATCTTAATGATGTGACCTCACTTTATGGGATCTGCTAACTTGCAACCTGGAGACAAGATGCTGGGCTTGATAGATCTAGGTTTGACCCAGCATGGAAATTTTTATGTAACTGGGTGTCCAAACTTCTCCTGGTCACCTGGGTTCTTCTCACTGGTTGAGCAGATGATATAGAGGACCTTTCTCAGAGGGCATTCTTTACTGAACAGGAAATCTTTACCCTTTGTGGTAGAACAGACACCCCCCTAAATGAAATGGCTTCTTTAGGCTAATACCTGTTCACAGATACTTCCACCTCAGTGAATCCAAACCCTGGAACAAAGAGCTCAGTCCATATTTTGGATTGGTAGTTTCAATAATGCCAAATTGTATTAAACACAAAATTAGTTTGTATTGCAAAAATTGAATTTTCTACTGGCTTCCACCTTAAAATAGAGAGTCAGTAGCAAAACCAAATTCCTTAACTGCACAACAGATCCCTCAGCACAGGGAATTCATTTCTGGCAAAAACCCAGTACAGTCCATAAGAAGAAACACATCACTTACTCCAAAACAGAAGTTAGGATAAAGGATGAGACTTCCACAAGGCAAGCTGATGCTGTTGGTGGTGTTCCCATGACTTCTCCTAGGGTCTCTTCAAAAGATATTAGGCCTTAAACCTTGGAGTAGAGCCTTAGATTTACTCTATCCATAGAAAATTATGCCTTCACTGGTTTCTGCACCAGGGATTAAAACAACGGTTTACACCCCAGTGAGAACCAATAGATAGACAAAAAGAAGAGAACAAGAATGAGCATGCACTCTTTGCAGGTCTCACCTTTTAGACCACTAGATTTCACCATCTGACATCATCAAGCTTTAAAGTACAAACACACTATATCCATCATCCACTACTAAAGAAATTAAAACCCATGGTTTTCTATGGGTAAAGGTTAAGAAAGGATGAGTTAGAGGTTAAGCAATGGACCATTTTTTGACCAGTGTCACAATAACAAAGTCACAGGGTGGCTTATTAACAGAGTTCTAAAAAATTTCTGACTTAAGTGAATCTTTGTAGAAACTCCACTGAAGCCCCTTTGATATTTTTCAGGATTTCAATTCCGGGATATTTCTCCTCCGCGTGGTAAGCCTGCTTGGAATGATCCACGCAGCAAGCCTGAAGTTTGGACAAACTCTCTGCGAAAATATAGAGTAAGCTTGAATCACAGACCAACTGAAACCAGACTGAGCAAAAGGGCTCCTTATGCTGGTAAGTGTTCCTGTTTCCTTTGGGATACTAGTTCTCCTACAAAGTATCAAATCAGGGTAGGGGAGGGGGAAATAGGAGGGTTAAACTAAAAATGGTTGAAGATAAGCTGACACAATGTTTATTTGAGTATAAATGGATGTATTAAAACAATGTTGTATGTTTGTTTTCACAATTAAACCATAAATTTAAAAAAAAGAAAAAAGAAAGGGAAGTGCTCCATGATATGGGCAGTGAATGTGAACCCTGTGCCTACTTTGGAAGAACCCTCTAGAGCTGAGAAGGAGCTCATTTTCTATGGCCTTTTATTCTTTGACTTCTCTGCTGACACTCGCATCAAGAATGTCATTTTGCCTTCCGTCACAGTAATGTATTTTGGAGGTATTCATACATTTGGAATGAATTCACAAGAATGTTTTTATATGGCATTTGAACATCATAACATTAACTCATCTAGGAAGACACTACACCATCATATTATACAATATAGTTTATCTAAACAACCTCATTTAGTATCAGCAATAGACTCACACTAAAACGTTTATAATTTCTGCAGTTGAGTCCTATGAAAATTACTCATGACCCTCTTTCCTATGGCAACCCAAGAGCTTTCTTCCTGTCGTGGCGTCAAGGAGTAAGATGTTGATAGTAATTTAACTGTTGGACACACCTTTCCCTGCAATCCCACCCCTCTGCAGGACAACTTAAGTACTAAGTAATCCCACTCTGCCAAAGCATCTTCCACAGGTAGAGAGGAAGGGCTGGGACACCTGGGCAAAGAATGTTCTCCCTTGTAGGTAGCAGGATAGTATCTGTTTCAAGAACCAGCCACTAAAGTAAATACCACACAATTTTATTCCACTCTGCTTAATAACATAAGCCCTGATACTCAAAGCACATTCAGCGCTATATAGCTGGATAAGCGGGACTAATGCAGCTATGTAGTGGCTGCTAAATATGGGATAGATTTTAAAAGGTGCGCGCGGGCATACATGTGCATGCGTCACCTGGCACGCACATATGTACGCCCGATTTTATAACATGCACGCGCAGAAGTGCGCATGTTATAAAACTTGGGGTCGGCGCGCGCAAGGTGCACAATTGTGCACCTTGCACGCGCCGAGCCCGCTCCAAGCCGTGCTGCCTTCGCCCGTTCCCTCCCAGGCTGCTCCAAAATCGGAGGGGCCTCGGAGGGAACTTTCCTACCTCCCACCCCACCTTCCCTTCCCCTACCTGCCCCGCCCTTTCCCCCTACCTTTTTTGTCTTCTTTTTTTTGTTTCAAAACTTACTTCAGCCCTGGGGCTGAGGTAAGTTGCACATGCCGGCCAACTGCCAGCGCACGATCCCTAGCACAGCAGCAAATGTCCACTGTGCCTGAGCCTCTGACCCTGCTCCGCCCCCAGGCCGCCCCGCCCATGCCCTGCCCCCTTCCTGCCCCTTTAGTAAAGCCCCAGGACATACACGCATCCTGGAGCTTTACGTGCATCGCCGGGCCTTTTGAAAATAGGCCCAGCGCATGTAACCCTTTGAAAATCGAGCCCTAAGCGTGTACATTCAGTGGCCGCTGCTTAGCTGTATAAGACCTTTATATGGCTAAATTTACATGCACAATAAGTAGGCATGTACTGGCAGATAGGGGTGGAGCGAGTTAGCCATATTACTTATAAGGCTAACTACAGATATTCGGAGTTAGCCTCATAAGTATATGTGTAAGTTTAGATGAGCTATAGAGCAGGTGCATATATATGTGCGTATATTCAGCAGCTTCACTGTGGCACTGAATATATATCATAACTTAACCGGATAAGTTTTAACCGGCTAACCGTGTCATTCATCAAAATGCATTATAGCATTAATGCAGGCGTAAGGCAGCAAGCATAGTGGCATTAAACCACAAGGCATAGTGTGAAGGTATGGCAATAATCACAATGGCATCAAAATCCCAAGGCACAGTGTGAGGGTAAGACAAAAAACACAGTGGCACAAAAAAACCAAGCAAAGAGTGAGAGGTAAAGCAGAGAACACAGTCATCACAATTCCAAGATTTATATTGTGAGGGGTAAGGCATATAGAACTGTGGCAACAAACCCCAAGGCATAGAATGAGGGGTAAGGGAACAAGCACAGTGACATGAATACCCCAAGATACCATGAGAATGGAAAAACCGTACCAGAAGTGGCAAAAGTTCTCAAAGGCACCATGAAAGGGCCAAGAGCAGGTTTTGGCAGTAACAGTAGCAGAACAATACAGCAAGGAGATGAACCAGGAGGAGCAGGCTGGGAAGCAGTGGAAAGAGTGACAACTGATAACAACACAGCAAGGTATTGTGGGCATTGGTTCATGCTTTTTGTTGTCCTGCCACTTAATTAGAAATTTAGGCAAATTAAATAGAGGGAGGTTTAGTTTAATGAGGACCAACTTTTATACCAACTCTGGCAACTGCTGTGAACGATGTGAATGCATGATGTCCCCAGTAATTAAGTATACCTGTTCAGTAGGCATACTGTTTGGTGAGAAGTAGAGGAAATACTGGGCCACCTTGGCCAGGTCAGGCCAGACCGCAGTCTTGTGTGCCCAATATGCCAACAAATCTGTGGCTATGTACTCGATGGAATGTTTGTGATAGTATATGACTGAAATTTGAGCTGGGGTCTTCTTTGCTGGGAGAAGATAATCTCCTCTGCTGCCAACCGCTGTAGCTTTGGCTTGTGTCAGGAGAGCCCATTCTGAGGTGGCCAAAGAGGGTGGCAGATAAAGGTGGGAGGGGAAGTGGTAGCTGACAGGGTGCTACTCATGCTGACTGTACTGTGTGGGGGTGCCCACTCTTTCCTGTGCTGATCCCCACTGTCCCTCTGCCTCTGGTACTCCCAGCCACTAGCCTAGCCACCAGCATCTTCTTTCAGTGATTTAGAATGCTGGACTGGAGGCAATAGTCCACAAACATCAATACCTCTGGTGCCAGTCCTCATTCCTGCTGTAAACCTTTTAGGTTCTTCTCCAGAATATTGACTATGGAGTTAATATCACCTAGGATGGCTCTTGTGGTAATGAGATCCTCTATGGCATCCTTAAAGGGCTTCAGGACTCATATCATGTGTGCCATGTGTAGTCAATCATGATGCCTTAGGGGGTGATCCACATTTATCTCGCTTTCCAGAGAAAAGTCATTCATTTTTATTTATTTAAAATCTTATATTCTGCAACTTCCCAACCAGTAATATTCAGTGCAGTTAACTTAAAAACCAATCATTAAATAGATTATATCAAATCAAAACATTACATAAAACAATGGAACATAAAATCAATAAAAATAAAAACATAATAGAAAGACTAAAACACAATATAATCTAAGTTGCTATTATCCTCCTGGAATAAAGTGCTTATCACAAAGTTTCTAAACTGCATTACATATGCAATACATACAAGATATATTGGTAAATTATTCCATAACGTTGGAGAACAATACGAAAATGCTCTAGCTAAAGTCACTCTATGCTGCTGGCTAGAAGGTAACCTTTGATTCACTGAACATAATGGATGAGCTAGGACATACCATATACATTTATTTTTTACCACACATGTGCATTCAATATTTAACAACTTATAGTTTATAATTAGCAGTTTAAATGTTTAACGATTCTTCATTGGGAGCCAATGCAGACCCTGTAATACAGGTTTAATGTGCTTGCTCTCTGATAAACCGGATAATAACCGGGCAGCAGCATCGGGCACCAACTGAAACACATGTATAAGCTTATCTGGTAGCCCCACATAAATAGCATTGCAGTAGTCTAAGTGGCTTAGTACTAAAGACTGAAGAACTTATGCAGGTCTTGGCATCCCTTTGGGATGACACCAGCAGTCAGGTGATACAGGCTTCTCTTCCAGCCAGCGGCGGATCAGGTAGCACAAATCTAAATAAAGTGCAGCAGTTAATAAAGTGTGGTATGCATGAACTGTCTGTTGCTCCACTAACATCTGCAGCATTAAGTGGACTTGCACCTGGTGCCTACATCCTGCTTCACATGGAGCTTCTCCTATCCTTCACACTCCGGTGAAAATGTATTGCTATATTCCTGCACCTGTTTTCAGTTCTTTCTGGACTAAGATTGCCAGATTCTTCTTTGGCCCCTAGGGCATCTTTTACTGATAGGTCCAGCAAGTGTGCAAAGGAACAGATCTCATAGCCCCTGTCTTCTATCACCTTTTTAATGTTAGCACCACTGCCCGACACACACAAAAAAAAAAAATACAGGAACAACAGTATCTCTGCTCTAGCTGCCAGCTCTCCATCAGCTTCCTGATTGCTCCTAAGACATTGACTGCTGAGCCTCCCTATTTCTAAAGGGCCTTCACACCTTGGATATCTTGTGGGATCTCCTCTCCATCACTGGATTCTTGGGTGCTGCTGCTGGAGATGGGGTTGAGAGTGGATTGGGAGGTAAAATGCCAGGGGTATCTCTCATGCTCTCCACTACCTGCTGTTGTGGGGAGATACTTTGTACCCCAGCAGTATCACTTTCTGCATCCTGTAGCTGCTCACTAGAGGAGAGAATGCTGGTAACTAGACTCCCCAAACCCTCCTGGGCTACTAGAAGTTCAGTATCCTCTGAGAAACTCTCACATGATTCATCTGAATCAGTATTTTCTCCAAGTATCCGCTGCAGAAACTGCCCAGGAGTAACCAAAGGGGAGCATCCTGTTGCATTCGGGTGCTCAGCTCCTTGGGTCCCCTGTCTCTCCACTGCTGATGCCACCCTGCACTGATTTTTCCTTCTCTTGTCCCTGCATCACAGGATCAGAGATGTGAGAGTAGGAGCAGATGGCACGTGCTCTTCCAGTTTGAGAGTCTCCTGGCCAGACATGCCTCTGGTTTCCCCCTGCCAAAAATCTCTCTCTAGCTTGGGTGTAAATGTTCTCGTCTTCTCAGTACTACCATCAGTAGTGCTACTAGTATTTGTGCTCAGCCTAGATCCCCTTGGAGGACATGGCTTCCCTTTCCCTTTCCCTTTGCTGTCCCTACTGTTTCCACATCTACCGCATGCTCACTGTGGCGTGATGGAATTTGACTCAGTTGCTAATTCATTAGAACTGCCTAGGGGTTTTTATTCTTACAATATGTACAGTGTGCTCTTACTCATGTACTCTACACACACACACACACACACACACACTCTCACACACACTCTCACACACTCTCATTAGAATTAGTCATGATTGGACAGTGGAGAGTCTGCAAATACACAGACAGAGAGCACAACAGATAGCGCACTCATTGTCTCGTTAAAAAGCATGCCACACCTGCTTGCTTATTGTCCATGTAGATGTAACCCCTTTTTGGAGGACTGTTCCTCCTCAGGGCACACAAGTAATGTATATCTTCTGGGGGCTGCTCCTGTTAGCATGTTACCTTCCCCGCTGACACTCAGTCCTGGGGAGGGGTGGATTCTTTTTACCGGGGAAAGTTCTTGCTTATGGCCCGAACGATGAGAAAAGGTCACCAGAGTGTATGCCATTCTTTAGGTGCTTACCATGAGGTGAGAGGCTGGAATAACTCAGATAGGACCAGGTCTTGGTATTAAATAAAAAGTATACTGATTGGTAATAATAAATTAAAGTCCATTATCCATCTGATTGATGGTACAGGTAAAATTCTGGGTAGGTAATGTCAGTGGCGAACCTAAAGTATTTGACACCCGGGGTAGATACTTCCTTTGGCACCTCCCCCCTCACCAGATTCACTTCTCTGTCCTTCCTCCCCCCCCCCCCCCCCACCCCCGTTCACTTCTCCATCTCTCCTCCTTCCCCCCGCCCAGTGATCTCCGGTTCCCCTCTCCCTCAAACAGGCTCCCTCTCTCTCTTGCACACACTTTCATTTCCCCATGCACACAGGCTCCCTCCATTTCTCTCTCTCATACATACACATCCCTTCTCACACACAAACATGCACTCTCACTCCCATACACACACGCACACAGACATTCTCTAACTCACACATAGACACAAATACACTCTCTCTCACATCCTACCCCAACAGGGACTCTTCATTTTTCTTGAGGCAGCACAGGGGCTGGTGCGGCTCTACTTCCTGCATCTACGGTGGGGAGGGTGGGGGGGGCAGCGCTGTTGCTCTTCCTCCTGCTTTGGGCTATGACTGCATGATCTTTCCTTCTTCCCGCCCGCATGGACCACAGCTTCCTCTTCTGGGCCACGGGGCTTGGGAAGAAGAAAAGCCTATGCAGTTGCTGGCTCCAGACCTGTAGTGCCCAGTGCTCTCACCGCTCTTGACCGAGAAGCCTCCCTCTTCTTCTAGCGTGATCGGGATGGGCTCCGCTCCGACCTCCCGGCTGGCACCCAGGGTGGACCGCACCCCTCCTTAGTATGCCACTAGGTATTGTCCTTATACCAGACCTCTCTGGGTAGAGCCCATGTGCATGCTCTCCCAGCTGCTGTGTGGGAATCCTAGTGGAGGCATTCCTTGCTTCAATGAAAAATCCTACCTTTAGACATCATCCTCTCCTGGGACACCCAGTCTGTCCTGGTCCCTTGAGTGGAAATCTGGATGGGATCTCCTGATCTTGTTCGTCCTGCCTTTAAATGAGTTGTTCCTTCGTCCTTTCGTTTCTGATGCTTCTGGGGGACTTCTCTTAGGGAAAAGTCAGTGGGATCAGGCTATTACTCCTGCACTGAAATCCCAGTGGGAAGGGAAGATCCAAAATCCTCCCCAATTAACTCAAGTCCAAAAAAATGATTTAAAGCTTAAATGGAGACATCTTCCTAGACTGGCATTCATGCTGTCAGAGGTGCTTGCTTGTCACATTCGAGTTTGTGAATGGGCTCCCTGGTCTTCAGCCCCTGTCCTCTGAGTACAGCCAGTGAGGATGACTTTCCCCAAAGAAACGGGGTGAAATACACTCCCTTCTAAAACAGAATTCCTCTAGCCTGCACTGTCTCTCACAGCAGGATCCATCACTGGTGCTTGCCTACCTAGGGTTTAGAATAGATCCCCTGGTGAGAGCCCTTTTGCCTCCAAAAGGGTATCAGGCTCAACAATCTATCTCTCCGTAACTTATAGTGAGAAAGACCCTCTGCCGGGGAGTGCACGATGTGGTATCTCTTCTAAAAGAAAACTCCTTAGGGCAAGGTCGGGAGGCCCCATCAGAGTGTGGAAAAAAACATACATCCTTACTTTCTGACTGCTTTCTCAAACTGAACCCATGGTGTCTTAAAATGGCTGGGCTAAATAGCAGTGAAGCATCCAATCCAGAGCGTTCCGGTGGGAGGGACTGAGGGGTATAAATGGCTTCTTACAAAGTGTGTTCTAATGCAAGGACAGTGACTTCTGGTGGCCAAACCCAGTAGGGGTGCCACATAGACTTCCACTAGGATGACACAGCTTGTGGAAAAAGAGTCACATACACCTTGTAGTCAGTATATACGAAGTCAGGCTGGTGCAGTGGTCACTGCTCATATACACTACAACTGTTAAAATAAAAACCAGTCAGATCTGTCTCTGTAGTCCTCAGTAAACAAGTGCACTCACTGCACACAGAGAGAGACACAGTTTCTTATTTATGCCTGTTCAATGATGTAGCACAACAGTAATTCTGTGACAAATTGCAATTTCTCCTTTTTACACACAATTTCTCCTTTTTACACTCAAGATCACTGTGTGACTAGTTGACACAGCAAAACCCACTTTACTTTAAGAATCTTTTTCCTTTCCTTTCTAATCAGTTTTTTTTTACTTTTTCTTTGGCTCTGAGAAAGATTCAGAACCACACTCTCTCAGTATGAAATCTAGCAGAGAAATGAGGAAACAAAATGGCGACTGCTTAAAGTTGTAGGTTGCTTTCTGTTGAAAGAAAAAAAAAGAAAGAAATTAGGAACTATTTGTCAATTAATGCAAATGCCAGCTAGAATAGGCCAGTTAAAAAAAAAAAAAAGCTTGACCTTGATTAGTTTTACTCTTTCCTTGTTCCTTTCTACTCCAGCTTCAGCCAGTCTAGCTTCAGTAGCTTCACTAGTTTGCCTTGAGTAGAAAAAAACTGACTGCAGTTATACTTGCCCCATAGACTTAAATGGGATCTGAAAATGAATGAAAATGTGAATTTTTATTATTTTCAAGGGCGTTGTCTATTCGTTTCATTTTTAATTCAGCATTGACTTTGTTCTGTAGCAGTGTCATAGAGGCCAATATTCAGCACTACTTATCTGGATAACTAGCGACTTATCCAGCTAAATGGTAGCCACTGAATTTCCAGCTGCGATCAGTGTTTGCCACGGATAAGTATTTATCCAGCTAAATAGTTAGCTGGATAACTTGTGAGCGGGATATGGGTGGATCAGAGAGGAGCTACTTATCCGATTAATTTAACTGGAAAAGTGCTGATGTTCAGACTTATCTGATTAAGTTAATCAAATTAGTTAGACATGCTTGATAGCAGGTCTAAAGTTAGCCAGATATAACTTTTCCAGTTAACTAGAATTTATCCGGGTATGGCATAGCCATGCTGCTGAATATCTTCTAAGTTAGTCAATAAGTTATTTCTAGCTTACTTAGATAGCTGGATATCTTTGAACAATGGATACATACTGTTTTCCAACAAGGAAGCCATTTCCTCCAGTTCTTCCACTCTTGACATAGTAACACAGTAGATGATAGCAGCAAAAGACAAATCGGCCCATCTAGTCTGTCCACACTGGCAAAGTAATATCCCTGCTACCAGCCATAGAGAGTGACCTTATCTAAGGCAGTTTTTTCCATCTTCCTCTTTCGTTCTTCACGCTCTTGGGTAAATATGCGTGCAGGATTCTCTGTTTCGTTCACACGGAGCACTCCTCCCTTTTCATGTCTTAACTACAAAGTTTTGAAATCTAAATAGCCACAGCTATTGACCAAACATCTGGCGTCCTAGGTCCCCATGGCCTTTCCGGATGGTACCCCAACATGACCAATCCTACTGTGCCCTCCTGGTGTTTTGAAAGAAAGGGGAAGATTTTCAAACAGCCTGTCTAGGTGCAAAGACCTTGCGCATGTGGGCCCAGGAGCAAGCTCTCTAGCGTTTCCTCTGCTGTGATATTTTTAATGATAGGCACATCTTAAAAATGTGTGGCTGCAGAGTCAGTCCACTTGAATGCACAGAAATACCTGCTCCTCTTAAAGAAGTAGAATGTAATAACACAAACAGAAGGATGCTCTGGTGGTCGATTTATGCTTCCTTTCGTTTTCTTTTTCCTGCGAATGTAGCCCGAACCTTCAGTGCCAGTTCAAGGGGCTATCAATACAGAAATGGCCACCTGGAAGTGTTCCCTCGGTATAACTCATTGAATGACCCCCATATGTACGATTACTTTGCAAAGAAGTTTGGTTTGCAAGTGAAGCCACAACCTTCCTCAAATGTAAGTAGCACTTTCTATGGCACGATAAAGTCTTATTGAAATGTAGTTGGCTTTTTTTTTGCTAAGTTACTGCTTTGCTTATCTCTAGTAAGTAATTAGTATATGGAATCACTATTAAAAAAATGATTACTTTCAGCTGGTACCAATACCAAATAAGTTTTTCACACCATAATTTTAAAATCCATTGCTGTTAGCACCATTAGATGATACAGCTGTTACGAGCGCTCGCGGGCGCGGTCGTCTCGGGCGGGGGGTGAGCCCTTGGGCCACGGCAGGACCCCAGGAGGAGCCCAAGGCCACACCGTGGGAGGTGAGCTGAGCAGGCATGGTGAGCCAGGCAGGCAGGAACAGAAGCAGGGAGTCCGACCCTCAGCCAGACCTGCACGCCCATGGTAGCCAACACAGGGAAGTTGACTAATGAACGGTCCTCCGACTGTTCCCGGCCCTTTCGGACCTGCCGCAGGGAACGGCAATGGGCAGCAGGCCGGACAGAGGCGAGGGCAGACAGAGTCCTTAAACATCAGATGGGGCAGAAGCAGGCTGAAGCAAGACGGAGACATCAGGACAAGGGCTGAAGCGAGACACAGGAAAGATCCAGGCGAGCAGGAACTCCGATGCTGGGATACTCACATCCGAAGCCCCCTCAGCTGGCAGAAGCTCAAGAGCCCGTGGGACGAATCCCTCCTGTTGGCCACTCCAGGGCCCAACAGGACAGAAGGCTCAGGAACCAGGTCAAGGCAGAGACAGGTAGACATCCGGACAAGGGCTGAAGCAGACACTGAAGACAAGGCTGGACGGGAACATTGCACTGTCCATCAGGGCGCCCTACTCAGCCCGCCCGTGGGACTGAGTCGCGGACCACCCTGTCCCAGACGCGCCCTACACAGCCCAGGAAGGCTGGTCACGGACCACGCTGAGAAGGAGGGTGCGGGGAAGACCCAGGCGAACAGGAACTCCGATGCTGGGATACTCACATCCGAAGCCCCTTCGGCTGGCAGAAACAGGAGCAGACATCAGGAAACACGTCAAGGCAGACATCAGGAAACATGGAGGACCTGGATCGGCAAGGTTACAGACAACTGTAATGCACAATCCGAAGGCCGAAGACAAGCAGGAGTCGGAGTCACGGACCGGAGTCAAGGCAGGCTGAAGACAAGCAGGAATCGGAGTCACGGACCGGAGTCAAGGCAGGCTGAAGACAAGCAGGAGTCGGAGTCACAGACCGGAGTCAAGGCAGGCTGAAGACAAACAGGAGTCGGAGTCACGGACCGGAGTCAAGGCAGGCTGAAGACAAACAGGAGTCAGAGTCACGGACCGGAGTCAAGGCAGGCTGACGACAAGCAGGAGTCGGAGTCACGGAGGACCTGGATCGGGAGAGGCCACAGGCAACTGTGTAACCCAATCCGAAGGCACGGTGCAAGTGAACAGACAGTCCTTAAGTACTGGAGGTAGAAGGCAACTCCCTGGGAGGAGCTTGCCAGGACCGCCCACCGCTGGTCCTATAACTAGGGTAGAGAGCTGCGGGCCAGCCCCTAGAGAAACGGGCGTGGCTGGAAGCAGGAAGTCCAAACGCTGAGGCTTGCAAGCCACAGGCATGCCTCAGGAGCAGCTAGGCCTCTCAGGCCCTGGAGCAAGTCCTGGATGATGCGCAGGCGAGGCCCTGGCTTCAGAGCGGCCTCTGGAGGAAGGTAAGAGACCTCCTGCAGCGCAGCAGCAGGGGGGATCGCAACAACAGCACCCTTCATCAAACAGGAACCCAAATTGCCTTGAAGTGTAATGCTTTAATAACAAGCAGCTGCCTCTGGGAAATGATTTGATAGCACTATCTGATGCTCAAAATGGATGAACGTTTCCAGAGACGAGGCAGAAGAACCAGCCTTATTACCTTTAATAATGAATGAAACTTGGGTTCACTGAAGCACACGGAATGACTCGTTTAAGGTCATGTAGAGAGTCAGTGGTAGAGGAGACATCTTAACGCACATTCTATTCAATGGATTAGCCATTAATTTGCACCTGCTCCTTATGATTGATATTTCTGTCTAGATTATACGGAACCTGTACAGCATTTTGGGTCAATCACTGCCCCTCCCCCCAGTTGTTCCAAAATACTCCATTCGGCTTTCTTCACCCTTTCCCAACCCCCATCTCTCTCAGCCTCCATCCTAATTCTCTCTCCCCAGCTGGAACCAGTCCCCTCTCAAAGCCCTTACTGCAACGGGGAGCTCGGAACATGTCTAGCTCTTGGCGCAACCAGCATTGCAATGACATCAACGCTGGTCATATAAGCAACCAGTGTTGCTGCAAAGCAATAATCTGACAGCAAAGTTGATTGTTTATGCTACCAGCGTTGATGTCAGAGCAACAGTGGATGTGCTGGGAGCCAGATTCATATTCTGAGCTCCATTGAAATCGTTGGTTCAGTGTGCTACGGCAGTCAAAAAAGCAAACAGAATGTTGGGAATTATTAGAAAGGGAATGGTGAATAAAACGGAAAATGTCATAATGCCTCTGTATCGCTCCATGGTGAAACCGCGCCTTGAATACTGTGTATAATTCTGGTCACCGCATCTCAAAAAAGATATAATTACAATGGAGAGGTACAGAGAAGGGCTACCAAAATGATAAGGGGAATGGAAGAGCTCCCCTATGAGGAAAGACTTACGAGGTGAGGACTTTTCAGCTTGGAGAAGAGACAGCTGAGGGGGGATATGATAGAGGTGTTTAAAATCATGAGAGGTCTAGAACGGGTAGATGTGAATCGGTTATTTACTCTTTCGGATAATAGAAAGACTAGGGGGCACTCCATGAAGTTAGCATTTGGCACATTTAAAACTAATTGGAGAAAGTTCTTTTTTACTCAACGCACAATTAAACTCTGGAATTTGTTGCCAGAGGATGTGGTTAGTGCAGTTAGTATTGCTGTGTTTAAAAAAGGATTGGATAAGTTCTTGAAGGAGAAGTCCATTACCTGCTATTAATTAAGTTGACTTAGAAAATAGCCACTGCTATTACTAGCAATGGTAACATGGAATAGACTTAGTTTTTGGGTACTTGCCAGGCTCTTATGGCCTGGATTGGCCACTGTTGGAAACAGGTTGCTGGGCTTGATGGACCCTTGGTCTGACCCATTATGGCATGTTCTTATGTTCTTAGGTTGCGGTAAGGGCTTTGGGCGTCCGGGTGGGGCACGAGGTTTAGGGTGGGAATTACAGGGAGTGGAGTGATGGGGGTGATGGTGGGAGCGGGTGGAAAGTGCTTGATAGAGTATTTTGGAACAACCTGGGGTGGGGGTCAACGATTGGCTTGAAAGCCATACAGCTTTTTTCATTTTGTGGGGAATCTTGGGAGTGGGAGTGGGAATGGGATTGGTACATCAGATGCAAGTTTGACATCGCTTGGGTGGGGGCTTCTCAGTTTAACTTTTTATGTGTATGCAGGGGAACACTTAAATGACTACATGTCTAGATAACTCTGAAACTAACCGGTGATATTCAAACATAGCATGTTAGGTTTCAACTTTATCCGGCTAGGAACTTTATTTGCAGAGGGATATTTAGCCTGATGAATATCCCTGATATCTTATCCGGCTAACTTTAGCCATTTTTCCATTTCTTTGAATATTGGCCTCATAGAATATCATAGCAGAAAGACTTAAAGGTCCATCTGGCTTGCACATTTTTCCTTTCAAATGCAATATACTTTCTACTCCGCATTCACTCTTCCTATCCAAAAGCTAAGGAGCTTGCTTGATGTTTTATTGAATTCTCATCGAATACTAAATTACGCATATTTATTATCAGTATGGAATTCTCTCATTTTGTGCCTTTAGCAAAATTGTGTAGGCTCCATCTGGTAGAAAATATCAAATCATAAAAACCCACAGGGAACATGTGAAAGCCCCGAATTGACCAACCGACTCTTAATTACTAAAGCAGCACCAAGGTGGCAGAAAATCAAGTTGCAGCGATCGAGTCAGAGATTATGCTTTGCTAGGGTTTTTCTCCTTCTATAGTACTCTCTTCAACTGCACTTGCACTTTCAATGACAGGAGAGGCCCTGCCCTTTCTGTTGGTGTTATTGGCCATGACCTTCTTCATTACTAAAGCCTCACCAAGTCAATGTAGTGTCACCAGCACATGGTCGAAGGAGTGCACCAAAGGGGCGTGCCTCTTGGTGCATATGTTGGGGTGGGTGGGTAGCGAGTGGTGCGGTGGGATTTTAGAAGTATATGAAATAAAGCACTGCTGAGGAGATTGGCTGTCGTTGCCTTGGAAATTGTGCTGGACCACCTGTAAGAAGAATGGAAATCCTAGCTATCATCAGAAGGGACTGTGAGTCTCAGGTAGGAGCAGTTTTTAAAAATTTCCCCATGAAAGAGTAGATATCTTGTGGATTCCTTCCTGGTGTATGAAATTCTTGTGGTCATCTTGGAACCTACTAAACCATACGCCTTGTAAGCAAGTGTGACCCCGATACCGACAGGGGTCACATTCCCAGCCTTGGGATGCTCTGGGACCACTCTCCCAAGGTGGGGGAAAATATCTCCTGGACCGTAGGCTGGGGTAAAAGATAACCTGCAGGACCAGAACTGGGCCGAGGACACTCCCATGCAATATATAACTGTCCAATCAGTAGGTGTGCCCCAATATAAAAATAGTTTACTGCAGTTGTTTCAGAGTAAAACATGGTGAAACAGCACAAGAAATAACAGCAAGAATAGAAATCACAGTCTCTAATCAGGTTTTTCCTCATTATAGGAAAAAAATACTTCTTTCTCTCAGCGCAGTTTATTTTTTGGCTTACCCTGGCCCTCTTTTCCTTTCCATGCCCTGATCAGCTCAAGGAAGGAATCCCTGTGATTCTGCAGTCAGGAACCCACCAAGCCTCGTAGCAAGTTCCTGCTGGCCCAGTTTGCCTCCTGGTCCAAGCAAGTTCTCACCACAGTTAAAGTACTCTTGTTTCTTTACTCTTTGGACACAGCAATCATTTATCTTCATTTGCCTCAAGCTCCTTGAGACAGTGAGAGAGCATCTCTGCTTGATCTCCTGCTTCTCCCTTTCTGAAACCCTGGGAGAGGATCACAGCTACATTTTGCTTCTTCCTCTGTGACAATGGAGAAGCCCCAGACCAATTATAGTCAGGGTTTTTGACAGACCCCACTGTCTGTCAAAAAGTGTGAGCAATACCCTCTGAGCAAAGGATTATCTGCAGTCTCTGGAACCTTCTCACATTACTTCACTGCCACCCTTCAGACTTCCATTAGGAGGGAAATCGCCACTTTAATCACAACATATCCGGTAAATATTAAATCTTATACACTCTGTGGCATAGGGCTGCCACACAAGTAAGCTCTCAGAGGCCTGGATTTATCAAAATGCGATACGTATCGCATGCGATAGCAAAAGGGGCGTGTTGTTTGCTAAGAAATGCGCTAACACCTTACTGCCCCGTAACGCAAGCTATCACACGGCTTAACACCACTAAAAACGTTGTAGCTAAAATTGGCGTTAAAGCCGTGCGATAGGACTTCGCAAAATTGTAAACCTAGCTCACTCCCATCCCTAACTCCTCCTCTTTTTCGGATTTGCATCGCACCATACGATATGGTGCTATCGCATGAGTTAAAGGCGTTTTCGCATGCGTTAATGGGGCTTTTCGCATGCGATAAGCCCTTAATGCATGCGAAAATGCCTTAGCACATTTTGATAAATAAGGGGGAGAGTTTCGTGATATCTGTACAACATAAGGTTATGGAAGCAGATGTTAGGTTGTGCTCTTGTGAATGCTCGCTGTGTAAAAAACAAAGCCAAAATTTTGTCCGATATTTTGGAAGAACATAAATGAGAGTCTGAATTACTGAAACGTGGCTATGCTCACAAGATAGGATGATTTTAAATCAGTTATGCCCTTTGGCTTATTCTACATGCCATGTGGCATAAGAAGGCTAAAAAGGAGGTGGATAATTGTGATCAGTAGAGAAACTTTTAGGGTCATTCAAAACTTCGATTCATCAGGTCCCAGGAGAAGAATGCATTTTGGATAGACTTAGTGGGTTACGTAACCTAGGTGTTCTTCTTATTTACCAGGCTACTACTATAACTATTGTGGTTTTTGATGAAATCCTGGGTTTAATACCTGAAATGTCATTGATTAGTTAGTGCTAATGTTGGGATTAACCCAGGTGTTGGATACCCATCCACCAAGCTGGTCATAGGCTGGATTTAATAGTATATATTACTGCAGTAGGGATACTATTTTCTCTATTCAGGTGATATGTGCTTTGCATGTTGCATTGTCTGATTATTTTTTGGTCAAATTTCAGCTACTGAGCCCATATAATAATAGGGATCTTGAAATATTTTCTAAATTAATTTTTCTGAGATCTGTGTTGGTCTCAGAGAAATTTTCTGAAATTCTGGGATTCACCCATTAGAATACACTAATCAAGGTATTGTAGAATTGGCTGGATTACAAAAGGCTGAAATGTGCCAGGCGTTTGATACATTGAAACCCCCATCAGCCGTCTCTTCTCCAAGCTGAACAGCCCTATCCTTTCCTTTAGAACCATCTAATAAAGTACGAATCCGTTTGCACAACATTTTTAGGGAAAGATTTTTAAGTTCACTAAAAAATCTGATTCTTCTTCAGGGTCGGTTTTAAAATTAGTAAAAGATTTGTTTGGGACTATGAATGAGGTTGGTTCAGCTGTTTTTAACTTAAATAGCTGGTCTGAGTTTGCTATGAAAGCTAGTGTTGGGTACAGGAGTTAGCTAAACTGAAGCCTACACACTAGGAAGTTGATCCCTCCTTCTGTTTTGATAAAAAGAGCAGAAAATTAACTAATGTGCCAGACTGGTACATCTGGCAAATCCTTCTCTGTGAGAAGACAATTTCTCACAGCAATTTAAGTAAACGTTTATCTGTCCTCTGATTTAAAAAGCCAGATTGGATCCTCAACAGAAAGAGAATTATAGACCAATCTCTATCTTGCTTTATATCGGCAAGTTAGTGGAAAAAAGTAGTTGCACTACAGTTTTTGGATTGTTTTATCTGAGAGGACATTGTTAAATACTTACCTGTCAGGCTTTTGGGCCTGTTGTGATATAGAGACATTGCTGGCCTCCCTTTTTGATGACCTAAATTGATTGACATCTCAGCCGCATTTGACACCGTCAACCAGGAAACATTATTAAACAGGCTAAGTGAAATCAGCCTATGCAAATCCACACTCAAATGGTTTAAATCATACCTTATCAGGCAGATCCTACAAAGTCAAACTAAATGTATCAGAATTCAAACAAATCCCCCGTCCACACGGCATCCCTCAAGGCTCATCCCTCTCATCCACCCTTTTCAATATTTACATGCTGCCCCTCTGCACATTCCTTTCTGAATTAGGCCTATCCTATTTCGTCTACGCAGACGACGTTCAAATTCTGCTGTCCCTAAAAGAGACCCTTGAGAACACCCTAAAACTCTGGGACACCCATCTACAAGAGATAACACAACTACTCTCACAAATGTCCCTCTCCCTCAACTATAAGAAAACTGAAATTCTATACATAACAAACAAAGCCATCACAATACTCAGCCATAACCACACAGCATCCCAGCTGGAGAATCAAATAGTTCCCACAGTCAAAGACCTAGGCATTGTCCTAGATGGTGAACTAAATCTTAAAAACACATCAACACAATAATAAAAGATGGATTCTTCAAACTTCAGATCCTAAAAAAAATCAAACCGCTTCTTTACACCCATGACTACCGGACAGTCCTCCAAGCACCTCTATTCTCCAAGCTCAACTACTACAACACCCTCCTTTTGGGCCCCCCGTCCGCTTCCCTCAGACCATTGCAGTTATTACAGAAAGCAGCGGCAAGATCACTTATAAACAGCAAAAGATCTGATCAGATCTCACCGATCCTCAAAAACCTACACTAGCTACCTATACCATACAGAATACAATATAAAGCCCTAACTCTCATTCACAAAGCCCTCTACACTGACAAGTTTGACTGGCTGAATGCATCCCTCCATTTTTACATCCCCCAAAAGACCCTCTGATCCACTAACACCGGATTACTTCCAATACCTTCACCGAAAACGACACACCTGATCACAATACAAGAACGCGCTCTTTCTGTGGCAGGACCCTCCCTCAGGACAACTTACCTACACAACTAAGATTGGATTCTACGACGCAATCCTTCAAAAGAAACCTCAAAACATGGCTCTTTCTAAAAGCCTTTCCTTCAGCTACCTAAGACCCATCCACCACGTGCACTAAGAAATCATCCCTCCCCCTGCTGATCATCCAGTAACCCACCTCACCTACCATCCCTCAACTATGCCTCAAGCAGCATAGTGTGTCCCGTTTATTCCTAATTTCTATTGACGCTAGTTTATCATCATAATAATTTCATCTAGACCAAGCACCCCATAGATCCCCTTGATACTCTATAAATATGAATATATACATATTAATTACCACTCCTAAAGCCACCTTTATGTCGTTAATGTTGTCTACTGTTCTATTCTAACTTATTCCAATTCAGACAGTAAGATCCAATGTTGTGCTCTTGTTCTATGTTGTTATTCTAAGTTATACTATAAGAAACAATGTTACTCTCTTGTTCGATTCTAAGTTAAGCTAAGTCAAGCTGTAAGAAATAATATTGCCCCTTGTTTCATCCTAAGTTGTATTGTTAGAAATAATATGAAATTTCATTGTAACTCAGAAGCCAACGTCTTCTTAGAACCTCAGTTTCACTGTAAAGTGATGTGATATTTCAGATTGAATGTCGGTATATAAAAACAAATAAATACATAAATAACTGTATGGATAGAGGAGGAAGTACAGTGTAAGTTTTTTGGACCTCTCTTCTGCCTTTGACATGATCACTCATGAACTATTGATTGGGGGGGCGGGGGGGCAGTGTCCAAATTCCTGTTCTGAGCTGGGGGAAAGGGAATTTGAGTGGTAGATTACAGAAAATGATTATTGGAAATTGCTGTTCTTAACCCTGAGAGCAGTCATGTGATGTTCCCCAAGGGTCCATATTTAACCTGTATATTGGACCACTCTGTGAAAATTTTCAATGATCACAGATGAGTTATCATCTCTTTGCAGTTGATGTACAGGTTTGGTTTCCATACCAGAGTTTAGATCCAACTAGTGGCTCCATGGATAGGTAGATCAGATCCTCCAGAGGGCTTGTGTATTTTGTTAGCTGGTTGTCACCTCTCTATCTGTAGATTAGCAAAAAATTTAGGGGTGATGTTAGATTATAAAGAAACCATGGGGAATTATAGTGCATCAGTAACAAAGTCTGTGTATGGCATTTTATGGCTGGTTTGGAACAAAGACTTAACATAGACTGCAGTAGCTCTTCTTATGCAAAAATTAGACTACTGTAATGCTATTTTGGTGGGCTTAACAAAAAACTCTAAAAACAGCTTAAAATGCAAAATACAGCAGCCAGGATCTTAGCAAGTTTAAGAGTCAGGGATTCTGTTTCTTATGTTTGAAAAGGTTATATTGGCTTCCTTTTCAAGCCAGGATTTTATTTAACATTGATACCTTAACATTTAAAGTCCTTCATGAACTAGCAGCAGATTATCTTCAGGAGAAATTGTGTAAATGCAATCCAAACCATCAGTTTAGATCATCTCATTAGAATTTACTGCTTGTTTCAAGCAAAACAGAAATCTGGCTAAGTCACATGGTGGAATGTGCATTTTTTCATAATTGTACCTAGGTTATGGAATAATCTGCTGATGATCTACAATTGCAACTGTTGGGTTTGTGGTATATTGTGGACCCTTGGTCGTTGTGGCGATGACTCCTCCCACGGGGAGAAGCCCCTTGGGGAACCACAACGATAGGCTAAACTCAATAGGCAGACACTGAGGAAGAAAAGCTTTATTATACTGCTGTAGAAGATGATGATACTTGTCCAAGGATAGGACAATCCTGTAGAACAATGATATTGTAGAGAAGCTCCAGATAATCTCTGTGGAGGATAGTCTCACCCAGATGTAGCGAAGGTCCGGTAGTATTCCGCAGAGTGGGATAACCCGTGAACTTGCAGGGTGGAAGAGGGGAGCTGGAGCGTAGTGGTAGTCACACAGAGACAGCGCTGATAAGATGATCTCACCCAGATGTAGCAAAGGTCCGGTAGTGTTCCGCTTGAGCGGGATAACCCGTGAACCTGAAGAGTGGAAGAAGAGAGCTGAGCGTAGAGGTATTCACACGATGGCAGCACTGGAACTAGTTGGTAGATGAAGGTAGGGACCCAAGGTCTGAGGTATAGGATAACCTGAGCAGGACTAGGCCCTCGAGGAGTGAGTACCTAGAAGCACCGAGGGTTCCTGAAAAAGAGCAGACAGAACCCCCAAGGAGCAGGTGTCCCGGATGAAGGTAGAGTTCCCAATAAGGCAAGGAAGAATCGAGAGGCCCCAGAGCCGTGGGTACCTAGAGCTTCTGTTGGAGCGAGAATCCAAGCGGACAGCTTGGAAGCGGTCAGAGTAGCTAAAGCGAAGTCTTTGCTAACTCGTTGAATGGGAGCGGAGTGGAGGTTTAAATACCCGGAGGTAGTGACATCATGCAGTGGGGACGCCCCCGAAGTTTCCGCCATGACGTGGTTAAAGGTGACGTAGTCGTGCGCGCACGCCCTAGAGGCCTCAGGAAAAAGCATGGTAGACAGGGACGCCCATGCTGGCTTGGAGACGCTGAGGGTTTTGGCAGGCAGCAGCGGAGGTAGCCATCTTCCCTAAGGAAGGAGAGAAGGGAAGAAGAGAGGTGAGGCAGAGAGGTCGCAGCCATCTGCGTCCAACGGACGCAACAGCAACAGCAACAGCAACAAGATTATGTAGCCTTCAGGAAAGATATTAAAACCTGGTTGTTTAGGGAATGTTATCACTGAGATATGAGTGATAAAGTAGCCACTGTGAGGATTTCGATGTTTGGTATGACCCTATTGTAAATGGGTTAAGAGAGGTAATATTTTATTTGTAGGTTTGGCTGGGTTGTAGTGAAATAGTTTGTGGGACAATGATGTTCTTGATTTTATGATTTTTTGTAGGGAAGGTTATAGAAAAAATGATATAGGAGTTACAAGGTATATTATTTTATCTGTGTATTGTAATAAATTGTGAGATAGTGCTTTGTAGGTATGCAGTTATGAATTGGCTATAGTAAGATGAGGATGATTTGATGTTAATATAATGTATTGTTGTCATGGATGTTTTATATTCTTTAATATATTGTTATAATGTAAATCACTTTGAGTTATTAGTAAGAGAAGGTAATATATATAAATAAATAAGTACATACATAAATAGAAATTAAATAAATGATTCAGGGTACCTGGGCAGCCTGATAACTCTTACTTGCTCTAGACATCTGTGGAATGATCCTTGACTGTTTAAGTCTGAACTTAAAGAAAGTTAAGACTTAAAGAAAGTTAAACTTAAAGAAGACTTTAAGTCTTAACTTAAAGTTAAGACTTAAAGTTAAGACTTAAAGAAAGTTAAACTTAAAGAAAGTAAGACGGAAAGTTCTAAGGATTTCTATGGAATTTTCTGTTCAGCCTTTAATCACTTGCCTCTCTTTGCTTAACAGAAGCGTTCCAGAAGTGCTTCTTCCAGCAGGTCTGAGAGATCTGGCAGTCGGCCAAATTCTGTCGCTGTCAGGAGAGTGCTCTACAAAGTGATTGTGAAGACAGGAAGTAGAAAAGGAGCAGGAACTGACGCACGGGTAAGAACTTTCACTCGTACTGGAGGTACTTGATGGATCACATCAACTTCCGAGGAACACCGAAGGGCGAAGGCAACCTCCATGAAGTCATAGCTAGGTTCTAGTATGATAAGCTCTTCATCCTTTACCTCTGCATTCTTTAAACATATTCTGATATTTTACCCTCTTTGGGCTTATGTGATAAATATAAACCACTAGATTGTCTCATTTAATTTACAAAAATTATCAAAATTAGTCAATAATATAACCCTGTGTACAATTAGCTGTCCTTAATTTTTAAAAAAATTTTATTCAGGGAACATAACATGCCAAAAGCTCTCTTGGAAAAAAGACAATGATAGCAGCAGACTATCCTTCTCCTCTCCCTAAACCACCTATGAAAGATGAAGAATTTAAGCTTCAGGACGTTACAATCATTTTGTTCTTGACTGTGGTTGTATCCTGCTCCTTTGGGCTTGCAGCTCAATTGTCACAGCCCTCCTTTTGGGCACTAAGGTATAAGCCTTTATTTGCAACCACCAGATTTTTTTTTTTTCTATTTTGTATCTCATCTCATCTCAGCCATTACAGAGACAGCCCTCGGTCAGGGGCCGAAAACTATGGCTCCCTCTGGAATGCACCAACATGGACCCTAAGTCTGTCTGCTAGGTACCACTGTTGAGCAAAGGCTTGGGCCTCCCTCGGGAGCTAACAATGCTGCGGTCTGGGGAGCAGAGTCCTGGCTTGGGACCTGAACCGCAATCCTTCACATGACAGCCCACAATACTGCCAGTGAGCCAGCGGGCCAGCCTGGGAAGTCAATCTCATGGAAACTACTTTGACTTTTCCAGTGTTGGAATCCCATAGCCCTTAAAACACATGTGGCCCCTGTTCCACCTGCTGGTCGGCAGCAGGGGCTCACTTGGGATTTCAGGAGCCAGTTTGGGGGTTCTTTTCTAACAGGGAGGAAAGGAGAAGTCTTTCAGGCCCGCAGGCTTGTGAGGATGTCTTCTACTATTTTCCTATAGGAATAACACACTACCACATAGTACCGTGCTGTCCAAAAATAAATCCTTTTACTGGATTATTTGATGCAGTTGAATAACATGGCAAACACTTCAGTACACGTGTGTCTAGTGCAATCCATACAGACATCAGAAAATTCAAACGGCACACAGTGGGTAGTTACATATTTACAGAAATCCTTTGCACTAGGAAATCCTTCCCTCAGACTCCTTCAAGGTGTAATTTTTAGAGATTTCTTTCACCTTAGGACTTTCCCTGTATTAGTACCTGATTGATAATATGTCAACCTCTGTAGTTCAGTAGATGAAACTGGGCAAATCCTCCTGAATCGTTACATATGAGCTCCACCTGACTCTTCTGAAGAGAAGCTCTGAAGCAGGATTCCTAGCTTGGCAGTCCTTCCACTGACTCCAGCCTGAAACTCTACTCTTAAAACTTAAGAGTATGGAGAATGGGACTAAATGCAGACTTTTTACCTCTTCGTTTCTCCCACTTTCTGGATCATCTTGAACTCCCAAGAACACCAAGATCCTGGGTGCCCCAGTGCTCCTTCCTGGAGCCTCAGCACACTGCTAGGACAGGAGATGGACAAGAAGAATACAAGCCAAAATGGACTCATGAGCTTTATAGAAACACATTCCCCACTCCATACCTCCCATTGGGGTGTGTCTCTAAACCAGTGTTTCCCAACCGCTTATCGGCAGCTGTTCCTGCTTTCTCTCTGCTGGCTCTCTGCAATGGAAACTGCATGGGGCTCTGTAGGCTTGTGAGACTTGCTGGTCCTGTGCAATTCGGATTGCAGAGGGAGGCTGGCAAAGGTGGAAGGAGCAGCACTAGGTAAGCCTGCTCCTAGACTTCTGCTGTTCAGGGATTGGGGGGTGGGGTGGGGAAAGGGACAGCTGAATGTGCCACCGTGTGTGGAGAGAGAGAGAGAGAGAAATAAAGTTGATGCCAGGAGATGGGGGAGAGGGAAGATGATGATACTAGGGAGAGAGGTTGAGGGAAGGTGATGCCAGGGGGGGTGAAAGGAAAGAGAAGAGAAGGTGATGATCGGGGGATTATGATGATGATGGTGGTGGGGGAGAGGAGTGGAGAGGGAAGGTGATGATGTCAGGGGGGTGAGGGAGAGGGAAAATGATGATGATACCAGGAAGTGAGGGAGAGGGTAGGTATTCCAGGGGGTGGAGAGAAAGGGAAGAGAGAGTAAGGGACACTTTTTGGGTCACCTTTACACATAGTCTTGTTTATTTCTAATAATGCTACTGTAAATTAGAGATGTGAATCGTGTGATTGATCGTCTTAACGATCAATTTCGGCTGGGAGGGGGAGGGAATCGGATCGTCGCAGTTTGGGTTTTTTTAAATATCGTGTAAATCGTGTAAATCGAAAACCGGCACACTAAAACATCCCTAAAACCCACCCCGACCCTTTAAAATAAATCCCCCACCCTCCCAAACCCCCCCAAAATGCCTTAAATTACCTGGGGTCCAGAGGAAGGGTCCCGGTGTGATCTTTCACTCTTGGACCTCCGTGCGTTGTAGAAATGGCGCCGGCGCTACGTTTGACCTGTCATATGACAGGGCAAAGATAGCGCCGGCGCCATTTTGTTTTTTTGTCCCCCGACGGCAGGAGCATAGGAGATCGCTCCCGGACCCCCAGGGACTTTTGGCCAGCTTGGGGGGGCCTCCTGACCCCCACAAGACTTGCCAAAAGTCCAGCGGGAGTCCGGAACGACCTCCTGCAGTCGAATCGTTTTTCCGTACGGAAAATGGCGCCGGCCATATGGCGCCGGCGCCGGCCATATGGCCGGCGCCGGCTACCTTTGCTCTGTCATATGACAGGGCAAAGGTAATGCCGGCGCCATTTCTACAACACATGGAGGTCCGAGAGTGAAAGATCACACCGGGACCCTTCCTCTGGACCCCAGGTAATTTAAGGCATTTTGGGGGGGTTTGGGAGGGTGGGGGATTTATTTTAAAGGGTCGGGGTGGGTTTTAGGGTTGTTTTAGTGTGCCGGTTTTCCCGCCCTCCCCCTTCCCCCGATTTACGATTTTTTGATGATAAATCGGGGGAATTGTTATTGTATCGCGGCTCTAACGATTTTTGACGATTTAAAATATATCAGACGATATTTTAAATCGTCAAAAAACGATTCACATCCCTACTGTAAATAGAACATTTAACCAATGTCCCAGTTCTGTTGAGGGGAAGTTTTCTTTTAGTACAGAGCTGTAGGTTTTTTGGGTTATCAGAAAGTCAGGAAACCAGAAGCAAAGTTTGGTCCATTTTAAGTTTGACATCAGCAATCCAAAGAAGCAAACACCTCTCTGGTCTGGTAGTGATTGACGTATTCTGTAAAACCACAGAGCAAAAGGGGGGGTTTGGAGAGCAATGGCAGAAAAGGCCCCAACGTCCTCTCGTTCTCTTAGTTTTGGTTCTTTCTGGTTTTAGAAGATTATGGATTTATTGTGTTTTATTATCTGTTTTGTTCTTGTATTTTTGTTGTATTCCCTCCTCCCCTGTATTCAGTTTCCCACCCCCGCCTCCTCCCAGTTACCCCTCCCCTATATTACCTCCCATTTCCACCCGCACCCCTACCTTCCTCCTCCTCCCCTACATATTTCTCCACTCTTTGTAAATTTTTTGTATTTTTCTCCCTCGCCTACTTGTACATATCTTCCCCCTCCCTATAATGTATTCCCCCCTACATTTTGATTGTATTTTGTTAAGTTCGCCTCAGTCTCTTTTATTGTAAATCGTTTAGTTCACTGCATATTGTTTTCTGTAACCTGTTAAGTTTGCTGTAAGCCAATATGATGTACCCATGAATACCAGTATAAAAAAAGCACTTACATAAATAAATAAATACATACATACATACATACATACATCTTATACATTTCATTGTTCTATCTTAATTTGCAAATGTATTGCACTTTGCAGAGTCTCAAGATTACCAAATCTGAATACATACATTAAAACTGGAATACAGGAAGTGCTGGGGAGTTTTTGCAGGCGTAATATGAGCCCTATTACTGATGAACAAAACAGATTTGGAGATGGTGCTTGCCCTCACTCATAGCATAATGGGGTTTGCACAGGTCTAGCTGGCTCCCCTGTGTCAGATGAAGCGACATCAGTCTGGATTCATGTCAGCTGTACTTTAATTTTAAAACTCTATTCAGACAATGTTCCTCGTTTATTTTCTAGGTGTTCTTTCAAATGAAAGGTTCAAAAGGAAAGCTCAACAAGACGCGCCTTTGTAAGAAATCAAGCTCTGACTTTTCTGGCAAAACTGCTGCTTTCATATTCAGCAAAGAGTCGATTCATAATTTTAAGGTCTATGGTCCGGAAATCGGAGACATCAAAAGCATCACACTTGAGGTAACCTCCCTTCTCCTTTTCTTTTCTTTTTTTTGGTTTCCCACCTCTAAATTAGTATGTGTAGGATATACACAAAACAAACAAACATTGTTTGTGCTTTGGATGGGTAAACGGCTGCACATTTTGTACTGAACATCCTACAGGATAGTATTTAATACAAGGGAAAGTGAAGCAGTAAGACCAAAATATGGCTCATTATGTTTTGAAGAGGTAACCATTCGTGTTAGATGTGAATCTGTGCCTGGGATCTTTCTCAGGATTTTGGAGATTTGGAAGTTAGGAAAGAGGGACCGGGTTAGACTGCATCTAGTGACCCGAGTCTCACAGAGACATGCCAGCGTCTGAACTCCAGAGGGCTATTTTGCCCTTTCCCTCCCAGCCTCATCCGTGCTCCCCTGCTGTGAAAACTGAGTCATAAAAAGAGTAGGTTAAAAAAAAATGGATTGGAAACTTGGGGCTTACACAGTGAAATTTGAGGTAGTTCTGCAGTTATGTATCTAACAGATACCAATCGTTCAGTGGTCATTGATCTAACCATTGCGATGAGCTAGCGTATTACTTCCAACAGCAGCTCATGCTTTCTGTTCCACCCTTAACCTGAAGCCTGATGAGGAGTGTCTAGACTTTCCATAGTTTGCCCTGCACCGTGTATTTTGGGCACATGTTGTCATCAGTTATTACAAATTTGGCACTGGCACTAGAATATATTGTGCCATGGCACGTTATGACATGTCTGGTAAATTACTGGCAAATAACAAGTAAGGTAGCTCAAACCACTTTGTACCAAATTAGATTATTCAGATCAGTGTATTGTTGAAACTGTTGTTGAAACTATCTCAGTTAATGGTGATGGTGGGTTAGTAGTCCATAGTCTCATCAGTGCAATAACCATTGTAACATGCAGCTGCTGTAATCAGAATCAGTCATTACCGCTCCGGCTGTCCGGCTGCATCTCGGGTTCCGTTAGACATCACACACCAAACCTCTCTGTTCTGTCTCGTTTTTCTCCACAAAGCATGATGGCCTAGAAAAGCAGCAGGCCTGGTACGTAGAGGAGATCACTGTAACCAACACAAAGAAGGAGAAGAGCTGGCACTTTCCTTGCCGAAGCTGGCTCTCGCTGTACCACACGGACTGTCAGCTCAGCCGCACTTTCGCACCTGGGAGCAAAACTGCAGCGCCTGAGCTCAGCAGGAGCCTTGACCACACTGGTGAGTCCCTGCGATACACCTTCCTAGCTGCAGACGGTTTGTGCCTGTAGCACCAGGGTGGAACCTGACGTTCTGTACTGCCAACGGGATAAGTGTTCTTAAATGCCTATGTTAACATGACCTCTTATGTTTTTTGTGAGTTACAAAGAACCTTGTTGGTCACAGCACAATGCCAACATTTAATGCCCAGTGTAGAGTTCTGTAGTCTTCATAAAAAAGCACCTGTATTTCTTCACTGGAAAGAGTTAAAATGCAAGGCACTCTTTTGGTAGCATCATTACTAGGAGCCAAGCACAGAGTTGCCAGGTCACCCGGTTCCAGGAGGGAGATTTCTTTTTGTTCCTTCCTTGTTTTGAACGTATATCACAATGCATGGTAGTATTAGTAGCTCCTGATTCCATCCATTGAAATCCACGCTGCAGGTACGAAATGCATCAGGATGTGGGTTGTCAGAAATCCAGGACTGGCCTGAAACCTCCCTCCTGGAACTGAATATCTTGGCACCTTTGCAAGCATTTCAGTGTGAAATCATATAAAAAAAATATGGAATTGATTTTGTCATTGTCGAACACTGGCCTTATGAGTAAGTAGAATTAGGTCAGCTCCTCACATACCCTTTTTACCTGCAGATTTTAGCCCACATTTTCAAAGTGAATTTATGTGCAAAAAATCCACCTTGAAAATGTGTGGGCGTGTGTGGAACCAGTGCCGACATATATGCACAAAGTTACACCTGGCTTTGCCCTATTTCCTGCATGGCGATGCAGGTTTGAGTTCCGGATTGATTTATCTATGAAAAGCGGGACTGCAGCTCCATGCATACAATGGTGTAAAACCAGGAGTGGCTCAGTTTGTCCTACTTGATTTGGAGCTATATGGTTACTCTACCTGCCATGGGCACTGGCCATTCATTCACAGAAGAGACTGGAGGTTATTTAGAAAACCAAAAATTTTTACTGTGAACACCAGCATTCACAATACAGCTTGGTTCTGGCATTTTCTCCCAATAATTCTCTTCTTTACTTTTAGTTTCTTTCCCACCATGCCACCTAGTGGTGGCTCTTTGTAACAGTATCCACTTGCATGTTAACTCTTTATCATGACACTGCTTATAAGATTCTGATGGCTCTCTTGGATTTTACCCTCTAATGGGTTTCTTTTTCCTTTTGGTGAATTTTCTTGTCTTTTCTAAGTTTTTATTTTTTGCTTAATTTGCTCTTGTTACTTTCAGTCTTGAATTATGTAGCATGAGTGTGTTTTCATGTTGTCTATAATCCAGGAATTCACTTCTTGCTACTTTTGTTTTATTTATTTATTTATTTATATGAAATCATTTCTATACCATCGTTCAGTTAATTACCATCACAACGGTTTACAGTAAGGCACATAAATTAATGTTGATAAGTGTATAGGTTCATATAATTTAAACAGGTGCCATAAAGATTCGGTTACATAAATTTATGATAAATACTATTTGGTGAGTGTGATATATCTTGTCCTTTTATACCTGTATCATTTTAATTACAAGTATAATTTTATAACTATATTTTCCTTTTATGTTAGCAGTGAGATAAAATAAAAAATGCGCACATACTTGGTTATGTGCTGTGTGTGGATGTTCTACTGCCCGCTCCCTTCCTTTCTATTTTCTATTCTCCATTCTCTTTGCGATAAGCTTGTTTAAAAAGCCAGGTTTTTAAACTTTTTTTAAATGTTTTGATGTCTCTGTAATCTGATCTCTAGTGGCATGGTGTTCCATAGTATATGTCCTGCTAATGCTAATGCCCTTTCTCTCACTTGGGTTAGTCTTGCTGTTCTGACAGAAGGGACAGTTAGGAGTGCTTTGTTGGCTGATCTCAGGTTTCTATGAGGGACAAGTACACGTAGTGCTGTGTTCAGCCATTCTGCTTTTTCATTATGTATTAATTTGTGTATGGTGTTTTGTACTGTATTCTGTGCTCAATGGGTAACCAGTGTAATTCAGCTAGGATTTCAGTAATGTGGTCTCTTTTTCTTTTACCAGTTAGAATTTTTGCTGCAGTATTTTGTAGTATTTGGAGTAGTCTTAGCGTTGTGTATGGTAATCCTAATAGCAGGGCGTTACAGTAGTCAGTGCTTGCAAATATTAAAGCTTGTAGCACTGATCGAAAGTTAGTAGGTGCTAGTAATGGTTTTAATCTCCTGAGAACCTTGAGCTTTGCATAGCCTTACTTTTAACAATATGTGTTGTTTCATGCTGAGTTCCTTGTTTATTATTACTCCGAGGTTCCGTACTTTCTCTGCTAGTTCTATTTTCTGGTTGTTTTTAAGCATAATTGGGTTTTGAATGACCTCTATTCTTTCATGCTAAATGTAGAAATTCTGTTTTTTTTATGTTAATAACTAGCTCCATTTGGTTTAGTAGCGGTTTGATAATATCTAGGTACATGTTAGCTAGGTTTAATGTTTTTTCAATTGTTTCGTTGACTGGTAGGATTAGTTGAATGTCATCAGCATATATGTAATGTATGATGCCAGACCTGCCAGTAGGTGGCACAAAGGCAGTAGGTATATGTTAAAGAGTGTTGCGGACAAGGCTGATCCCTGTGGTACTCCTGTTTGAAGGTTTATTTTTCTGATATTACATCTTTGATCTGTACTTGAAAATATCTGTTCTTTAGATATGATCTGAACCAGTTAATTGTTTTGCTGTGTAGTCCTATTTTTTCTAGTCTTTTTAATAGTATATCATGATTTACAGTGTCAAAAGCTGATGACAGGTCTAGCATCACTAGAATGTAATGTTTTCCACTATCAAAACCTCTCATGATAGTGAAAGCAGCAGTGTCTCTGTGCTGTAATGTTTACGTAAGCCATGCTGTGATGCATACAGTATATTATTGTTGTCCAAATGTTCAGCTAGTTTTTGTACAGTTGTTTTCAATTAATTTTGCAATTAATGGTAGATTTGACACTGGTCTATAGCTGCTCAGGATAAGTGGGTCACTGTTTTTTTTTTTTTTTAAATAATTGGTTTTATGATTGCCCCTTTTAGTATATCTGGCATTGCTCACTCCTCTAGGGATAGGTTTATAATCTTCGCTATTACCGGAGATACTGTGTTGGCTACTTTTTTTATATTCATAGTCGGTAGTATGTCAATTCTATGTGGGGCTGGATTTAACTTTTTTAGCATTGATTCAACTTCTAGTTCCGATATCTCACTAAATGTAGACTAATGTGTAACATCTCTTTTTTGCATTTTAATTTCTTGCTTAGTTGTGTTTGGGATTTTGGCTTTTAGGTTCGCAATTTTATCATTGAAGAAATTTGCTATTTCATTACACCTATTTTCTGGTAGGTCTTGGGGAGATTCTGATTTGTCATTGGTGAGCTTTTTTACTATGGTAAATAAGGTTCTTGGGTTATTTGCAAACTTTTCTATTTTAGAGCTGAAGTATTGTTTTTTTTGCATAAAAAATTACTTGTTTGTTGTAGCCTAGGTATTTTCTGAATTTAGTTAAGTTTTCGGTTGTTTTCTCTTTGCTCCATTCTTTTTCTTTTTTCCTAAGATTTCTTTTGACTTCCTTCTTTTCACTATGCCAGGGATTTATTTGTTTGGGTTCTTTGATGCGTATAAATTTTACGGGGTTTATCTCATCTGCTAGTTTGTTGGTTGTTTGCACCCATGCTGTTATTGCGGAACAGCAGTCATTATAGTCAAGTTCAGTTAGCTTTTCTTCTAATTTGTCTTTTAGCTTTTCTATGTTATAAGGCGGACGATACTTACATTCTATGGGTTCTTTTGTTTGTTTCACTTGCAGTCCAAGATATTTAATGGAAGATTGTATGAAGAAGTGATCTGACCAAGGAATTTGTGTGTAGTCTGTTTTAATATGTTCTAAGTAGTTGTGGTTGATAAATGATAGGTCAAGAGTGTCCTGCTTTGTGCGTGGGTTTATCAGTAGTTAGAGTGAATCCTAATGCTGTCATTATATCCATTAGTGTTTGGCAGGTATTTGATAGGGGGTTTGCGTCCATGTGAAGGTTAAAGTCTCCTAGCACAATGGTAGGTTTTGAAGTATTTAGGTGTGTTGTTAGAAATTCAATCAGTGGGGATATGTTTAGTTCTAGGAGGCTTGGTGGACAGTATATGAGGAATATTTGTATATTATTAGTTTCAAAAAAACTGTGAGCAAACTTGCCTGTCACTTTTTTCCTGCTGTGAAACAGCAGCAGTTTTAGACACAGGTTTAAATGTGGATCCCTAAAGGCTAGAGGATGGGAATAAATAAAAATGCTTAACCGGCACGGAGCGGCAGTTACTACCCTTAACAGAAATGTAGGGGTAACCTGCACGAAGCAGTGGTGACTGCCTTGGGGGGCTTGCTAGGCAGACAGATTGGACCATTTTGGTCTTTTTCTGCCTCACCATCCTTCACAACTTCCTACATAAACACAATCACACCTGGCTCGATGAAATGCCTCATTACCGCTCCTCCGACCGCCCCACAAGAACAATCCATTCAGGCACTCTCCACATCCCACCCCTCAAAGCAGCGCATTCAACTCACACCAGAGGGAGAGCCTTCGCCGTTGCTGGCCCCACCCTCTGGAACTCCCTCCCCACCCTCTTACGCCAAGAGACATCCTTTCACAACTTCAAGAAAGGAGTCAAGACATGGCTCTTCCGACAGGCCTACCCCGACACAAACCAAAACTAATTTCTCCCCCCTCAGCTCCCCCTGCTCGACCTTATACCCCCTGCTCCCCCCTCAGTTTTCCTCCCTACTCGGCCTTCCACCTTTCACCCTCCCCCTTTCGCCCGACTTTTCCCTCTCCTCCTCCCCCCCAGCCTCTCCCCTCGATTCCTTGTCACCTGGCCAACTCCCTACCCCTCAGCATTTCCCCCTTCCCGCTACTCCTCCTTTGTACCCTTTGAAGAATTTATTTCCCAGTGATTCCCAGTGATTACCGCCTTTCAACCCTTCCGTATTTCTACGTAGTTAAGAGATCCTTGTATATAAATCACCTATACATAGCTTCCTCATCTCTATTTTCATTTTCTCCTTTTTACTTCCTTTGAACTATGCCTTTCTCCCTTTTACACCTCACCCCCCCCTTTTCCCACTCCCCTCCGAACCCTACCCTACCTCCCTCTCCCCTCGCCCTGCCCCCAGCCTACCCTCCCCCTCCTCTCCCTCCCCTATTCTCCCTTGATTCTCTGCTCCCTTGGTTCATTGTATTTATAGTTTTATAGTTTTATAGTTTTGTTCTTTTTAGTACCTTGTTTTTGTGTTAGTAATATTATATTGTTTTAATGTTATTTTGTTTTACTGTATCTCCCACCTGAGTTCATTGTAAACCGGCATGATGTGCTTCACGAATGTCGGTAAATAAAAGTTAATAAATAAATAAATAAATGTTACTATGTTACTATGTAAATAGTCTGCTTCGGAAGCACAGGCTTTACAATGGGGCTTTAACTTAAACTTTTCTCTGTTTTCTGTTCTTTCTCTTCAAGTTTGTGTGCTTATTATACAGCTTATTTTGTGCACTCCAAAAACCTCAAGGAAGTGTATCTTGTTACCTTAGCAATCTCCAGAGTGATCACAACAAACTCATAACTGCTGTTGACTGCATCAAACAATAAGGAAATGTAACGAACTAGCATTAGCCAATGTTTTGCAGAGATAAACCACTTCATAGAAACATAGAAATGACGGCAGAAGAAGACCAATAGGCCCATCCAGTCTGCCCAGCAAGCTTTCACACTTATTTTCTCATACTTATCTGTTACTCTGACAGCTGAGTTCAGGGCCCTTAGTGGTAACTTTTTTTATTCTAATTTCCTTCCACCCTCGCCATTGATGCAGAGAGCAGTGTTGGAGCTACATCAAAGTGAAGTATAGAGGCTTAATGTTTGAGGGTAGTAACCGTCGTATCGAGCAAGTTATCCCAATGTTTGTATACTCATACTGCTCAGATCAATGTCTTGTTTGATGTTGTCTGGATGTAAATCCTATTTCTTTATTCCCCCCTGCCATTGAAGCAGTGAGCTGCGCTGGATATGCATTCAAAGTGAAGTATCAGGCTTAATTTGTTATGGGTAGTAACTGCTGCAATAAGCAAGCTACTCCCATGCTTATTTGTTTATCCAGACCATGCAATTCAGTCCTTGTTGGTTGTTGTCTGAACTTAAAGCCTCTTTTCTTCATTCCCTCTGATGTTGAAGCAGTGAGCTGCGCTGGATATGCATTCGAAGTGAAGTAACAGGCCTAATTGATTTGGGGAGTAACTGCCGCAACAAACAAGCTACTCCCACGCTTATTTGTTTACCCAGACTGTGCTACCTTGTTGGTTGTTGCCTGAATGCAAATCCTCTTTTCCATATTTCCTCTTGCCATTGAAGCTTAGAGCAATGTTGGATTCGCATTAACCGTGTGAACGTTTATTGAATAAGGGTATTAATCACCAGGTAGTATTTATTTTATTTATTTATTTTTAATTTTTATATACCGAAGTTCTTGTAGGGACTACAAATCAATCCGGTTTACATAAAACGAAGAACTGCTCAACAGAGAGCGGAGCTTTACATGGAACCGAGGAACATATGGAACAGTATAACTGATTGACAATTTAATTTAATTTAAGTAGCCATCAATCCCGCAAGCCATACCCATAGCTCTTCTCTTCATTTCCATCCTCCATGCTTTATCATTCCACAGTGTTTATCCCACACTGCTTTGAAATCCTTCACAGTTTTGGTCTTCACCACTTCCTCCGGAAGGGCGTTCCAGGCATCCACCACCCTCTCCGTGAAGAAATAATTCCTGACATTGGTTCTGAGTCTTCCTCCCTGGAGTTTTAAATCATAACCCTTGGTTCTGCTGATTTTTTTTCCAATGGAAAAGGTTTGTGGTTGACTTTGGATCATTAAAATCTTTAAAAACTTCCTCCCCCCCCCCCAATACCCCCAAGAGTATTAGGCACCCTAGGTAAATCCCCTCACCTGAGATTTTGATAATTAATTTTAACAATCATGATGACTCCCATTGACTCCATTATCACCTTCTCCCAGAATAGTCCTTTACAAACACATAATTAAACATAGTTCTCTGTTGGTTCTGTCACATGTGGTACATATATTAGGAACTCTGGTTGATTCTCAGCTAAACATGGCTAATCAAGGGTCTGCCCTTATTGGGTCCATTTCATTTCATCTTCACGTGGTGAAGCAACTGCACCCACTATTAAATAAGCATGATTTAATGAAATGTTCTCTGAAGAAATCTCATTGCATAGAGGTACTAGACAAGGTTGTCTTTTTCTCCATTACCAAAGCCAGGAGATATATGAGTGATTTGGAGTTGCACGTGCCACGTAGATTTTAAAACACGTGCAGGTACAGGCATATCTCCTGGTACCCTCATAAACATTTTTTCACCTAAAGGGGCAGGGCATGGGCGGGCAGTAACTGCACTATGAAGTCTGCTCGTGTTTACACGCATAAGCGCACGCCGAGGTCCCCTACACGTTTTAAGACTCGGGGCTAATAGGGTAAAAGGGAGGAAGTTAGCTAGGGAGTTTAGGAAGTCCTCTCCTTTACTTGGCCAAACTGGGAACAAACTGGGAAAACAGGTCATTGGATCGGCATACATATCTACTAAAATTCCTTCCACTTATGCGTTCCAGTCTCCATATGCACGCAGATGTGCGTGTTAATATAAAATCGTGTGCACATGTATGTGCGTATAGCTGATTTTATAACAAGCGTGTGTGTTATAAAATCACTGTGTCCATATGCGCACGCCGGTAAACACGAGTAAATGTGGGCCCGTGCATGGGTCTTAAGTTTTACTTCTAAGGTTTTACCGGTTGGGGCATTTATTTGACTCTCATAAATGGGAAGATGCATTTTCGACTGGGCAGGAAGTTCTTTTAAGTACTAGGAGGCGATTATTAGTAAAAACTTATTGCATACCTTAATATATCTCATTTATTGATAGTAACTGAGGAACATTGCAAGCATGGCTTTCTTCTTCCTTGTCTTTGATGGGGAAGATTCACTTATTTAAAATGATTTTGCTACCTAAATGGATTCATGTTGCTCAGTTGAGATATCTGTTAATATGCTGTGGAGGCAATTCCTTTGGCTGAGGAGGAAAGTGTGTATGTCATTACAATCCATGATGAAACCATGATCTTAAAGAGGCTTAGGCTTACCTAATTTAATGTTTTATAATTGAGCAATTAACCTATATCATGTCTGTGATTGGTTAATGTATTCTAATTATTTCACCCCAGCGTCTCATGAGGCTCTTTGATGCATCCCTTAAGTTTAGGATATGCCCTGCATGCTATCTCTGGCAGTGTCCCAGATCAGCTTTAGTCTAGTATTCTAGTTCAACCTTTATTGAAGTCATGGAATTGACTTTGTAAAACACCTTTATCTTCAGTATATAAATTTGCTCTTCTTGCCAATACTGGGAAATTGCGAATTTCCACCAGAACTGTTCTAGGGTATATTTTGTGATTGGCATCATAAAAGGCTACTAGTTGTGTTTCAACTTATAGACTTGCAAGGTAGAGTTGCGAAGATCTTTTACTTTAGATCAGAAGGATTTTTATGGCTACTTACAAGTCAGACACTATATTTGAGGTTTAGATACCCCTTCTTTGGCCAGACGGCAATGGTCTAATGTTTTAATAGTATTTGATATGTTGGAGCCAGAACATCCCTCTTTGTCTGTTCTTCATAAAGGGGTAGATTTTTAAAGAAGCACGCTCGCGTCCATGTGCACGCCGGATTTTGTAATCTGTGAATGTAGGTACGGGCGGCACACGGAAGGGGGGTTAGACTTAAGCAAATTTTGCACGGCATCACATCCCGGCCTTCCCCCAGTTCCCTCCGACCTTTTTTCTTTTGTCTTCCAACTTACTTCAGGGCCCGGCGCGCTGTCCCGGCTTACGAGGCACCAGGACAGCGATCAATGGCCAACACCCCAGACCCATTAGCTGATTGGTCTAATATATTCCCAAATCAGAAGCCCTGCACTTATCTAGAAATAACACTCTCAATATGTTCTGATTGGTCAGTATGAAAGGTATAAAAGGTTCTACACATTACTGGAACTTTGAGTGACTTGGTGATCCTGTTGATTCTCTGCTCCAGTCTGTTCCACCTGCTGATGACAAGGACCTGCAGGGCTCCTCCCTGCAGGTAGCACCAACCTCGTCTCGGTCCAAGGGTCCACACTTGCAAAATGGGGCTGCCTAATCATTTATTGCATGATCTTTACATTATTTAAAACAATTTTGTGAGATTGATTCATGGCTTTAATAGTAGGGAACATATAACTCCCCTTTTAGTGGACCTTCATTGGCTGCCCCTAACTTTTCAATTTCATTGTAATAGGCTTATGCTGATTTTTAGAGCTATTCATCCCTGTTTCTCTAAGGGATATGGTTTCCACCTATGTCCCAGTTAGGGGTCTTAGATCCTCAAATGAAAAACTTCTCAAATTACTTTATTTAAAGGGCTGTGAAATTGGTGGGTACAAGGATGACAGATTTTTCTTATGAGAGTCTTCCTGTTATTCTGTGTATGCTAGATAATTTAGCCACTGTAGTTTACAGGAGGATGAGCAAGATTTGTTTGCTTGAATTTGGCCTTTGCAGAATGTGCTTGGAAATTGAAAAAGGTCAGTTTATGTTGTAGTTAAATTGTAGTTGCTCTGTGATTTTATATTTTAATTTGTTTGTTATGCAGTGGCCCAGTGTAATTTTTTACAGGTATTTTTCCTGTTTTTAATTCATTTTATATTGATTGTTTTTGTGTTTATCTGATTATGTGTATGCCTACATTGATTTTGTTATCTGCTTATAACAGAATTGCTGATGAAGAGGTGGGCTATAAAAGTAAACAGGGAGGACAATTTTCAAAAACCATTTACATGGGTAAATATGATTTACCCAGGTTAAAGGGATGTTTGAAAATTGTTCACCCTATAAACACTTAAAGATACACATGATTCAAAGGGACTTTGCATCAAAAAGTACAGTTATGAAACTTGCCCCTTACTTTTCAATATTAAACTACATAGGCTACATAGGCTACATAGTCCAAGTTCTAATGTTGAATATTCAATGTTCATTGTTTAACTTTTTAATGTTCTAATGTTTAATGTATCAGTAATAAGACCCCCCAGTCTTATTATTCCAATAGTTACAATGTGAACCGATGTGATGTACTCTAATGAATGCCGGTATACAAAAACAAACAAATAAATAAATAAATGAACACGCAATAGAAATATGTTTCAGGAATCATGTCACAATGTCTTATATCTAATGAATGTGTCATCTGTAAATGTTTGGGGTAGACTGCAAAAAAAATCATTTTAATACATAACATTTATGAATTAAAATAAATTCATATTGTATTGTTTGAAAGTAATTTCTGAAATGATTGGCTGGTGTTTCGGCTGATCTGAATTAAGATTCTCCTTTTATTATTCACTGTACAAAAAATGTACAAATCCTTTTGTCACCTCAGTAACAGTGACACAAACTCCCTCTGTTATCAAGTACATTGTGTAGTAACTCAAAACCCTGCAAAAGAAGTCACTCAAAGGAATGATAAGTAATTTTAAGTGTGAGTGCTTGATTAAAAGAATGTAAAGGTAGATGATTTTTAAATGTGTGTGCCTGACTAAAAGAAAAGAAAGGTAAGTAATTAGTTAATGTATGTGTCTAACTAAAGGAAAAGGAAAGTAGGTCATTTTTTAACATTGTGCCTGACTAAAAGGAAGGAAAGGTAGATCTTTTTTAAATGTGTGTACTTGACTAAAAAAAGGAAAGGTAGATAATTTTTAGTGTGTGCCTCGATAAAAGGCAAGGTAGATAGATAGGGGTAGATTTTCAAAAAACGCGAATAGGCGTACTTTTGCTGGCGCATCAGGCGCAAGCAAAAGTACGCTGGATTTTAGTAGATACGCGCGGAGCCGCGCGTATCTACTAAAATCCTGGATCGGCGCGCGCAAGGCTATGAATTCTGTATAGCCGGCGCGCGCCGAGCCGCGCAGCCTACCCCCGTTCCCTCCAAGGCCGCTCCGAAATCGGAGCGGCCTTGGAGTGAATCCTCTAATGCCCTCCCCTCACCTTCCCCTCCCTTCCTCTACCTAACCCACCCGCCCGGCCCTGTCTACACCTCCCCCTTACCTTTCTCCGGGGATTTACGCCTCCCGGAGGGAGAAGTAAATCCCCGCGCGCCAGCGGGCCTCCTGCGCGCCGGGCCGTGACCTGGGGGCGGGTACGGAGGGCGCGGCCACGCCCCCGGACCGCCCCGGGCCTTAGCCACACCCCCGTATCCGCCCCCAAAACGCTGCCGACACGCCCCCGAAACGCCGCGACGACCAGGCCCGCCCCCGACACGCCCCCCTCGGAGAACCCCGGGACTTACGCGAGTCCCGGGGCTCTGCGCGCGCCGGTAGGCCTATGTAAAATAGGCTCACCGGCGCGCAGGGCCCTGCTCGCCTAAATCCGCCCGGATTTGGGCGGATTTAGGCGAGCAGGGCTCTGAAAATCCGCCCCATAATATTTAAGTGTGTGCCTGACTTAAATAAAGGAAAGGTAGATAATATTTTTTGAAACGGTGTGAGACAAGTATGATTGATTTGAATAGACGTCACAGTTTTTAAACAGGAACAAAAGCAGAGAGTCACTCTGGCAAACTACTTGAAATGTGTATCATCAAAGTGGTTTGTTGGTAGTACCGTAATTTGCCTTTGAAGCACAAGATATAAAACAGGCGAAGAGATTGGTAACCCACAATCCTGAGGGAGAATTGAGAGTAGAAAGGTCGCTAAAGATGATCAGTGAATATTGCTTTGCTGGGTAATCTTAGGACTTAAAGTTTGACAATTCATAGGTTTTTAACCTACAGTCATATCAAAACAGCACTGACTCCTAGAACTCAAACAGCAACAACGCTACCAATGAGAAGGCAGCAATGCAACTATTATGCTGGGCCCCAGAACAGCAGTACTGTTCTCCTCCTCAGGGAAAAAGCATGGCCTAGTGGTTAAAGCAATGGCTGAGACCCACTGAAATCAGCTTTCAAATCCTACTTTCTCCACTGATGCTCTTTTTGATGCTGGGCAGGTTGCTTAATCTCCCATTGCCTCAGGTATCCATTGAGATTGTACACTTTTTGGGACAGGGACTTCTTGTACCAGAATTCTAAAAATGCTGTAAGTTGCCTTGAGTATTGTGGTGAAATGGAGATCATTGTGCCTGACAAAACGTCTTATTTTTCTCTAAGACCAATTTGTTTCCCCAGTAAGACCTCCTTTCCCTTGCAATCTTTGAACTGACAGGCAGATAGCAACTTAACTGCTGCTGTATTCTGCAGTTTCCAACTAACCTACTGCTTGTATCCCTAAAGTGAAGCCTGAAATACTTTCTTCTACAATTAACACAAGGTTGTATAATGTTGTAATATTCTGTATTGCTATTGGATAGGCTTTCATCGGTTGTACAGTACCAGCCTCAGAGTGACCCAGCCCAGAATGTGCCAGAAAATCTCAGTCTTAGCCGGAAATGCAGAGAGACCAGATTTGTGCCAAGGCCCTGTCTCAGCTTCACACATCTTTGTGAGAACAGCCATTTCTAAACTTCCACAGGCACTAACTAAGAACTTTGAAAATGGCCTGGTTAATATTAACTGTCTCTATCCTTTTTGAGATACGGTCTCCAGAACTGAATGCAGGACTCTGGGTGGGGCCTCACCAAAGACCTGTACAGGGCATTATCACCTCTTTTTTCCAGCTGGTTATGCCTCTCCATACACAATCCAGTAGGGATGTGCATTTGTTTAAAATGAATGCGCAAAATGTGATGAATAAGGGCAATTTCTTTCATTCGGGGTGTATTGCCAAATAAAGAACAGGTCTGAGATACACTTTAAAGAAAGTGATTTTTATTTGCAACTCCTCAAGTAGATGCAAAGCTTCTCTTTTGCAGTGATTATCAATATACAAAGACATCATTTGTCCATTTAACATCAGCTGGGAAGCTCCTTCAGTGTGGGCAGAGATACTCATCCATGAAACACCAACTATGGGGAGGCATCCCTCTTACTATAGGTAACAATCTTCTGCCTACCCTGGAAAGTCCTGCTGTTTTTATACCTAATGATTGGAGCCTGTGTGCTATTTTCCCCATTCACTCTAAGCTGAAAGTGGCCAGCTTCCAGCCCGAGTGTTATGGATTCTCGGGGTACTGTGGAGATGACCACGCCCACAGGGAGGAGCCCTGTGAGGAACCACAGTACCAGGCTAGACTCAGAATGCACAAACACAGAGATTTGTCTTTATTAAACAGCTGATGAGTTCCACCAGAGGTGGCAGTAGTGAGGCAATCCAGAGATAGCAGTCCAGGGATCCTCGGCAGAGGAGACCCATCTCACAGAGGTGGTTAGGGAGGTTCAGTTGCAGGTTCCCAGTGCAGCAGAGATGTTGAGAGACAGACTGACAAGTTAGATTACTCACTAAGATGGTAGCTGTGTGGTAGCGATTCCAATAGGCAGAAGTATATGGTTACAGGCATTGAGACAGGGAGAGCAGGCCCTCGAGGAGTGAGTACCTGATCCCAGTAAGGCACCTGAAAGAGAGCAAAGGGCCCCCCGAGGAGCGGGTACCCAGGTTAGAGAATACCCCGAAGGGCAGAAAGAGCTTCCAGTGGCAGCAAGGAAGTGGCAGAGTAGCACAGACCGGAGGCTTTCCATCCAACACAATCCTTGCTAACTCAATGAGCTAGCAAACAAGGGCAGGCTAAATACCTCCAGGAAGGGGCGGAGACCAGTGGTGGTAGGCCGGTCTTCCTGTGCTGATCTTCTTTAAAAGAAGGGCTGACTTCGCCACGTGCGTCTAGAGGACGTCGGGGGCGGGGCTTCCGCTGCGACGGCATCCCGAGCCTTTCAACATCGCGGTATCCCCCGGGGGTCTGGAGTGCGTCGGACTGAAGCCGGAAGGGGTAAACTTGGTCGGCCTCCTCGGCTGACCGGCATAACACTGAGTGAGTCAGGGTCATAAGAGCTCAGCTCAGCAGTAGACAGAGAACACCTAGTTTGAAAACCTGAAAACCGCAGACTACATTGCAATACAGCTTCTGCAATAACAAGTTTACTTTTTTGCACCAGTGCCTACGTGCTATTCTGTATGGAATGAAACTGCGTCATTCCTGCTGATACAAAATGGAGTCTATATGATCATCAATTTTTTATTGCCCTTACAGGGAGGAGCCCAGAAATGAATCAATGCCCCCCCCCCCCCAATAAAACAAACCTTATTCATTGCATTTCCTTTAAATTGCATTGCATTATTCATTGCATTTTGATGCCATACATCAAAATGGCGCTGTCTGCTGGAGTGACTGCACCAGAGTCAATTAACTCTGGTTCAACCTCACTGGATGGCATCAATTGAAGAAGAAAAGAAGAAAGAGGAGGATCATTATTGGAGCAGCTCAAGGCTTGAGCTCCGAGCCTTGCGCCTGACTCTAGGCCAAGGCCCAGGTGTCAGGACCCAGCCTCCAGGTCAGGTCCTGGCATTGGGCCTGGGTCTGGGCTGAGCCATGTCGGGCCTGGGCCCGAGCTCCAGCCTAGGCTGAGGCCCAAGTGTCGGGACCCAGTCTCAGGGCTGGGCTCCGGCATTGGGCTTGGGTCCAGGATGAGGCTCTGGCATCGGGACCCAGTCTCCATGTCAGGCTGGAGCATTGGCCTTGTGTAGTCCGAGGCTGAAGTTGCATCAACCTACTGTGTCCTTGGCCTGTGTAAGACTGAGGTTTCGGTCTGGGCCTAGGCCTCACCGGTGGACCCCACCGGCCTGGGTAAGTGAGGGCCAGGGGGATCCTGACCCCAGCATTTTTCCAGGTGGGTGGGAGGGAGGGACAGGAGGTCTGGGGAGGCCTTGTTTTTGTTTTTTTGTCTGTTTTTGTGTGTGTGTCTGTTGTTTTTTAATGTGCAATTCTTTTTTTCACACAAATGAAATGAATCAAGCATCCCATGAACTGAAATTCATGGGAAAAAACCTTCCGAAAACAAACCGAAAAACAAAAACAATTTTTTTTCCTTGACACCCCTACAGTCCAGCATTTCTTTGGGCTTAGCCACTGCTTTGTCACATTGCTTCACAATTTTCAAATCATCAGCCACTATCAACCCAAGGTCACTCTCTCGATCTAATCACATTAGTCTTTCGCCCCAATCACATACAGCTCTTTTGGATTACCAAACCTCAAATGCATGTCTTTGCACTTCTTAGCATTGAATCCCAGCTGCCAAAGCTTCGTCCACTCTTCCAGTTTCCTTAAATCACTTCTCATTCTCTCTACTCTTTCAGGTGTGTCCACTTTGTTGCAGATCTTAGTGTCATCCATGAAAATACACATTTTTCATTTTAAACCCTCTGCAATATCGCTCATGAAGATAAGGAACAGAACCAGACCCAGAACCGATCCTTGAGGCACTTCACTTATCACTCTTCTCTCTTCAGAGTAGGATCCATTTACCATTACCCGCTGTTGTCCGTTAGTGTACCACTTAGTAATCCATTCCACCACTTTGGCACTCACTCCCAGGCTTCTCATTTTATTCAAGAGCCTCATATGTGGGACGATATCAAAAGCTTTGCTGAACTCCAAGTAAATAACATTAAATGCTCTTCCTTGATTTAATTTTCTAGTCGCTGGATCAAAAAAAAAAAATGTCAGATTTGTTCGACATGAGCTGCCTTGGGTCCAGCAACCCATCAGATTGTAGACAGTTGACTATTCTTTCCTTCAGCTGAGTGTCCATTAATTTTACCACCACAAGATAAAGCTAACCAGCCTATAGTTTCTAGCCTCCTCTCTGCTACCACTTTTAGGAAACGGGACTACAAATGCCATAGAATCTTGAAAAATGTACTGTAGAATTTTCCAGCTCTTACCACAGAATCTATCTTTGAGCTGCATTAGGAGAGCTCGGTTCTTGGAAAAAAAAAAATATACATGCATGTTTTCAAGGCAAATCTTGCACAAATTTTCCAGCACTCAAAGTTTGCTACTTTAAACTATTGCTGAAATGCATTTATTTACGCCTGAGCAGTTATCAAAACAGAAGGCCTGCCGCCTGAGGATTAAAAATGCTCATGAGCTGATTATGCTGCTGCATAGAACAGGGGCTGAAACCTTTAGAGGAAGGACTTAGAATGACAATCACAGTCACGATCATGAAAGAGCCAAACCACCAGTGCCTTGGACAGCGCTCAGATCCTGGGTAGTCTTATCCCCTTGCTGGAGTTATGTTAATAGGTGACATCTTGCTGAGGTCACCCCCTGCCCCTTTGGCCTTTACAGCGCTATAACAAAGGACATTGTAAACATAAAACCCAAGGGTAAGAGATCAAGGCTGCCCTTCTGTACCTGGAGAAGAGATAAAAGAGACAGCCGAATCTCTCTGCCAAAATGTCATTAGTGGTATGGTGCCACTCAGTTTTTACTTTTATCCAGCCCTGTCAGCTTTTCTCTGGGTTCAGTGGGTCCTGGATGTCTTCATAATTTTTTTAAAGAACTCATTAAGCTCTGTTGATTGGGGTCTGAACTAAAATGTCATGGACCTGTGGCTGTCTTTCGCTCACTCTCTGCTGGTTCCCTTGTGAAGCTCAAAGCACAAGGCCTCGTCAGTGCCTCTGGCTCCCAGTAGGGATCATTTGAATTGAGGGAAAGAGAACGCTGCTGTTTCAGAGACCGTGCTGCCGCTTCCTTGCTTGCAATGTGGTGGAGAAAGATTAGCTGCGGGCTCTCACCGGTAGGCTCGCATGAGTTTTCACAGTGCTGGACATTTTAACTCCTGGTCAGAGATGGAGTAACTTTTTCCAGCGCTGATCCTGTCTGCCTAATACCTGGTAATTGAAATGTAATGAAGAGGTGGTATTAGCCCCATGAGCTTGGACAGCGGAGTCTGAATAGCGTCTTCCGCCCATGCTTGTTTTTGACATTGGACACATGACATTATAGTAAAAAAAAGAAAGATTTTATTAACATGGAAAAGTAAGGAAAATCAGGTTGCAAGATATAAAAGAAAAATCCCTAGCCCTAATCTGTATCTAGGTTAAATTCACTTGCAAAATACTTCAAACTCCTACCTAAATTCGGGCCAGAATAATAGCATAAGTACGCCTTGCCGCCGGGCGCGGGCGAGCGGGGAGGCCTATTTACATCTTGGGCCCCCGCAGTAACTTAATTTCCATCATAAAAAAACAAAAGAAAAGGAACCGAGAGGAAAAGAAAACATCGTGAGGTGAGATGACATCGCGAGAGAGAGAGAGACCACGCCCCTTCCCACGACTTCACTGAGAGCTTCGTCGGCGGTTGTAGCCAGGTCCCCTTGGTGTCACTGCAGTTCAAGGGTTAATATTGTTGACTTCCAGACATGGTACCCTCCCCCCCTTGCAGTGGAGTCCTGAGAAGGACTTCTGTGGGCCTCAAAGGAAAGAATTTGCCTTGGCCCCTCTCTGTCTTGACCAACAAAGGTACTGCCCAGTAATTCATATGTCACCATTTGCCTTTATTGTTTTTCCCTGGCATTTTGTTTTTTACTTCAAACAGAGAGTGAACAGGGGTTCTTCCCTTTGCAATTCACCTTTGCTAGTCAGAGCAAGAACAATATCTTAAGCTTCTGGCTTACATATAATTATCAGAAAGACCAATATAAAGAGCATTGCAGTAGTCAAGTCAACTGGTGACAAGAGCTGAAATAATTGTAAATTTTTAACAAGAGCATTTCTTAATTTACTTGTTCTTCCTCTGCTTGCCAAGGTGAATACATACTTAAGAGTTAATTTCTCCTTACAAATGAGACATAAGAAGGGTTCCCACAAGAGGAAGTGCTTCACAGTAGGTGGGAACCAAATGTCCTTTTGAATGGCATAAAAGAGGGTAATCACCCCTTGTTTAGGGTTAGGTGGCCATGGCAACACTGGCCACCTCATGCTTTCAGCCAGTCAGTCACCCTTGTTAAACTATAATTAAACATAATAATGGCCTTACATGGCTTAGTTCTTAATGAGACCACTATTTGTAGATGAATAGCATAAAAATAGCAGTGTAGCTTTTAATTCTGCTGGCATATGCTGTGCCAAAAAGGAGGAAACTTGACAAGGCAAGGATGTACTTTTAGGTAACACTGCTGACCATCATTCTGATGGCTTAAACCTGTGGTTCCCATCCCTGTCCTAGAAGCACATTCACCGGTTGGGTTTTCAGGATATCCATAATGAATATGCATGAGAGAGATTTACATGCATTGGAGACCCAGTGTGTGCAAGTCTACCTCATGCATGGAAGGCTTTGAAGAAAACCAGACTGGTTAGGTGTACTTCCAAGACTGGGTTGGGAGGTTGAACAGGCTCAAAATGTCCTTTGAAGATTTTACTTATATGAAAGATTTCTTCTTAACTTATCCACTGGTCAAGGTGAGGAACATAAAACACATGTAAGGAACCCTTGATTTCCTTACCAAATGGAGTGAACCAAATTTCTGAGATTTGGGTTTTGCTCCAATATGTGAGAGAAGCAGATGGTGTGCTCAGAGCCTTCATAAACCCCTGCCAACATCTTAGGATGTGGATTTTAGGTTGGATTTTCAGTTGGATTTCCTAAATTAATCATCTAAAGAGCAGCATGTCCTATGCTGCTTCTAATTTGTTACGTTTCCCTGGGTTTGGCCTCTGGAGACTCTAAATAGACAATAAAAGAGACATAGTGCCTATCCCAATAGTTTTTGTCCATGTTTTTGGTAACTGTTTAGTGGACAGAGGAGGAAGTTATTTTTTCCACCCTTCGTGCTTTTTGTTTGGTTACTTTTGTGAGTAATTTTTTGGCTTTTGTTTTTTTATTACTGAGTACCCCAGGGCCCAGCGGCTCAGATGCAGCTGGTGTGAGGAGAGGTGCCTTTCCTTTTAAAAGGATTGGAAGAAAAAGAGGTGTCATCGAAGAAGAATGGACTCCCATCCATTTCCAAGGAGAAGGAGTTTGAAGTGTGGGGCAAGAGTTTTTTTTATGGATATCAAGGAGAATCATCAGAGAAGAGTGGTGCGATAAGGTGCCCATTAGGTGCCACAAAGCTGGGAGCTAGGAAGATTGAAGACTACAGAAAAGACATAAGAACTGGGACTTTTTGTGATTCCTGGAAGTAAATTCAGATAAACTTATTCCTTCCCATTCCCATAGAAGGATCTGGAGATTAAAATATAAAGTGAGGGGAAGGAAGAGTCCAATCACTACAGGAATTGGCTGAAGTAATTGTAGCGTTACTTGCTGGCAGGCCCGACACTACAGGGTGTGCAAACCGTGCAATTGCACAGGGTGGCACACCTGGTGGGGTGGTGTCAGGAGCAGGGAGATGCCCATTTTACTGCCGATGGACCGGTGGCAGAAGTGGAGGCCCATGATACCACCGGTGGGATCAGGTCAACTGGCGGCAGAAGAAGCAGAAGGCCCAAGGTGTCACCAGTGGACCCGATCCCACTGGCAACGGAAAAACAGGAGGCATGTGGTGCCACCATTGGACCTGATTCCACTGGCGGCAGAAGAATCAGGAGGACCCGTGATGCCTTCAGTGGACTTGATCCCACTGGTGGTAGAAGATGCAGGAGACCCATGGTGCTGCCGGTGGACCCAATCCCACCTGTGGCAGAAGAAGCAGGAGGCCACAGCAGAAGAGGAAGCCCGTCTGGCAAATCCTCCTCATGTGCTGGCTCCCGGTGCTAGCACTTCCTGTATTCTCATCTCACGATGCAAGAGATGAGAATACAGGAAGCACTAGCACCACGAGTGTTTAATTACTGTGGGGCCACAGTGGGATGATCTTAAGCCCTGAGTTGGATCTTAGACCTTTAGAATGGAAGAGATCCATGGAGAAATGTTATTGATTAATAACTTATTGATTGTTATTATAATCTTGTATTTTACCCACCACTGTACAGGAAGTCAGCGAAGTGACTGTAACATTGGTGTAATGTGTTTCTGCATACTAGTTTTAGTCAGAATTTGGGACACAGCATCCTATACCAGCTCTAAACCCCTTGTCATGTTGGTGGGGAGCCCATTGTAGATGGAATTAAAATAGTCCAAAGAGGTCAAGATCAAGGCCTGCAGGACAGTCTGGAAATCTCTGGGATTTATCAGGGGTTTCAACCACAGCAGCATACATAGTTTATGTACTATTGCTCCCATGTGCATAAGATTCCCTCTACCCCAGTCTTTGTAAATAGCTTCCTTTGTTACACCCCCCCTCCCCCCTCTCGTTTTTTAGCTATGCCTCGGGCTCTCAGTTAGAGCCCCTTCTAATTCTTGTTTTGTTGGTTGTCCACTCCCACTCCCCGTTCAATGTACTTTCCACCTGCTGTTATAATGTAAACCGATATGATGTGTATTTTAATGTCGGTATAGAAAAACTGTTAAATAAATAAAATAAATAAATAAAGATAAGACAAATCACATGCCGAGATTCTTTACTTTAGACACAGATGGACTTGAACAGCCATTGAACTGAAGAGCATGTAGAACATTGCCTGTAGGAAAATGGCTAAAGATCATGATCTTGTCTTGTCAACATTTATTGCTAACTTGGTATGTGTGAGCCATTGTTTGACAGTCAAAACTAAACAGCATCAAGAGCTAGTGTGTTTGACCAAGGTGCAGACTTAGGTATAAAAAAATGGAATATTATCTGCATAAATGTGGTACCCAACCTTTAATCCTGTTAGTAATCTGCACATGGGTGCCATGTAGATGCTAAACAAGGTCACTGATAAGGCAGAGCCCTGTGGCACACCTATCGTCACATTATGCCATGATATGTTTGAGCCAATCCTCAGATGCAGTAATTGTCCTGAAAACTAAGAGGTGAACCATTCCAATACCATGCTAGTGATTCCAGCGTACCTCATTCTGGTAGTTTGAGGTGTCAGTATGTCAAGTAGAACCAAAACATAATCTGTTGTTGTTTGTCAAAACCACACCTAAAAACATCAAGACTTGATAACAATAGAATCTCTGTACTGAAGCACTTCTTGACACCAAACTGATATTGATCAAGTACTTTGAGCTCGTTGAGATAGATATTAAGCAGTTTCAGTTCTACACCTTCAATGACTTTTGTCAGGAAGGGCAAAAACAAGACAAGACGAAAATTACTCAGGCACAGTAGATCCAATTCACATTTTAATTCAGATGGTAGGCAACACTTGGCTAATGAGAAATTAATCATCGTACGTAAGCAGTGTTATGCTCAGGTTGTGAACCCTTGGCCGACGGGAGGATGGTATACCTTTCGGAGGGTCCATAGGTTCTCTCGTCGGGTGGCGAGGCAGAGCAGGAGACCGGACCAGCTGACCCTTGGCACTGGAGACTGAGGCAACTGCGGAGGCGGATGAAGAGACGAGAAGAGGAGCTGAGTCTTCACCCCTGGAAGTCTGTGGTCCCCCCAGGAGGAGCCCGTAGGGACCCAGACCGCTGGGACTTAGGTGGACCTTTGAGAGGTCAGGGTGACAGAGCAAGAGCTGACTGGAGCTTCGCCCTGGAAGCCCGCGGTCCCCCCGGGAGGAGCCCATAGGGACCCAGGCCGCTGGGACTTAGGCGGGCCCTTGGAGATGGTAGTATAGAAGGAGTCCTAGGTCGAGTGCCAAAGGGTCGTTGCTCACCAGTCCGAGGTCACACACCGAGGGATCGCCACTTGCCAGTCCGAAGTCACACGCCAGAGAATCACCGCTTGCCAGTCCGAAGTCGTACACCAGAGAATCACCGTAAGCCAATCCGAAGTCAGGAACCGGGAACACCAAGAAGAAACAGGAACAAGATCCAAAGCTCAAGGAACTCACCAAAGCAAGCAGACTAGACTACGTGGAACGTTGCCAAGTCACTAGATGAGCAGAGGAAGCTGCCTTTTATACTTCCCCTGCTCTAGCTGATAGAGAACAGGTGAAGCCATTTAAAGGGATTAGGTCCCTTTAAATTTGTAGAGGAGTCGCGGCCTCACGCCTAAGGATGGCGGTGGCCATCTTGGATTTTGCCCCAAGGAGGAGAGACGCCGCTGGACGCCGCGAGGGGGGAGCAGGACGGCTCCCCCTGCAGCAAGCAGCACCGGAGGCTGCACGGGAGCGACGGCCCGAATCGGAGCCCTCCCCCGGGTCTCCCGCGGCGAGGGAATGCCGCGACCAAGGTAGGGGGCCGTGGTCGTGGGGTGCCACGGCCGCGGAACTCAAGCAGCCATTAATCTCATTATCTTTTACTTCTTCCCACAAGCTTTTCAGTTTTTAAAAGGCTTTTCTCTAAAACATTTAAGAGTGTTTTAAAAACTAAATAAGCATTCAGTACTTGACCATACCATATTGCACACATCTGGATATGTTAAAAATTCTAGTTTAGCCTTCATGAAGAGATGATAGAGTTTGCTGATAGGTTTTCCTTTCACCAATTCTCAGGGCTAGCAACTAAGTAAGATTTTGCCAATGCTTTTGCTGAAATCTTCATACTGAATGATTAATTACTTACTAAATTTTCTAATTTATCTCCCCTGTCTGGGTAAATCTCTCATCTTCTACTAGTACAACCACCTTCTCTATAAAAGGAATATAAGAAAGGAGACCTATTCCTTTCAGAATAATAAACACAAGAGATATAAAATACTTAAACAACCAGGTAGAAACTGATTTGTTCCGTTAAGGAAATTCCAGCAGGAACATTAGAGTTTGGTAAAGACTTAGAGGTCAAAGGGCATATATCCAGTTCTGTACACAAAAAACTTGAATTGACCATTTCCCACTTCTCATCAGCTTGTAAAATTTAACCAGGTTAAAATAGGGAGAGTGGTGGCTCAAGTTTAGCTGAGTATAACGAACTGAGTGATACCCATCTCAACTTATACAGGTGAATCTGATTGGAAAAAATGCTGTCCTGAAGTTACCTGGGTATTCAGAAGCAAACTTTACCCAGTTGAGACTTATTGAGTTTCATGCCTAGAGTTGCTTAGGTAACCTTACCTAGATATTTTCTGCTCCCTGCTCTACTATGGACCTCTGAGATCTTACAGGTGGAAATAGAGGGTCGGAATTGTCAATAGTGTTAGCAACTTGCTCTGTTATCTGGATAGGATAAGCCAGTTCTGCTTTTACCTGACTGCATCTATGAACTTGTAGTTTCAGCTTTTCTGTGAAAGGCAAAAGTCCAAGTCCATAGATGCATTAGATAGAAAAACAAGGATGATCTCAGTCTGTCTAGATGAGGATTGTGTTTAAGAAATGCAAAAAATGCAAAGAACGAGGCCATTTTTAATTCATTATGAATGGAACAAACCAAAAGTAGTCTCTAATGAAAATATCTATCTATCTATTTATTTATTAAGCTCTTATATACCGTCGTTCAGACTGGCCATCACAACAGTTTCCATGTATAAAACATAAATAACCATAAATTAACTAAAGAGCAATTATTCCTAAAATATGATAACTAAAAACAAAATAAGATACAATAGACAAATAAAACACAATAAAATACAATTGTATAAAAATTAAAATACTTAATTAAAATGCTATAGATTTCTCCCTTTCAGTTATTAAGAATTAAGTGCCTCATATTCTGTAAAAATACATAAAATCGTATAAAATAGCTCTTAGTCAATCCCTCCAAATGTGGTTCCAAAAAGCCAGGTTTTCAAATTCTTTTTGAATGAGTTTCTTTCTGCTTGGGTCCTCAACTCAACAGACATTTCGTTCCATAATTTTGGGCCAGCGAGGGAGATACTTCTCTCTCTTACTTGACAAAGGGCTGGATTTATGAATACCGCCGGGCTCTTTGAATCCCGCGGTAACAAGGGGGAGGGAAACGGGGGGGGGGGGGGGGGGGGGGGGGGGCGGTCCTGCGATAGCTAGCAGCGATCGCACCTCCGCGGTGTGATCGCTGCCGGTGTCGCGCCAAATAACTACACCATAAAAGGTGTAGTTATTCGGCGCAAAACCGGCAGCGAAAAAGACGCGTACCTTTTGCTGTCGGCAAAGTCTTTGCAGCGTCAGCCCCAGTGCTGCTCCGACTCCTCCTTTTCCAGGGCTGACGCCGCCCCGACTCCGCCCTGATCTTGGTATCCCATGCGATCCCCTTGGAAAATGACCCCCTAAGATGGCCTGATTTAACTGAAGGTATTGTTAGCATTCCTGTATTGGCTGATCTCAAATTTCTCTGGGGTTTGTGTAATCTAATTGCCGTGTTTAACCAATCTGTTTGTTCTCCATAAATTATTTTGTGTAAAATGCAGAGTACTTTATACTGTATGCGATATCTTATGAGTAACCAGTGAAGATTTTGCAGCATGGCTGTGATATGATCACTCTTTTTTGACCCCGTTAAAATCCTAGCCGCAGCGTTTTGTAAAATTTGTAAAGGGCGTATTGTAGAGTCTGGTAGGCATAATAACAGGGAATTGCAATAATCCGTATTTGAAAAAATTAAACGTTGCAGACTGTTCTAAAATCCTCTTCCTTTAATAATGGCTTAAGCCACCTCAGTATCATAAGTTTGCCATAACCTTCTTTAATTTTAGCTGTAATATGCTTTTTAAGATTGGATATTTTCATATTCGTTGCATTAAAAAAATGGGACTCTGGAAGCCCAGCTCCCTAGCCTAGCCCCAGGCTGGGCCCAGCACCCGAGCCTCGGCACCTGAGGCCTAGCACCAGGCCAGGCTTGGTGGCAAAGTCTAGCCCTGGGCTTGATGCTGGAGCCTGGGCCAGGCACTTGCCCACAGCAGGCTGGGGCCAGGTCCTTCATAAGTGCTGGTACCATGGAGCCCCCTACCCTAGCCCCCTCTTATCCCCTTCACAGCTCTAGGTGCTTTAAAAATGGTGCAGTCTGCCTGGGATGGCACCAAAATAATGTCACTTCTGCTTCTTCCACCAGGGCAGATGGTGCCATTTTGCTATATGGCTGTATATTCCTCTGGCCATACAACAAAATGCTGCTGGCCACACTGGAGAAAGGAGCTGAAGTGATGGCATTTTGATGCTGTCCCCAGGCAGGGGGGTGTCATTTTTAAAGTGCTAGGATCTGGGTGAGAGCGACATGGCATTGCTCCTGCCCACTTCAAATCTGGATCCAGCAAGGGGGTAAGATATCCTTGGGATCTCCCTGGCACTTGAGAAGGACCCAGCCTGCCTGTTCTAGCAGGCTCTGGGGCTAGGCCACAGTGCGAGGCTTGGCCCAAGGCTAGGCCTTGGTGTTGGGCCCAGCCTGTGGCTAGGCCTTGGCACTGGGCTTGACCCTGGGCTAAGCCCTGGGGCCCAGCTTGGGGCAGTGTTTGGGCCCGGGAAGGCCAGCTAGAGATGCCAGATGCCCCTCCCCCCCCCTTTTTTTTTTTAGCAGTTCATTTTTTTTTTTTTTTTTCAGGGACTTTTTTTTGTTTAATGTTTTTTGGCTTGGCAAACAAACTAAATGAATAAAAACATTAAATGAACCAAACATAAATGAAAAAAAAACAAAACCCTATGAAACAAAAAAATGAACTGAACCAAAAATTTTGGAGCTGCACAGTCTTAGTCTAAATTCAGAATGAGGGAAAAATCAAGAGTACTTGAAGAAAAAGAAAGCTAAAGAGTAGCCATGCATGTATGTTTCATAAAGCAATTTTAGTATTAAATATCAAAATAGATAGTAGTCAAGTATATCATTTAAATTAAAACGACTATAGCTAGCATGGAGGAAGAAAGTGTAAGCAGTGCAGGTCAGAAATAAAGTATTTTCAAGCTTGAATGACACTTGATATGAGGGACGGGGTCAGCTTGTTAAATCAGCTGTGATCCAGGTGAGATCATCCCGCTTTTCTTGTGCATAACAACTGAAATTGCCTGCTGATGCCAGCTGCAACTTGCCCGTGATGTTTAGGGAGTAAATGATCTGGCTTCCTGATATTTATGTGGTACATAAATACAACCTCAAAATTTGATGTCTTATGTTCAAGATGCTCACAAATATGCAATAAACCCATAGAGTGGGTTTAATGACAGGGAAGTGGAAAGGGATTAAATTTTCTTGACTAAAATAACTCCCACCTGCCTACCTCCTATCATCCATAATGCAGAGGGTTTGGGGTGGGAGGGCAGAGATACAGATTTAACATAGTCGGTTGTTCCATTATCCATGGGTTGACTATTTCTACAGTTTATTCATCCCATTGGAAAGCTGAACCAAATACAAGGTGATAATATTTTGGTAACTGCAGTGGCCAACTTTCAGTTGACCCAACTGAGAGTTAACAGTCAACACAAATATATTGAATACATAGAAATTGTGCAGCTTAGCATATCACATGTCCATACCAACACACACGCACTGTCTCCTGACTTGTTGTTACACAAATGAATGATCTCATTAAGAGGACAGTTGAAACCACTTATGCACAGCCCTCCGCGTACATACCCCCACAGAAATCTGAGATCAGCAAACAAAGCACTGCTAACTATTCCCTCAGTAAAGGCAGCCAGACTAACCCAGGTAAGGGTTAGGGCCCTATCCCTAGCAGGACCCCCAATATGGAACAATATGCCTTTAGAAATCATTCTGCAAAGTAACATCAAAACCTTCAGAAAAAGTTTAAAAACATGGCTATTTAAGCAAGCATACCACAAAGAGAACTGAGAGTAGAACCAGGGAAATGTTGGTAGTGGTCGGTCAAACTCCCACTCACTCACCTTTTTTCTTAAAGCGTGTGTTTCTCATTTTTATATTCTAAATTCTTCCTTTTTATTTTTAAACAACAAAGAACTAGAGTTAAGTAGTACTATACCCATCTTATAGCTGAGTAAGAGGAAACTGGACATGACTTATAACATCCACCAAATAATATTTATTGTGAAATTATGTTACAGTATTTTAATGGCACCTGTTTAAGAGTTAGAATTCCAGACACTTTATACAACATATAGCTTTTGTGCCCTATTGTGAACCGTTGTGATGGCACCCGCTTAACGATGGTATAGAAAAGATTTTAAATAAATAAAATAAAATAAATGCATAATAACTGCTATAACAGTGACCCAAGAGTGTATGTTGCATTTCATATAAAATGTGTGCAGTGCTTTGAGAAAAGAGGCCTTTGTTTGTTAACTTCTTTGACTAGCTAGAAGCTAAAGGTGCGAGGAAGAATAGCTTAAGAGAATTGGACAGTATAACTCTACCAGGTCCTGAAGGTATACTTCGAGAAAGCACGTCCCCTAACCCCGAAAAATGAAGTTGCTGCATTGTACGTCATGAACGCAACCTTTAAATTATTTACTGTTTATGGCAGGCAGAGTCCCAGCATATTTTCTTCATCTCGAGAAACAGGAGTTAACTATTCCATGCCATACCATTTAGGAAATGGAGCTTTTTCAACAGTCCGTCAGTGTTGAGAATTAGCAGGCAGAAAATGCTTGGAACTTCAAGTTGATGTTCTGTTTTTGTTAAAAAAAAGGAAAAAAAAATCCAAAATCATGTTTTGTTTTGTTTTTTTTATTTCTTTTAATTCCATTTTCTAGTAGTAATAGTTCTAGGAGAGAAAAGTTAATTGTATTTTCCTTTTCATTTAATATCATATGTGACTCAGGGCATCTTTTGTATTGCATTCATATCTCAGATTTAAACAGGTTATCACAAATATGACAAATAATACAGATAAAATAAAGTTTCCTGAGAGAGTAAAACATACTTCTAGTTCATGACTTTTCATCTAGTGCAATATTATACAACTGAAGTGTTCTGGGACATATAATGATCTATTTATGTGTTGTGTTACCACCAAGTGGTTGAGTTGAAACACTGCATTTGGAGGGTCGCTTGTCTTAATACAGAATATAACATTTGCTCTGATTAGTTAAGTCCAGGGTAGGAAGCCATGTATTAAGGAATGATCTAAATTTCCTGTGCCAGAACTCTGTTTTCAAACGGCAACTCCCTGTCACCTCTGTCTCTCTGGGGCACACTGGAAACATTCCCTTTTCACCTCCTTCAGCTGAGTATTCAAAGAAGGCCTCATTTCATCTGTTACAGAGTTCAGAGACTTTGGGACCTATGCAATAAAATGCACACAAAAACATCATCGTGTGCCGACAAAAAACTCTAACAGGTCTATTAAAAAGCCACTTAACGAGCAATGCAGAAAGATTTTGCATGCGCGCACCAAAAAAAAACCTGTCATAAATAGCTTGGTGATGCAAATGAACATGTGGTGATAAGCAAAGTCTGCCTGTATTGTTCCTAGTCAAAATAAATGTTGTAAGAGATGTGAAGGCCACTAGGCTCCACCATATAATAACATTCGAGAAGTACATCTAGTATTTATTTATTTATTTATTTGTTGAGTTTTATATGCCGTCATTCGGTAGAGCCATCACAACGGTTTACAAAAGTATACATTTTTCTTAGCAGTTGTGTAACAGAAAAGCAATGTGAACGTTATACATTTTCTTAGCAGTTGTGCAACAGTAAAAACCATTTGAACAATATCAGAAATAAGCATATCAAGTCCAGAGAGCATTATTAGGTTGGATGAGGAGGGTATGCAGGTTCGGGGTGAAGAGAATGTATTAAGAGGTTTACAACTGAGAGTTCAGTTGAGAGTTGGGATGATCAGACGTCCGAAGGTCAATGAAGAATTTGCGGAACATTAGTGTTTTTAGGTCTTTTTTGAATGTTTTTAGGTCGTGTTGGGTGATTGATATATAATATATATGATATTATATATATATATATATTTATTTATTTTTATATATATATATATGATAGTAATGAGTGATTGATATGATCTGACCCTTGGTTGGGTCCCTTTTATCAGTATCTTATGTAGATGCCTCCACGAGACACTAGAAGGAATGCTGTAACTTGGAAGACTGGAGAGAGGCAACAAATATGCCGGCCTGCAGTCTGGAGAGAACTCACTATTCGAGTGGGAAGGCCACTTGTCTTTTCCTAGAGACAGAATGGGCTTGTTTTTCCTTATTATCTTACATGTTGTGGAATTGGGAAAGCTCCCTCTTGAGTTGTTTTGGGTTTTTTTTTAACCAAGAGAAGATAGCTCAACCCTCTGCAAAATCCTCTGTGTGCAGGGATCCCTAGCGAGGTGCTAGAAATCAAGAACTGTGAGCTGAATTCCATTTTTTTGTGTGAGAGAAGTTGGTGAGGACTCTGTGGGCGCAACCTTTGGAGGTGTCCAGCTCAAAGTGGGGTGAGTGGAGCCATTGCTGAAGGACTGCAGCACTTATGGCACCGTATTTTCTGGACTATAAGTCTCACCGGTATATAAGTTGCACCCTGCTATAAACAGGAATGTTGCTGAAAAAGTTAGCAGATAGGTCGCACCAGTGTATAAGTCGCACCTCTTTATCATGCGTGCGACTGAGAAATAGACAATGGCTGGAGGAGCATGCACAATAGGCGGGTGGTGGATGCGCGCTGACATAGTTGAGCTTGGGAGGCTGCACAGAGGGAACGGTAAGCAAACGCTGCAAGAGAGAGAAAGAGAGAAAACCACCAGATAGGTTACACCGGTGTATAAGTTGCACGGACCAAAATTGGGGGGAAAAATGCAACTTATACACCAGAAAATAAGGTTCTTGCAACAATCAGTAATAATAGCTGAGCCAACACTGTTTCTATAAGGAGGTCTTGGAGGCAAAGGCAAAAGCTAGAAGGGGCTCCCGGAATCTGCTTTGATTGCTCTGTATTTTTGCATTTTTTTGTTGGACCGAGAACTGTAATTTTTGGGGTGAATCCAAAAGTTTGAGTTGGATTCTTTTTATACTTTCTTGTCATTTTACGTTTTTTTCTTCTGAAACAAGATATCGTTGTGAAGAGTTTTGCTAACTGTGTGCGCGATCGCCTTCGGCCCTACAGCAGAAGGTGCCCCACAGTGGAAGAATCCTGATCCGGGCCTGCAGTCGGTTTTTGTTCCTGTGCTGCAGCACTTGAAAGGTGCGCCCTGAGAAAGGGGGTTGCAGAGAGTTCAGCAAACTTTTATAGTCTGCTAAACCTTCATTAAATGGCCCAGCAGGAAATTATTGCAGGAACCCTGTTCAGAGGACCTGTTTGAGACAGTGGCTTTCTAGAATTCATCACCTGTGACCTTTTGAAACACTGAAATATCAAACCAACTGGTCTTGTTAACTGAGAACATTCATAGGAACATAGATTCAGTGAAAATGGCAGCAAATAAAAGGCTGGAAGACCAATTTAGTCTGCCCATAAAGCTTTGCCTTGTTTGACTGCATTCCCATTTTTTTGCCCTGGATTTGGGTGACAGCAATAATTGTAATGGAAGCAGCGGGACAATTTGCGGCTTATCTAGGATATCCAGTTTCTCTGCTGCTGCTTTGATATGCCCGCTTGACTGCCTCATCTCTCTTAACAAATAAAAATGGCTTAACCTAGGCGAATATAGTATGTGTTTCCTCTACTGTATGGGCTCCAGCTCTGCATTTTCCTTACATTTTCATTCCAGGTCTCATGCTGGTAAAGTTTTCTGAACCCTCAACCTAAACTTTCTTCATTTAATATGCTGTGCTTGATCTGCAGGTCAGAGAGTGTCAGTGACTCCATTTTGAATTTGGTAGCATGGTCAGCAGAAGAGAAATGGGTTCCCTCCTGCTGGTGATGAACCAGGGGCCTTCTGACAAAGTGAAAGGGGTGTTTGCAGATCCAGAAACCTGATTTGTTCTTGGGAGCAGGGCCGTGTGTCATAAGCCTGGAAGTTTGATTTCTGATTAAGGATGGGGGACACAGGGAGAATGTGTATGTGTGGGGATGGGATACAGGCTTGGAGACCTGGGGGGGGGGGTTGCAGGCTCACAGATCAGATTTTTATTTTGTATGAGGCAGGCCGGCCTAGAGGACTGATTTCTGCTTGATGGATTAGGGGTGCAGGCAGGAGGCCCGAATTCTTTCTTCAGAGGATGGGGTCAGAGATATGGGAGATATAGGCCCGGAAGTCTGATTTGTGCATGGGAGGTGGGGAACATGGGGTGTTGCAGGCTTTGAGGTCTCACTTCTCCTTTGGGATGAAATGTTTGGGGACTCATGGGCCTAGAAGCCTAATTGTTAGTTTGCTGGGGGTGGGCAGGAGGTTTGATTCTTATTTGCTAGCAAGATTGGGTGGGGAGGGTTTCCACACTAACTGGCCCTTTCACTTGGGTGGGTTAGTACAGGGAAATCTGCTATGCGGAGCGCAGTGGTGTTACCCATGGCTGTGCTGCCTTTAACGTGGCTATGGTAATTCAGACTGTACTCTGTATATCATTATTTTAGTACATAAGGTGTTAAAGCTTTATGTAATGCCTGCATTAATACTGAACATAGGAACATAAGAAATGCCTTGCTGGTTCAGACCAAGGTGCATCGAGCCCAGGATCCTGTCTCCAACAGTGGCCAATCCAGGTTGCAATTATCTGGCAAATGCCATAAAGTTGATCTGATTCATCTTCCTCACTCCCAGGAATAGCAATAGCTTTTTTTGTTTTTCTTTCTAACCTGGCTAATAATGTGTTATGGACTTTTCCTCTAGGAACTTGTCCAAACCTTTTCTAAAGCCTGCAATGCCTGGTGTTTCGACCACAACCTCTAGCAACAGATTCCACAACTTAATTTTGCACTGCGTGAAAAAGTACTTTTTACTATTTACCTATCAAGTAGCTCTCATTACCTTTCTGGGGTTAGTCCTAGACCCCTCTGTTTGGTTTATTATTATTATTATTATTATTATTATTATGGCCCAAGGACAGGAACATAAAGTGATGCATGAAAAGATAAAGCAACTTACTAGAAAACACTGCATAGAGTCAGGAGCAGAGGGGCAATATGAAAACAGGTTTCAGGATTTCCCCTAATTTCTGACTCCGAGCTCCCACTATTAGGGCTGTGCCTTCTCTATTCAGACCAAAATAAATACACATATGCACAGTATTAGGTGGGAGCCGCAAATTTCATTTGAGAATTAACCGCGGACCAGTTTGTTATCTCGTTGTCTTGGGAAATGTATAGCCATTCTTTTTTTTCTCCCACCTGTCAGGCCTGGGAACCTCTGCCATAGCCTTATCATTATTCTCCCCAGGTTCCCATAAAGGTGAAGCCCTTCGCAATCAAAGAAAGCTTCAGCTGGTTAATTGTATAATCTATATTCACTTGGAAACCTCTTTGGCAGTTTTCAGCGGCTTTGAAATCCAATCAGCATTTAATTATCTGATTTTAAGTGAGGCACCAGGTATGGTGCAATGGCCAGTTTTCCCATTTTACCTCCTTAGAAAATTAATTATCCCAATATTTGCTCCTCTGAAGGGTGTGTTTTAGATCAGCAGGGAGCATATCATAGTTCGCAGTTCTAGCAGTGTATTATTTCAGCACCTCTGACTTACATCCAACATTTACAGATGTAACTGAAAGCCTATGGGGGGGTGTTCGCTAATAATTTCTTAAAGGTGTTGGGTATGCATTTGGGAGTAAGGGCTTGATTCCCTGCGTCTTCGTCAAGCTGTGCTGTTTAAAAACTTGTCGCTAGAATGTAATATTTTACATGTGACTGTAAAGGGAAGAATCCCTGGGGGTGACGGAGTATAGGATTTTCTAGCTATGCCCTCTTGTGTTGTCTGCAGCATTAGGAGCTGTGGTCTTAATTATCTTAGCGATATCCAAGATGCACCAGTACTTCTGAAAGTTTTAAATGATTATATGTATGCAAATATTGTTGATGTGGTTGAGAGTAGTGTTTATTGTGCAGGGCTGTATGGTTGATTCATTTTAAGGTGCTGTATGAACTAGCAAATAATGATCTGATTTTTTTCTCCACGTTTCTGCTGCTTATAATGCTGCAGGAATATGAAAAACCTCATTTAAGTCTTTATGGATAATTAAATTTCAAGGTGCGCAGATTGAGGAGAATTTTCAAACGTTGTGGGCCGGACTTTCAAAAGGTTACGCACACCAGGCCTATTTTAAAAAGGCCTGGTGACACGCGTAAAGCCCCGGGACGCGTGCAAGTCCTGGGGCTTGCAAAAAGAGGCGGTCATGGGGGTGGGGCAGGGAAGGGGCGGGGACAGAGGCCTCCGACACAGCGGCCATTGCAACTGCCCAGAGGCAGGTGCAAAAGGTATGTTAAAACCTTTGGGGGGTTTAGAGTAGGGCTAGAGGGGGAAAGGATAGGGGAAGAGGTAGGAAGGCCAGGCAATGGGGAAGGGAACGGGGAAGGCAGCACAGCTCGGCGCGTGCAAGGTGCACAATTGTGCACCCCCTTGTGCGCGCCAGGTAGCGCGCGCACATGTATACCCATGCGCCACCTTTTAAAATCTACCCGTGTGCGTAATAATCTGCAGATGGTGTAAAGTAGCATGTACACGAGTATATGCTATTTTAAAAACTTCAACATACAAGCATAAAGAATGATCCATGAGTAAATTTGCATGGGGCAGGCCAAGGGTGATCCGGGATGGGGCCAGCATGTACCCATGAAAGTTGTTATTTTATAAGCTGTTCTGAATCAGGTAAACATCTGTGCTTTTTTCCTATTCAAGCAGCTAAACTTTTTCTCCAATCAGTCCTCAAGACAAAGATTCTTTAAGTTTGAAATTATTTATTGTAGAGGTAAATTCTACTTACAATTGTTGCATTTCAAACGCAAGCCCCAAGGCAAAGATCTTTGGTAACTGGAGACAGGGTAGTAGGAGGGAGAAGGAGGGAGAAGGAGGGAGAAGGAGGTCTCTTGTGTTGCAGGAGTTAGTTTATGGTAGAGGTAGGAAGCTTGAGGGATATGAGGCTGATTTAGTCTTCAGACGGTAAGAGAGAAGGTAAAAAAACCTGATTGTTTCAGGGAGTTTAACAGAGCGCTGCTGGCTTAGAAGCATGCAAGGGGTGAACTGAACTCTCGTCGAGAGCTGCTAAAGGAAATGCCTCCACAATCTTGGGGCAGGGGGCAAGGTCCAATGGCAGAGAACCTAAGAACCATGTGACACAGGGGGAAGCATAAAGGGCAGTCCCTTGAGCCTATAAGGCACCTAGGAAGACTCAAGTTAGACTGAGGGGCATTGAAGCTCTTCCGATAGTGAGAGAAAGTGGAGGGGGGAGGGAGCTTCTCTTAAGGGCAGAGGCTCCTCTTAAAGGCAAAGGCTCACAGACTTTTATCATGGGTTACAAAAAGTGTTTCAGTATCAAGAATCCTCAGAAGGTAGGACTGCACTAAACACAGTTAAACTACAATATGTACAGATACAAATATGTACCCACTGCTGGGGACAGAACATAAGCAATATACGCATGTTAATGTAGCAGCTTACTCGCCTATATTTTACTCCTGCTCAGTATCTGGCGAAAGTGACTGTAAACATCTTAAAAGTGAAATACTTACTGGTGAGGGGGTCTGGGTGAAATGGGGGTCTTAAAGATGAAGAGCTAGGAGGGTCTCGATGACCTGTTGAAGAACTGGGCAAACTGGTAGACTAATTGATAAAACTGGTCATTTCATTGCCTTATGCATGCTAGAAAATAGCCTGACTTAACGTGTGGAAAAGCAGACTTACAGGGGGTAAATGCATCTAAAATATGTGTGTTAAATCTACTTGCATATAACTTTAAAATAAGAAGCAAAAATACGCAGGTATACCATTTGCGTACACATATCCAACTAAATTCTGATTTATCCAGCTAAGTAGTAGCAAAGTTGCTACTTAGCCGGTTAAGTTTTACAACACAACTTATCTGCCTATCTTAGCTGGATAAGTAGTGTTTTAAGACTTATCCGGCTAAGTAGCGGGTTTGCACTATTTAGCCAAATAAAAGTTATCCAGATGTGTACCGATACTTAGCTGGATAATTGGAACTTATTTGGTTAACTGCACAAAAATGTATTTGCAAATTTTTTTTACATGCTTGTATGTTCCTGCATACATTTATGTGTATTCTATAACCTGCATACTTTGTATTCATGCAGGATATAAAATGGTGGAGCAGTTTTGCGTGTGCCCATATATACACATACATGGGAACATGCATGTTTTAAAGTAATCATTAAATTCATCAATTTTAACTAATCTAAAATTGAAAAGTTTTGAAAAACCAGGGGCAGTCACAAAACCACAGGACTTTGGCCCATTGTCATAATGTGCTGGCATTTCTGTCTGACATTCTCTTGGGGTATCTTAATATATAATGTCATTGCAGTTTCTTGGATCAGCTGATGAAGATGCAATGTTAGACAAGCATTGGCAGGGTGAAGCCCAGTTTCAGTGGGGTAGATGGCTCTGTTTAAGTCACAGTGAAGCTAGTTTATTTATGCTGGGGGCAGACTGAGGTAAAGGGGAATAGTGAGATATAGTCAGTCACCCACATGATCAAGGGCTGAGCCAAAATTAGAGCTGGATTCCTGTCAGCTTAATGGTCTAAATCAAGGCTTTTCAACTTCCGACCAAAAAGGCCGCAGACAAGGTCAGGTTTCCAGGATATCCATAATAAACACACACGAGGTGTATTTGCATATAACTAATTACCGTGCTAGCTTGCATATTTTGGTTACCATGAACAAGAAAGTTGTGTGTGGCATTCAAGCTCAGAGTGGGAGATTCTGCTTTATACAATAGGATTACGCTTCCTCTGCAGGGATTCACTGATACAGTCGCAGGACTCCCAGCTCTCAGTCAGGCAATGGGAGTGGGTAGTATGCTGACCTCTGATAATCCGTGCTCTGAGTTCCGGCAGCATGGTGACTCTTGACTGAGTGCATCCCCATGGGACAGTTGGCAGTAACTGCCTCCATGAATCAGGAACTATTGGGTAAGCAGATCAATGAATTACCCTCCTAGAGGACTGAATAAACCAAGCAGCGTTGATGCAGTGAATCTCCACAGAGATGATGAGTCTCTTCCTGAGCCAAGCCTTTGCATAATCAGTGCTGGCTCATCTGCTGATAAAGCAAATATGTCCAGCAGTTCTGTTCGTGGCACAGCAATATTAAAAAAAAACATTTCCTACCATTCAATATCCTATGCATGTTCTTGCTCTCTTCCGCTCTCTCCTTCTCTCTGTTTACATGCATTTGCACATATATGCATCAACATTTGTATATATAGAGAGCATATGTATAGAGAATATATGTAAGATACATATCTATACATTATATATATATATATATATATATATATATATATGAACAGGCCTGGATTTAGGCATAGGCAATGTAGGCAACTACCTCTGGTGCCAGATTTTTATAGGTGCCAGAGTGCTGTTGCCGCTGATACATGTCTAAATCCAGGTCTACTGCCTCTTATAATATCCCCACTATCTCTGTGCCACGGTTGCAGGCCCCACAATAGAAGCAGTGGTAAGCAGATCCACAAAATTCAGCACGGGGCCTCCTGCAACCCTCGCATGTTCCCTGGTCTTGTGACACTCTGCCTCCTCTCCTCACACTTACAAGGGGAGGAAGTGGGGTGTCACAGGGCCAGTGAGTGCAAGGACAGATACAGCATTAGAACAACAAACTCTTCCAGAAGGAAAGATTACTTTTACACTTCTTTCATCTATGATGTGAGGCTTAGCACGTGCCAAGGAAACAAATGTGAAGAACATAAGAAGTTGCCATACTGGTTCAGAGCAAGGGTCCATCAAGCCCAACAGTGGCCAATCCAGGTTACAAATACCCGGCAAGTACCCAAACATTAAGTAGATCCCATGCTACTAATGCCAGTAATAGCAGTGGCTATTCCCTAAGTCAACTTGACTAATAGCAATTTATGGACTTCTCTTCCAGGAACTTGTCCAAATCTTTTTTAAACTCAGCTATGCTAACTATCCTAACCACATCATCTGGCAACAAATTCCACAACTTAATTGTGTGTTGAGTGAAAAAGAATTGTCTCTGATTGTTTTAAATGTCCTTCTTGCTAACTTCATGGAGTGCCCCCTAGTCCTTTTATTATCTGAAAGAGTAAACAACTGATTCATATTTACCATTCTAGTCCTCTCATGATTTTGTACACCTTTATCATATCCCCTGTCAGATGTCTCTTCTCCCAGCTGACTAGCCCTAACCTCTTTAGCCTTTCCTCATAGTGACACGCCATTCCATCCCGTTTATCATTTTGGTCGCCCTTCTCTGTATGTTCTCCAGTGCACCTATATCTATTTTGAGATTCAGCAACTAGAATTGCACACAGTCCTTAAGGTGTGGTCTCACCATGGAACGATACAGATGTACTATGACATTGTCCATTTTATTCAGCATTCCTTTCCTAACCTTCTGTTTGCTTTCTTCACTGCCGCAGCACATTGAGCTGATGATGATTTCAATGTATTGTCCAGTATGATGCCTAGATCTTTTTCCTGGGTGGTAACTCCTAACATCAAACCTAACATCGTATAACTACAGCATGGGTTTTTTTTCGACCCTGGCAGTGTGATCTTTCCTTGAGACATGCAATACTTTTGGTGAGGATTTCACCATTATTCTCAATTTAGATTTTTGTGTGGTGGCTGGTGGGAAGGTACTACAAATCCATTTCACAGAGGGAATATTCCCTCAGCATTTGGCACAGTAGAGCTTACATTTGCAAACAAAGAACCTATGCCCATTTTATAAATCTGAGGCTCGAGTACAAATTCTCATCATTGTGGCTCATTTTCTATATTAGTCTTTCGTGCAAGTGGTCCCGCTCAGATGAGGAGTGTTGCTTACACCATATAGTTTGAAAGGAGTGGGAATGTCCTGGTAAGTATGTTTTGGGAGTGTTCTACCACCTGCGTTTCCCCTCAAAGTCAGGAACGATGACCTGGATGCAGAGGATGTGAAACCAGTGCCATCATTTCAGAATGCAATAAAACTAATGCCATTCACATCTTTTCGGTAATGCTCCAGAGGTACATGGAGCAGGAGTCCTCTTCGGTTTCAGTTCGTTAAAGTGAATTCTACCAGCAGAGGGCAATGTCTCCTTAGATCTGAGCTTCAAGAAACATTCAAACCATTGAAGAATTCAAACCATTTGAAAAAAATATTTTTTTTCCCCCAAGGTTGATTTAAGGAAGAGCATTTATAATTGGACATGTGTGCACCATAACAGCATGGTGTAGAGCTAAAGTATTTTCACAGGAGATTCCCATAACCTTTACGATTGCCAGCTCCTCCTCCCCAGGATTTAGGAATTAAATATCAATGTCCAGGGCACTACAAGCAACCCTGCAGAAAAATAATAGGGATTTTTTTTTTTAAGATGAATCCTGAAAGGTGAATCAGATTTACTTTGTAATCAGCTTCTCATTAGTCTCCTACATTGCCGGAGACCGCAGTCCAGGCCAATACTGAGAACAAAAAGACTTCTGTAAAATAAATGCGACGTTTAATTTAAGATTTTTTTTTTTATATATATATTAAAGTTTCAATGAATGCATTTTGGTGCCAGCCATCATTTTCTGTGATTCTGCGCTTGCTGCGGATGAGGCAACAAACTGCTTACCTTGCTGCGCCCCCTCGCCTCTTGCTATTCAGCACCCCCACTGCCTCCCCTTCTGCTGGTCTCCACTTCAGCTGCTGCTGTCTCTCCCCCCCTTCAGCCTGTGCTGCCTCTCTGTTCTGTCACTAGTACCATGATCCTCCATCCCCCTCCCCCACCTCCCAGCCATTCATCTCTGCTGCTGCTGCTGCTAACTCTCTTCTGCTCCCATCCACTGCCACTGCCTCTGCCATCCAGCCACCATATGAGCGCACTCCCACGAACCCACGGTGCCAGCAGCATCCTTGCCCTCACAAGAGCACCACTGGCATCTTGGGGATCGCAGGCCGTAGAGCCACCTGGTGGACGAACGAGAACCACAGCGACCGCAGCCGGTGGCGGATGCTGCAGAGTGGAGACGGCGGCGGCTGGCCCTAGGGAGGAGAGAGGGCAAAGTGGTGTGAGCAGCCTGATTAGTAATGAAATAGTGAGGGAGGGAAAGACATGGGAGCCGGTGAGGGAGGAAAGGAAGAGGGGGGGAGAGACTGGAGGAGAAGAATAGACTTGAGGATTCTGAGGCAGACAGCAAGAAAAGAGGCATTTCGGGGGAAGGGAGAGAAGCCGTGGCGGAAAAGGTGAAAGAAGCAAAAGAAATGGTGGCTGGTGTGCTGTCTCGGTGCAGTCTGCCTCGCCGAGGCAGGACCACGTCAGGTCTTCCCCCGCATGCATGCACCATTTAAGTAAACATTAAAATGTAAAGCAATTTAAACCTCATCAACCTTCCAGAAACAAGATTAAATAAGAAACGGGGGCTACGCCGCCACCAGGCACTTAGACGCAGATAAGAAAGGTCAGTAAACGAGTTTCAGGTGAAAGTGTTTTGTCACACTCAACGTTCCTATGTAATCTCTTAAGTTAGTCCAATAAACTGCTCTCCACCAGTAACTTCGAGGTCATCTCTACATTAATATAGGATTGACAATACTGGTGCGTGAAGCTTTCCATGTTTCTGTCTGTAATGTGCAGGAACTCTGAGTGCACATGAAAAGCTGGACATACTCACTGCTCTTAATTTTCTACAACTCAGGGGGATGGGGGGATGAACTGTGGTAAGCTGCTTTCCCTGTAATAAAGATGCAAGGTGCACATGCTCATTGGCCCACGCCCAGGGACACAGCTGTTTTATAACTTGCGCGTGTACATGCACACATGTTATAAAATAGCCTGCATGTGTGCACACATGTGCCAAATTTTAAGTGGACGCATGCGAGTGTGCGCAAATGCTGCATCTACTACGTAAATTGGGAGGTTTTAAAAATGGGTGTGTGCCGACGCCATTTCCAATCTTACCAGTTCGTCCCCAGTTCGCCCAATGTTGAGTTAGGTCCTCCAAACTCCCTAGTTTAGTTGCCTTCTCCCACCACTTAGCCCTGACCCTTTAAACCCTACATATCTGCATTTTTTTTTTAATTCGTCTTTATTAGGTCATTGAACACAAAACCAGATTCAATAATAGGCAAAGAAAAAAGTATGACAGTTTGTCATGTAAACAATGCAAACAATATGACCCAACTTTTTCATTATTATCCCCGGTCCATCATAAGTGGACTTTCACCGCAATCACCCTCATTCACACTTACACACTCATAATTTTGGAACTTACAAGTCATCCGTAGCAGAAGTAAAGTTACGTGGCAGGGAGCTTCAGTGCATGCCAGATCGCATACGGTTTTAAGTGCACATCTCAGATTCACGCCCCAAAATGCCCATGCCCCATCCAGATCATGTCCATGCGCCGCCCCATTTGAAAACTTTCGAGGTGTGCGCACTCTGGGACGGATTTTCAAAAGGTTACGCGCACTGGGCCTATTTTAAAAAGGCCCGGCGATGCGTGTAAAGCCCCAGGACGCGTGTAAGTCCCGGGGCTATACAAAAGGGGCGGTCCGGGGGCGGGGCGGGGTCAGGCCATATTTGCCTGCGCGCGCAAGTTATAAAATCGGGTGTACATGTGTGCGCGCGTGCGCACGTTTTTAAAATCTACTCCTCTGGCATTTACGTGAGAATCTCAGCAGCTTTAAAAATCCATTCGGCGCATGCGAGCCCAACATATTCGCTCATCCCCTACTTTATGCGCACACTGGGTTTTTAAAATTCACCTTAAAAAGTACTGTCCTTAGAACCATATGAACTTCTAGGAATAGGACCAGCCTGAGTTGGCAATGCTAACTCTCCTGGAGAATAACATATCTTTCAGCTTTCTTTGCAATTGTTATGCATTGAAAGGATAACTTTCAAAATTGCTCACGTCCACTCATTTACATGTGTATATAGGTGCTTGCAAATTTGCTTTTTCCTAGCATATGGATAGATGGATTCAGGACCAGTGGGTTATGCACCTCTACCAGCAGATGGAGATGGAGCAAACTGACGTCACAGTATATATAATCCTGCAGTGACATCAGCCTGCCAATATTCTTCATCTCCAGCAGATGGTGGACGTGCATCTCCCTACTGGGGATTGCTTCAGATTTTAGAAGGAGAATTACAAAAAAAAGAAGAATTGATGCCCCGCTTTCCTGTAGCGATACCAACTGGTCCCTCCTCCAGTTGAGAATTCCTGAGGTGATTTCCATGGTCCCCCAGATGTGTGCCTTTGTGCGGTACTGGTTTTTCAGCCGGCGTGGACTTAGCTGATTGTACAGCTTAAAGGCAGTGGGTGCAGGAAACCAAGCACGGCAGAGACAGCAGATGCCCTCTTACCCCGCAGCCGGAGACCATCTCTGTACTAAGCTTGGAAGGGCTGAGCTCAGGTAAGTTAAAAAAAAAAAAAGGTACCTTACAGAGACAGTGAGGAAGAGTTGTTCAGATATTCCCCTTCCCCGGTCTCCGAGCTCGGTGTGCTGTTCTGTCGTTCGACCCGCCCCGAGGGAGGTTCAGGGATTGGGGGGGGGGGGGGGGGCAGGGGCAGCCTGGCAGGGTGAGCAGCCTCTTTTGGCTAGGCCCTGATCTGAGGTTTTTCTACTGCATGCCACAAGGTAGGCCAAAACAGTGTTTTTTTAAGATTTAACCTATGCATTTGGCTGCCCTCTAGCGGACATCTGTTCAGCCGACTGTCCCAGTGTGCGTTTAGGTTGTGCATCCAAGTTTTGGATGCTTAGTTGAGAGTCGGCTTGGGCAGCCAGTTGGACTGCATCCAGTTTGAACCCATGCTTATCCTGTGCACACAATTGGGTGTATGTTTCTGTGTCCTTAAGTTAAGAATCCGCCTAGCTCTTGGATGCCTACATTTTGGATGCATATATATATATATATCATGGCCACTATAGCTAAGAAGCCTAAGTGCCTTGCCTTGTGCGCCACATGTCATATTTGGGCGTCTCAGCCTGGTGTGCCCTCTAATTTATGCCAGTGCTGTTTGTGAGGCTCAGGGATAATTTTCTAGCTCTGATTTTTACCAAACCTGGTCCTTCCCAGCCTGATGAGGGTATGGGTAAAGATATCAGGAGGAACGCCTGATATTGGAACTCCCTAGACTGGTTCCTTGGCAGGGGACAGCAGCTCAGTGGGCACCACATAAGTGCTTCCTAGTTTTGGCATAGAACCGCCTTTTCTTGGGTAGAATTCTTTCATGGATTGCAATCCTTTCTTCAGGCACAGTCCTCAGCCCTGTCCAATCCTGTCAGTTTAGTTCCTCAGGCGGTGGCCTCTCCCTCTTCTGGTACTATGTTTAAGCACCGAAGTACACCTTGAGCTGCAGGTGTTCCTGACAGGAATCCAGAGGGCACTGATGACTGATATGTTGCGGTTTAAATACCTGTCTGCAGTCAAGATGGACGCGCTCCCTGCCATTTTTGAAACTGCTCTGCATTCAGGTATGCGATTTATTTGAATCTGAAATAGCATTAATGTGTCGGCATTGTCCAGTTTATGTCCTAACCTTTATATGTTTATTTTCAGTGCCTTGATAACTTTGTTGCTCCCTCCCCCGATGCAGCCCTTGGCGAAACATGGGACCGTGTCGGGGGACGCGGTCTAAACTGTGGTGTGATTGCAAGTCAGTGGAGTTGCCGTTTGAAAAAAAGAATTAAAAACTTTAGGCTCTTTAGAGCTGTTTGATTTACCTTGTGGTTTGGACTTACTCTCTTCTGCACTCTTGTGTTTGGATATTATTGAAGTGCAGTTCTCCTGCTCTGTGGTGTTTTTGGGTAATTGAAGTCTCCCATTATTACCGTACTATGAGGTAGATTTTAAAAGGGTTACGTGCATTTGCTTAATTGAGGAGGTTTTGTGGTTGAATATTTTTTGATGTTGTAATTATAATATTCTTCCTGATTTAGGTTTTTTTTCTTGGTGTAAAACTTAATGCTGACCTAATATCTACTAAGGTCCTAATCAGAGGAGCATGTAATAAACAAACTTGGGAACTCAGCTTCCTAAAATAATTAATATTCATTTTGCCAAGGAGACATCTGGTATCAGTTCCAATAATTTTAAAAGTGATTAATCTAAATTAGAAGTTGGTTGATAGATTCAGGAGAAACCCACACTCTCTTTCCCTTTAATTTTCAGAAATAGAATTGGTCATTACACGGCCACCACCTAAATACCTGGGATTTCTCCTACCATTTCCATAGTAGTAGGTTTAAGGTATTTATTTTTATTATAATTGTCCTGTAAAGAAGTGCTTTTTTATGGTTTTTGTTTATGAGTCATCCATACCAAGGCCATGGGCAGCATACAAAATATACAATCATAATAAAATACATACAAAACATAAAATTAACAATTCACGACCCATAAAATGAGACAAACAGGGCATGAATGGGATAAAACAAACCTTAAACTATGAATAAAGAGGCAAGCAGCAAAACTGCATAGTACCAAATCCCTCAGATGACAATTAAGTTAACAGTAACTGCATTATCCAAATGCCCGCTGAAATAAAAAAAATCTTGAATATAGCTTTAAATGTCTTTAATAGAAATATAGAAATGACGGCAGAAAAGGACCAATGGTCCATCCAGTCTGCCCAGCAAGCTTCCCATGGTAGCAGCTGGCACGCTGTGCAGGTCACCTCCATGTGTCAGTCAGTGCTGCTTGATGTGCTTTGCTTATGGACTTGGTCGTAGAAGCAGTCCTGGGTTTTTTCCTTAATGTCTGTGTATCAGTTCCCCAGACTGTACAGAAGTCACGGTGCCTGTTGGTTGTCTCGGAATCCAAATCCCTCTTTCCCTCCACCCCCGACTCCCCTCCTTTGAAGCAGAGAGCGATGTTGCAGTTGCATCGAAAGCATCAAGGCTTATTGGTTAAGGGTAGTAATCCCATGCCTGCTGTTAAGGGCAGTAACTGCTGCTCTGTGCAGGTTACCCCCATGTTTATCAGTTCCCCAGACAGTAAAAGGAGGGGCCCTCGATGGTTGATGTCTGAATCCAATTCCCATTTTTCACCTGCCATTGAAGCAGAGAGCAATGTTGGTTGCATCAAAGTATCCAGACTTATTGGTTAAGGGTAGTAAATGTCGCACCAGCAAGTTACCCCCATGAACGCTTTTTTCATTTCATTTAGAACTTGACTGTAGAAGCAGTCCTGTGCTTTTCCCCTTATGTCTGCATATCAGTATCCCAGACCATGGAAGTCGGGGCCTTGGTTGTCGTTTGAATCCTATTCCTTTTTTCCCCCGCCATCTAAGCAAGGAGCAATATTGCAGTTCCATTAAAAGCATCAAAGCATATTGGTTAAGGGTAGAATTCTCCATGCCTTCTGCTAGGGTGGTAACTGCCACACCATCAAGTTACCCCCCTGTATTCATTTCTTCATATCTATCCTCTAGCCTTTAGAGATCCACAATGTTTATCACATGCCCCTTTTAATTTTTTGACTGTTTTCTTCTTCATCACCTCCTCTGCCGCCTTGGTACAAGTTACTAGAGAAGAATTTCAGGCAGATAATTGCAAAGTTCTGGAGCAGCTACAAAAAATGCTCTTTCTTTGGTCTCAATAAGGCATTTCTGTCACACCAAGGGAACATTCAACAAGCCATACTGAGAGGAACGTACGGAGTGTGTTGGATTATAGATCTTAAACAGGGCAATTGCCTACGGACAACACTGAAGCGCAAACATTTGTAGATGATGAAGGCGATCTTAAATTTGGCACGCCATTGCACAGGCAACCAATGCATATCCTAAAGCATGAGAATAATGTGGTCCTTCATTTTTCTTGCAGAAACCAACCAAGCTGTGGCGTTCTGCAATATCTGCAGGGATCTAAGAGCATAGGCTGGGAGGCTGAATTCCAGTAATTCACTAGGGGGAGTATTATTGCCTGTTCCACAGTTCTAATATCAGAGGCATCCGGAGCTGAAAAAAGGCAGCCCTAACAATAAATGTAATGTGTGGCTGAAATATAAAGTTAGAGTCAACTATTTATACCCAGGTTTCTAGCTTCAGGAGTGCTTAAAATAACGTTTTAATAGTTGGTGATCTTTTATGGGGATTTATGATTCTTTGCTGTTTGTTGTTTTTACTTGCTATACTCTTTAGAATACTGCTGTGCTTGAGCAATCTTGTTCTTGACTTGCTTTTATCATCCTGTATTGATTGTGAGGACATCTTTCAAACAAATGTGTGGCGGCATACACACGCATATGTGGCTGTAAGCAGATCTATGCTAGTTTTTTAGAAGTTGCGCGTATGATTTACACGCATTTTATAGCATACGCATATCTCTACCCCACAACACATGCGCTATGTAAGTAGGCTTTCGCACGAATACATGTAATGCATTGAAGGAACATATATGGATACATATATGTTCCTTCAATGTATTACATTGTATTACATTGGTTCCAACTGAACCAACTGAACCAACTGAACCCACTCTCAACTCAAGCAACTAAGAACTCCCGTCAGGGTAATCAACAACCTTTGACAACTCAATAATGTTCTTTCTTTTTTAATTTGGCAGGTTTTATTTACCTTGTTTTATTCTTTTGTTATCTCATTGTTAATCTCTCTTTTGCCTTCTCTACATTCCAAGTTGCATTTTATCCCTGTTTTATTGTAACTGCTACCTTATTCTTCTATTCACATGTTAATGTTTTAAGTTATTAAGTATTTATTCTTTTGTCACACCTTGTTATTTGTAAACCGGCATGATGCGACTCCCATCGCGAATGCCGGTATATAAGACATTTAAATAAATAAATAAATAAATAAATAAATAAATAAATAAATAAAATGTGCTTACTTTTCCAACCTATTTAAAAATATAAACGCATATATTTTGCATGTGAAAACAAGTAGGACTTACTTGCGTGTATCAAGATTTACACTCATAAGTCAGTGTAGTTTCAAACATGTGCACGTCAAGAAAATTACCAGTTTTGCCAATTAGTTCTCCAGTCCGGCCAGTCCTACTCCAGGTCACTGAGACTCTCCCTGTTCTTCAGCCTGAACTCCCCCCATTTCACCCAGGCCTCCCACTCAGCAAATAGTACACAATAAACACATTTAATATCACCTATGCCAGATAATAAGCAGGTATAAAATTACAGGAGTAAGCTGGAAAATCTACATGCATGACTTTTAAAATAGCAAATTGGATGTGTAAATGTTGACCCCGCCCTAGAATGCACCTAGATCGCCTCTTTCTTACACATGTATATGTGTGTCCAAAAGTGAAAATACATGTGTATTTTTTACTTTTATATATGTTTGTATATGCTAATTTTTACATGTGTAATGTTTTGAAGATTCACCACTATATGTAATTATCTGCTGTACCTTGCTTTGAGTACTTTGGTAGTAAAGCAAGGCAAACATTTTAAAAAATACATAAGGAGATCACGTGATGCACTGAAGGGAACGGATGTGAATATCCTTCTCGGCTCCTTGCCCTAATATCTAGCCCCATCTGTATCAGCTAACATATCTCAACTGGACTGATTGTTGTCCTCTCGCCTTGAGCTTCTTTTCAACCCCATCAGATTGATCCGATGTTGTCCTGGATGGCGAAAAAAGATAAAGAAAAGGACAAGGCCCGACTGGCTGAATCGCCAGTGGAAGAAGATGCAGGGCCCTGATACCGCACATACAGTGACGTTAACAGATATGAAAGCAGCAGTGGTTGAAGCCCTAGCTAACCAAGCTGTCAGCGTCCATGGCAGGATTTGAAAAAGATTCCTTGAAGTGGAACAGAGGGTGTCTGATAATCAAGATGGTCTCCTTTCGGCGCAAGCTGAGATCTCTTCATTGAAAGCCTCTCTGACCAAACATGCAGAGCGCTTAGAGGATTTAGAGAATCACTCGTGGTGGTCTAATTTGTGCTTCATCAGTATGCCCGAATCGGTGGAAGAGAAGAACTTACCTGTGATTCTTGAAACCTGGCTCACTCAGGAGTTGAGCCTGTTTCGCGTGCACAGCCCATTGCAAGTAGAACGGGCCCTCAGGCTCAGGCCTAAAAAAACAAATAACGACAGACCTCGGGTGGTAATTATGAAAATATTCAATTTCACCCATAAGATTGAGATCCTTCAAGCTCTGAGGTCCGGGAAGTTGCTGTTCTATGATAAAATGAAGATCCTAGTATTCCAAGACTTCTCAGCATCTTTAGTGGTTCAGCACAGGGCCTTGGCCCCTTACTGCTCCAAACTTTATGATCTGGGCCTCTGCGCGTTTTTAGTTTACCCTGCTAAACTTCGTGTGCAGACACCCGAGGAGGTACGTTGGTTTTCCAACGCTGCAGAACTTCAACAATTTATCAGCGCCCAGATGGCTTCGAAGTTTGCTATTCAGGTGCCGACTAATAACGGAGCTCCTTGAAGCGGGGCGGTAAAATAAAGCCAGAATGCACGAAGTCAGCACGATCTTGGGGACTGCTTATTCACCCTTCCGGTTTGCCCAATATGCGGCGGCTCATGTTTAAGTTTCTTGTGGGGTAACATGTACAATGAACTAACTTGGGGAAAAGCCATCTTTATTACTATTACTTTATACGGCATGCTCTTGGGGAGATTTTTTTTCTCTCTCCTCCGAGTCTCGTTGGCTTAATTTTGGCTCATGGCCTGGTCAGAGAGTGAGACACTTGGCTTTTTATAGTTAGGTCATTTACCCTAACGGAATTCAACACCAATTATTGCCAACAGATCATATGATTATATTTTATTATTAATGTTGGCTGGGATTCTTTTCTATATTTTCTTCTTCCACTTTACCTTCGGGGTTGGGGCTGGATTAGGGGCATGGGAACCATTTGCATGGTGGTGATCTCACTTCGATTTTTTGGATATGTTTTTCCAGGGGGAAATTTGGGGGTGGGAACTGGGAGGGTGTTCTTGGGGAGGGAAGTTTGGGTTGTTGTATGGGTTTTATTCCCATGCTGTGACATTGTATTGTCCTACTGTTATAGTAGTCTTTTTGAAACACACAACCTTTTTGAACAGTGGGAGACCCCTGCTGGGAGGGTCCCCTTCCTATTCCTTAACAGATCTTTGTCAAATTCTGATGTTCTAGGGCACTGCGAATGACCTCTCGTGGGACTCGCATAATTTTCTGGAATGTATATGGCAAACATTCACTAGTAAAGAGATCTAAGATTCTCGCTGATCTCAAGAAGAAGTTGGCAGATTTAGTGTTTTTACAGGAAACACATCTTACAGATCATGAGCATAAAAGGTAGTGTCAAAATTGGGTAGGCGCAGTCCATTTTGCTTCTGCTTCTACCAAATCTACAGGAGTTGCTATCTTAATTAAAAAACACATGCCCATCACTATTCAGAAAGAAATTTAAGGACAAGACTGATATATTATTTTGATTGCTGAACTCCATCGCACCCCTTTTGTCTTATGCAATTTGGGGTAGATTTTAAGAGGCGCGCGAACAGCCTACTTTTGCTTGCGCATCAGACTCAAGCAAAAGTACGCTGGATTTTAGTAGATACGCGCGGAGCCGCGCGTATCCACTAAAATCCTGGATCGGCGCGCGCAAGGCTATCGATTTCGTATAGCCTGCGCGCGCCGAGCCGCGCTGCCTCCCCCCGTTCCCTCCAAGGCCGCTCCGAAATCGGAGCGGCCTTGGAGGGAACTTTCCTTTGCCCTCCCCTCACCTTTCCCTCCCTTCCCCTACCTAACCCACCCCCCCCGGCCCTGTCTACACCCCCCCCCTTACCTTTGTCGGGGGCTTTACGCCTCCCGGAGGGAGACGTAAATCCCCGCGCGCCAGCGGGCCTGCTGCGCGCCGGGCCGCGACCTGGGGGCGGGTACGGAGGGCGCGGCCACGCCCCCGGGCCGTAGCCACGCCCCGTACCCGCCCCCAAAACGCTGCCGACACGCCCCCGGAACGCCGCGACGACCGGGCCCGCCCCCCGACACGCCCCCGACACGCCCCCCTCCGAGAACCCCGGGACTTACGCGAGTCCCGGGGCTCTGCGCGCGCCGGGAGGCCTATGTAAAATAGGCTTCCCGGCGCGCAGGGCCCTGCTCGCCTAAATCCGCCCGGTTTTGGGCGGATTTAGGCGAGCAGGGCTCTGAAAATCTACCCCTTTGTGTGCTCCTAATAATTATAACTCTGCTTTCTTTTGGGAAATTTATGATCTCCTTCTTTCCTACTTAGAGCATACTGTAGTAGTGGGTGGAAATTTTAATGCTGTTAGAGACCCCCAATGGAACACCTCATATATTAGTTTGACGATACGTAAGCCAAGCAAAAGGATTTCTTTCCTTGAACACTCTTTACAATTAGTGGATGCTTGGCGGACTCTCCATCCCACAGACACAGATTTTACTCATTTGTCCTGTGCCCACTCTACCTACTCAAGATTAGATTACTTGTTAGTCAGTATTCAAGCTTTTTCCAAACTTAGTGACACAGGCATTGATGATATTATTTCCAACCACTCCCCTGTTTGGATAGAATTTACATGGCTGTCTCTTCCCCAGCCTTTTCATGTTTGGCACTTCCCCTATTTCTTAGCTGAAGATATTCACTTCCATGAATTTTTTTGTTCTAAATGGAATGACTATTCTCTTTTGAACAGCGAGCATGTGAATGACCCTGTCTTGTTCTGGTATTCTGCAAAAGCAGTGATCCATGGGGTTATTATTTCCTATCTAGCCCACCATTGGAGGATGTTGGACAAACGCCTTCTGTCTTTAAGTGATCAGTTTAGCCGTGCCAAAAAAGCTATTATGCAATCTATCACTCGTTCCAATATGGAGCAACTAATGACAGTCCAAATGGCGCTGAACTCTCTTATTCACCAATATGCCAAAAAAAAGCTTAATGTACTATCAATATAAGTTGTTTCAATTTGGTAACAAAGCGGGTAAGATGATGGCTAATTTGATTAAAACAGCACGTAGCCATCGATACATCACAGCTTTACGCTCCTCGAAGGGCTGAGCGGTTAATGATACCCCCACAATTTTGAACGGTTTTAGAGAATGTTATTCAAATCTCTATTCCTCTGAAGAATGGAACCAGAATCAGTATAATCAGTTCTGCTCCCGGGTGGATCGTCCCTGATTGACCTCGGAGCAGTGCTCTTGGCTGAATCGTCCAATTGCTGAAGAGGAGGTCAAAACAGTCATTCACCAAGCACGCCGCTTTAAGACCCCAGGTCCAGACGGGTTCACTGCAGAATTTTACAAAAGTCTAGTAGACCTATTGGGAGCCCCTCTGTCCCTAACGTTCAGTGCCTTGGTTCAGTCAGGTAATTATCCTGATCACACCAATTCTGCTCACGTAACGCATATTCTCAAACTGGGTAAGGACCCTCTTTCCCTGGCGTCATATCGTCCCATCTCGCTATTGAATTTTGATCAAAAATTGCTGGCTAAAATTTTGGCTGATCGTCTGGCTGAAATTTTACCCCAGCTAATCAAACCCAGTAACGTGGGCTTCGTCCGAAAGTGCTATGCTCTTATCAACATAAGATTGGTACTGACCACTATGGCATTATATAACAGAATAGAAGACCCTTACTTGGTTGTCAGTTTCGATGCTGAAAAAGCATTTGACTGGATAGAATGGGGATACTTATTCTATCTTTTACGCCATCTGAGTCTGGTTGTTTTTTTTCTTTGATGCAATCCAGCTGCTTTATTCTGATCCGACCGCCTCTATTGTCACCAATGGTTCGCAGTCAGCTGTATTTTCGGTCAGTAGAGGGACTAGATAGAGATGCCCCCTCTCCCCACTTCTTTTTCTTTTGACTCTTGAATCCCTTCTCCTACATATTCAGTCTACTAAAGAGGTGAAAAGGATAAGGCTCCAAGGCATCTTGTTTAAATATGCTGTCTTTGCAGATGATATATTGGTGTTCCTAATCGATCCTAAGCAGTCGTTGTCATCCCTATTAATCATCTTTCGGGACTTTGGTGCCTTCTCTGGCCTTCGGGTAAATTGGGATAAATCTGAAGACCTAGGTTACCCCACTACTCTCAAAGAGGGATGGGGGGGGGCCTTCCCCTTACACTGGGCAGATGGTGCCATCCAATATCTAGGGGTCCACCTTTCCACTGATCTATTATTCCTGTATGCTTTAAATATTTCCCCTTTGTTACAATTCTCTTGGGATGAGATGCAGGCATGGCGAGATTTGCCGCTCTCCTTAGGGGGCCGTATCAATCTCTTTAAAATGATTATCCTTCCCAAATGGTTATATGTTTTACAGAATCTGCCTCTTAATATTAGACATAAAGATTTTTTGGTTTTAGACAAAGCTCTTTGCCTTTTTCTTTGGTGAGGTAAAAAGTCACATATCCCTCTGAAGTGGCTGAAGGAAAGATGGGGTTGGGGAAGGATGGGGGTCCCTGATCTGGCTCTTTACAATTTAGCTAGTAATTTGCATATTGTGCAGGAGTGGCTCCTGGGTACCTCCTTTTATATAAATATTTCTGCTGTGGCCCCACTGGACTTACGGTTCATCAAACAGGCGCCCTTTGCTGATCTGCCGGTGGCACTCCAGCACAATATACTAATTGACCCGATACATTTAACTAAGTGGATGGGAATCTCACATTAGTGCACTTATCTTTTGCCTCTGCACCAGGTTCTTAATCCGCAGTTTTTTGTTTTTGGGCGGAGTAGAGCATTACTCAATTGGGTCATGTTCTTGATGGGGAAGGGGTGCTCCTTACCTTTCAATGATTAAAGGATCTTTACAGTCTGCGGATGTCCCATCTATTTTCCTACTTGCAAATGCAGCATTATATAAAAATCCCTGCCGATTGAAGCTCGGCAACCAGCTATATTTCAAGCTTTGGATGACGTGTTTCTGTTAGAAAAACATGCTATAAAGATTTTTTAAAAATTGTGAAAATAGACACCAATTCCATTCGAGCAGAGAGATGAAACAAAGACAGGAAACAGAGAGTAGGATTAAATGGTCAATTTTCTCAGTGGAAAAGGGTAAACAGTGGAGTGCCTTAGAAATCTGTACTTGGACCAGTGCTTTTCAATATATTTATAAATGATTTATTTATTTAGCACAGGGGTCGGGAACCCATGGCTCGCGAGCCAGATATGGCTCTTTTGAGGGCTGCATCTGGCTCGCAGACAAGTGTCGCCATACTTCGCGGTTCCCCGCTGACCCAGCTGCTCCCCGGTCCTCCGCCGCCCGGGCTTAAAATGCTGTCAGCCCGGGCGGAACGCGGCAGGACAGCTGGAGTCAGCGGCACCGGCGTGCTCTCTTCTCCTCCCTCCCCCCCCCGCGGCCCGGAAGAGGAAGTGGAGAGCATCGGGTGCCTGCGCGGGAAGAAGAGACCACACTAGCGTGGTCTCTTCTTCCGCGCAGGCACCCGATGCTCACCACTTCCTCTTCCGGGCCGCGGGGGGGGAGGAGAAGAGAGCACGCCGACTGGAGTCATCCGGGTGCCTGCGCGGGAGTCATCGGGTGTCAGCCGGGTGCCAGCGCTGGAGTCATCGGGTGCCTGCGCGGGTCTTCCCGCGCAGGCACCCGATGCTCTCCACTTCCTCTTCCCGCGGCCCGGAAGAGGAAGTGGAGAGCCGGTGCTCTCTTCTTCCCGCGGCCCGGAAGAGGAAGTGGAGAGCATCGGGTGCCTGCGCGGGAAGACCCGCGCAGGCACGCTAGTGTCCGACGGGAAGAAGACTGCAGCGCGGCTCGGAGGAAAATGAAAATCTTCAACCGCGGCCGATGGGACTCCGCCTTCGCCTCCGCGAGGGCTGAAAATGAAGGAGGTTAGCGTTGGGAGGTGGCTGCTGCTGCCGCGAGTTCCCGGGGGGGGGGGGAGAGAGAGAGTGAATGAGCGAGCAAGCATGTGTGTTTGAGATCCTGTGTGTGTGAGTGAGAGATTGCATGTATGTGAATGATTGAGAGCCTGTATATGTGAAAGAGAGTATGTCTGTGATTGAGATCCTGCCTGTGAGAGAGAGAGCATGAATGTAAGTTTACCATTGGGAACCTGTATGTGTAAGTTTGTAATTGAAAACCTGTTTGTTTGAAAGAGTATGTGTGTATGATTGAGATCCTTTGTGTGTGAGAGAGATCATGTGTATGTATGATTAAGAGCCTGTGTGTATAAGTAAGAGAGAGATCATGTGTGTCTGTGTCTGATTGACAGCTGGTTTAGGTGATGGAGCATGTGAGTATGTGATTGAGAGCCTGTGTTTAAATGAGAGAGAGAGACCATGTGTGTCTGTGTGTGATTGAGAGCTGATTTAGGTGAGGGAGCATGTGAGTATGTGATTGAGAGCCTGTGTGTAAATGAGAGAAAGAGAGGACATGTTTGTAAGCATGTGAATGAGAGTCTGTGTGTGAGAGAAAAAGACAGCATGTATTTATGTGATTGAAAGCCTGTGTGTGTGTAAGCGTGAAAAGATAGACAGCATGTGTGTAAATGTGTAATTAAGAGCCTATATAAGTGAGAGAGAAAAAACATTTGTATATGTGAGTGACTGAGAGCATGTGTGTATAGGTGTGTCATTGAGAGCCAGTGTGAGAGAGAGCGCTGGTATGTGACTGAGAGAGGAGAAAGTTCCAAGCAAACCACCCCACCTCCTGCTAATTCAGAACAATCTCAGGACACCTGGATATCAAACGTTCCCAGGTATGCAGAGCAAAAAAATTTTTGTATCCTTATTATTTTTCATTACTGGATCTTTGTGTCTGCTATTTTGAAATATTTTGTTGGTATCTGGAAATGTTTTATATGAGTTTTTAATTATTGGATATTCCACTCATCAGCTGTTTCGAAATATGTTCTTTTTGTTAGTACAGTTTTACTGCTGATGATTTTATATTTCTTGATTTGTTTTATAAGGATGTGTGATGTTTCTTTTTTCCTTTGTTACACTGCATACAGAGACACTGGCTTGTTGCAGTTTCCAATTCAGTTTTTGTCTGCATGCTTTTTGTTACGCGTTTTGGTCTCTTTATTCTATGTTAGGTGAGGGACAGCACGTGATTCAGGTGAGGTTTTCTGCTGGCGTGTAGTTTCTGTGTAGGACTCTATAGCAGCCTGACTTGGTCCGTTTTCCTAATAGGAGATGTATTGGTGTCTTAAGGCCTGGTGTAATATTTTCAGAGACTTATTGTACTTTAAAAGTGTGATCTTACATAAAATGCACACATTTACTTGTATTTAGTTTTAAACATATTGTATGGCTCTCATGGAATTACATTTTAAAATATGTGGCGTTTATGGCTCTCTCAGCCAAAAAGGTTCCTGACCCCTGATTTAGCATGTTTATATACCGACATCCGTTTGTACATCGTATCGGTTTACATAAAACTTAAACAGTGTCGCCGTAACAACAGGCATAGCCTTTACAAGGAACAAAAAACTGTAGCAACAGGCTGAATACAGATTAACTAGGTACAATATTTTGAAGTACAGATTAACTAGGTACAATGTTTTTTAAGGGATATCTCGGAAAAGGATTTAAGAGTATTTAAAGGGAGAAGCTTGGTTATTAAATTAACAATAAGCTAGAGGACAAGGCCAGGAAAAACTGGATATACAGGCAAATATTTACAAAAAATTCAAAAGTATCTGGTATCAAAATCGTGTAGAACAACTCTCAGCATTTATTTACATTGGCGGGAGGTTCAATAATGAGGGGTATTTGAGGGAAAGGCCTGTAGAAACAGCCAAGTTTTTATTTTTTTTTAAATTTAGGGGTGGAGGTTTCAGTACGTAAGTCTGGAGGCATGGCGTTCCATAGGGTGGGGCCAAATGATCTGGAAAGGAATTAGACGAATGAAGTTATCAAATTTTGCGGATGATACAAAATTATTCAGAGTAGTTAAATCATAAGCGGATTGTGATACATTGCAGGAGGACCTTGCGAGACTGGAAGATTGGGCATACAAATGGCAAATTAAATTTAATGTGGACAAGTGCAAGGTGTTGCATATAGGGAAAAATAACCCTTGCTGTATTTACACGATGTTAGGTTCTATATTAGGAGCTACCACCCAGGAAAAAGATCTAGGCATCATAGTGGATAATACTTTGAAATTGTCGCTCAGTGTGCTGCAGCAGTCAAAAAAGCAAACAAAGTTAGGAATTATTAGGAAGGGAATGGTTAACAAAATAGAAAATGTCATAATGCCTCTGTATCGCTCCATGGTGAGATTGCACCTTGAATACTGTGTACAATTCTGGTCGCTGCATCTTTAAAAAGATATAGTTGCAATGGAGAAGATACAGAGAAGGCCAACCAAAATGATAAAGGGGATGGAACAGCTCCTCTATGAGGAAAGGCTGAAAAAGTTAGGGCTGCTCAGCTTGGAGAAGAGACGGCTGAGGGGGGATATGATAGAGGTCTTTAAAATCATGAGAGGTCTTGAACGAGTAGCATGGGATCTTCTAGGTGTTTGGGTAATTGCCAGGTTCTTGTGGCCTGGTTTGGCCTCTGTTGGAAACAGGATGCTGGGCATGGTGGACCCTTGGTCTGACCCAGCATGGCAATCTCTTATGTTCTTATGAGTAGATGTGTATCGGTTATTTACACTTTCGGATAATAGAAGGACTAGAGGACCCTCCATGAAGTTAGCAAGTAGCACATTTAAGACTATTAGGAGAAAATTCTTTTTCACTCAACGCACAATTAAGCTCTGGAATTTGTTGCCAGAGGATGTGGTTAGTGCAGTTAGCATAGCTGGGTTTAAAAAAGGTTTGGATAAGTTGTTGGAGGTGAAGTCCATTAACTACTATTAATCAAGTTGACTTAAGGAATGGCCTCTGCTATTACTGACATCAGTAGCATGGGATATTTTTAGTGTTTGGGTACTTGCCAGGTTCTTGTGGCCTGGTTTGGCCTCTGTTGGAAACAGGATGCTGGACTTGATGGACCCTTCGTCTGACCCAGCAAGGCAATTTCTTATGTTCTTATAGCCTAGGTGAAGCTGATTCTGATTGAGCACAAGAAAACACAAGGATCCCAGGAAGACATAGGTTATGTTGGCCACCATTATAATATCTGCCTGTAGAAACCCCAGAGTTCAGAATTATTACTGAAAAGTGATTTAAAAATTTGTGCTGCATCTTGCTTTATACTGTATAACAAAATACATTGCACAATAAGTTGAAAGCAGGATAGTATACACCATTAAGCTTATTTCAGCAACACATTTAAAATGGATTATACTGAGTTATCGCAGGCCTATTGGATGCAGTTATTTTGTTGAAAGAAGACTTAGCACCTGATTTATTAAATGTTATTAAAAAAGTCTTCTCACACTTTGTGCCTGTGAGAAAAGTATTTTGATGAATCCTGCCCATAAATCATCAAGAAGAGATAACAAATCAAGGCATTCAAGAACTAGTGCTAATGTTCCAGCTTTTTATTTTTTTAATATCAAACATTCCAAGTAGCTCAGAATGCACGGATAGCATCACAGGTGTCACAAAAAAACACTTTAAGGTGAATTTTAAAAGCCCGATATGTGCATTAATTAGGAGATGCGCGAATATGCTGGGCTCACGTGCGCCGAGTGGATTTTAAAAGCTGCCAAAATATGTACGTATATCTTCCGGAGTGCGCGCATATCAGAAGTTTTTAAAAAGGGGCAGGGCCCTGAGATGTGCGTGTAAATATCTACGCGATCCTGTGCATGAGCCAAGGCCCCCTGCTCTGCAACTTTACTTCTGCTATGGATGCAGTGTAAGTTATAAAATAAAGATAAATAGGCAGACTAAGGGTCGGGGGCTAACTGGAGGAGTAAAGGCTTTTAATTTTTTTTTTATATTTATATTTTATTGAATTTTAAACAATTACATCAAGAAAACACTTCTTGTTTGAAAAAGAATACAAATAAGCAAATCACAAAGAAATTTACCATAATAACATATAATAATTGTATCATAAATCAAAGTCCACAATCCGAGATCTAAGTTTTATACCTTAGGAATTCTATGTCTAAACAATTTAAAAGAAATTTGAAACTTTTAGCACTGTGATATATGTCATCAATGAACAAAACTTTATGTCACATTTCCCTAATCTATAGGGGAAGAACTTTCAGGCACTAATTTTTTTCCCACTAAAAAGGCTGTAAGTTGGTTCGGGTGAAAAAAACATAAGATAAACCTTGGTACTTGACTAGGCATTTACAAGGGAATTTTAACAGAAACATTGCACCAATTTCCAAAACCCTTGATCTCAAAATTAGGAATTGCTTCCTTCTTTTTTGAGTGGTTTTGGAAAGGTCAGGAAATATGTTCACCTTATAACCCATAAATAATTCCAATCTATGTAGTAAAGAACATTCTCATTGTCCATTCTTTATCTGCTTCCATTAAATAGGAAACCACTAAAGTAGCTGGTATTGTTTGATCATTCTGAGAGGTTTCTAGAAATTCTGTTAAGTTTAATTGTATAGGATCATCATTAACTTTTCTTTTCCCTTCATCTTTACTAACACTACTACTTGGTATATAATATATCCTTGATGTTACTGGCAAGGCCTGTTCAGGTACTTTCAGAACCTCAAGCATATATTTTTTCCACATCTCTTTAGGGGAAATTAATTGACTTTTTGGAAAATTAATAAAACGTAAATTTTTCCCCCTAAGAACATTCTCTATATTTTCCAATCTATTAGTCAAGATCTGATTTTCTTTTATTATTACACTCTGTAAAGCCTTATTACTTTCCATTTCAGCTTTTAATTTAGCAATATTCTCTTTTTCAATTTTCATTTCTTTCTCAGCTCCCATAAGTTTTAAATCCATTTTCTCCATTTGTGTATACACTGGTGACATCTGGTTATAGATGTTGTCATTTAAAGACTTGATGGCATCCCATATTGAATCAAGAAATATAGTTGTTGGGTTTTTAAGTTCAACTCTCTTCAATTGTGGGAAAATAAATTGTACCTCTAGGTTATCCCCCTCATTAGGTTTTCTGACATCACCCCCAGGTTCTGATGGTAATGTAGAGGGACTAGGCAAATCCAAAGATGAAAAACCTCCCTGTTCCGGTGCATTTAGGCCTTCACTAGGCCTCGCCGAATCAGGGGTTTGGGTTTGCAATTTCTTCTCTGCTGGGTTTCCTGGGGGCGTTCGTTCTATCGGGGATAAGGTGGTATAAAGTTCAGGAGAGGGGCCAGGTAAATCTTCCTCCTTACCCACTCTCAACGAACTATCACCCGATACCAGCGCTCCACGGTGTACGTGTGCATCCATCGGGCCTAGCATTACTGTAGCTGTTTCGGCGTGGGCCTCTTTTTCTTTGGCCCTCCGTTTTCTCGCTGAATGCGGCATTATAACAAAAAAAATGCTTAACCTTCGGTTACTCACGTTTCATCGGGGTTTCAATTGAGTCCTTAGATCTCTCGGGTGGAGGATAGCTGCGGGAGAGGAGTTTCTTACACTTTTCCAGCGATCTTAAGAGAGAGGAAATTTCAATTCTCTTTTCTTTTTCTAAAGCCGCGTGCGCCGAAGGGGCGCGCGCGGCTTAGGCAGCGCGCCGCTAGAAGGGGCTGGCTTTAAGGCGTCTGGGCCGGCCCCTGTAGATGACGTCAGAATCAGCTGCTGCTCCACGCCCCGTTGAGGGCCAGCTACCGCTTCCCTCCGGCTTGGCTGATGTTACCGCAGGCAGGAACAGGTAACTCACTCTCTCTCCCTTCACCTCCTCAAGGAAGGGCCTCTAGGGGACCGGCTTTAAGGCGTCTGGGCCGGCCCCTGTAGATGACGTCAGAATCAGCTGCTGCTCCACGCCCCATTGAGGGCCAGCTACCGCTTCCCTCCGGCTTGGCTGATGTTACCGCAGGCAGGAACAGGTAACTCACTCTCTCTCCCTTCACCTCCTCAAGGAAGGGCCTCTAGGGGACCGGCTTTAAGGCGTCTGGGCCGGCCCCTGTAGATGACGTCAGAATCAGCTGCTGCTCCACGCCCCATTGAGGGCCAGCTACCGCTTCCCTCCGGCTTGGCTGATGTTACCGCAGGCAGGAACAGGTAACTCACTCTCTCTCCCTTCACCTCCTCAAGGAAGGGCCTCTAGGGGACCGGCTTTAAGGCGTCTGGGCCGGCCCCTGTAGATGATGTCAGAATCAGCTGCTGCTCCACGCCCCGTTGAGGGCCAGCTACCGCTTCCCTCCGGCTTGGCTGATGTTACCGCAGGCAGGAACAGGTAACTCACTCTCTCTCCCTTCACCTCCTCCAGTAAAGGCTTTTAAACTGGGGGGGAGGGGGGGGAGTTGGAGAACCTCTCTCTTAACTGGGCAAAACTAGGGATGAACTGGTAAAACTGGAAATGGTGTCGGCGTGCGTCTCTTTTAAAATCCCCTGATTGAAGTGGTAGAAGCGGCATTTGCACACAGTTGTGCGTGCCCGCTTAAAAATTGGGCGCACATGTGTGTGCGGCCAGGCTATTTTAGAACATGCTTGCATATATATGTGCAAGTTGTAAAATAGCCGTGTTCCTGGCCACGGACTGATAAATGTATCTGCATTTGCACCTGTGCCCCGGTTTGAAAGTTACCGTCCCTATGTCATAACAGAACAACAGGACAAACATTTATCATGGAAACAATACTGGCCAGATAAGCCCAAAGATATTAAGCAATCATCCAATACAAAGGCTCATTAGAGGCTTATTAAGATAGCAATAATATAATAATCACCAAGAAATACAGCCTCCCCTCTCAAGTGGGTAAACATGCCTAGAAAGCACATTAAAGAGCCAAACCAACTTGTAGTATATTTACAGAGGGTATTACATTGTAAGTTCAAAAATAATAATAAAAACACAGAAGCTTTCAAAGCTATAAATAGTGCCCATTTTTCATGTTTATGCAAATATTCTCCCATTTAAGTCAATGGCAAATGTTGTAGCAAATATGCATATTTTATAAAACATTATTTTCTCTTTATTTCAAATGTTTTACAACAAAACAAGCAAGAAATAAATAAAACAACATCAGTACATATTATATTAACATGAGAATGTTACAACTTAGCATTTAGTGATTCTAGAAGGGGAAAATATACATTCTCCCAGCTGAGTTGAAGTGCATTCTGTCTTTTTTGTAAAACAAATCAATTTTTCTTTTTCCCTTCTACGAAATCTACAAATGGTTGCCATACATCTCAATAATTATGACTTCCCTCACTTTTTTCCATGTTACTCTCTCCATTGAGAGACTGCTCCACAATATTGCATATCTGGCATTGGTAAATTCTTCCATTTAACTGGTATTGTAGGCAATTTATCTCCTAAAGAGTATAGCAAAGTGGCTCAACTGTAACAGGTGGTCTCCATAGGCAGCAGGACAAATTAGCCATACAAGTGCGTGAGCTCATCTGAAGATGGCACCTTTTCGGTTTGGATGTTCTTACGCAGCTGTTGCCATGTGAGTCTCCTCAGTATTTATAGCAAACTACAGGGGAAGAGGGTGGAATTCTGTGACTGATTTGTCCTGCTGTCCATGGAGAACACCTGTTACAGAAAAGCAACTTTGCTTTCTCCATAGTCAAGCAGGACAGGTATCGGCTACACAAGTGGGGACTCCTATGCTAACAGTTGAATGAAAACAGTTAATGTGCTTATACTTTACAGAAGAACATGCAGCCCATATTAAGCCAGAGGTTGGAAGGAAGAGTTGAAGAAATCAAGTTATTTAAGCTCTTCAGAACTGCCAGTCCAAAACTGCTATCTTGATGTGAAGCCTGTTCTAGGCAGTAATGAGCAGTAAAGATGGGGATGGGCAACCAAGTAGCAGCCTTGTGTTGCATTGGAGGTGGAGCCTTGGGCTGAGGTGGGGTTGATGCAATCCGCAGGCGAGGGCCTACGGGTCCCCACCGTCAGCAGGTGGAGTGAGCTGAAGCTAGAGGCTACTGGAGTTTCACCTATACCAGTCCACGTTCCCCTCGGGTTGAGACTTTGGGTGCCGGGGTCGACAGGACTTAGGCGGGCCTCAAAATAGAGCAATAAAGATGAACAGTTCAGCTCAGAGACAGCAGCCAGCAGGTGGCATAGTATTATCCTAGACTGGTCCCAGTACAGGAACCCAAGCACCAAGGAACAAGGCATGACTAGAGGTGCTTGAGCAGAGAAAGGCCTCGGCTTTGGGAATCCAAGTCCAGAGGATAGGAACAGAGGCATCACTACCAAGCTCAGAAGAAGGCTGGCGGCAACAGGGAGTTGTAGCAAGCAAAGTAGAACTATGGACACAAGAGAGTCTACAGCGTAGCCATTCGTAGCAATAGTCAGGGCACGGAGAAGGCATGCGTGGTCAGACGGAGAAATGGTCAAGGCACGGAGAAGGCAGGCATGGTCAGACGTAGCAGTGGTCATGGCACAGAGAAGGCAGGCATGATCAGATGTAGCAGTGGTCAAGGCACGGAGAAGGTAGGCGTGGTCAGACGTAGCAGTGGTCAAGGCATGGAGAAGGCAGGGGTGGTCGGACATAGCAGTGGTCAAGGCACGGAGAAGGCAGGTGTGGACAGACAAAGCAGAGGTCAGGCTTGGAGAAGGCAGGCAAGATCTGACATAGCAGAGGTCAGGCTTGGAGAAGGCAGGCAAGGTCGGACGTAGCAGAGGTCGGGCACCAGGAGGTCAGTCAAGAATAGACGAGACGAACGAAGACACAGGAACTGGAAGACACTCAGGAACACAGGAACTGGAAGACACTCAGGAACGAGGAAGCACGGAAGCAACAAGTACTCAGAACCAAACAGGGAACTGAGGAGACCTGTTGCAAAGGCAAAGCTTCTGTGCAAGAGTTGAGCTTTTATACACTGAAGGATCTGACTTCAGCATCCGGGTCCGCGGCCAGGTTCCCACCGTGGGCCCTTTAAAGGTTCTACTGATGCGCACATGCATGCCTAGGGAGGGGCGCGGTGCTGCTGGCGGCGTCTCTCCGCGAACCCCGTGGAGAGGCCCGACAGATGGATGTGCCCTGGCTGGAATTCCCGGGAAGTGGAGCAGGGCCGGAGGCACTGGCAGGAGCCCGAGATCAGAGTCAGCGGCCCACTTCCGCGAGCGACAGGGAGCTGGAGCCTGGCAATGGCTTGGAAAGGTGAGAGGGCCGCACTGTGGGGCTACTGCGGGCGGTGAGCATAACACCTTGCACATATCTTTTATGGAGGCAGTGTGAAGATGTGCCAAGGAAGCTGCTGGAGCCCTGACTTGATGGATTTTGCCTTACCTTGAAGAAGGAGCTGCTGAGAGACTGTAAAGGAGAACTCAGTATTGATAATGATTGCTCTGTATGGTAAAAGGGAGAGATTTCCTGTAAATTTTGTGACTTATTTATTTATTTTATTTATTTACTTGTTTTTATATACCGACATTCAAACAGTTGGCTAAAATGTTAATATTCTTTCTTTAATTTCCTCCCCTTTCAGATCCTAGTTATTTTTCCTTGTTTTTTGTAACTTCCTCACATCCTAAATATTGTTACAATGTTTTTGTTTGTTAAGTTTCTTATTATATTTGATGTCGAATTGAGAAATGTTTCTACCATGTTACTCTCTGCAGTTATTCACATTGTTAATAGTAAACCGGGTTGATGTGATTCATATCATGAAACTCGGTATAATAAAAATAATAAATAAATAAATAAATAAATAAATAAATAGTATATCACATCGGTTTACAAAGAACAAACAGGGTTGTTCTTTGTAAATAGAATTTACAAATTAGATTTACAAATTAGAATTTACAAATAGAATTGTAATTAGAATGTGTGCGTACACATTATTAGCTCTCAAGTTGACAGCAAATTTTGAGGGAGGATGAATGTTAAGGAGTTCATATGCTTGGAGAGGATCTTGAGGTCCAGGATAGGACAAAGACCTCTTGTCTTTTTTAGAATTGGAAAGTATTTGGAATTTCACTGGAATGCCCTCCCCACTGACATTCGTCTTGAAACCTGTATTTGAACGTTCAAAAAGAAACTCAAAACTTGGCTCTTCACAAAAGCCTTCTCTTAAAGTTCTCGCTTAGAGCCTTGACCCGGGACTAAACTCATTCACGCATTTCATAATCACATACGTCAGATGTCTGATGCCGTAACTATTAATCTTATTTCTTTGTCTCATACTCCTATCGGTTAAATGTTCATCATGCTGCACCCATACCTGTAACCTTCGTGGACCCTTGGACCGATTGGAACCGAAGAGTAGGGCGCTGTGAGAATTCGCAGCGGCGGTTCCGAGCGGCAGGCGGCTGAAGCTGGCTTGTGGAAGACTGAAGCAAGACGCACGAAGAGCCCTATGCGACCAAGGGCTTGTGGAAGGAATGAAGAGACGAGATGACTGGCCTGGTGGTAGCAGGTCTTCACCCTGAAAGCCGGTACTCTCCCGAGAGGAGCTCGTAAGAGTCCGGCCGCTGGGTCTTAGGCGATTCACCCTGGAAGCCGGTGTCCCCCCAGGAGGAGCCCGTAGGGACCCGGCCGCTGGGACTTAGGAGGGTCCTTGGAGAGAGGGTCGTCGCTCACCAGGCCAGGGTCGAAATGCCAGAGGATCTCCGTCAGCCGGTCCGGGTCAAGAGCCAGAGAATCACCAAAGCCGGTCCGGGTCAAGAGCCAGCGAATCACCAAAGCCGGTCCGGGTCAAGAGCCAGAGAAGCGAACGATGAGGCAGGAACGTAGCAACTGGACACTGGGGAACTCTGGGAACCTCGTTGCAAGGCCCAGAAGAGAAGAACTGCAGGGCTTATGTAGCCCTACCGCGTCTGACGTCACCCAGGGGAGGAAGCCGGGTTTCCCGCGCATGGCCCTTTAAATCGGGGCCCACGACGCGCGCGCGTGCCTAGGGGGCGGAGCCAGCCGCGGCGAGACGCTGGCTGTTCCGCCGGCGCGGGAGCATGGCGGCAGAAGCGGGGGCAGGCCCGGCCGCGGCGCGCGAGCGCCGGGAAGACGGCAGCAAGGATCCCAGGAGGTGCGAGGAGGACCCGGAGGGCCCGAAGCGGTAGGCGGTGCGGCCGGAGCCGACCCGGGACCGTAACAGTACCCCCCCTCCTACGCCCCCTCCCGGGGGGCCGTGGTCTGTCCGGGTGCTGGAGATGGAACTGCCGAAGAAGGTCCTTATCTAGGATGTGGGAAGAAGGCTCCCATGAATTCTCCTCCGGACCATATCCCTCCCAGGAGAGTAGGTATTCCCAGCGGTGGCGCCGGCACCAGACATCCAAAACTTCTTTTACGGTGTAGGTGACCTCTGGATCAGAGGACACATCGGAGGGCTCTGGCGGGGAAGCCTGGAATCGAGAAAGTACCAGCGGCTTGTGGAGGGACACGTGGAAGACGTCATGGATCTTGAGAGTAGAAGGCAGACGCAATCTATAGGATACAGCCCCTATGCGTTCGGCCACCGGAAAGGGTCCAATGTAACGAGGCGCCAAACGCATGGACGGAGTCCGCAGTTGAATGTGCTTGGTGCTTAGCCACACCCTTGTCCCGGGTAAGAAGACCGGGGCGGGCCGTCGAGATCGGTCTGCATATGCCTTGAAGCGGGCTGCCGTTCGGTGAAGCTTCTCCTGAGTGGAGAGCCACAGGCGATGGAGCTGGCTGGCCGTCAATTGCGCCGCCGGGGAGGTGACCTGCATGGGTAAAGGCAGCGGGGGTCTAGGAACCCTCCCATAAACTAGTTGAAAGGGGGACTGTAGCGTGGCGGAGTGCTTGTGGCGGTTGTAAGAAAATTCCGCCCAGGGAATGAGAGAGACCCAGTTGTCTTGACGTTCATGTACAAAGGTTCGGAGGAAGGTCTTCAGAGAGCGGTTGGTCCGCTCCACCTGTCCGTTACCCTGCGGGTGAAAGGCCGTGGTGAAGTCCAATTGTATCCCAAATTTCTTGCATAATGCCCTCCAGTACTTGGCAGTGAATTGAGGGCCTCGATCGGAAGCGATATGCGTAGGCAGTCCATGTAATCTGAAAATATGTTGGACAAATAGATCAGCCAGCTCAGGGGCCGTGGGTAGCTTAGGAAGAGGAACGAAATGAGCCATCTTTGAAAACCGGTCGACGGTGACCCAAATCACGGTTTTTCCCTCAGAGGGAGGCAGCTCCACCACAAAGTCTGTGGAAAGGTGGGACCACGGTTCCGTGGGAATGGGGAGCGGCTGGAGCAGGCCCCATGGACGGCCTGGTGGGGGTTTTTGCTGTGCGCATGTGGGACAGGACTGAACGTAGTGCCGGACATCCTCCTTCACTCGGGGCCACCAGTAGAACTCAGTGAGTAACTCCAGGGTTCGAGAAATCCCCGGATGGCCAGCTGTCTGGGAGTCGTGTGCCCATGCCAGAACCTTCCTCCGTGAACGAACTGGAACCACCGTCTTCCCTTTGGGTCCTAGGTCCGTGGCTGCCAGTAAAACTTTAGCTGGATCCAAGATGTACTGAGGGGTCTCCATCGCATCGTCCACCTCTGTGGTGCGGGAGAGAGCATCCGCCCGAACATTCTTGGCTGCGGGTCGGTAGTGAAGCGAGAAGTCGAACCGACTAAAAAAGAGGGACCAACGGGCCTGCCGGGGATTGAGCCTCTGAGTGTGAGACAAGTACTGCAGGTTTTTATGGTCGGTATACACTATAATCGGATGTTGGGCTCCCTCCAACCACTGACGCCACTCCTCGAACGCTAATTTTATGGCCAGCTCCTTGTCGCCAATCCCGTAGTTCTTCTCAGCAGGTGAAAACTTGCGGGAAAAATATGAGCAAGGCCAAGTCTTGCCGGTCTGGGAGATTTGGAGCAGCACCGCCCCTACCGCGACATCAGAAGCATCCACCTCTACTATAAACTGACGTAGAGGGTCAGGATGCCGGAGACAGGTATCCTGTAGGAAAGCCTCCTTGAGATCCCGGAAGGCCTGCGTAGCAGCGGGAGACCAGTTTCGTGCATCCACGCCCTTCCGTGTGAGGGCCGTCAGGGGGGCTACCAGGCTGGAGTAGTGCGGGATAAATTGGCGGTAGAAGTTAGCGAATCCTAAGAACCGCTGAAGCGCTTTCACTCCCGATGGTTGCGGCCAACCCTTGATGGCGCTCACCTTGTCCGGGTCCATGTGGAAGCCTGTAGAGGAGATGATATATCCTAGGAAGGGCAGTGATTCCTGTTTGAACTGGCACTTTTCTAGTTTAGCGTACAGACGGTTCTCCCTCAATTTCTGTAGAACTTGCCGCACGTGCTGCCGATGTATCTCGAGATCCTGGGAATATATCAAGACATCATCCAGGTATACGATGACGAAGGTGTATAGAAAGTCGCGGAGAACCTCGTTCATCAGATTCTGGAATACAGCTGGGGCGTTACAGAGACCAAACGGCATGACCAGATACTCGTAATGGCCGTCCCTGGTGTTAAACGCGGTCTTCCACTCGTCCCCTGGGCGTATGCGAACAAGATTATAAGCCCCTCTGAGGTCCAATTTGGTGAACACACGAGCCCCTTGGAGGCGGTCCAGCAGTTCCGGGATCAGAGGCAACGGGTAACGATCCCGGCGAGTGATTTGATTCAAGCCCCGATAATCAATACAGGGACGAAGCGATCCGTCTTTCTTCCCCACGAAGAAGAACCCGGCCCCGGCCGGGGACTTAGAGGGTCTAATGAAATCCCGGTCCAAGTTTTCCTTAATATACGCTGACATAGCTTGGGTTTCGGGCAGAGACAGGGGGTAGACTCTCCCTCGGGGCGGTGTGGTCCCTGGCAGCAAGTTGATTGCGCAATCAAAGGGTCGGTGCTCCGGGAGTAATTCTGCCTTTTCCTTAGAGAAGACGTCCTGAAAGGCATGGTACTGTGGAGGTACCGTTAATGGGGTTGTGCAGAGCGAGATGGCTTGCAGCGGGCGCGTGGGAAGGCAATGATGGTGGCAAGCAGAGCTCCAGGAGGTAATCTGAAGGGACCTCCAATCAATCACCGGAGAGTGTTCCCTAAGCCAGGGTAGGCCCAGGATGACTGGGTGGATAGATTTTTCAAGAATAAGAAACAAGATTTCCTCCTGGTGGAGGGCTCCAACCTGAAGCTTCAGAGGACTGGTGCGAGTGGCTATTAAACCAGGAAGTGGGTTCCCTTGAATGGAAGAAACCTGCACAGGCGGTTCTTGCGGGCGAACCTCGAGCTGCAGCTGTTGTACCAGCTCTTGGAGGACGAAATTCCCCCCGGACCCAGAGTCGAGTAAGGCTAGGGTATCAAAGCCTCCACCTGGAAGACAAAGTCGTACCGGGACGGTACATGGGGAGCTGGGTGAAATGTTGCCTAGAGGCAACTCCCCGCTGAGCTCTAGGTTCGGGCGTTTCCCGAACGCTCGGTACAGCGGGCCAGAAAATGCCCCTTGCGCCCGCAGTAAAGACATAGTCCTTGAGTACGGCGGCGTCTCCGTTCCTCGGAAGATAGAGGGCCACGGCCCAACTGCATGGGTTCCTCTGTTGATGGGGTTGTGGCTGTAGGCGGCGAAGACTGGACTCGAGGCGGAGTGATCCTGCGGATAGTTTGTCCCTGAGTAGGCCGTCGCTCTCGGAATCGGCGTTGAATTCGTCGGTCTACTCGTCCGGCTAGCTCAATAAGCTCTTGCAGGTCGTCAGGCAGGTCACGAGTTGCAAGTTCGTCTTGGAGGCGGGGAGAGAGCCCCTCCAGAAAGATGCCGTGCAAGCTGTCCGATCCCCACGCCAATTCTGCTGCCAGCGTTTGGAACTCCATGGCGAATTCCTCTAGTGGCCGGTTCCCTTGCCTCAGCTGAAGCAGCTCCGAAGCGGCCGTGGCGGACCGGGAGGGTTCATCAAAGACTCGGCGAAAGGCTTGGACGAACTGCACTAAATTGTTGAGCCGAGAATCCTGGCGTTCCCAGAGGGCCGACGCCCAAGACAACGGTTTCCCATCCAGGAGAGAGATTATATATGTGGTCTTGACCCGATCGGACGGGAACTGTGCTGGCAGGAGGTCGAAGCGGATGTAACACTGGTTGAGGAAACCACGGCACGCCTTAGGATCCCCGGCATACCTGGAGGGAGCTGGCATCTGTACGGGGACGGAAGGTCCGGTACTAGGCTGGGAAGTGGATGCACCAGTCCTGGCAACCGAAGCCCCCTCCACTCGGTCCGCTAGGCGTTGGACTGTGGATATCAGGGTGTCCAGGCACATCTGTTGCTGCTGTAGTTTTTGGGCAATGCCCGGAATAGCCTTTAGGCCGGCGAGGTCCGCCGGGTCCATGGCCTTGCAATCTGTAACCTTCGTGGACCCTTGGACCGATCGGAACCGAAGAGTAGGGCGCTGTGAGAATTCGCAGTGGCGGTTCCGAGCGGCAGGCGGCTGAAGCTGGCTTGTGGAAGACTGAAGCAAGACGCACGAAGAGCCCTATGCGACCAAGGGCTTGTGGAAGGAATGAAGAGACGAGATGACTGGCCTGGTGGTAGCAGGTCTTCACCCTGGAAGCCGGTACTCTCCCGAGAGGAGCTCGTAAAAGTCTGGCCGCTGGGACTTAGGAGGGTCCTTGGAGAGAGGGTCGTCGCTCACCAGGCCAGGGTCGAAATGCCAGAGGATCTCCGTCAGCCGGTCCGGGTCAAGAGCCAGAGAATCACCAAAGCCTGTCCGGGTCAAGAGCCAGCGAATCACCAAAGCCGGTCCGGGTCAAGAGCCAGAGAAGCGAACGATGAGGCAGGAACGTAGCAACTGGACACTGGGGAAATCTGGGAACCTCGTTGCAAGGCCCAGAAGAGAAGAACTGCAGGGCTTATGTAGCCCTACCGCATCTGACGTCACCCAGGGGAGGAAGCCGGGTTTCCCGCGCATGGCCCTTTAAATCGGGGCCCACGACGCGCGCGTGTGCCTAGGGGGCGGAGCCAGCCGCGGCGAGACGCTGGCTGTTCCGCTGGCGCGGGAGCATGGCGGCAGAAGCGGGGGCAGGCCCGGCCGCGGCGCGCGAGCGCCGGGAAGACGGCGGCAAGGATCCCAGGAGGTGCGAGGAGGACCCGGAGGGCCCGAAAGCCCGAAGCGGTAGGCGGCCCGGCCGGAGCCGACCCGGGACCGTAACACATACCTATTAAGTCTGATGTAAACCTTAGTTTTGAAGACTGTTATTTGTAAATATTTGTAATTATTGGTTTCTGTTTTACAATGATCTGTAACCACTTTGTCTTGTTCTCTCCTTAACCTTCAAGTTCTAAGCTCCTACGAAGTTAGCATTGTTATTTTGTACCCACTTGTTTGATGTAATTTCCAGTTTTGGTTCTATGTAAACCGACGTGGTATGTACTAGTACATGAACTTCGGTATATAAAAGCCTTTAAATAAATAAATAAATAGATAGAAACCCATGTTCCTTTCCTGTTCTGGAATAGGCTCTACTGCACTAGCTGAGAGTAGGGTTGATGGTTCTTATTGCATAATTTTGATTTCATCTGGACCTGGAGAGGGCCTCCTTGGAGGAGAATTTGTGGGGAGGGATTTGAAATTTAAACAGTACGATTGCAGTGTTAAAGTCTTCCCCTCACTTGGTTTGATTTAGTTTGAGAAAGCTGAAAGGATTTGGTTTGCGCACTTTCTCTGAGACATGCTGCCTGGGCTGCTGTTGCTGAGGATGCAGTCACTGAAAAAGGTGTAGGTCGATATCTCCTCCTTAAATAGAAGCACCACCTTTTCCAGCATTGAGTTTGAAACTTTTATAGAAGGTATCCTGTCATTGCTGCTGATGATATGAAGAGGATGGCACAATGATCCCTAATAAGATCTACTGTTTCTTCAAAGACCTGTTCCAGAAGTGTTTTGGGACAGAGTTAAGTTAGCTGGATAAGTTATCTGGCTATTTTTGATATTCAAAGGTAGTCAGATAACTTAGGGGGTTATTTTCTAAACCCTTATCGCATGCGAAAAGGGCCTTTTCGCACGCGATATGATGCAAATTAGGGGGAGGGGAGGAGTGGGCGATGTTATCGCTGCCGGCGATAATGTTACTAACGTTATCGTTGGCAGTAGCACACCGAATAACTACATCTTTTATGGTGTCACTATTTGGTGCGAAAGCCGGCGCACCTCACTGGTGCGAAGACTATGGGTTTTCGCCGGCCAGCCCCGCCCCCCCGTTTTCGCAGGATTCACAATTCTGCGGAAGAATAGTGAATCCAGGCCTTAGTCAGCTAATTCTGGTCATGCTAAATAGTAATTTTAAATTTGGCCGGATAAAGTTGTCAGGCTATCTTTAAAAAACTGGCTATATTCAATAGTACGGCTACACCACTGAATATTACCGCAAAGATAACTGGATAAATTTATCCAGCTATCTGCAATCTGGCAAGTGACTGAATATTACCCCAAATCTATCCTCATATGCTTTCTAATGAAGACCATTGACCTTTTGCAGTAGCCATTCTCTGGACTGACTCCATCTAGTTTATCTTCTTTCGAAGACTGCGGGCTCCAGAATTGTACACAGTATTCCAAATGAGGTCTCACCAAGCAAATCGTCTGGCTTCAGTGGTTATTGCTGACGTTCTGGAAGAAATGTCATAAGCCTCATCGGTCAATCTGATGAAGTGCTTACTACATTCTTCAGCTGCATATAATTGCTAATATGAACCGTAGCATGAAATTTGTGTTGTGTTTTTGAGTCATATCCTTCATTTTTTGTAAGCAATCTACAATATAAATGGACTCTGACCGATGGCCCACAAATGTGCAGTACAGAGTGGCTCTGACGGACGTGCCGCGCATGCGCGGGCGATAGAGCACGTCGGCCTCACAGTAAACGGAAACAAACACAAGCATGGACTCACCAGCAGCAGAAGGGCAGTATCCCAGACCCTACCAGCTGCACAAAGATGATGTCAGAGACCAAGGTAGGAAGGGACTAGAAGAAGGAGGATAGTAAGAGGAAAGGGGAGGGCCACAGTAGATGGAGGAGTGGGAGAATAAGGAAGAGAAGGGTGCTGGGCAGGTGAGGAGCAGTGAGGGAGAGGGGAGTGTAATGGAAGAATGAGGGGAGAGGGGGGCTGCAGGGGCAGACCAGCGGGGGATAGAATGGGAAAGGGATGCAGGAGAGGACCTGTGGAAGAAAGGAGGAACTTTGGGAGAATGAGAGATGAGGAGGAGGAGCAGTGGGAAGGTGGGAGGGGGTTGGGGAGATGGGGTAACAGGACAGTAAGAGGGGAGGGGAGCTGGAGGAGGAAGCATTGAGTGCAAAGGGAGAGAGGGTGGAGGGGGAAGAGGATAGTAAGAGGAAAGGGAAGGGCCAGAGGAGGAGGAGTGGGAGAATAAGGAAGTGAGAGGAGCAGTGAGGGAAAAGGGAGTGTAATGGAAGAATGAGGGGAGAGGGGAGCTGCAGGGGCAGACCAGCAGGTGATAGAATGGGAAGATGATGCAGGAGATGACCTGTGGAAGAAAGGAGGAACATTGGGAGAATGAGAGATGAGGAGGAGCAGTGGGAAAGTGAGAGGGGGAGGGGGAGATGGGGCAGCAGGACAGTAAGAGGGGAGGGGAGCTGGAAGAGGGAGCATTGGGTGCAAGGGGAGTGCAAAGGGAGAGAGGGTGGAGGGGGATGAGTGCACATCCTGACACCTCCACGCACAACGCTTAGCTGGCATTTGGAGCAAACTTCTCTCCCGTTTTAACCAGCTTGTAAAATATATACTACACCAAGTATAATTGATATGCAGCTACTCTAGAACTTAAATTGTTGATTTGGAAAACCTTTTTTTCTGTGCTATCCAATAAGACCGAGACTTTCCACAGAGATATATTAGAATACTTTAATTTTAATTTTTTTTAATCTCTGGACATTCTCACCACATATGCATGTAACTCCTATTCTGACTACAGTTTCTCCAGTGACGGTCACATCCAACATTCCCTAACTTTGTTATCTGTTAAGCCTCACCTCATCATCATACTTTACCCATTATCAGTCATCAATGAGCTATAGCAGCCTTTTTAGCTCTGATACATATATCTCTCCACATTTCCTCAGATAATGTTACATTACAATCTCTTTCCTGCATTTGACAATATTGGGAACCAGGGTTATCTTTTTCTAAAAGGATTTGGTAAATTCTAGAAATTAATCCTTTCAGCCTTCACTGACACATTTAGAAAGATTTCTTTCTGCATCAGATCATCATTTTCATTTCCTCTTCTTGATAAGACTAGCAATCTGAAAAAAAAAAAAAAAGTCTTCCTCTCTTAATCCATAATTCCTCTTATTGGTCAAGCTGTTTAAAAGTAGGTATTAAAAAACAAACAAACAAACAAACAAACAAAAATCCATCTCCAATGGTTACAATGCAAAAATGTGCATATTTTAATTAAGAACTGCAAAAGTAGAAACAATTATGAAACGAAAAAAAAGTATTTTTTCGACACATTTAGAAAGTTGGGCATTGTACTATCATAGAATAATTCCCTTTGAGCACGTAGAGGCTGCACAAGATCATGTTGGAGGCAGAGGTGATGATATAGCATGCATCTTATCTCCGCTGATCTTCATTTCAGTGTGTAAGTGCACATTGTCTTTTGTCCTTCAACCATAGTAGCAGAAACCCTATTCAATGCACCGCTTGCATGAATAATATATTCATAGGATTTAGTTAGTTTTATTGTTCTATTATGTATGTTTTTATTGTTCCCCCACCTTGAATAATGGATAAGACAGGTATAAATCTTTTTAAATAAATACATGAATAAATAAATATTATCCTGACTTGATCCATACTTAAGTGGTTGTCAGCCTTTTTCCCGTCGGGACACACCTGCTCACAGCAATCCATAGCTAAACTGAAAAAAAAAAAGCCTCAATATTACTTTTATTGTTAAGAATGACACAAGGGAAAGATAAGAGTACTCTGGGCCACCAACCTCTTTTATTCTGTGTCACTCTCGGGCACAGTGGGGGAAGATGGAATCAGTCACCGCTAGCCCGGAAGAGAAAGACTATTGCCATTTTTTGCTGGGTTCCAGCAGGAATGGAGGACAAGAGATGTGTCCTGCTGGGTCAAGTGGGTGAAAAAGTCTGCCTTGAGAACCGTACAGGTTTTTGCACCCTCCCCTCCCCACATAATTAAAAAGTATGCATTTATAATAGATTTTATATGAAAAATGACATTAAAAGTACAGTTTGAGGTAAAAAAAAATCACTTACAACATGTATATTATATTTACATGCACTGTTGTAGTGCCAGCCAGAAACCCTGCAAAACAGTTAAAAAAGACACTTGGAATCCATATGGCATTAGGCCTATTGTAATATCTTCAGTGTGGGCTTAGCACTCAGAAAGTCACAAGTAAAAGAATTATAACAACAACAACAATATAGTAAAACCTCCATACTAAAACAATACTAACTACCAGCATACAAACAGTAACAACTCTACTTATGAAAAGGCAGAAGAGTTAATATTACACCAGGCCCTAAAATAACAATACATCTCAAATTAGGAAAATAGGATAAGCCAGGCTGCTATAGATCTCGGCTCAGAAACTACATGCTGGCAGAAGTCCTTACCTTGATCATATATGCGGAATACAGACAGACTCTAACCAAAAACAGAATAAAAAGAGCATGCTATAAGTAAGAATAGAAAAACACAGGCAAAAACTGAATTGGAAACCATAACAATAGAAACATTGAATCACCATTCCTCATAGAAAAATAAAGCAATATAAAATCAATAGTAGTACAATTATACTAATAAAAAAATACATATTTTATAACAGCTGAAGAATAGAATAACATCCAACAATTAAAAACTCATAAAAATGTTCCAAACACCTATAAAACATTTCAAAACAGCAGGCACAAACATCCGATAATTAAAACTAATAATGATTTTTTTTAAATTTCCTTCTCTCCATACCTGAGAACATTTGATTTCACAGTGCCCTGAGAATGTCTTGGATTGTCAAGTGGAGAGGAGGGGGGTTGTTGCTCAGATTTTCTCCTCTCTCTCTCTCATATATGCACATACTGTTTCCCTCACTCTCACTTGTTCAGTCTCACTTGCACAAACACACAGGCTGCCTCTCATTCACTCTTGCTCAGTCTTGTGCAAGTATGCACACACACCCACACATATATACACATACATATGCAGTCTTTCTCTCACTTTCATATGCTCAGCCTCACATATGCATGCACATACAGGCTGTCTCTCACTCTCATGTGCTCCATCTCACACAGGCACACACAAACACACTGGCTGCCTCTCACTTCTTCATGCTCAGTCTCACATAGGTAAACACACCCACTCTCATTCTCACATGCTCAGATTCACAAAGGCACACAGACACAGGCTTCTCTAACTCTCATATGCTCAGTCTCAAACAGGGGCGCACACACACAGGCTGTCTCTCACGTACATGCTCAGTCTCACACAGGCACATACACACACACACAGGCTGTCTCTCATTTACATGCTCAGTCTCACAAAGGCACACACACCCATATGATGTTTCTTTCCTTCCAGAAGCACAAGTAACAGCAGTAGCAGCTTGAAGCTTCAGCCTGTCCTCCTAAAGCCCCTGTGACCGACGGTATTCGTTCTCTTTCTAGGGGTCACGGGGGCTGACGCTGTGTCTCTTCAAATTTGACTTGCACTACTCCTTCTCTTGTTCTTGCATGGGTCCACCTTACTTCATCTTCTGGGCTGTGCTGAAAAGGAAGCCATACCACCTGCGCAGTCCCCCACCCCATGTTTTCTTTTTAGATGACCGCTTAGTGCTGCAACCAGCTCTGTTGTTAGTGTTCCGCTCAGGCTTGAAAATGCTGACACCCCGGGTGGAGGAGGAGATCTCTGCATTTCCCTGGAACAGAGGAGAGGGGAGGGAAGATTAGTAAATAAGCAGGAGACCAGGGAGCATGGTATTTTGGCCACAGAGGTGGCAAAACACCAGCTTGTGCTTTGCAACACAGTGGTGTATTGCGACACACTGGTTGAATATCGCTGTTCTAGAGGGTTCCTGTGATGTTCTCTTGCTCACCATAAATAAAACTGTGCTCTTGAAGAAAACAAGCACTTAAAATTCTAACCTTTTATTTAATTCCAATCATGAAACATTACCCATGTGTCAGTTTCTAATTGTATGGTTTATGGAAATGAGTTCCTCCTGCTAATTGGTACTCAAGAGCAATTTCATTTCCAGACACATTGTGTGCAAACTGATGACAATGAGTGTTTCAATAGCCAGATTGACAAGCCATCGTACAACAGTAACATAGTAGATGATGGCAGAAAAAGACCAATTGTCCCATCCAATCTGCTCAATCATTCCTGTCCATATTGTAAAGGATATATCCCAGCTGCCAGTCATAGAGCATATCACCTGTAAGGTATTATTCCGTATCCAAGACAGTTTTTATTGTCCACTGTACTTGATCCTCCTGGGTATCTGAGTATCGAGATCTCCTTTACGTCACATACAGCATCCCTCCCCCTCCCAATTGTCATGTGCAGAATCAACATTTTTTTTTTGGTTTGTTTATTCATTTTGTAGGTCATCTCCATTTGTTTCATTAAAAAAAACCACATTTTCATATCTTTGTTTAATTCATTTTTTTGTTTCCCATTAAAATCAATGTGGGAAGCAAAACAGTCTATTTTGAGTTTCAAAATTGGGGTTTTCTATTCAGTTCTAATGAAAACTGTAAGTAGACAACAGCAGAAGGGGGGAGAGAGCTCCAAAGCACCACAACTGTTGCATTCAGTGGTCTGCGGGCTAAGCCCATGAATCACTGCCCTCACCTCCTGCCCAGCCCACAACTACCTTCGCTCACTGCTGATGTCTCCATGCAGTGAAAGGCCACCGGTCCAAAACCACCAGGCCTTTGATTGATGCCATCACTGTCCTCGCAGCTGATGCCGCTGCCAACTCCTGCGTGGTGCAGGTCAGCAGAAGCCCCCCCATGGCCCCTATTGATGACACTGGATTCGGCGGAGGGGTCCTCTCTATGGAACTGAACGACGATGTTGAGCCAGGGAGAGAGGGGAGCTCAACTTCCCCTCCTCCTCTCTCCAACGGCTGTAGTCCCATTACCATGTCACTGCGCCGAATATGGGCATCAATCGGTCCGGTTATGGGTGTCGCCGAGTTCATTGCAGGGTACGAAATCCTCGGTTTTTGTTTCCTCCCCATTTAGAAGAAAAGAAATATCGCAGGAAAAATATTTTTTAACGCTCAGCTGAGAGCACTCATGCTGAGCAAAGCAGTCTGGCGGCTATCTTAGATCCGCCCCTATTTTCAGTTTTTAATGTTCTTTATTTTTCCTGGGAATTTATCAGGGTTTATTATGACAAGAATAAAAACAGATGAAAATCAGATGAAAAAAATGACTCATTATTTTTCTGGGTCAATATCAGAGTTTATTTTGATTGTCAGAAACCAGGACAATAAAATATTAAACAGGTGCTTCTGGTGGACAAGGCCTGCTTCAAACACATTCATGGTACCAGACAGTTGGCGCTTTGGCTCCTTGGGGGGTGAGGAGGCGGGGCTTGAAACAAAGCATAGGTGGCCGGCATGTGATCCCCAGCACAGCGGCAAATATGGCTGCTGCGCCGGGAGCCTGACCCCGCCCTCGCCCCCAGACCACCCCCGCCCCACCCATGCCCTGCCCCCGGACCACCCCCTTTGTAAAGCCCCGGGACTTACACACGGCCCGGGACTTTACACTCGTCGCTGGGCCTTTTTAAAATAGGCCTGCGTGCGTAAGGCCGGTTATGCGCGTAACCTTTTTAAAATCCGGCCCAGGGTGAATAGCAGTTTAAACTGATTGTATTCTTTGGAAATATGCAGGAATTTAGTGGTGAAAATCAGTTTAAACTGAAAACGAAGGACCTTAGTTATATGTAAGGTTCATCTATTTTCTCTGTCAATGGAGTAATACTTAGCTGATGCCGTCCTCTCTATTTCTATATTTTTATTTTTTATTTAACTTTTTTATATACCAACATTCAAGACGGTGGTCCCATCATGCTGGTTCACAAGAAACAGGGGTGTAATTATAATAAACTTTACCATTTAAACAATAGTGCAGAAAAGCACTATTATGTTCATGGATATATATGTTCATGGATCCCACTGGAAGTAATGCATCCTTGGCTGGCAGCCAATAAGGCACCTAACTGGCCCTGTGCACATGCACTTACCAACCTGGTTTTCAAACACAAATGCCTGCAGTGTTCAAAAATCTGGTTGTTATGTGGATTAAAAAGTATGCCTGTACTTTAAATCATTTCAGATGAAAGCATAAAGTGGACAGGTTAGCTATGCATGCGCATTTATGAAAATTAAATATATATGCGTGACTTTCAACTACACCTCTGAAACATCCCATGGATTGCCTCTCTTTTCGGTATCTAAAAGTACGCAGCCTGAAAGGTATATTCAGCCACTCTACCTGCATAACTCCTTTTGATTTTTCACCCACATAGGCCCCCACTAAGCCTTGAAAAAGGATCTGAATAAGCCCACATAAATACTGATGAGAGTTTTAACTAACAAGTCTCTACCAGCAGCTTGGTAATTTTCCCAGTGTTGCTTTATGCACCAATAAACTCCATTGTTACACGGCCACCTGCAATTCGGGGAAACCTAGCTTAATCGTGAACAAAAGCCTGCTGAATGTCTACAGTACATGAGCTTTAATTTTAGTAAACCATTATCAAAAAAGTGAACACAGAACACCAACAGCATCATTTCCCCCAGCCGGCCTCATGCTTGCTCTGTCAAGCAAAGGTTGGTCTAAGTTAGGATTAAGAAATTGTTAATGAGATAGAAATAGTCATTTTAATTCTTAGGATACTGATTGCCAATATGCTAAGTTGCCTTGCATTTTTTTTTTTACTTTTGCTGCAAATGAATGCTATTTTTAATAATGCACAGTTCAGGCATGATTGAACAAGTAATTTATTTTCTCCCCAGGATTATTCTTGAAGATATTTAGATGCAACAAATGCTCTTCAATCTGCATCTATCAAAAAATGAGTTATGAGGTTTGCTGACTGAGGAGGCTTCTTAACTGGTACAAAATAATGTGATGACAGTGGACTTTACTTTCTATTTTTTTAATTTTTCTGATACGCTCAGTGAAACTGAGAGCTGTGAAAAATGCGGAGAACTTGCAGCCTTCTTTATTTCTATTGCAAATTCATCCTAACTCTGATTACTATTGCTTTTAAAGACTGAAGACAATCCTAAATAGAAAATTAATATGTGCAGGTAAAGACAGGTGCACTAGGTTTGGCGATTTTACAATAAATGCCCCCTATGTTTTCAGTTACCTGAACGTCGTACCCTTTGGTTCAAGAAATTCATGTCCCTTCCCCCTTCAATTTATTCCTTTTAGGACGCAAAGGAAACCAGGAAGATTCTTTGGACCTTCTCAAAGGCAGCGGTGCAGCATGGTTTCTAAGAGCCTGGCCCAGTATCCACCCCATCCCATCTATCTCACCTTCAAGGGAGTTGCCTCCTGGCTTCTCTTCCTGTCCATCTACCTTCCTCGGCCACTTGCAGTATCCTCTGCTCTCTCCCACTAAGGGAAGGTGAAATCTAGCATTGTACAACCACTGTGAAATCTGCATAACTGTCTGCGTTATAGTGCATTATAGTGCAGCAGTGACAGATAAGGGCCATTTGGTCCACCCAGTCTGCCCATTTGCCTTGACTACACTGCTCTAGCTTTGATCATCGACCTTTCATGCCCTTCCCGCCACCCTCTGCAGTAAGATCTGTCAGCATTGTAGGCTTGACCACCTGCAAGAGACTGATCTTTCTGGGGGGGGGGTGTTTCTGTTAGCTGTCCTGTCACTTCTGCTAGGTATTTTATTTATTTATTACAATTTGAAGCGGTTTCCGGATTTTTGCGATAAAATTGGACAGAGTGGTGTTCATAGCAATAATACAGTACGATACATACGATCCACAGTTCTAACCAACCTACCAGAGTTAAAATAATATAAAATCAAAACGAAAATGGAAATAAAATGATACAGTATTATCGCTCCATAACAAACCATGCTCCTCTTCAGGTATCCTGCCACCTTCTCCCAGAAAGCAGACCCAAGCCCACCTGGCCACCCCTCCAGCCTGTGCAAGCTGGCACGGATTGTTTTCCTTCCGGCCTGGAGAAATGAATACACTGAACGTGGCTTTCCTACCCACAGCAGGACCCAGACTCCCCTCACTGTTTTTTTGGTGTTTTTACCCTACCTTAAGGCATTTCACAGAGCTTCCGCAGTTTAGTCGCTGCGAATCCCAGCGTTCACTGGAGAAAGCTCTTAGCAATTCGTATTTGAATATACAGAATGCGATTAAAAAGGTTGCTTAGTTTGATTTTATAATTATTTTCAAAAATCTCCATAACCAGTTTAGTAACATTCTTTTTTTTTTTTTTTAATTTGTGGCGATTAAGGAGAAGGCTTTCCTTCAAAGTATTTAATAGAAACGACTTCATTTACTCATGCTGGGAACAAAGCTTTGCTCACAAATTATAATAACTGGGGGGCAACTGTAGCAATAGGAAAGCAGTAAAGCAGAAATAATCTTAATTTCCCAGGTGGGTTGCGGCTTCAGGGCTGAAGCTGCAGGAATTACGGAGGAAGCACTGGGGATTTCAAACGCCTCCCCTCCTGAGCACAGCATTTTTCTCCATTTGTTCTCTTTTGTATTTAGCCCTGCGCTCAGCCGCTGCCCTTTCCCGAGCAGGGTTTGATTGTAAATACAACTGATGGCAGCAACTGGGCCGCAGAACAGAAGCAGTGCGTGTGCATCTCTGGGCAGAGCTCCAGGAAGCGCTGTTACAGACCGGATCAAACACCAACAGCAAAGCTTGGAACAGGCAGGGAATATTTCAGTCATTTCCAGGAGGAGTGGATCCCAGTCACTGCCCGGCAGCGCCACCCATGGGTGCGAGTCATGTGCATGGGTGCCAGGATTCAAAGGAACCCAAGGTCTATTGCTGCAATGGCAGGGCTATAGAGGGAGTATAGTGTGAAAATAAACACAAGGGAAAAAACACCCTTTGTAGCTGTGAGTATAGGCTCATGGTGTGGTAGCCCCACTAGAGGTCGGCTTCATTTGGACTGGAAGCCCAAAGGGGCGGGAAGAAACTGCATATATAGAAGATTATGTATGCCTACGTCTAGCAGTCTATCCATCTAGATATATCAATTGTTTGGGGACAGAGAGAGGAGGGGGAGAGGGGTCCTGAAGAGTTGGGAATGGCTCCTGAGAAGGACTGGAGAGCAGTGCATGTGATCCCTCTTCAGAAAAGTAGGGAGGAGTTTGGTAACAGGCCAGTTCTTCTTTCCTCTGTCCTGGGTATTTAATTACAGTAACCTGTACCCTGCCCAATTATCAGACATCTATTCTGGCAGTTAACACATTAGCAAACACAATATAAAACAAACAGACATAATAAAACAGAAAAACAATGGAATTAAAAGCTTCCTGGAACAAGTGTGCCTTAACCTGTTTTTTGAAAAATTCTATAGCAAATCAATGGACACTACTAAAGGAAAGGATAGTACAATATCTTGAATCCACAGGTCTGCAGGTTCCAAAGCAGCATGGTTATTTACTTATTTAGATAAATCAGGTCAATAAAATTTGATCAATGTCTTTGAGCAGAGAACTAGACGAGGGGCATGCATGCACTGGATGTGGTTTGCTTGCATTTCGGCAAAGCTTTTGGCCCCGTCCTGCATAGGAGGCTCATAAACGGGCAGCTTAAGTGCGCATGCTAAGGCGGTGGACTGGTTTAGAAACTGTCTGAGTGATGGTTGTAAATGGGGTTCATCCTGAGGAAGGTATTAGTAGTGGGTCTCAGAGATCTGTTCTTGGGCGGGTCCTCTTTAATATTTTCACAAGAGACATTGCAGAAGAGTTAGTTGGAAAATGTTGTTTGCAGACGACATTAAGGGTAGGATACACCAAGTCTGTTCTCCTGTTCAGGTCCTAAGCTCTGCAACAGAATGATCTCTTCTGAGGGAGAAGACATACAGGTCGATCCAGTAAGGCCGCGGTAAAAACAGTGAGGTAGTGTCAGGCGCACCCTTCCTCCCCGCACGCACAGTTCTCTTCACTAACTCCCCGATACTCTCCTCTAATCGCATGCAAATGCATGCCGCGGCTGTGAAGCGTTAGGGAAGGGTTATGCCCGCGCAACCCATTTTACTGTATAGGCGCTGTAACAGCGCCTATACAGTAACCTGGGTGCGCTGGTGCCTGTCATTTCAAATGACATTTGAAATGACAGGCACCAGGAAGTGTAAAAAAGTTTAAAAAGTGTAAAAAACAAAAAACCTGTGTGTTATATAAAAAAATAAAACAATTTTAAATACCTGTCGGAGGGCCGTGGGTCCAGGCGGCCGGTGGGCAGCCATCAGCGGCATCCGGTAGTCCCTTCTCCCTTCCTCCCTCCCTCCCCTGCCTGGATGAGCGCCAAAATCGCACGGGCGGGTCGGCAGCGGGGGGGGGGGGCCGCAGCGGGGGGGGCGGCAGCAGGATCCGGGAGCGGCGGGTAGGCAGCAGCGGGGTCCGGGGGGGCAGCGGCAGCGGGGTCTGGGGGGGGCAGCGGCACGGGAAAATCTGGGGGGGGGCAGCGGCACGGGAAAATCGTGCAATTGGCCGCTGAAGATGTGACGTCACACCCCGTGACGCCAAACGTCGTGACGTCACGTCTTCAGCGGCCAATTGCACGATTTTCCCGTGCAGGCGGCCATCTTTACTTTGCCACCTACCTGCCTGCCCGATCGAACATGCTGCCGCTGCTGGCTCCCCGGATCTCGCTGCCACCCCCGGACCCCGCTGCCGCTGCCCCCCCGGCCCCCGCTGCTGCCTACCCGCCGCTCCCGGATCCTGCTGCCGCCCCCCCCCCCCCCCCGCTGCCGACCCGCCCGTGCGATTTTGGCGCTCATCCAGGCAGGGGAGGGAGGGAGGAAGGGAGAAGGGACTACCGGATGCCGCTGATGGCTGCCCGCCGCCCACCGGCCGCCTGGACCCACGGCCCTCCGACAGGTATTTAAAATTGTTTTATTTTTTTATATAACACACAGGTTTTTTGTTTTTTACACTTTTTACACTTACCATAGCAGGCCCGAGCCTTGCTACTTTTTCGTTTGTTTTTTTTTGCCCTGGTCCCGTCCGGTCTCCTGCAGCCCCGTCCGGTCCGGACGGGGCTGCAGGAGACCGGACGGGACCAGGGCGGGTAAGCAATGTTTTTACCCTACACTACACTACACTAACTCCTACTAGGGGGAGGCGGTAAACTAGCAGGTTAAGGCCGCGGCAGAACAGCGGGTTACGGAGGAGATAATATCAGCGCCCATTACAGTATCGCAGGGGAATAGCTAATTCCTTCATTATACAGCTTTTTCGTTCATTTACATGCCGGGTGCGGAAAGGGTTATGCGTCTGTTTTCAGAAGCGATACGGACGCGTGAAACTGGAGACTGTATCGCCGAATTGCCTTGCGCGCCCGAATTGTGCGCTACGAGCACGTTACAGACGGGCAATCCTCGAGCGGACGATACTGGATCGACCTGATAATGAGGAATAATCTAAAAAAAAACCCAAAACCCAACAAAAAACCCTAAGGATGTGCTTATGGCTATGATTCAATGCAAGAAAGTGCAAGTCATGCATTTGTGGTGCTTAAATTCAAGGAAGTGGCACATGATGATTGCATATTGCTGTCGGTATTATTCTCTAAATCTGGAGACCGTACCTCCAGAACGGAATGGAGGACTAGCCTGATGGTTAGAGGAGTGGGCTGTGAACTAAGGAAACCTGGGTTCAGATCCCACTGCCGCTCCCCATGACCTCAGGCAAGGCACCTTGCCCATCACTGCCTCAGGTAGAAACTTATAGTTGGATCTAGTAAGCAATAATAAGGCAATCTCGTGAGTTAAACTGCATATAACGGGTGTTCCTCACAGCACTATCATGTGGTATTATAGAAGATTTTCTCCCCCTATGGAAAAAAGCTGCCTTGCATGTATAAAATGTCCCACTGGTTGCAAAGCAGCTTATGCATAGGCAATCCTATGTTAATAAAATAACACAGCTGAACTAGGGAAAAGTAAGTCCCTTTATTTTCGCGCGATTGAAGGAGCTGTAGTTATTTTCCCAAGGGAGCATCAGGGGATGCTAACTTGGGTCCCTGATGGTCTGACAGGAAAATTAAAGGGCCCAAGGCTCCAAAATTTGCAGCCCCTCCCATCTTTAAAAAATCACAACCCCTCCCCCCTGAAATAAAAAAAAAAAAAAAAAGAGTTCAACTGCTTAGCGATTGCCTGCTTTCTTCCCCTTAAATGTCTAAAATGTCCCCTTTGTCTCAAGACCTCCCCTCCTGGCCCATTCCTTTTAGGTTGGGGGGAAACCTAGATGGGGGGGGGGGAAAGGATGGTCTGGGAGGGGGTTAGTCTCGAGACCGGGAGGGGGGGGGCATTTTAGATATTTAAGGGGAGGGGTGGGGAAGGGAGTGAGCCGTCGCTGCACGGTTGGACTCAATTTTTTTTTTTTTTTTTTAATGACAGAGGGCCAGTGCCGCCTCAGTAGGCGGTGTGGTGGGTGGGGGGGTCTCCAAGGACTCCTGGGAGGTGATTATTTAAGGGTTGGGGAGGGGGGCTGCGATTTTTTTTGGGCCTCAGGCTCATTAAGCGATGGCTGCTCCGGCAGAGCTGAGCCGCCCCTGAGTCATGTTTCCACCTTTTTATGTTAAGGCCGCATTTGTGCCGCGATACAAAATCGTGCCGTGGTACTGCCGCGCCAGTCTTTCAGAGAGGGGCCAGATATTGTGGGGATGCCACCCCCCTTTGTAATATTTGGCCCCTGCCGCGATAAACTGTCATGGCTTTGTGAATCTCCCGCCCCCGTGGACTGTGAGCCCTCTGGAGACAGGGAGATACCTGCGTGACGTCTGCTTTAAAGTGCTGAAAAGGCAGAATGCAAGTCAAACGCCAATGATGATGATAGAGACGGAGCGGAAGCGGCTGAGAGAAGGGCTACCCGCACGGCGGCTGAAGGAAACAAAGCTCAGAGACTTAAAATACTTGCAGCCACTCCTCTGGAGATTGCTGGGAAACAGCCAGAGGCCTGCAGTCTGGGGCCTGAACTCAAGACTCTGGACGCTTCATTTGGAAAGTTTCCAGCCCTGTCGTGTAGCAATCAAAACCTTTGCTGTTAAATCATTATTCTTTCCACGTCTCTTTTGTTAACTCCTCCACGGTTTTCATTGGACACACTGAAGCAGGCCTCGTTAGCGGAAGTCACGTATTACTGGAGCTGATTGATTCATTATTTTTTTGAGCATTGCAACCACTCATGAGCAACCTGTGAGGCGCCGCTCCACAATGCCCTGCTCCCCAGGCCCCAAGCAGATTGCGAGGAGCCGTTTAACAAGTGAGACAAAAATTACGAGGGGGGCCTTTGTGCCAAAGCTGCTGTAAAACGGTCCATTAATACCATTAAAAGGCTCATTTTAATGCCGGCTTTAGTACCCACCTTAATGCTTGATGCACTAGAGGCAGGCCCCGCCAGTTTCCTGTGGCAGATTTTTCAATAGAGCTGGGCACAGCAGAAATTATTATTGTTTCATTTTTACTTTCTTGTCTTTTGAAACATGTTTTGGTTTTTCTTTGCAAATAGTGTTATGTTTTATATGGTATTTCCTGATACCTTAAGAAACCCCTCCCCCCCCCCCCAAAAAAAAACCAAAAAAGTTAAAAATCCTACTAAACCTCCGGAGGTCTCCGGAGACCCCCATGTCCCATCGCTCTAACCCCCCTGCCCCCGCCCCTGCCACCCCTGGAGGTGGCCGAAGTGCTCCCGGAAAGGGAATATGGGATGAAAAACCTCCATTTACATGTCCTGTCCCATTCCCCAGCCCCTTCCCTCTGTTTAAAAAAATAGCCCCTCACTGGCTGCTAGCCCCCACATCACCACCCTAGCCCCCTCCCCCCGACTTATCAAGTTTGTCCTAGTGGTAAAGTGGGGGCCCAGGAGCAAGCCCTCCACTTCCAGACCCAGTGGCCGCCATTTGCCCCTGTCATGTGACAGGGATTGTTGCTGCCATTGGGTTAGTCCCTGACAAATGAATGGGGCAAAGGGTCGGGACCATTTCTGAAAATGGCGGCTGCCGGATTTCGGGAGCAGAGGGCTCACTCCAGGGCCCCCTCTAGACCACCAGAACAAATTTGGTAAGTCTGAGTGGGGGAGGGGGCAGCGGGAGAGTGGGATAGAATGGGTGATGGGGGGGCTAGCAGCCGGGGGGGGGGGTATTTTTTAAACAAAAGGGAGGAGTTGGGGTTTGGGGGCGGGACATACAATTGGGGTTTTTTCACCACGTTACCTTTCTGGGAGAACTTCCGCCATCTCCAGGGGAACGGGGAGGGGGAGTGGGTGGGACATGGGGGTCTCCAGAGACCCCCGGATTACGAGGTTTGTTGGGGGAACCTGTGCGCACTGTTTGCAAATAGTGTGCACAAAATAACAATAGAAAATAAAACATAAAATAACACTTTTTCTATAGTTTAGTTTAAAAAACAATATAGACAATGTCAAATGCAATATGTCATTTCAAACAAAAGCATATGCCTAGTTTTTACGATTCTGCCACAAGAATAGGCACATTCTGTGGCAGATTTTTCAAAATGTTGCAGCAGTTCTATGGCAAATTTGCATAATTCTGCATAAAGATTCACATTTCTCGCTATGCAAATAAAGTCTATTTTTCATTGAAAACCTTTCACATTGTCTATTTTTAAATAATAAACTACATACAAATACAAAACGTATCAAGTATAAAACCCAGCTATTGATCAAGACTTTCAAGTTACAAACTTTTGTCACTTTTGTTTTGAATAGAAATAAAGTTACACAATTCTTTTTACATTTTCTTGAGAAAGTCCTTGTCTTCTTTCTGCGTACACAAGCTTTTTCTATGCGGAAAATGCCCTGAATATTTGCAGTTAGTCATGCTCTTAATTATACGGAAAGATATTGGACACATGATAACACAGGAAAAGAGATCGAATTAGCACAAGTTTGAAACTTGTCAGCAGCACTGCCTATCATCAAGGCATCCATGAATTGAAATGAATGCCATCTTTGCCAGCTGTGGAACAGCAGCAGTGGCAGGCGTTCAGAACACATCCAGGTCTCTGGAGCTGGAGTTTGGTTGCTCACATATGCAGGTGGAGCTGCCTGGCTGCTAGAGAAGGAGACTAAAAATCAGAGAAACCAGGATTCAAATCCCATTGATGCACCTTGTGACCTGAGGCAAGTCACTTCACCCTCCATTGCCTCAGGTACAAACATTGGAGCCGATGCAATTTAGTTAATATGTGTTGCGTCCATCGGTCTCAGACGGCTTTGACCTCTGTGCCTCACCTTTCTCTCTGCTCTCCCCGCTAGCCTTGGGGAGATGGCTACCGCCGCGCCTGCTTGCCGCTCTCTCCGGCATCCCCAGACCGGCTAGGGCAAGGCTATCTGCCATGTTTCTCTTGAGGGCCTCCTAGGGTGCACGCGTGCACGCCACCCACATCTTTATCCACATCATGGCGGGAACCGCGGGGGTGTCCCCCTCGAGTGACATCACGCCATCCAGGTATTTAGCCTGCCCTTTGTTTGCTAACAATTCGAGTTAGCAAGGATTGGATATGCCTCAGGTCTAAGCTACTCTGCCGTTTCCGTGCTGCCGCTGGAAGCTCTCTCTGCTCTTCGGGGTATTTTATCTAACCTGGGTACCCGCTCCTCGGGGGGCCCTTTGCTTTCTTTCAGGTGCCTATCTGGGATACCAGGTACTCGCTCCTCGAGGGCCTGCTCTCCCTGCCTTGGTGCCTGCAATCCAACTACTTCTGCCTGCTGGGATCTACAACATTACAGCTACCAACTTACGGGCCGATACAGTATGGACGCGTAAGAAAGAGTGCGGCAGTGCCGGGCGCACCCTCGTTTGCCGCGCGCATATTTTGGTTCACATACCGCTCGATTCAGTATTCAAATCAGACACAAATCCAAGTGGCGTCCAAAGCGCGTCAATGAAGCGGTAGGCGTGCGCAATCCATCTTACTGTATACAGTGGTATACAGCGCCTATACAGTATCCAGGATGCTCTGGTACCTGTCATTTCAAATGTCATTTGAATTGTCATTTGAAATGTCATTCCACCAGGTAAGTGGATGGTCCTTTCCTACAGACCCCGCTGCCTTGAGCGCCCGGCTGGATGTCCAAGCTGGACGTCCGAGGTCGTGGCTTGGACGTCCAGCCGGGCACTCAAGGCAGGGGGAAGGCCCATGAACGTCTGTCCGCACTGAAGCAAGTACCACATACTAGTTACTCACCAAAATACTCTTTCTTCATGTGCAGCTCCAGCTCCTCCAGTTCCAGGGTCAAGGCTTCCAACCTCCTCTCTGCCTGGCTGGGTCCATTTTCCCTGCACGGAGTTACCTGGTAGGGGAGCTGGAACTTGTGCAGCGTGGCCGATCCTCGGTTGGGATGGGGGCAGCGGCGGCTGCTCCGGCCGGGGCGGTGGCGTGTGCCGGCACACGTCCCCGAAGTCGGGCAGGATGGGCTCCTCCAGCACGCAGGGGTTGCCGCAGTTGCCCAAGGTGGCAGACTGGCCGCACAGGCTGGAGCGTGGACTGGCCCGCGGCGGGCCGACGCCATCAGCCTCAGGGTTGCCCGGGGCCCTATAGCGCGAGCCCGAGTAGTTGGAGCGGGGGCTGATGGCCATGCTGATGCTGCTGGTCCGGTTGCTGCTGAGCTTGCTGCCGCTGTCGTAGCCGGTCAGGTCGCGGCGTGCGTTCATGGACCTTCCCACTGCCTTGAGCACCCAGCTGGACATCCAAGCTGGACATCCGAGGTCGTGGCTTGGACGTCCAGCCGGGCACTGAAGGCAGTGGGAGGGTCCATGAACGGACGCCGCAACCTCGGATGTCCAGCCGGGTGCTCAGGTCGCGACGTGCGTTCATGGACCTTCCCGCTGCCTTGAGTGCCCAGCTGGATGTCCAAGCCGGGCGTCTGAGGTCACGGCTTGGACGTCCAGCTGGGCGCTCAAGGCAGCGGGAGGGTCCATGAACGGATGCCGCGACCTCGGACGTCCAGCCGGGCGCTTAGGTCGCGGTGTGCGTTCATGGACCTTCCCGCTGCCTTGAGTGCCCGGCTGGATGTCCAAGCTGGACGTCCGAGGTCGCGTCTTGGACGTCCAGCCGGGCGCTCAAGGCAGTGGGAAGGCCCACCGCACAAATGATCGTTATTAACCTCTAACCTGCACGTCCACCTTGGACATCCAGGAAGCGGTGCGCCAGCCGGGTCCAGCGCAGCAGCATCTTATCAGCGTTAGGAGCTCGTGGCCACTGCAAGTCAGCGGCAACAAGGAGCCCAGACCCACGAGAAGGGCAGAGGAGCCCCCGAAACGGTGTCCGTTCCTTCCGTACAGAAACTAAACTCTACGGAACCGAAGTACTCTGAAGTTAAGCGCGGTGGTGCCAGGTTGGGTTACATTTTTCCCCCTTGTGCGAGAAGCATTTTTTTCTGTGGTTGGTTTGGGGCTGGGCGGCTAAGTTCTAGCAGTCCTCTTTGTTGCTGGCATGTGGCGCTTTTTTTTTTCTTTGCTGCGGGCAACTCAACCACTAGTCATGACTCTTCGGACGGAGCCAATGAGCAGTGGCATAAACTGCAGCTCGACAGAACAGATTCAGATTCAGAGAACTGCTGCTGGGCTTCAGCCGGGCGCTCAAGGCAGCGGGAAGCTGACTGAACACCACACTAACGCCAGGGTCAGGGTAGGCGGTAAATATGCAGGTTAAAGAAGTGGCAAATAAGTTGGTTAAAAAGGCGATAATCTGGGTGCACCTTACTGTATCGGAGGGAATAGCTAAATCGATCATTAACATATCATATACATGCGGTGGGCGGAGATGGATACGAGTCCATTTCGGCAAGCGGTAAGGACGCGTAAAACCGGATATTGAATCGCGGGTTCGCCTTACGCGTCCAAATTGTGTGTCCAAAGAGGGTTAGAAACAGGGTAACCGCGGCCTGTTAGTAGGGTAACTGTATCGGCCCATTAGTGAGTAACCTAACCTTTGTCAGTCTGTCTCATCTACAGCTCAGCACTGGGAACCTGCATCCGGAACTCCCTATACTACCGTGTGCTGCTAACATCTACCATTGTGAGACGGGTCTCCTCTGCCGAGGGTCCCTGGTCTGCTACTACTGGATCACCTCACTACTGCCACCTCTGGTGGTATCATCCAGCTGTATAATAGACGACAAATCTCCGTGTTTGCGTGTCTCGAGTCTAGCCTAGTACTGCGGTTCCTCATGGGGTTCCTTCCCTTGGGAGTGGCCATCACCGCAGTACCCAAGAATCCACTCCAACACCTCAAAACCATAACAATATGTTCTTTGTTCTTTTATTGTGTATGTCATTATTGTTCATCACCTAGACCTTTTTTGCAATTAGGCGATCCATAAATTTAAATAAATCTAAATCTAATCTAAATCAACAGTTCATGTCAAGCAAGATGATAAGGTGGAGACATGAGGCATTTTCATTTTGGATTAAGGGATTATTTTGGGCCTTAGGGGCCTTTCATTGCTCTCTTGAGAGTGGCCATCTAAAAGCGTTCTAAACTCTTGTGGCTGTGGTGAGGTTGGTGCAGCCTATGGGCAAACCCCATAGGCCCTCACCAACAGCTGGCGGAGGCTGGCTAGCAAGAGATTGCTCTAGGGCTTCACCTATACCAGCCCCTTTCCCTGCAGGTTGAGCCCTTGGGTTTCAGAGGCTGGCAGGACTTAGGCAATGATCTTTTGAGAGATGGCGTAAATGAAGGTCAAGGGCCAGGCAAGGGTTGGAGCTGGGCGACAATCAGAATAGTCAGACTGGTCAAGGGGTCAAAACCCGTGGTCAGTCCAGAGGAAGGTGAGGAGAAGAGAGGGAGGACTGGCACAGAAGGACTGGCCGGCGAGTGAGGAGACTGGATACGATGAGGCTGGACAGACTGGGGAGACGAGGCAAGGCTGGAGAGACAAAGCAAGGCTGGAAGAGGCAAGACAGGACCCTGCAAAACGCACTACTCAAAATAGGAGGATCTGTTGCTGAGGCAAGGCAGGGGCATCTGAATGGCCCTTTTATAGGGCTAGAGGTGGGATTGTAATCAAGGGGCGCTTCAGCCTTTTTTGTGTTGCGGGCCCTTTAAATCCAAGGACATCGGGCGTGCGCACGCCTATGAGGAAGTGCTGGAGGCGGCATTTCTGGCAGTATGCTGCTGCACAGAAGGAGGTTGGCAGCATTTGCCATGGAAGAGGGGACCTGCTTGTCTAGCGGTGTCGAGGTGACTGCGGCGGCTTGCGGGGACATCCTGCAAGCCACCAAATGTTAATGTAATACCATCTCAGCAGATGTACTAGCCTGCTTAGGTCACCACAAAAACTCAAGAGGTTTAGTTAAATTTTCTTGTCCCAGTTTGCACTAATCCACATTATTCATGAACTGCTTAGCATGCATTTGCATGTTGAGCAGTTCAGTTAAATAGTTTTTGCATTAGGCCCTGTTAAGTCTGTATTAACTCTAACACAGACCAAAAATGTAAAATAAGTTAAATAATGCAGCATTAATGCACTTTTAAATGTGTTTAATGCAAATTAACATTTGTGTTAGCACGTTAGTACACTGACTCGAGCCAGATTTATAAGGCAAAAAAGTGGAAAATCCTTCAAGTCAGTTTGTTTCACAGTTTTGAGACAGATTATCTCATGGTCAAGTATTTAATTTCTGTAAGGGGAAAAGATACTACAGAAAAAAAAATCATGTAAGCAAAATCTTCTGCAAAAATGTGCTGTGGGTCATTTGCCCAGAAGTGCTCTATTTAAGAATTGGGCAAAATATAATTGCAGAAGTTTTCATTCATTCGGTTTTATTTTCTATGTAAATTTCTTTTCCTTTCAGAAGCTGAAGGAAACTAAGTCCATTATATCAAAACTAGACGAGCAAACCAACTCATGGGCTTCTCTTACCGATTTTGCCCTAGTTTGCCCAAAATCTAAATGTGGCACCTAATTAATATGTGAAATCTGTGAGCCCTTGGTGCTGTGGGGTGGTTGGTGCTGCCTAGGAGGTGAACCCACTAGGCCCATTCTGACAGCTGGCAAATGTGCACTGGTCTGGGACAGGCTGGAGCTTCGCCCATACTTGCCCCGTTCCCCATTCCAGGAGCTGGCAAGATTTAGGAGAGTCCCAAGGGCAATTAAGAAGAGAGTTCAGGAACAAGCAGAGGTCAGGGCAGGTGGCAATCAAGCAGATGTCAGGTCCAGGCCAAGGATCAGGGTAGGCAGCGAGTGAAGTGTAATCAGAGTCTGTAGTGTAGGTCAGGTACAGGCGGCAGGCAAGGGGGTAGTCAATGTCCAAGTCAAAGGTCGATACTGGGCAAGCACGTTGAGGATGACGACAGGGACGAGGCAGACTGGATGAGAAGGCAGGGAGGCAGGACAAGGCAAGACTGGACAAGATATGTCTGCACGAAACAAGGCTGGAAGGTGGGAATGAAGCAGCACGCACTACTCAAGGTAGGAGGACCTGTTGCTGAAGCAACTTGCTGAACCCACAGCTGGGTGTAAGTACCTTAGTGCATGATGTCATCAGAAGGCGCAGATGCTGAGGTTTCCCACTGCGGGGACTTTTGTGCGCATTGTCGAGTGCATGCGACTAGAGGAGGGCACCTGCAGAGGAGCGATGGCGACATCTGGGGACGCGGCTTGAGTGGGGGAGCTTCCTGATGAGTGGGCCGCCCACAGCCGACCAAACACAGTATAATAAAAGGTAAGTATGATTGTTTACTGTGTGCACTATGTAAATATTGCACAGTACTCACAGGGGATATGTTTCTTTTAAATTACATTAATTTCCCAAGAATTCATAAGAATGAGACAGTCCTGGTGTTCTAGCCAGCAGTGAATGACCCTATTCAGTGATCAGGAATCCCCTGGTAAGCTATCTGCTGCCAGTCTCAGTGCTGGCCTGTGGTCTGCAGGCTGCCTTCCAGGAGCTGAATTTGGAACTACCTCTTCTTTCCTCTGCTCTGTTCTAATACTCCAAATTCACCTCATGTCCTGTTCCCTTCAGCAGCCCGAATACTAACTAGGACTCCTCTACACAACCAAATCACCCCGATCCTGCAATCATTACACTGGCTCCCTATAAAGTTTAGGATAAAATACAAAATTCTCTCCACCATCCATGGCTTAATTCACAATCCAACTTCTACTTGGCTCTGTTCTTTATTACGGATTTACAAACCTGCACGACATTTAAGATCACTCACTCAAAACCTCCTAGATATTCCCTCACTCAAACAAGATGTTACCAGAAAGAGAGCCTTCTCGGTACCCGGTCCTATTCTTTGGAATTCACTCCCAAATCCTCTCCGGTCAATTTCAAACTCTTCTCATTTCAAGAAATCACTCAAAACTCATTTGTTTCAACTTGCATTTAAAACACTTACACAAGATCAAACATAACATTCATCATACTCTATCGACCCATTTATAACCCCTACTCATTCCACTCTCCTTCTTTCACCCCCCCCCCTCCTCTCCCTCCCTCCCCCGTTAGCTACGTCATCAATTTTTCATCTCATGCCCCCCTCCCCCTCCCCCTCCCCCTCCTTCCCTTCCCACAGCAATAGTAAGTCCCATGGCAACAATTTTTGTTTCATTTATTTTGAGTAAATAATTGATTTATTTTAAGCTAGAACTTGTTCTAGCTATTAGTTAATTTTATGTATATTTTAAATTTAATTTGATTTTGATTGTTCTTTTAAAATTTTTATTTTACCTAATGTAAACCGTTTTGACAAAATGTATTTTTATAAAGCGGTATATAAATACTTTTAAATAAATAAGTCAGGAGGGGAGGGCCGAATTAGAGAGCAGAGTCATTGTTTTTTGTCTCTTCTCTGTTTGCTTCATCCTCTGCCTCAGGCTTTCTCACCCTATTCCCTACAGGCTGCCTTGGAGAGGAGGGGCTGGAGCAGGGAGCAGAGGGCTGTTCTCTGAGATTCCTTGCAGGAGTCTCCTGTATCTAAGCCTAGGGAGGGGGAGAGTGCTGGGTAGGGCTTGGAGATAAATGAGAAAGTGCTGGGTCATCCTTTGAGAGAGTGAAGATAGAGAGAATTTGTGTGTGTGAGAGAGTGTGTGTATGTGTGGTAGGACAGGGGGAAGGAGCAGAAGAGAGAAAGTAGATGCATGCAGCCCCCCTACACGCACATCCTTTCCAATTCCCACTGAATCTCAGGGTGATCACAACACAAAAGTTCCCAGGTATGGCAATCACAGAGAAGGTGGGGAAAAGGGTTGAAGGGAGGGTTTGCTGTTTCATAAGAACATAAGAAATTGCCATGCTGGGTCAGACCAAGGGTCCATCAAGCCCAACATCCTGTTTCCAACAGATGCCAAAACCAGGCCACAAGAACCTGGCAATTACCCAAACACTAAGAAGATCCCATGCTACTGATGCAATTAATAGCAGTGGCTATTCCCTAAGTAAAATTGATTAATAGCCATTAATGGACTTCTCCTCCAAGAACTTATCCAAACCTTTTTTGAACTCAGCTACACTAACTGCACTAACCACATCCTCTGGCAACAAATTCCAGAGCTTTATTGTGCGTTGAGTGAAAAAGAATTTTCTCCGATTAGTCTTAAAGTGTTACTTGCTAACTTCATGGAATGCCCCCTAGTCCTTCTATTATTCGAAAGTGTAAATAACCGAGTCACATCTACTCATTCAAGACCTCTCATGATCTTAAAGACCTCTATCATATCCCCCCTCAGCCGTCTCTTCTCCAAGCTGAACAGCCCTAACCTCTTCAGCCTTTCCTCATAGGGGAGCTGTTCCATTCCCCTTATCATTTTGGTAGCCCTTCTCTGTACCTTCTCCATCGCAACTATATCTTTTTTGAAATGCGGCGACCAGAATTGTACACAGTATTCAAGGTGCGGTCTCACCATGGAGCGATACAGAGGCATTATGACATTTTCCGTTCTATTAACCATTCCCTTCCTAATAATTCTTAACATTCTATTTGCATTTTTGACTGCTGCAGCACACTGAGCCGACGATTTTAAAGTATGATCCACTTTGATGCCTAGATCCTATGTTCTTATGTTCTTAAAAAAGATTGGGTGACAAAACTAACCAGCTGTGAAGAAGCAAGCAGCTGATACGACATGTTGGACTTGGGGCAAATGGAGACATCTAGTGAGAGACTAAGCAGTGAGATGTATTTAGAATATGTGAGAGTGCACTCCTCACACTCAGCCAGATGTGTAGGGTGAGGACCCTATTGTGCAAAGGGCTTTAGCTAGCAGAAGCCAAGCCACAGGCCCTACAATAAGGGGAGGAGGAGGAGGGCGAGAAACTCCTCCTCCTCCTCCTGCTTCTCCCTGCCTTGGGCTGAACTTTTAGCACAACCTGTTCCTGGCTCTGACTTATTCTCTTTGCACAATTTATTACTCCCAGTCACTGGACTTGGCTAGAGTTTAGTAGCAGGTACTAGGGATGTGCAGAAGGAAAAAATTTGTTTCGATTCATTTTTCATTTCACCGGGACACAAATTTGTTGCATTAGTTTCAAGGGGGAAAAATCAATTCGTTGATTAGTTTTATTCATTTTCCGTTTGCCATTAAAGTCAAAGGGGAAGTATTTGCAGCATATTTTTGGCTGCAGAATTGGGGTTTTCTTATCAATTCTGATGAAACTTCTGGGGAGCAATTATCAGAATGAGAAAAGAGCTCCAAGGTACTTAGACTGTGGCAAAGTGGCACCAAATTGGTATGAATAGCCTAAGGCACTGTAAAGGGGCAAAGGGGTTGATATTGAATATAATGTTGTCTTGAGTTATCATGAAATTTTAAAATATTCAAATCTTTATTATATAATCAACTGAATCAATTATTTCTGAACATTTGTAAACTTTTACATTTTTAAAGTTGAGAGAGAAGACCTCAGAGTTGGCAAAGTGTCTGATCAACCCAGATACTTATAGGCCAGTAATTTCAGTCACTGGTCTTTTTCATCTCTTTTTTAATTTTCTTAAAACACTGTTATTTTTCTTCATGTTGAAAAGGTATTACACTCTGTCTTTCTGACATTACTCTGTCCAATGTTCAACAATTCTTTGTAAACAGCTTAATGGAATTTCCAACAACTTGTATTCAACCACAAGCCCGACTTGTTCTTAAAGTGGAGTGTGCTCCATGTATTCAAGTTTCAGAATGAAATTATCTCATGTGTTTGAAAAAATTCTGAAACACTCCCAACATCATTACAAAGAAATGGAACTTATCTGACAACTTGTTTCGGATTTACTCTTGTCAAAACGAGGATGTGCCAGCATAGACCCGTTTAAAATCTGGTAGACGTAGCAGCAGATATACAAACGAGAATTTTGAAGGCCAAGACGGAGGAGGTTTCCATGTGAACAGAGGTTCAACATGGGTCAACGAATACTAAGAGATAGGCTGGGTACACACGGGGAGAGTTCCCTTTCATTTGTGCAGGAATGGGCTCCCTGAAATGGGTTGGCCCCTAGAGTGGAGCACGAGCCTTCAATGTGTGGCGAGTCAACGTGAAGAAGGTTTCCATGTGAACAGAGGTTCAACATGGGTCAATGGGTACTAAGAGATAGGTTTGCTACACCCAGGGAGAGTTCCCTTTCCTTTGCGCAGGAAAGGGTTCCCTAGAATGGGTTGGCCCCTAGAGTGGAGCACGAGCCTTCAAAGCGTGGCGAGTCAATGTAGAGGAGGTTTCCATGTGAACAGGGGTTTAATATGGGTCAACGGGTGCTAAGAGATAGGCTGGCTACACCCGGGGAGAGTTCCCTTTCCTTTGCGCAGGAAAGGAGTCCCTGAAATGGGTTGGTCCCTTGAGTGGAGCACAAGCCTTGAAGCGTGGCGAGTCGATGTGGAGGAGGTTTCCATGTGGCTCTGGTTCAACATGGGTCAAAGGGTACTAAGAGATAGGCTGGCTATACCCTGGGAGAGTTCGTTTTCCTTTGTGCAGGAAAGGGCTCCCTGGAACGGGTTGGTCCCTAGAGTGGAGCAGGACCCTTCAAAGCGTGGCGAGTCGATGTGGAGGAGGTTTCCATGTGAACAGCGCTTAACATGGGTTGGCAGGCGTTAAGAGATAGGCTGGCTACACCCGGGGAGAGTTCCCTTTCCTTTGCGCAGGAAAGGGCTCCCTAGAATGGGTTCGCCCCTAGAATGGGTGGTTCCATTGGTATCTAGTGAGCTCTGCTGGTCTTTTAAAATCTGGTGGACGTAGCAGATATACAAATGAGAATTTTGAAGACCGAGGTGGAGGAGGCTTCCATGTGAACAGCGGTTCAACATGGGTCAGCGAGTGCTAAGAGATAGGCTGGCTACACCTGGGAGAGTTCCATTTCCTTTGTGCAGGAAAGGGCTCCCTAGAATGGGTTGGCACCTAGAGTGGGGTGTTTCCGTTGGTATCTAGTGATGAATACCCAGAAGCTATTAACTGCTTGTGCACTTCAGCTGATGACAAAGGAACTTGAAGAGCTCTCAGAAATAAAAAAAAACTGCTACTCAAGTCCAAATCTACAATATCAACCTATATTGACTTTGTACCCTACACAGTGCCTCTGTAAACTATGGTAACACAGAGGATGAATTAGAGTGCAACTACCACCAGTTTTCTATAGTACTAGAAACATTAATGTTGGCACCTAAGAAAGATTTAGGGGCAATGGCCCATATTTGAAGACATATAATGTCTTCAAACATTCAAGAAACACCTTAAAACCTGGCTTTTCAGACAAACCTTCCCGGAGACTCGAGAACATTCGGACACTGGGCAAAGGACACATCAGGACACTAGAGAGACTCTGGTCAATGGACTTAACTGAACCGTAGAGAGACACATCCCTCTAGCTTATCCCCCAATCCTGATTTATTGCCGCTCATCCCCCCCTCTCCTCCCTCTTCCTTTCCCACAGCTTTCACCCTGATCTTCTCAACCCACAGCTTTCAGCCTGATCTTCTCAACCCATCCTTCAGCCCGAGCTTCTCAACCCTCTCCTTCCTCATGGCAACCCGATTCCTCTGGGCCCCGCCACGCCCGTCCTATTCCGCATACCCATATCAATATATAGTTGACGCCTTACTTTATGTATCGCCTTTTTTACCAATTTTTACCACTGTTTATGCTGCTCTATTATTTTGTCATTGTTTTTTGATGACTTGTTTTATTTATAATTATCTGTTATCTATAATTATTGGTTTTATTTATAATTATCTGTTATCTATAATTGTTTTAATTTATAATTTATAATTGTTTTATCTATAATTATTTATAATTATTTTATTTATAATTATCTGTTATTTAATGATTTGACAACTTGTTTCAATGTAACGCCATAGTTGCGATTGTTTTTGTTCCAATGGAAACCGATCTGATTTGATATTTTTTATCAAGAATGTCGGTATATAAAAATTCTAAATAAATAAATAAATAAATAAATATTATTAAGGTCATGAAAACCATTGAGCATATGAAATATGCAAGCCCCAAACATCTTAAGTCAGCTTTTTATGTTCTTACATTCCAAATGTTGCAAAACAAGAAAAAAAATACTCTGTAAAGAAGTGATGCACAAATACATGAAACTGAAATTAGAAATACTAGAACTAAACTCAGACAGGCACAGCATTTGTGGTTAGGCCCTTGTAGTGACGTAAGGGCTGGACAGTGGACACTGCAGACAGGTACAGAGTTTGAGGTCAGGCCCTTGTAGTGACATAAGGACTGGATGGGCAGGCATAGCGGTTGAGGTCAGGCCTTAGTAGTGATGTAAGGGCTGGACAGTGGACAGACAGGCACAGCGGTTGAGGTCAGGTACATGTGCTGATATTATATGGAGTATATGAGGCAGTTGGAGCTGCTGCAAGGCTTTAAATTGCTTTTATTCATCTTGCCATTCACAGGGAAAATTTGGAAACCCAAGCAAAGGCATGTTTATTTTCAAAAACACTAGCATTTCCATCAACTCTGGTGCCAGCCTTGAGCGGTGAGGGCTCATAATATCCCCTGTCATTGAAAATACATGTTCACTGGGCACACTGGTTGGTTGGCATGACAGATATCGCTGAGCCACTTTTATTTATTTATTTTAGTTTTTTCTATACCGGCATTCGTGAGAGTGTCACATCATGCCGGTTTACAATAAACAGGGGAGTGATGAAAGGTATAGAGAACGAAGTAAATAACAGGTGCTGAACCAAAAAGTTACAGTTACAATAAAACAGGGATAAGTACAACTTGGAGCAGAGAAGTGATATGAAAATTAACATAATATATTAATCCAACTTTGACGAGGTACATTTACAAAGATTTCACTTTGGCTAGGTGTGGCCAGACAGTGGACTTGTGTGCCCAATATGCCAGTGGATCTGTCTGCATGTCCTCTATGGGCTCTGTGAGATACCGTGTCACTGACATTTATGCTGGTGTCTCCTTTGCGTGGGTGGGCTGAGAGTCCTTCTTGCCAGCTGCTTTCACTATAGCCTGTTCCAGAACAGATGCTTGTTTATGGGCAACATGACTTTGGCATACTGAAGTGGAGCAGGAAGTACTAGCTGTCGCTGACAGAGTGCTGGCTTCTGCTTGGGCTAGCACTACTCTCTGAAGTGCCCGCTGTTTCCTCCTCTGCTTCATGCCTAATCTGTCTCTGCCTATGGCGCTCCTGTTCACAGACTTTTACTAAAAGCAGGTCCTTCACAAATGTGAGACAATCAGACTGTAGGGCGAATTTCCCTTTCACACGGGGTGTTATGGAGTCTCAATTTAGTGGACCCTTGGGCCGACCTGCAAGAGACTGGGAAAGGTATTCAATGTCTCTGGTGTACTGCAGGCCGGGAGGCAGATGTTCAGGCAGGACATAGAGGTGCTCTTCACCCTGGAAACTGGTGCATCCCCGGGAGGAGCCCGTAGGAGCCCAGCCGCTGGGACTTAGGTGATACTTCACCCTTGGAAGCCGAAGCCCCCCCCCCCCCCCCCCGGGAGGAGCCCGTAGGAGCCCGGCCGCTGGGACTAAGTTGATGATCTTGAGACTGGAGCAGGCAGGCTGATGAGCAGCACTGAGAACTTGGACCAGACTAGAACAGTATACAGGAACTGTAGCAAGACTCGGATACTGGAACCAGGCAGGAACTGTAGCAAGACTCAAGTACTGGAACCAGGCAGGAACTCTAGCAAGACTCGGGTACTGGAACCAGGCAGGAACTGTAGCAGGCAAGCAGGAACGGAGCGAGTTCCAAAGGCAACTCACTCCAGGGCACGGAGCACAGGGAATCGGATGGTAAGCCCGTTGCAAGGCGAAGACTGAGTGTCCGCAGCCGGCTTATCAAGGCCGCAGCATCTGACGTCAGGAACTGGGCGGAGTCACCACTGGCGGAAAACGGCCTAGAAGAGCGCCCGCCTAGAGGCAGGGCACCCATGGGAGGCTTCCCGGCGGCGCGGCCCTCGTGGGGACGCCACCGAGCAGTCCGCGAACTAGGCCAACAGAAGCAGGAACAGGTCCAGGAACATAGAGGTAAGGGTCTGGTCGCGGTGCTCGCGGCCAGAACTGTAACAGTACCTCCCCTCTTATGCCCCCTCTTAGCAGGTCCAGGTTTACTTGGGTGATCCAGATGAAACTGCCGTAATAAGTCCTTGTCGAGGATGTTACGGGCAGGTTCCCACGAATTATCCTCAGGTCCACAACCCTCCCAAGCAAGTACTCCCAGCGTCATTGATGGAACTGTACATCCAAGATATCACGTACTTGATACGTAATATCGTCCGGTACTGAAGGATCTGATAGTTCAGGAGCCCAGGAGTGGTATCTAGACAAAACAAGAGGCTTCAGCAATGACACGTGGAACACATCATGAATGCGCATGGAGGAGGGTAGGCATAGTCGGTATGAGACTGCTCCCACTCGTTCAGCGACTCGGAAAGGCCCACAGAATCTCGAGGCTAGTCTTCGAGATGGGATTCGTAGCTATAGATTTTTAGTACTAAGCCAGATGCGGTCTCCTGGAAGAAAGATAGGCACTGGCTGATGATGCCTATCCGCCCATTTCTTGGCGGACTGGGCGGCTTTACGGAGCTTTCCCTGGATAGAGGTCCATAAGGAAAGAAGCTGGCGGGCTGAAAGTTGCACTGCCGGGAGTGCACTAGGTTCAGGCGAAGGCAAGGGCGGTCGAAGTTGCTTCCCATAGACAACGAGGAAAGGTGAACTTCCAGTAGCAGCATGCGTATGATTATTATACAAGAACTCTGCCCACGGGAGTAACTTGGCCCAATTATCTTGTCGTTCATTCACGAACAAACGGAGAAAGGTCTTTAATGTTCGGTTAGTTCATTCCATTTGCCCATTACTCTGGGGATGGAACGCAGACGAAAGACTAAATTGCACACTGAAGCGTTTGCAAAGTGCTTTCCAATATCGAGCAGTAAACTGTGGTCCTCAATCTGAGACTATATCCTGTGGAAGTCCGTGAAGTCTAAAGATATGTTGAGCAAAGAGATTGGCTAAGACAGGTTCAGAAGGCAACTTTGGCAAGGGGACAAAGTGCGCCATCTTGGAGAATCGGTCTACGGTCACCCAAATGACCGAATTACCTCCTGAGATGGGAAGGTCCACGACAAAGTCGGTGGAGATGTGTGTCCAAGGCTCCACCGGGATGGGTAATGGTTATAACAGGCCCCTGGGCCTCCCGATGAGCGGCTTCTGTACGGCGCAGGTAGGGCAAGAGCCCACAAAGGCTTGGACGTCCTGTCTCACCATCGGCCACCAGTAGAATCGGTTCAACAGGTCTAAGGTCCCTTTATAGCCAGCATGACCCCCGATGAGGGAGTCATGTGCCCAAGCGAGGACTGCTCTCCGGGAGCGACGTGGAATGACGGTCTTTCCTTGGGAGGACACCAAGGTTGCTGCGAGGCTCACCTTCACGGGATCCAAGATGTACTGGGGAGTGTCAGAAGTTTCTTCAACCTCAGAGGAGCGCGTCGGCTCGAACGTTCTTAGAGCCGGGTTGGTAGCGTAGGGTAAAGTTAAAGCGATCAAAAAATAGTGACCACCGGGCTTGCCTTGGGTTCAGGCGCTGGGCTTGCTTCAAGAATGCTAAGTTTTTATGGTCGGTGTAAATCGTAACCGGATGGTTGGCCCCCTCCAACCACTGTCTCCATTCCTCCAGGGCAGGTTTCACGGCTAGCAACTCTTTATCGCCAATACAGTAGTTGCTTTCTGCTGGCAAGAATTTCTTCAAGAAATATGAACAGGGTAGCAATTGTCCAGAATCGGAGTACTGGCTCAGCACGGCCCCCACGGCCACATTGCAGGCATCGACTTCCATCACAAAGGGCCGGCTAGGGTCAGGATGACGAAGGCAGGTGTCCAACAAGAACGCTTCCTTAAGGACCTCGAAGGCTTGGCAAGCAGAAACAGGCCAATCCACCGCGTGGGCTCCCTTTCGGGTGAGGGCAGTCAACGGGGCCACAATACAGGAGTAGTTGGGAATAAAGTGACGGTAGAAATTGGAAAAGCCGAGGAAGCGTTGCAACGCTTTGAGACCCCTCGGCTGGGGCCAATTCTTAATTGCCACCACTTTCTCAGGATCCATTTGGAAGCCTGTTGCAGAGATTATGTAGCCCAGGAACGGCAGGGACATCTTCTCGAAACTACATTTTTCAAGTTTTGCGTACAGACTATGCTCCTTAAGTATTTGGAGCACTTGACGGACATGCTGACGGTGTGAAGGGAGGTCCTGGGAGTAGACTAGCACATTGTTGAGGTAGACAATTACACAGGTGTTCAGAAGGTCCCGTAACACCTCATTCATAAGGTGCTGGAACACCGCCGGAGCATTACATAAGCCGAAAGGCATCACAAGATATTCGTAATGCCCGTCTCTGGTATTAAAAGCGGTTTTCCACTCGTCTCCGGGACGAATTCTGACCAAGTTTTAAGCACCTCGTAGGTCCAACTTTGTAAAACTCTTCGCTCCCTGGAGCCTATCAAGGAGCTCCAGGATTAGTGGGAGCGGGTAACGATCCCGCTTGGTAATAGAATTTAGGCCTCAATAGTTTATACACGGTCTCAGTGAGCTGTCCTTCTTACTGACAAAGAAGAAGCCTACCCCTGCAGGTGACTTGGACGAGCGGATAAACCCCTTGGCCAGATTCTCTGAAATATACTCAGACATGGCCCGGGTTTCAGGTAATGACAAGGGGTATACCCTTCCTCGGGGCGGCATAGTTCCAGGTAGCAGGTCTATAGCGCAGTCATATGGGCGATGCTGCGGAAGGATCTCCGCCTTGGTCTTGGAAAAAAACATCCGTGAAGTCCTTATAAGGTGCCGGAGGACCTAGGGCAGAGTGCATCAATGGAAGTCTGGGAGCCTTAGGCACCTTCATACAGTTGGCTAGACAGAAAGGGCTCCACTTGACAATCTGTAGAGTATCCCACTGAATCGTGGGCGAGTGCTTCTGTAACCACAGCAACCCTAGCACCACAGGGTGGACAGCCTTATCCAACACTAGGAAGGCTATCTCCTTCGAATGGATCGCCCCGGTGCAGACAGTAATGGGTGCCGTAGACCTCACAATGGGTCCTGGAAGGAGCATCCCCTGGATTTAGGTAATTCGTAATGAGGCCTCCCGTCTATGCGTAGGAATTCGCAACTGGGAGACTAAATCCTGCAGGATGAAATTACCCCCGGCTCCAGAATCCAGGAACGTGATCGTCTCAATGGATCCTCCAGGGTATTCTAGGGTAACAGGCACGGTACATTGAGGAGCTGTAGCACATCCTAGGAGGAGCTCCTCCCGACCTCCTAGGCTTTGGTGTTTTCAGCAAGCTCCTGCCAGCGTGCCAAGAAATGGCCCTTCTGGCCACAATACAAGCACAATTTTAACGAACGGCGACGTAGCTTCTCTTCAGCAAAGAACGGGGACCATCCCAGCTGCATGGGTTCGCAGGTGGGAGCGTCTGGACGAGAAGTCGTAGGAGAAGACGCGGATCTCGCCGACACAGAAGCAGGACTGTGGCGGGAGGAGTGCTGCTCCTTCGCCCGTTGTTGTAGGTGGCAGTCAATGCAGGCAGCCATCTCTATCAAGGCATTGAGGTCCTCTGGCAGATCTCGGGCAGCCATCTCATCCTTTATGCGCCCGGATAGGCCCTCCAAGAAGATGGCCTTAAGACTACCATCCTGCCAACCTACTTCTTTGGCTAAAGTCCGGAATTCCATAGCATAATCGGCCAAGGAGCAAGCCCCCTGACGGAGCTGTAGCAGTTCAGATGTAGCCGTAGCTACTCGGGCTGGCTCATCAAAAGCCTGTTGGAAGTTCGAGATGAACTGTTGTAAGTCCATTAGTGAGGGATCATTGTGTTCCCAAAGGGGAAAAGCCCATATTAAGGCTTTCCCGTCAAGCAGGGACAGGATATAGGCTACTTTCACCTCATCCAAGGGGAACTGCTGAGGCAACAGGGAGAACCGTATGAAACATTGGTTCAGAAAGCCGCGGCAGGTCCTTAAATCTCCAGCATAACGAGAGGGTGCCGGCAGCTGAGTCACCGAAGAATCTTGACCCTCGGTTCTGGTTCTGAGGCAGACGGGGCCCTGGCATCCAATCGGGCTGATAATTCCCCTACAGAACCAGTAAGGTACTGTCGTTGATACCGCAGCTGCTGGGCCAACCCTGGCAGGTCCAAGAGGACAGGCGCATCCGCCGAGTCCATGGCCTTGCAATCTGTTATGGAGTCTCAATTTAGTGGACCCTTGGGTCGACCTGCAAGAGATGGGAAAGATATTCAATGTCTCTGGTGCACCGCAGGCCGGGAGGCAGATGGTCAGGCAGGACGTAAAAGTGCTCTTCACCCTGGAAGCTGGTGCTCCCCCGGGAGGAGCCCGTAGGAGCCCGGCCACTGGGACTTAGGCAAGTTGATGTTCTTGAGACTGGAGCAGGCAGGCTGATGAGCAGGACTGAGAACTGGAACCAGACTAGAACAGTAGACAGGAACTGTAGCAAGACTCGGGTACTGGAACCAGGCAGGAACTGTAGCAGGCAAGCAGGAACAGAGCGAGTTCCAAAGGCAGCTCACTCCGGGGCACGGAGCAACAGGGAACCGGATGGTAAGCCCGTTGCAAGGCGAAGACTGAGTGTCCGCAGCCGGCTTATCAAGGCCGCGGTGTCTGACGTCAGGAACTGGGCGGAGTCACCACTGGCGGGAAACGGCTTAGAAAAGCGCCCAAGTGGCGCGCGCGCACGCCTAGAGGCAAGGCATCCATGGGAGGCTTCCCGGTGGCGCGGCCCTTGCGGGGACGCCTCCGAACAGGCCGCGAACTAGGCCAACAGAAGTGGGAACAGGTCCAGGAACATGGAGATAAGGGTCTGGTCGCGGCACTCGCGGCCAGAACCGTAACACGGGGATCACAGACTGTGGCGAGCATGTATGTGTGGTCTTTTGTTAAAGGTCTTAATCTCTTTTGCACCTGCTTCTGCAAAATGTCCAGACAATGTAGCATCCTTGCTGTCATTTCCTCTTCCTGTTTAAAGCCCTTCAAATTTTCCTCCAGAAAATTAACTATAGGGATGATGTCAGCCAAGGTGGCAATTCTGGAACTCAGCTCCTCCATGGCATCCTTGAAGGGCTGCAGGATTTTTACCAGCTGACTCATGACTAACCAATCATGATGCCCTAGGGGACTATGCACACCTATCTCCATTTCCAGAGAAAGGTCATGAAGGGGTGTCTGCTGCTCCACTAACCTCTGCAGCATCATATAGGTGGAATTCCACCGGGTGCCAATGTCTTGAATGAGACACTTGTGAGGCATCTCCAAATCAGTCTGCTTTTGTCAGAGAACCTGACCCGCCTTCACACTTCTGTGGAAGTGCGCTGCTATGTTCCTGCATTTGTGTATTAAGTCCTGCAGGTATTTATTTTCTTGGTTCTTGGACTCCAACCCCAGAGCTGACTTGACTACCAGGTGCAGAGTGTGTGCAAAACATCGGATTTTCTAAAAGCGCCCGTCGCATATTGCCTTTACCATGTTTGCACCATTGTCTGTGACAAAGAACCCTGCCTGAAGATTCCTGTCTCGGTGTAGCTGCCAGCCCACCAGCATCTGTCTGATGCATGCTCGAATATTGGCTGAGGTATGGGCCTCATCCGTCAGGTGGGTGTGCAGTAAAGCCCACCTCCACCCTGATACTTGTTCACTAATAGAGCTGCTGCCTGCCCCTGCCTCAGCCAGGTCCCACCAGTGTGCTGTCAGGGAGAGGTAAGAGTATGCAGCATTCATGGTGGTCCAGATATCGCAGGTGAAATGCACACTCCCTGTGCCTTAGCTAGCAGCGCTTGGATGCGACTGTGACACTGGTTGTACAGGCTGGGGATGATCTTTCTGCTAAATGTGGTTCTGGAGGGGACTTTGTAATTTGGAACTAAGACCTTCAGCAAATGCTTGAAACCCACATTCTCCACTACCTGCAAGGGCTGGTCATCAAGGGCAATTATTTCCCTGATGCTCCTGGTTACATATTTTGAGGCTGCCTGCCTCCTTCCCCTGGATAGCGTAACCAAACACCACCCCATTTCCTCCATGGTGGGTTGTTGCTTCTGACACATGGCAGGGGGCTGCTGGCCTGCCACCTGACTGTTAGAAGGGGCTGAGGGCATGGGGTGACTCTGCTCTTTTTCAACCACTTTACGCTGCCTGGAAAAAGGGGTCCCCTAACTGGTATTGCCACCATCCCCAGATGGCAGTACTGTTGGGTGTAGCTTCTGCATATGATGCATCTTGCCAAAATTAGTTAGATGTCCCATTTGCTTGCCTCTGCTAATAGCCCTGGCACATAATTACACTGAGCAAAAAGCGGGTCCTCCGTCAATTTAAAGTGGCTCCAGATCGCAGATTTCTTTCATGAACCCTTCTCTATAGCCTTCGGGGTGGATGCTGGCACTGGAGTTGAAGTAGAGGCTGCACCCTGAGAAGCAATGTCAGGGGCATCAGCCACACTCTGTGCCTGCACTGACTGCTCTTACTCCTCCTCATCATCAGTTTCATCTCTCCCCTGCAGAACTGAAATGGAGGCTAAGACAGAACTAACTAATCCTCCTAAACCTTCTTCAGCTATTACTTCTTCCATTTCTGATGATGAGAATCCCACACAAAATGTTTCTTCATCAGAATCAGAAGCAAACAGTGCCTGGCTACATTTTCAACTCTGTCGAGTCTGCTGTTGCACTGCTGCTTTTGGATCTCACCCTTTTGTCTTGCATGATTCAGCCTCCCATTCCCTCACCTCCAAAACTACAGGGTCAGAAACAGGTGGTGGCGGTGCATCATCTTTAAATTTCAGTTTTTTCCGGATGGAACTGCCTGCCCCTCCAGAGATTTTAGATTGGAACAGCTCCCTTTTTAACTTTAATGGGGGACTGGCAGTGCCTTTTGAATTGCCTCCTCTGCCAGTCCCAATCACTCAACCACATCTACCTTTCCCTGACATCATGTATTTAATGTCACTGCCTACTAAGGATTTCAATTAAAATAATTATTTCTTTATTGGTGAATGAACACCTCTGTCCTAGTATATGAGTCTGGAAAATTGCCCACAGATGCACGGTGCAGTGCCTTGATGTACACTACAGCTGAGACTGCTGTATGTGCACACACCAAACTTGTAACTACAAAAGAGGCCTACTGGGGATTTGGCTTAAAAGAGCACTGCTGTTCCAATATATGTGAGTCTGGAAAATTGCCCACAGATGCACGGTGCAGTGCCTTGATGTACACTACAGCTGAGACTGCTGTATCTGCACACACCAAACTTGTAACTACAAAAGAGGCCTACTGGGGATTTGGCTTAAAAGAGCACTGCTGTTCCAATATATGTGAGTCTGGAAAATTGCCCACAGATGCACGGTGCAGTGCCTTGATGTACACTACAACTGAGACCGCTATATGTGCACACACCAAACTTGTAACTACAAAAGAGGCTTACTGGGGATTTGGCTTAAAAGAGCACTGCTGTCCCAATATATGTGAGTCTGGAAAATTGCCCACAGATGCACAGTGCAGTGCCTTGATGTACACTACAACTGAGACTGCTCTGTGTGCATAAAAAAATGAAACAGCAGAGAAAAGACTTGACTGGAAGCCTGAGCAAGCACAATTCCTAGTGATGCTGCTTCTTGATTGAAAATACCAATTCACACTATCGCCCAACCACACCCTTTCTGTGCCTGCACCAACCTACCCCAGGGGGGTAAGATAAGCAGCAAAATGCCACTGCTGGCAGCTTGTCTCAGTTGGAGAGACAGAGAGTCCATCTGAGTTCAATAAAAAAAAGTGTGGTCAAAAAAAGCCTGGCTGGCACTGCAGCAAAAATGAGCAAATATCTTAAGAACATGCCATACTGGGTCAGACCAAGGGACCATCAAGCCCAGCATCCTATTTCCAACAGTGGCCAATCCAGGCCATAAGAACCTGGCAAGTGCCCAAAAACTAAGTCTATTCCATGTTACCATTGCTAGTAATAGCAGTGGCTATTTTCTAAGTCAACTCAATTAATAGCAGGTAATGGACTTCTCCTCCAAGAACTTATCCAATTCTTTTTTAAACACAGCTATACTAACTGCACTAACCACATCCTCTGGCAACAAATTCCAGAGTTTAATTGTGCGTTGAGTGAAAAAGAACTTTCTCCGATTAGTTTTAAATGTGCCACACGCTAACTTTATGGAGTGACCCCTAGTCTTTCTATTATCAGAAAGAGTAAATAACCGATTCACATCTACCCGTTCTAGACCTCTCATGATTTTAAACACCTCTATCATATCCCCCCTCAGCCGTCTCTTCTCCAAGCTGAAAAGTCCTAACCTCTTTAGTCTTTCTTCATAGGGAAGCTGTTCCATTCCCCTTATCATTTTGGTAGCCCTTCTCTGTACCTTCTCCATCGCAATTATATCTTTTTTGAGATGCGGCAACCAGAATTGTACACAGTATTCAAGGTGCGGTCTCACCATGGAGCGATACAGAGGCATTATGACAATTTTCCGTTTTATTCACCATTCCCTTTCTAATAATTCCCAACATTCTCTTTGCTTTTTTGACTGCCGCAGCACACTGAACCAACGATTTCAATGTGTTATCCACTATGACACCTAGATCTCTTTCTTGGGTTGTAGCACCTAATTTGGAACCTAACATTATGTAATAATAGCATAGGTTATTTTTCCCTATATGCATCACCTTGCACTTATCCACATTAAATTTCATTTGATGCCCAATTTTCCAGTCTCACAAGGTCTTCCTGCAATTTATCATAGTCTGCTTGTGATTTAACTACTCTGAACAATTTTGTATCATCTGCAAATTTGATTATCTTACTCGTCGTATTTCTTTCCAGATCATTTATAAATATATTGAAAAGTAAGGGTCCCAATACAAATCCCTGAGGCACTCCACTGCCCACTCCAACTGAGAAAATTGTCCATTTAATCCTACTCTCTGTTTCCTGTCTTTTAACCAGTTTGTAATCCACGAAAGGACATCACCACCTATCCCATGACTTTTTACTTTTCCTAGAAGCCTCTCATGAGGAACTTTGTCAAACGCCTTCTGAAAATCCAAGTACACTACATCTACAGGTTCACCTTTATCCACGTGTTTATTAACTCCTTCAAAAAAGTGAAGCAGATTTGTGAGGCAAGACTTGCCTTGGGTGAAGGCATGCTGACTTTATTCCATTAAACCATGTCTTTCTATATGTTCTGTGATTTTGATGTTTAGAACACTTTCCACTATTTTTCCTGGCACTGAAGTCAGGCTAACCAGTCTGAAGTTTCCCGGATCGCCCCTGGAGCCCTTTTTAAATATTGGGGTTACATTAGCTATCCTCCAGTCTTTTTCAATGGAAAAGTCTATTAAAGTAGCTAGCAATTGAATACAGATTTCAGACACTCAGACTAGCTCTGAATAAAGCCACCTCCCCGGACAACACCCGCAAAGAAAGAGCATGGCACACCATGTGCTTAAGGTATAAATACTACAGCGTTATCAGGAACAGCATCACAGAGCACTGAGTGAGAGCGGCCATTGGCTGCAATAGAAAATTGCTTAGCTCTCATAGGTTGCATCCTCATCTCCTTGCCAACCTGTCTGACCTACTCTATGACAGGGCTGTGAGGTCACTTATGACTCACAGGAAAGGGCTATTTCAAACGGCCACTAAAGAATCACTGCAAACCAAAAGAATGAAACTAATATGATATGTTTTTTTCGTGGGGGATAGCCATGCGTTTCACGAACCCACAAATCAAACAAAAACGAATGCACATCCCGAGCAGGTACAATCTTTTAAAACTCACTTCAGTTGGGGTTTTCTAACCCCATGCTTGCCCTCCGCACCCCCTAGCAGATGGACATGTGAAGTGATAGAACTTGGACATGTAGCCAGATGCATCACATATTCAAGCACAAGGGGAAAGCAATAGCAATAACTGTTCCATTCTCTGCCTGTATGAGGGAGGGGGGTATTCTTAGAAAATACAGTATTAAAATATTACATGAGGAGACTGTATAATACATTATCTTTCCTTATTCAGGTTTAATTTACTACAAGCTCATTTCACTACAAAGGAAAAGATGAGACAATAATACAGGTGATCATTACTTGAGGTCTGCACTGGTTTTAGGTTGCTACAGAAAATTTCCAGTGGAGATCTAATGTACCACAGCCATGCCTTATAGCTGGTCATTGTTGTCAGGATTTGTGTGGACTGGTCAAAAAAATCCATTAAAGCAGAGACATCCCTTATTTGTAAGTCAATCCTGGCACCATGAATAATGGAGAGGAAATGTAGGCTAGCAAGATAAGGTAGCCTGCCAGATCTCCTTTTTCATTCTGCTTTCTCTCCTGTTCACATGACTCAAATAAGGATAAGTAATTTTTCATGAGATACCAGACTGCAACAGATAGCAAGAGAGAGGGAGAGACTATGTGAGGTCTTAAGAGAAGAATGAGCTTGGCCTTATGACTCTGTTTGGCCTAGTTAAGGATGGACCATTGCCTTGATTGGTCAATTTAGACCAGATTGTTATTTGATTCTGGTCTAGGGGCAACAAGGCACCTAAAGAAAGAAAAGTTCTTCATAGAAACCAATGAATAAATCATGGCACCCAAAAAGAAGAAAACGCCAGAGCCAGAAGAAATAGAAGACGAGGAGGACGAGGAGGAGGAGGAAGATGTGGAAGAGACACGGGTAAAGCCAAAAAAGAAGAGCAAAGGAGTTGCTAATGGAGTTGGCCATGAAAAAAAGAAAGGCAAGAAAACCTCAGATGGGGAGGAGTCAGAAGTAGACCCTGAAGAGCTTGAAGAGCCAGTTCATAAATCAAAAAAGAAAAAACACGAGGAGGGTAAAGAAATAAAGAAAAAGGGTAAGAGCAAGCAGTCCAAAGGTGAGGAGGAGGACGATAATGAGGAGGTAGCTAAAGATATCAAAAGGAAGAAGGAGAAAAACAATAATGACATGAAAGAGAAAAACAAAAAGAATCGAGCCAGGGAGGTGGAAGACATTGAACTGGAGGAGGAGGACGAGGAGGTCATTGAGAAGAAAAAAAAGACAAAATCTTCGTCCTCCACCAAAAAGAAATCCAAGTCTAAGGAACCGGTGGAGGACGCAGATGAGGAGGAAGATGGGAAAAAGCAGAAGAAGAAAAAAGAAAAGAAGGGGAGCGAAGAGAAACCAGACAAGAAAAAGGGGAAAACTGAAAAAGCAAAGAAGGGAAAGAAAACCATGAGCTACATGGAGATGTACGAGCAGGATCTTCTTCAGTACGAGACAGCCTCTTCTTCTGACGATGAGGAAGAGGACTACAACAAAAAGAAAGGTGAGCCACATGCCTTACACTTTAGGGGGTAATTTTCAAAGGAGTTACGCGCATAAATGTAACTACTATTGTAGCAATTTTCAAAAGCCATTTACTCACGTAAAGTGCACTTATGCGAATAAATCCTATGGACGATTCAATGGCATATATTGTAGCAATTTTCAAAAGCCCACTTACTCAAGTAAAGTGCATTTACATGCGTAAAACCCAGATTTACGCATGTAAATGCTTTTAAAAATCTGGCCCTTAATCTCTTGGAGCCAAATATGTCTCTGAATTGATGCTCTTTTACTGCTTGTATTTTTTTTTTTTCACAATAGAGATTTCGATAGTGAACATCTGAATCGAAGCAAAGGCTGAAAAAGATCTTACAATGACCACATCACTCATCTCTCTTTTCCTAAAAAGGACTTAGGTAACAGGAAATTTAGTTAAAATGAACTACTTGGGAAGAGATGCTCTCGCTCTCTTAGGCTAGTGAGTGAGTAAAGATGCGAGCTTTCCAGACCAAAGCTCTTGCTATTGCCTGAAGAAAAGGGACCTTGATAGTCAAAGAAGCGTGCATCGTTCCACTTTTGGTAGCCTTACAAAGGCATCTTCTACTCAATTACTTTGTTGGTTCTTCTTTTTTGCCACATTCACATAATACCCCCTTTGTGTCTTACGGGATAGAAAAGACAAACTTTCTTATCCAGTTTCTCTGTAACTTTCTTTCGTTTTTCAATGGTTGACTAAAACATTCCCCATTTTTTCTACTATATCCCCTTATCACAGCTTTCAGGAGTTGGCAACTATTAGGCTAACATGCACTTTCTTGTTATTTCACACCCACGCTACATTCTGCCTCATTTCAATTCACACCAAACGAATTTGTTGCATGCTTACAAGTTTTACTTATGTTTTCATTACTGGTTACTTCAATAAGCAAACTTGTGCACTGTAATTAGTTTGGGGGAAAAAAAATCATGTTTTTCTCTGCCCCTTTTTCTAATTGATCTTGGCAGGTAAATGTTTTGGGAAAATGCTCTGTCGACAGTCATAATCTTTATATAGAGAGTCTTTCAACAGCTGGCAGGGTACAGTTGCTATCCAGTCATCATACTACACGCATGAGATGGCCCATTCTCAAATCTGTGAGACTCAATTTGGTTTTCTTAGCCAAAAAATAGCATAATAATAATTCAAAAAAACCCCCTTCACAGCTATGTTGAAAGCAAATTTAGAGAAACCAAAGGGTTTTTGAATCTCTTAAAATAGACCATGAAGAACTTACCCAGGCCTTTAAACATTTAAACTGTTATTCAGTGACTGTCCTAGCCTGCAATAAATATTTCACACTGAATTGGCTGATTTGGCTGGTGATGCGTATGTGAGGCAGGCTGCGAGGTTTGACATTTATTGTTGGATTGGGTTTCCAGGCCACCAAAACTACTTATGCACAATTACACCTGCTAATTTGTGCGCAGAGGGTTTTTTTTTTTACACAAATTATGCAGGGGCTTTTGATAATGTTAAAAGTGTGAGTGCACATGCGAACCCCTCTCTAACTCCAGCCCCAGGAATGCCTCTGATCGCTGCAAGCATATGTACCTGCATATAGGCTACATGCGCAGTTTTACCTGCATATCAGGTGGGCAAGTTTGTAAGAAGCCATTTGTGCAGGTAAATTACAAATCGAAAGCTAATGAGCCGCTGTGATACAAATTCACACAAAGGGGCTCGTTTATTATTACCATGTAGGTAAGCCGCGCAGAATTGGGGTCCCCGAACTTTAAAAAAAAAAATGGGATGTGTAATTCATTTTTCACACTGAATTGGCTGATTTGGCTGGTGATGCGTATGTGAGGCAGGCTGCGAGGTTTGACATTTATTGTTGGATTTAAAAAATCCTGTGGGGATTTCCCCACAGAAATGGCTTTAGAAATGACCCACCCTCTGTGTGTCGCAGCAGGGACATTTTTCTTAAAAATTATAGGAGCTGCCAGTGAAAGACAGTGCATTCCAAGATCACAGTGGAGGCACACGAGGAGGTGCATTGCCTAACGTAAATGTCTGTGCATGCACTATTTTGGATTTTGATGTACCTTATTTCCATGCATGCAAATGAGTCCCATCAAAAGTGCATGTGAAATTTAGCTGTGCAAAATTTTGTAAAAGAAAAAAAATGAATTACACATCCCATTTTTTTTTTTTTTTAAAGTTCGGGGACCCCAATTCTGCGCGGCTTACCTACATGGTAATAATAAACTAGCCCCTTTGTGTGAATTTGTATCACAGCGGCTCATTAGCTTTCGATTTCAATAAATTTCACATGCGGAAAAAGTAGCCCCATATTTTATTCAAATACATTACAGTATTTCAGGTTTTAGTGTGCAAAGTGACGTTTACAGAGTTTATCACTTGTTAATACATTGGCCTCATGGACTGAAGGAGAGTTGCTATTTCCTTAAGGGTTAAGGGGGATGCCTAAACCAACTGTACTGCCTCCTACTTAATATCGTTGCCATATTAAGTAGGAAGCAGTAGAGAAAAGCTGTTTTTTTCTGCTTTTCTGTACTAGTTTTAGGAGCGCTCAGCTATTAACGCCTGCTCCGGGCAGGCGTTAATTTCTGATCGCTAAAATGTGCGTTCTAGACGCATATTTGTTTTTGCATTGGGAGTGAATACCTAATAGCCTCATTCACATGCATTTGCATGTGATGAGTACTATTAGATTCACCCCACATTGGACACGCGTTGTAGAGGCACTTATCCCCTTATTGCATAAGGGGATTAATTAGCACCTAAACAACCCGCATCCAATATGTATGTACAGAAAGCAATCCCCATACATATTACCCACTGCCTGTACTATATTTCATGCATTTGATGAAGTGGACTCAATCCTCGAAAGCTCATGCCTCAATAAATCGGTTAGTTTATGATATAGTTTATGTTGAATATTATGTAATTTTGCCTACTTAATATCGTTGCGATATTAAGTAGGAGGAAAAACTAAACTATACTAAGTAAAAAAAAAAAAAAGTTAAAAAAAAGCGCCAGAGGTCAGGTACAGGAAAGGGACACTCAATTGACACGCGTCCATTTCCTCAACCCATGGCCGTGCGGCATTTAGGTAAGCCGACGCCGATAAACTCAGTGTCAGTTTTCTCAACTGGTAGACGGCCGACAATCTTGGGCTTCTGTTATCAAGAAGGCGCTAGGGGCGCGCAAGTGACCCTAGTGCCTCCTTGATAACGCGAGCCCTAATTTAAATGTTGCATGGCGCCCCCAGGAAGGGCACCTGGGGACACGCTAGGAAAGCGGGTGCTGACTGCTCAGCGCCTGCTTTCTGTGCATACATATTGCATTGGCCCCAAAGTGTTAAAAGCATTATAGTCCGGTCTAATGACAACTGAGCTAAGTGTGAAAAAACAGAATGATCTGAGAACAGTGAAACTCATACAGGCCGAGGCAATATAGTGTGCTCGGCCGAGCGCACTGCTTAACACTCACTTGGATGCATGTTTTGGACACGCGTCCAAAACTCCCTTAGCGCATCCAAAACGCGCATCCTAACCAGCACGTAGCTAATAGTGCTCATCACATGTAAATTCATGTTGAGGAGGCTTTTAGCTATTACCCCCGATGCAAAAAAAAAAAGTGCCCTCAACGCACACATTTTTACTCTCAAAAATTAACGCCTGCCCCGGAGCAGTTGTTAATTCTTGAGGAGCTCCTAAAGTTAACAGAAAATATTGCTTTTCTGTTCCTTTTTTCGGTTCCTCTGACTTAATATCGTGGCAATATTAAGTCGGAGGAACAGAAAGAAAATAGGGAATAAGGGAAAAAAACATTTTTTAAAAAGTCAGGTTAGGAAAAGGGACGCTCAATTAACAAGCATCCGTTTTCCTAACCTGCACTGACAGCCAACTCTGATGGGCACCTTCTGTCGAGGAGGCGCTAGGGGCGCAAAATTTCCCCAGCTCCTCCTTTTTACCACGATAGTTCATTTAAATATTACATCGGACGCCCCGGAGAGGTGCATCGGCAAGCATTAGGAGAGCGGGTCTCGTGATTGAGCGCCCGTTTTCCGCGTGCCGATATAGCTTCGGCCTGATAGATAGTTGTAGTGAGTCACGAAGCCATTGTCTCTGTTCAGACCTAGGAGGATGGTGTTGTTTTTTGATGAGTTGCAGTTCAGCAATTTCATGCTGGAGTGCTCTTTGAAGTTCCTCTGTAGGAGTAAGGCAACCTTAAGTTCAGAAAGAGAATGTCCTGGAAGATTGAAATGTTCTCCTACTGGTTTCTGAAATGTTGCCATTTCTAATGTCAGATTTATGTCCTCTACAAAGTGCCACCTGCCTCGTGTCATTATTGCTACACTAGACTTACGTGGCTATCCCTCTGAATATCTGAGTCATTTATTTAGGCTGAAAGAAGTCCAGAGGTCCATCGAGACCAGCCTTCTTTTGATTTGCCCAATATTTTATTTTATTTATTTAAAATCTTTTATATACTGCTTCTACAATGGAGGTAGAGCGAAGCGGCTTACAAAAATGTAAATTCATAATAAAAACATCACAAAATAAGCAAGCAAGTCATAAAAACAAAACAGAACAGTGCAACAAAAATAAATCAAGCCTCTGGATGGAAACTGTTAGGACTCAGATCCTTGTGGACTGTTTAAATGCAATGGATCATAAGTAGGTTTTTAAACGTTTCATAAATTCTTTAATATTTGTTAATTGCCTGAGGGAATCCGGGCAGCGACCCATAGCTCTTTCTACGTCTTAATCCAGGGGAGGGCAAGAACAACACTCTATCCCTAATCAATTTTGCATCAATGAAAGGAAATCCTTCTGGCCCCAGATACCATGATTAGTTTAGGAGCTCCTGGAAGCTTCCAGCCAGAGTTGGCTGGAAGTAGCACTTTTCCCTAGCATGTAGGTATGTTATCCTAATCACCAAAATCCTTTTTTTTTTCTCTAAAATATGGCACAGTTTACTTTTGAATTGATTTAGTGTCAAAGCCATATTCTTTTGGTAAAATCTCCCTTTCTTTCATGGCTGTGGCATCTATTTATCCCTTAATCTTAGAGGATGGGTCCCTCTGTTTTGTTTGATTTAACATTTAATGCATATTGGTGGTTTCCTTTGCTCTGAAGAAATTATATACATCTGAATTATTGTTATTCAGTAATCTTGCCCAGCATTGTCTTTGACAATATCTAGTATGAAAAAAAAATAATTTTTTTTTTCAAATCATTTTCTTGCCATCTGGAGAAAGGTTTTGGTTGTATTGCAATCCACCTAGAGCAAATTTAATCTGTCGTTTTCCGGCATTAGGGCTGAGATCTGAAACACGTCTGGACGCCTAATCTTTTTCAGAATTCCAAGCTTTCCTCTGGTATCCGCTAACGCTGCTGTTACCTTGAGTCGCACTTCGGCTGAGATCACCCCTCCCCCATTCCTACAGGGCTTCTGACTCTTGTTTTAGCTCCCAATTGTGCCTGTCAAGAAAGGGAGGAGGTAGGCAGCTGCTATAAATCTTTCATAAACCGAGAGCTGGTGGTATCTGTTGCAGTCGCTGTGCAAGGTATCCAACCTTATTAGCAAAAAGCTTTGATAAATTAATCGCTGGAGGAGCACATTGAATCTGATGCAGAGAAGCAGAGAGAGAGAGAGAGAGACATAAGGGGCGGGGATGATACTGTATACATGAAATGAGGTGAAGTAACAGCGGTTTGCCTGAATTATAGCCTCTCTTCCTTAGCTGCAAGTACGATCAGGAATTTACTTGCTCAAAAAACAAACAAACAGACTAGTGCATTCAACTTCAAAGGACTATCGTTTTTATCCTTTAACAAGGACAGTGTAAAAGTAATATTTGCAATAACATTTTGTATGTATTAATATTATTTCAGCATATAGGTAGTGCCCTAATCAGGCAGCTGTACAATAAATCTCATACAGGTATGGGTCCCTGCCCCAGTGAGCTGAAAATCTAAGTGGGAACCTGAGGCAAAAGTGACTTTCCTAAAGTCACAAAGAATGTCAGTGGGAGAAGCAGGAATGGAATGTATGTGGCCTCCTTAACCCAGATTAGATCCCCAATTTTGTTTGTTTTATCACAAACAAATGTATTTATTAGTTAAATTAGCACTGGGGGTGAGAGGATGCCAACCTTTCATTCACTGCATGGGATTTTTATCAGGGCTTGGGAGGGAACAGAAAAAGCATTACAGTTCTATATCCTGCAATTTTTTTGGCCATACTAGAGATCTGGAATTTAACCAGAATATCAGGGTTACTAATCCCCCACCCCCTCCTCCTGTTAAAAAAAAATAAAAATCTCAGCAAACCAATCAGAAACTCAGTTTAATGTCTCCTCTGGCGCTTAGTACTGAGCTGTTGTTGCAGCATCGAATATAAGCCTAAATCTTTCAGAACTTATTTGTCTTCTGATATTTTGTGCCTGTAGGAGAACGTTTATTGTTTTTTTTTCTTCTGGCCCAGGATGTTCTCATTTCTTTTCCACAAATAGCAGCCTGCAAAGCCAGAGCCAAAACCTCAAAAATCTGCTTGAGGTGCACCTCCAATTTACGATCCTGGACATCCTTCAACACCACAGAGCTTACCATAGGGATAGTCGTCCTCTTAGAAACCACCGAAACCACAACATTGACTTTAGGGAGAGCAAAAAGTTCCAAAGCCTGTTCAGGCAATGGATAAAGCTTCGCCATGGCTTTTCCCACCTTGAACCCAGAATCAGGAGCTCCCCATTCTGCTTCCATGAGTTTCTTTACAGACTTGTGATATGGGAAGGACCCTGCATCCCATTCAGGATCGGATCCGCCCCCTCCAAATCAGAGATCTTAACCCCCAGAATCTGAAAAGCCAGAAGCAGCAAGGCATCAAGTTCTTCCCATCTAAAAAGTCTCACTACCTTTGGGTCATCCCCCTCGGGGGCTGGGACTAGCGGATCATCCCCTTGACCCGCACCACCAGCCACCGGTTCCCCTGGGTCTACTGGAATTTCCAGGTCAGGAGCCTCCTCTGCCCCTATGGGAGCCTCACCAGGTTCATCTGACTCATCCTCCTCTGGGCCAGAACGTGAGGGGGGACCTAGCAACCGCTAAACTGGGGAAACCCACTGTCTCTCAGAACAAATCTGTTTTGGGTCTGCCATATATTCCTTAGCTGGATGGACCAGCCGGGACCATGGGAGTATGGGGCCTTCTTCCTCCTCAAGACCTTCCTGATCACGCCCGGAGACTGAATGGCCAGAGATGACCGTGAAGGGACATTCCCATCCCCGCCTCCCGGCAGTGCAGGAACGGCCGAAAGAGAATCCAAGTTGGCTGCCGTTCCCATGCTGATCGGGAAAGGATCAGCACCTCGGCCAGGGCCCGGAGCAACGGCGAAACTGAAGTGGGGGACTTCCAATGTTTTTTCGTGGCTGCAGGGTGATTGGAGGAACCCTCCCTGCCCTCGGAACACCTGGCACATAGCACGAGCGCATCGAGCCACACGCACAGCATGCCAGGCCACAACCCATTGCACCCAGGAGGACGCTGACCAAAAAGACAAACAGGAGAAAAACCAAGAACTAACTAAACCTTCTTCAGCTGCTGTAAAGAGTGAGGAGGAAGCCACCTGCACAGCCATGCAACTGCCTTCAGATGTTTTCCTTTTCCCAATCTGAGGCACAAAGTCTATAACAAACAACAAAATAAACTGCTCTAGACCAGAGGTTATCTGGAGCCTGCAGCCACCTGAGCAGCCTTGTTAAAGGGAGGGATCTGGCCCACCAGATTTACACCCCACGGGCGCACAGTACAAGCACACACAAGGGTCACCAACCCCTGGCTTGCCTGCCTCAACTGGACAGGGAAGAACCCACCAGGATTCAAAAATACCCAGGAGGAAGGCTCAAAAAGAAAAAAAAAATTTGTCCTAGCTGCAGTGCTTCAGGTTTTGCACTCATGTGCCATCTGCTGTAGACAGAGAAATACTGAGGAACTGCGGGTAACAAGTGTGGCAATGTCAGTAAAACTTTCTCTGTCTCCATCTGTTGGAAGGGAGGCAAAACCCAGGAGTCTGGACTGATCTGGGTATGTACAGGGAATTCTCAGCACATTCCATTGCTTGATTTTTGGTGAGGGGTGGGGAGCAGGGAGTAAGATGGATGGCAGAACATTGAGCATGCTCCTGTTTTGAATTTTGCCTGGCAGTTCCCTCCAACACCTTTGGGCTCTGCCTTCTCCCGCTATTTTCCAGCCATCAGCTTTTATTGAAGTTATACAAACAAAATAAAATAAACACAAAGCACAAAACATGCACATAAGGATGGAGGGACCTCCCCCAAAGGGATCTGCAATTATTATTATCCCTCATTATTACTGCATTTATTATCTATGTAGTTTTGCATAGTGTTGTAGTGTGCATAAGAAGGGGTTCACGCATATACTATTAAACAAATGGAGAAAGCTATCCTGGGCTTTTTTAAGTTATTTCCACAGAATAGATTTTTATGGGCAAGTTAGATTGTTCCACTTATTTCGGAATTTGGACATGACACCAGATCTACCATCCGTTTCAAAAAACTACCTTGAACTGACCTCACATCTGAAAGATGGCAATCTGACCAGCGTGGTGCCTCCGTTACACCAGGGTTGGGACTCTGGTGCTCATCCGGATCCGAGAGACGATTGCCTTCTAGGGTGCCACCAGTACCACTCCTTGTAGCACCTCGAAGGTCGCCGTTCCAAGAGTTGGCCGGGAGCCGTCTTGCTTAACTGCTGGGGCCTTATGGAATCAGGACCTGAGGTCGTACAGCTGTGGGTGATTTAGGGACGAGACAAGCCCACCCCTGCCAGCTACTCTCCTCCTGTTTCTCCCCGATTTCCGGGCAAGGGAGCAGGATGATTTTACTTCCTCTAGCACCTCTCCAGTTGGAGTAACAGCCGTTTCACGTTGGTTAATTCTTAGCTAGAGCAGTTCCATTGTACTGCTTCACATGAAACAAAAACCTCTTTGTGCGCTGGCCTAACCCAAAGGCAGGTTACATTTCGCTCTGTAGTAGAAGCTCAGGTAAAGGAATTATTAGGCCCTGAAAGTGCTTTAGGAATTAAACTCGATTTGTACAAATGACTGATCTACTGGAAGATAAACTCCAAACCTATTTAACAGTTTTCTTGAGCAGAAATGAAATGGTTTTGTTTTGATCTTTTTATTCCCTGGCAGGCAGCAGAGTGCCAGGGATTAGGCTATGACAAACATTTAGTGCTGGGTCGGGGGAAGGGAAGCATAAACCTACTTATTTACCTGTTTTGATATGTTTTAAACGATGCAGCTTGCCTGCAGATAAATTATTTCCCAGTTCTTTATTATTATTCATTAAAAAAAAAAAAAAGCTTTTTTTTTTAAAGCATATATACCATGGCACCTTTCTTTACAGCCATCACTATATACTGCTGTAGCATTCTCTGCAGCCATCAGGGTATCCCACAGCCCCCTTCTCTGCAGTTAGTACTAGTGTGCGTAGCACTGGAGCTTCCTCCACAGCTCCCAGGGCTCTTTCTACAATCATTCATGTGGACACTATCAAGTTAATTTTCAAATGAGTTACGCACGTAAAATGAGCATATACGCATGTAAGTAGCTTGCACTATATAAACATCAAAAACTGTGTATGTTTATTTCCGCGCACACACTTTCCTGCCCAGAAAAGGAGTGGTCTAAGGGCGATCTGGGATGGGGCCCAGAGGTTCATGCATAAGTTGTTATTTTATAAGAGATTTATGCGAAAAACCTATTTGCGCAATTTTACACCTGCTAGTTATCTAGGGCAATCGATAGGCTCATCTGTGGTCTGCTGTTTTTTTGGGCGGGAGGTCTGGTGAACTGTGGGAAGTTCAGGGTGAAGTAGTAGGAGGGTTTTGGTGAACTGGAGATGGACCAGGTGACCTGGTGGTGGTATTGGCGAACTGGTGAGTTCATGTACATGCGCATAATTTAAAATATATCTGTTTCTGTGTGTAACTCAGGTTTTTGCGCAAACAAGTTATTTTTTCTTTCGTGCATAAAATATATGCGCGTATGTTTATAAAATAAAGTACGCATTTTTGATGCATTGCAAATATTTGCACGAACTGAAACATAAAGCGCATATGTTGTGTGGCTAATGTATGCAGATCAGATATGCACAGATTATAAAATACTATCGTAGATCTCTGTGCAGCCATATGCAACTGTACATGGGGCCACGCAGAGATCTTTGAAAGTTATCCTTTCTGTTATATTGCATTTAAACCCTGCCTTATCAAACCCAAAAGATTGCCCAAAGCAGCTTACAGCAGATTTAAAAGATGATAACATTCAAATAGTACAAAACAGAATCAAATACAATATAATCAAAATGCAATATATATCCCTTACTCCCACCCCTTATCTCACCAGGGATATGGACAAAAACAAATATCCCCCATCTCTTCAGCAATCTATGTGTGAGACAGCCACTTTCTTTTCGACCATGAATGTGTCTCACTGCAATTTTCTTTTCATGAATGACAGTAGGCCTTTTTACCGCTATGAATGCTTGTTACATAAACCTCCTTTATAAATCACAGCTATGAAGGCCAATCACTCATTTGCAGAATCTGAACTTGTGCCACCGCACCTGCCTCTAGAGATGTGAATCCACAGTAACCTCCTTTACAACTGTGAATCTGTACCACACTGTGCCTCTTAAGACATGAATGGGTACCACACAATGCTTTTTCTACATACCTGGGATTTCCGCCTAAGAGGGAATTTGCATCGGGTGCATGGTCTAAGGGCAAACACCAGAAATCTCCAGGCCTCTCTGTATACAGCTCAGCCTCTCCCCTTCCTCAGTAAAGCCTGCTGAGAACAGGAGAAGTGGGGTGAGTGTGGAGTTGACGCTGTAAGCAGCATGTGGGGAGAAACTGGAGAGGGGCTGCAATACACTCACCAAACTCAGTCTGCTGCTGTGATTCCAGGATTTGGGAGTAACTCAGCTAAGGGTAGAGAGTAGGGATGTGATTCGGCAGAACCTTTCGGTTCAGCCTTCATTATCCGCCCGCCGCAGGAAATTTCGTTTTCCTGCGGTTCGGACAGATTTTTTTTCTCGTGCTAACCCCGAAAAACAAATTTTCCGGAAAATTTCGGGAAAATCCACTTCGTTTTTCGGGGTGGCTGCATATGTCATGGATGCATAAGTCAAGGGGGAGGGAGCAAAGTGAGTGTTGGGGTCAGGGAGAGACGAAGGGGAAGCTTGCTGGGTCATCTTGGGAGGAGGGACAAGTGATGGTGATTGGTGGGAGAAAAAAGAAAGTGAGGATTATTTGGGTGGAGGGCGGTGGAAGAGAGAAAGCTGATCATATTATTCCATTCCTTCCCCCTCCCCCCCCCCTCTGCTAATCAACAGTAATCTCAGGGTGACCACAACTCACAAGTTCCAGGAATGAGTATCTACCATTAAAAACTTGTAGAAGTATAGAGTAAGCATAGTGGATCCTTAGATGGGAGCATATGAAGATAAAGCCTGAGATCGGGCAGGCTCTGAAGAATTATATCAAGAATGGATAGAGCAGATAATACTTACAATTCTTATCTGCCATCGTATTTCGTGCTGCTATATACATTTATCATTTAAAAAGAAGTGCTTTTGTACTTGCTCAGCATTGTAAAGATTCTGAATGCCATGCTGATTGTGTACTATGGGGACTTCCTTGAAAACACTGCATGTGTAGCATTGTACATTCTTTACAGCAGTGAATGTGTGCTGAAACACTCTACGCCTCAATATGTGCTACATCAACTCCCAATACAAATATATATATATATAAATACCATTGCTCTCATGTAATTGAACATAGAAACCTCCTACATAGATGTGGATGGGATATCTTATTGCTCTCTTGATTTTGACTACTGACCATATCAAACTCCTGTAGATAGGAATATTGCTCTGACTTACAGCCTTGAACGCATACCACTGCATTCTGCTTTCTAAAGGCGAGTTTCTAGGAGATCATTATATTGGGTGACCTCTTAGTTGAGATTAGCCTTATAACAGTTTGTACTTTACAACCATTGTTAACACCCCATTTCCCTGTAACCTATTTTGTAAACCGTTATGATGGCGTTATTTTAACATTTCCGAATGACGGTATATAAAACGCCTTAAATAAATAAATAAATAAATCATTGTGTGGTGGAGAGTTCTCAAAGCTTGGCAGTGTTTCTAGATTGTGATCCCTTTTAAAAGACCAAAAAAAAAAGATGTAGTGATTTTGGTTTCAAGATCTCACAGGCCCTTTCTTCAGATGTGAAGAAGTCTTCCAAGTCTTCAAAGCTCATGTACTATGACATCTTTTTTTTGTTGGTCCTTTAAAAGATATCACAACCTAGAAAGATTTTAATGGCACGTGGTATTTTTTGCTCTATGATTTTGTAGAACAATGGGAATTTCAGTTTTGCTGATTATTGCTATGCAGGGCCAGATTATGGGGAGGGCCAACCAGGCAATTGCCCAGGTTGCCAGCCAATAGGGTGCTGGTTGTCTACTTCCTGCTCCTTCACTGTAGAAAAGGCAATGGGAGAACAGGGAGGAGGTTGCAGGGCCGCCAATGGGCGAAGGTGGGAATTACGACATGAAGGACAAGGGAAATTGGAAAAATGAGATTGGTATCAACCAATTAGAAAAAATAAGATCAGACAACAAAGGTAAAAAATTATATATATTATTTTGAGTTTTTAGCGATTACGATATGCCATCTTTGGGAATGTGCATTTCTTATGAGGTCCATGTTCAAAAGCATTTAGCCAGCTAATTGAGAAGTGAGCCGGCTAACTGAATATTTGGCCACATATTGGCTAAATTCTAGCCACCTAATATGAACCTCTATATTTTTTGTATTTTGCTCTTTCTTTAGAGTTTCACGATTGAAAGTCTGGTATATTTTCTATTTTGGTTTTACCTGCGTGTTTCTGTTTCTCATTTGTAGTCCTTTATTTGTGTGTTAGATAAGGATTGGTCAGTGTTCTGCCTGTGTGTGACTGAGGTGCAATTTCTCTGTAGAGATTTGCAATAGTCCAGGTTATTCTGTTTGCCCAATAGGTGGTGTATTAGTGTTCTAGGGCCTGGTGTAATATTTGCATTGCTGTCTTTCCATAGATAAGCTTGCTGTTGTTTGAATCCTGAGAGTTATTGCAATGATTGTATGGTATGGCAAGGTTCTAGGTGTCTTTTTTTTTTTCAGGGGTTGTGTTACTTCACAAAGTGTTCTGTTTTTCCATTGTTGCCCTGCATAATACAGTTAGCCTTGTTGCTGTTTCCAGTTCCATTTTTGTAGGCAAATTTGGAGTGTTTTGGGGGCGAGGGTGCCGAATTGCTAGGGGGGGGGGGCACTGAATTGCTAGCCTGCCCTAAGCACCAAAATGTCTCAGTCCAGTCCTGTTGCTACGGAAACTATAAAGGTGCAAGAATGGTCCTCACAAACTGGATGCTAGTTAAGGCCTCTGCATTTTCTAGAAGGGACTGAGGAGGAAAGTGCCTGTATGGCAGGAGTTTCAGGTCTTGTAGTCCCCTCATGTTTCTCTTGGCATCTGAAGGTCTACCAAGTTGGGATCTAGACCATCACCCTTTTGGGAGTCAGGAACTATCTTCTGCGTCAGGCTTTATCTGGAATTTATTTATTTAGCAAACTTGTATACCCCATAACCAATAAAAGCTGTTCACAAAAATACACCTATAATCATAAACACAAATATATTAGACACCAAATCACAAACCAGCCCCCAGCACCTTGCTGTGTTGTTCCCAGGTGCCTATTTGTCGCTGCTACTAGATTGTCCATTCTGCTTCTAGTGCCCTGCCTCCTGCCTGCTTCAGAGCCTTGCTGCTTTCTTGCACTACTCGTGGGTCTCAGCCTGGTCCTTCCACCCTGCTTCTCTCTTGTTTATACTGAGGTGTTTTGTCCCCTCTCTCCCCCAAGAAAAACAAATTAAAATTTCTCTTCCCATCTACCTCTTTCCTAGTTTTGTGCCTTGCTGACTCGTTATGCCACTTTTACAATCTGGCCTGCTCCGGCCCTCTTATTGTGTCTTGAAGCATTTCTGCCACTGCTTGGCAGCGTTGTGCCCCTTCACGGTACCTTAGGATATCCATATCCACGTCACTAGTTTGCTACTCTTTTGATGTCTTGGGTTTTTCATGCCCCTCTCTCGATGCCTGGGGGTTTTGATGCCACTCTACTACTTTCCATACCCCTCACTTTATACCATGGGCTGTTCATGCCACTGCTGCTGCTGCTTTGTTCCTCTTTAGGTTTCTTATGGTGTTCATACCACCGTTAGTGCCCATTACCCCTCTTTAAGTGCCATGAGGAATTAATACACTAATGCTGCGACACCCTCTCTCTGTGGCTTGGGATATTCCTGCCACTGCTGCCTCACCCTCTCTCTGTGCCGTGGGATATTCCTGCCACTGCTGCTGCTGCGTCACCCTCTCTCTGTGCCGTGGGATATTCCTGCCACTGCTGCTGCTGCGTCACCCTCTCTCTGTGGCTTGGGATATTCCTGCCACTGCTGCTGCTGCCTCACCCTCTCTCTGTGCCGTGGGATATTCCTGCCACTGCTGCTGCTGCCTCACCCTCTCTCTGTGCCGTGGGATATTCCTGCCACTGCTGCTGCTGCATCACCCTCTCTCTGTGCCGTGGGATATTCCTGCCACTGCTGCTGCTGCCGCCTCACCCTCTCTCTGTGCCGTGGGATATTCCTGCCACTGCTGCTGCCGCTTCACCCTCTCTCTGTGGCTTGGGATATTCCTGCCACTGCTGCTGCTGCGTCACCCTCTCTCTGTGCTTGGGATATTCCTGTCACTGCTGCCGCTGCGTCACCCTCTCTCTGTGGCTTGGGATATTCCTGCCACCGCTGCTGCTGCGTCACCCTCTCTCTGTGCTTGGGATATTCCTGCCACTGCTGCTGCTGCGTCACCCTCTCTCTGTGCTTGGGATATTCCTGCCACTGCTGCTGCTGCGTCACCCTCTCTCTGTGCCGTGGGATATTCCTGCCACTGCTGCTGCCGCTTCACCCTCTCTCTGTGGCTTGGGATATTCCTGCCACTGCTGCTGCCGCTGCGTCACCCTCTCTCTGTGGCTTGGGATATTCCTGCCACTGCTGCTGCTGCGTCACCCTCTCTCTGTGCTTGGGATATTCCTGCCACTGCTGCCGCTGCGTCACCCTCTCTCTGTGCCGTGGGATATTCCTGCCACTGCTGCTGCTACTTTGCTGCCTCATTGTACCACTGATATTGATGCCCTTTACCCCTCTGTAAGTGCCTTGTGGTGTTTTAAACCACTTTTGTTGGTGCAGTTTACTCGTCTTTAGGTGCCTTGTGGTATTTAAACCACTGTTGTTGGTGCAGTTTGCTTGTCTTTAGGTGCCTTGTGGTATTTAAACCACTTTTGTTGGTGCAGTTTACTCGTCTTTAGGTGCCTTGTGGTATTTAAACCACTGTTGTTGGTGCAGTTTGCTTGTCTTTAGGTGCGCTGTGGCATTCATGCAAATATTGTGGGCTCCCTTTCCTCCTCTTTAGGTACCTTGTCATGTTCATGCCACCATTGTTCGTGCCCTTCAGTAGATGTGTGGTAACTGGGAGCGGCCACGGCTTGGAGAAATAGCCAGGAGGACAAACCAAGGAAGACCTTGGCTGTTTACACACGCAAACTTTATTTACAATAACAGAAAGGTATAGCACAAAAGACTGCTTACCTTTGCAACCTTAACTTACTCACAGTCCTCATCATACAATGGCTTCCTGCCTTCTCTCTGGAGCCTCCCCAACCCTTCTGGGCCCTGTGTCCTTATACTGTAGTGAGGGAAGCTTCCCTTCATCCATAATCATTAGTGGGGCTGGTTCTTAAGGAGGACCAGGCCAGATAACTGTGGCCAGTCCTTTAAGGTGAACTGAGGGAGTTCTCCATATACTCCCTCACATTCCTTCCCCTTCGGCTCAGCCGTGCTAAGGTGAGCGGCTCCCTGTACTCGGGCTGCTTACAGAGGCCTGCACCGCCTGTGCTATCTGAGTTGGAACTGTACTTTGCTACATAACTTGCTCTCGTAGTGCCTGCTGTTGCTCAGTTTGAGTTTGTAAGGCATTCTACAGTTGCTGCTGCTTTGTAAGGGGGATCTGTCACACTTTTTCCATCTTCCCCACCTCCATACGTATCTGTCCTGGAGAAGGAGAGAGAAAGATAAAGCAAAAAAACCCCAAAAAACCTGCTGTCCCATCTGGCCTTTACTTAGTGTTTGAACCTTGACTGCACAGGCGAGGCCTGTTGTAACTTGGGTTTGGCAGTTGAAACCATGAGACCCCCAGGAAAAAAAAAAAGAAAATAAATTCTGTAGGAGTTTTTTTCTGGTGCTTCCCGCTTAGGCAAGAAGAGTGGCCATGCGTTGGAGAAACAGCCCGGAGGACAGACCATGGCAGACGCTAACTATTTCCACACAGAAACCTCATTTATAATAACGGAAACGTAGAGCACAAAAGGCTGCTGACCTTTGCAAACCTTTACTTATTCACAGTCCTCAACATACAATGGCTTCCTGCCCTCTCTCTGAGGCCTCCTCAACCCTTCTGGACCCTGTTGTAGTGAGGGAAGCCTCCCTTCATCCATAAACATTTGCGGGGCTGGTTCTTAAGGAGGACCAGGCCAGATAACCGTGGCCTGTTGTTTAAGGTGTTCTGAAGGGGTTTCCCATATACTCCCTCACAAGGTGCCTTGTGGTGGGTGTTTATGCCCATAGAGAGAGAAGCTCTGTTGGACTGTACCTAAGTAGTGTGAGAAGAAATGTAAGTAAGAACTTTGGAGAGTAATGAAATTTGTCTAAAAAGTCAATATTTTAAGTATTTTGGACTGTGCTGATTTTTTTTCCCTTTCATTGGCTTTTGGCTAGACTCTTAGGGGCAGATTTTAAAAGCCTACGTGCGTAAATCCAGGTGGATTTATGCGTGTAGGGGGAGTTATGCACGCCGGGTCTATTTTTAAAAGGCCCGGCGGTGCGTGTAAAGCCCCGGGACGCGTGTAAGTCCTGGGGCTTGAAAAAATGGGCGGGGCGGGGTGGGAGCATGACCAGAGGCCTCTGCTAGGCCGCTGAGCCGGGGGATCGCACGCCGGCACTGGCAAGCGTAACTTCTGCGACAAAGGTAAGGGTGTTTTAAATTTTCGGGCTGGGGGGATGGTTAGGTAGGGGAAGGGAGGGGAGGGGGGCGAAGGAAAGTTCCTTCCAAGGTTGCTCCGATTTCGGGAACGGGGAAAGCCATCGGGGCTCCAACCTTCCTTCTCTCCACGACACCTCCTTAAAAATAATGAAATTGTTATACTGATTATTACTTCCAAAGACTAGAAAAAAGACACTTATCATTAACTGATAAGTGTCACCATACCTGACATCATCTCCAAACCCATTGCAGATGTTATCAATTGCTCCCTCTCTTCAGGCATTGTCCCTGACCCACTCAAGCATGCTGTGGTCAAACCACTGCTCAAAAAACCTGCACTTGACCCCAAGGACCCTGCCAACTTTCGCCCTATCTCCAATCTCCCTTTCATCTCAAAAATCATGGAGAAGGTCGTCAACTCGCAACTTACAGAATTCCTTGAAACTCACAACCTTCTCCACCCCTCTCAATTTGGCTTCCGTAAACACCTCAACACTGAGACCCTCTTACTTTCCTTGACTGACTACTTACTCAGGGGAATGGATCAAGGTCACAGCTACCTTCTTGCTCTACTGGACATTTCAGCAGCTTTTGACACCATAAATCACACCCACCTCCTTGCCCGCCTAACCGACATTGGCCTTTCTGGCACAGCCCTTAAGTGGTTCTCATCCTACCTCGACAATAGGAAATTCACCGTGAAAATAGGGAATGCTGAGTCCTCCCACTACGCCCTCGCCCAAGGAGTCCCCCAAGGCTCCTCCCTCTCTTCTACCCTCTTTAACATTTACCTCACCCCCTTGTGCAAACTCTTATCAGAACTTGGCCTCAAATTCTTTCTCTACGCTGATGATGTGCAAATCATCATACCCATTCAAGGCTCCCTATCTGACACCCTTGAATCCTGGGGAAACCATCTCGCTGCCATCAACTCCTTACTTACCAACCTCCACCTTGCTCTAAACACTGCCAAAACTGAACTCCTCCTCATATCTCATCACCCCCCCTACTAATCCCGCACTCTCAATTGACTCTGCTATCAAGATTCCTCATGCACAGCCCTACGCAAGGAACCTGGGGGTCCTAATCAACCAACAACTGAACTTCAAAAAACATATCAGTGCCATACTCAAAGAGGGTTTCTTCAAACTTAAAGTCTTAAAAAACCTGAAACCTCTCCTTCACGCTAGTGACTTCCGCACTGTCGTCCAGGCTACACTGGCATCCAAGATGGATTACTGTAACTCCCTCTTACTTGGCCTACCCTACTCCTCCTTAAAGCCCCTCCAAATGCTACAGAACACTGTAGCCAGAACCCTCTCCAACGCTCACAAATACGACCATATTTCCCCTATACTGAAGGACCTACACTGGCTCCCTATTCCCTCCCGCATCCTCTTTAAATCCCTGACCATTATACATAAAGCCTTATATTCCCATCACTCCAACTGGCTGGCAGATCCCCTCCAATTTGCCTGCTCGAATCGACCGACAAGGACCACTAACAAAGGGTCCCTCCATGTGCCATCCCTAAAGAAAGTGCACCTCACAGCTACAAGGGATCGGGCGCTCTCCATTGCTGGACCTATGCACTGGAATTCACTCCCAACCCTCCTCAGACTTGAACCTTGCATCACCAAATTCAGAGCCCAGCTCAAAACCTGGCTATTCAAACAAGCCTTTCCCCAACACCCTTGATGAATATTGAATTGTGATGGATCATGACCTGAATTTGACTATGACCTTGTTCTTATGACATTATAGTTCACTTGTTGTTTGTTCCTATGCTTCTCTGTTTTTGTACCCCTTACCCTTCCCCTGTTACTTGTAATTTCCGTTGCTTTTGTTCCATGTAAACCGAGGTGATGTTTCGACTAACATCGGTATAGAAGACTTTTAAATAAATAAATAAATAAATAAATAAACAAACAAACAAACTGTTCCGGCACTGGTATAATGCCCATATGTCACCTGACACAGCGCGAGTTTCGTTGCCTTCCTCAGGGGCCTTAATCAATGTACTTTTTTGTGACTTCTTAAAACGTTTTCTCCTGTGGCTAGACAGTGGCCATAGCGTTTTTGCAAGGATCCGCGGCTCCACTGATTTTCATTATTTTTAAGGAGGTGGCGTGGAGAGAAGGAAGGTTGGAGCACCCAATGATTAAAATTTGTAGCAAACATATACTCTCACTTTGATAACACAAACGTGGTTTTCACATATAAGTGATTGTTGTATAAACACAATTATAAGCGTTATGTTACTAGCTCATTTATGAGGGTAACTCCACCTTCATAAATATTTATCTCACATGTGGTTTTGATTCATTTTGGTTTTTTTTTTTAAATTATTGCAAGAGACATCTGCAGAAAAAGCTGTGGATAAACTAAAGGTACAGAGACCAGTGCTAAAATCTATAAACAGTATATGCAGTCTTAGAGTAATCTATCACACATGCCAATACACACTTCCATAATGAGTATGAACAGTTTTACATGACATTCTGAACTGAAAAAACCCTCCATTAATCATTGAAACAGTAAACCTTTATATTTGCTGGTACCCAGCCTGGTATACCTTTGAATGATCAGTGAGCTTACTATATTTCCCTGGGGGGTGGGTATACAACTCCACTAACTGCTGGGCCCAGTTTTGTACATGCCTCAAGTTTTGTACATGCCTCAAGTTTTGTACATGCCTCAGTTTTGTACATGCCTCAAGCTTCACATCCTGAAGAAACTCAGACCCCTCCTCCACTATCATGACTTCCGCACCGTCGTCCAAGCCACCCTTTCCTCAAAGCTGGACTACTGTAATGCCCTCTTCCTTGGCCTACCCTCCTCCACCACCAAGCCCTTACAAATGCTCCAGAATGCCATCGCCAGGGTCATCACCAACTCAAGGAAAGCTGATCACATTACCCCAATACTCAAAGAACTCCACTGGCTCCCCATCGCATCCCGAATTCTCTTCAAAATTCTAACCATAGTGCACAAGTCCATCCACTCGCACAATTCCAATTGGTTGGATGAACCCTTTCGTCCTATACGCACTGAACGACCCACTCGCACTGTCAACAAAGGCACCCTCTCCATTTCCCCCTTTGAAAAAAGCCCACCTCTCCTCTACTAGGGACCGTGCACTATCCATTGCAGGCCCTAAACAATGGAACACCCTCCCTACCACTCTCAGGCTAGAGCCATGTTACGCCAAGTTCAGAAAAAAACTTAAAACATGGCTCTTCCGACAAGCCTACCCTGATTAAGTACACCGACTTCTGCAAGTATCTTGCCTACGCCTTGTATATTCCTGTAAATAGTCCGTTGCAGTTTTTATTTATTGCTTTAATTCCTCCACCTCCTGCTCTTTGTATACTCCTCCTTGTTCGCCCTCCCTGTTCATTGTAATTTCTACCTTTAAAGTTACATTGTAAACCGGTATGATGTATGCATACTAATACCGGTATATAAAAGTTTTTAAATAAATAAAATAAATGCCTAAGCACAGCATTAATTGCTTCTCCTCACCCTTTCCACAGGAGTGCACTCAGTATGAAAGTTCCCTATCTCCAGGAATTAGCAGCCACGTGAGAGGCCCTTAACCTTCTGTTCATGGCAGATCATACTGTAGCACAATGCTCTTGCAAACAGTTTGAGCAAAAGGAGGAGTCCTTACACCCCTGGGGTACGGTGATGGAGCAGAGGCATGAAGGATTAACGGTTAGACAACTCAGGCTTGGTTTGGTTTGAAATTCCATGGTTTATAGATGATGCAGATAGTTACATTTCCTTGACAGAATGAGGAAAGTCACAAAGAGCAACTCAAAAACAAAGGTCTACTCCCTGTTCCTGGGTCACAGAAGTACTCACGTTTCACACCAGTGAATCCAGAATTCTTTTATTCATGGCTGGAGAGACAGCAGAAGCAGCTTTCAGTACAGCTGTCAGGGATCCAGTAACTCCTCTGCAGCTGCCTTACACTGCTTGCTTGTTCAGTCTTGATACAGTTCTGCTTAAGGTGCAGCTAAAGCAGCTCCATCAAGACACTGGAGACTCAGTAATATGCTCTCTGTTTGTTCTCTCTGTAACTCATCAAACTAAGCAAGGAGTATGCTGTCCAGATCTCTGCATAGATCAGCAAACCTTTAGCCAGTCAGAGCAACCTGTTTTGTTTTTTTTTCTCTGTCTACCTCCCTGAGTCTCCAAAAAAATAACCCAGCAGGCCACGTTCAAAAGACTCTTCTCTTTCTTATTGGTTCATAAAATCAAGTCTCCTGAAACAGGGTGCAGCCTTATGATGCAATGACCGGTCAGAGCAGCCATGTTGAGTGGGGTCAGCAGCTATGAAGCACTTTGACCTTCCTTCTGTGTCAGAACCTGCAAAGTAGGAGGATACTACATGAAATTTTTAAGATCGTTATCAGTCTAGTATTCCGAAACTATAGGAGAGTGCAGAAACTGTGCCTTGTGGTGTTCATGCCACTGTTGTTGGTGCTATTTGCTCCTCTTTAAGTGCCTTGTGATATTGATGAGACTATATGGTCATGAATTTAGGTGCCTTGTGTTGTTCATGCCACTAATATTCGTGCTCTTTGCCCTTCTTTAGGTGCCTTGCAGTCATCCTACTGCTGCTGCTGCTTTGCTTCTCTCACTGTGCCTTGTGATGTTAATGCTACTTTTGTTGAGTGTCTTTCACTCCTTTAGTGGTGCCTTGTAATGTTCATGCCTCTGTTTGGGCTATGTTGACACCCCCCCCTCCCCCGAACCTTGGAGTGTTAATACCACTCTTCTTGCTGCATTGTTCTTCACTTATGGTTTGTGGTTTTAAATTTATTTATTTATTTTAAAGTGCTTCAGTACCACCTTCTGGACAATGCCAATCAAAGCAGTGTGCAAATAATAAAATCATACAATAAAACCATAATAACTTATACAGTAAATGCAAATGAAAACATAAAAACAAATGCCAATCCTCTTGCTGCTCCTAGCCTCTCAATCTATCATTTTCTATTGCACCTGACTCTGGCTGAAGCAGAGGCCCAACCGGAGATTTTGGGCAGGCTGCCCAAAATCGGCGCAAGGCTGCCGATTTTGGGCAGCCTGCGCGCGCCAAGCCACACAGCCTGCCTCCGTTCCCTTCCCTTCCCCTACCTAACCCACCCCCCCGGCCCTATCTAAACCCCCCCTACCTTTATCGCTGGATTTACGCCTGCTGGAGGCAGACGTAAATCTGCGTGCGCCAGTAGGCTGCTGGCGCGCCATCACCCGACCTGGGGGCTGTTCTGGAGGGCGCGGCCACGCCCCTGGAATGCGCCCGGGCCGAAACCACGCCCGCGGTGCCGCCCCCGAAACGTCATGTCACCCGTGCCTCGCCCCCAAAACGCCACGTCACGACCGCCACGCCCCCCGCCACGCCCTCCGGCACGCCGCTCCATGCAAGCCCCGGGACTTACGCGCGTCCCGGGGCTTGCGCGCGTCCCTGAGCCTATGCAAAATAGGCTCGGCGCGCGCAGGGGGGGTTTGGGGTAGTTTTTTCAGGGGGTACACGCGTATCCTACGCGCGTACCCCTTTGAAAATCTACCCCGCTGTGATCACACATTCCTCCATAAAGCTTCACTGGACCCTACCTGTCCTGATAACTGTTGTCCCTTTTACCTCTTTTCTCTTGCATCTAACCTACTCAAACATGCTGTTCACGTCCTCTGTCTTGACTTTCTTTCATCTCAAACCATTCTTGATCAACTTCAGTTTCATTTTTGCCCTCTACAATCCACTGAAACAGCCCTTTCCAAAATCTCCAATGGCCTGTTTAAGGCTAAAATCAAAAGCCTTTACTCAAGCCGTATCCTCCTTGTCCTATCCGCTGCTTTTGACACTGTTGATCACCACCTATTCCTTGATACTTGGGTTTCAGGACTCTGACCTGTCTTCTTACTTCTCCCATCACACTTCAGTGTTTTCTCTGGTAGATCCTTCTCTACCACCACCCAACTACAAATTGGTGTGCCTCAGGGCTTTGTTCTGGGCCCTCTTTTCTTCTCTCTCTGTACTAATTCCCTTGGTGCTCTGATCTCTTCCCATCACTTTCGATACTATCTTTATGCTGCTGATACACAGAACTACCTCTCTGCAGAAATTTCATCAGGAATCCAGTCCCAAATCTCAGCCTGCTTGTCTGACATTGTTGCTTGGATATTATTATTATTATTATTATTATTATACCAGCACTACCTTGAGCTCAACATGGCAAAGACAGAAATCATTATTTTCCCCCTAAACCCACTTTCCTTCTTCCCCCTTTCTCTATTTTTGTGGATAACATTGTAATCCTCCCAGCCCTCTCAGCCCATAACCTTGAATCATTTTCAACTCCTTTTCTCTCCTTTGCACTACAACCTCTCCAAGATCTATTCCTTTCTTTCTGAACATACTACCAGAACTCATAAGAACATAAGATATGCCATACAAGGTCTGACCAAGGATCCATCAAGCCCAGTATCCTGTCTCTAACAGTGGTCAATCCAAGTCACAAGTACCTGGCAAGTACCCAGCTCTTATCCACTCTCTTATCACTCCCCGATTAGACTACTGCAACCTGTGCTGTTCCTCACTGGTCTCTCAGTGAACCATCTCTCTCCACTATAATATATCCAAAATTCAACTGTGTGGCTTATCTTTCTCCAAAGTTTCTACACCCATGTAGTGCTCCCCTCAGATAAAATGAGAGGGGGGAAGCTGTAACAGAAGAAAACCTTACCTGTCCCAGTCATAGAGGGAACTGGATGTAGGTTGTGTATTACTAGATAGAACCAGGGATAGATGATTCCTAAATTCACTTTTTCCAGCTGTAATGTTTGGCCAGTCGCAAGGTTGTTGGGGGCATGGACCCTTAGGCCAAGATGGAATTGGTGCAACCTACAGGGAGGAGCCCTATAGGTCCCCATCGTCGACAGGTGGAGATGGCTGAAGCAGAGGCCCAACTGGAGCTTCAATGATACCAGCCCTCGTTCCCCTTAGGTTGAGCGCTCGGGTGCCGGAGCCAGCTGGACTTAGGCATGGGCCTCTGAGGAGGTGAAGATCCATTGAGATGAAGTTGTTGCAAGCCAGCACTAAGAACATAAGCAAAATCTGAGTCTAGCAGTAGTCAGGGCAGGTGGCAGGCGATCAAGGTCAGGTTCAGGCTGTGGTCAGAGGCAGGCAGAGTTCACTCAGTGATGAGGTACAGGCAGTGGTTGGTGGCAGGTGGAGGTCAAGCAGCATCAAAGTTCAGTCCAAAGTCAGAAGTCCATCCGAAAAGATGAGGAACGAAGAGGAGGATGAGGAACCACACAAGCGGGGAGAAGATGCTGAAGACAGATAAAAGAGGAAGACTGATCACGAAGGAGATGAGAACTCAGATCAGACTGCCATAGGAAACCAGGAACAGGAAAACGGAACGGAGCACAGCAGGAAGCAGGAAACAGGATCCAGGATCTGGAACAATGCAGAGGCAAATCACTACTCCAAGTAGTCGACCTATTACCAAGGCACTGGAGGGGTATCAGCCTCAGCCCTTTATAGGCTGAGATGATGATGTCATCAGGGGGAGCCTCCGAGGCTTTCCTGCCACTGGCCCTATAAAGCTGGTGTAGCCAGTGCGCGCCCTAAAGGAGGCAGGGTCCTGTGCTCTTGGTGGCATCCTTTCACATAGGAAGAGAGCAGTCACCAGGAGCATAGTGGCATGACCTCCTGCCACATCCAGGAGAGATGGCCTGACTTCGGCGAAGCCCAGCAGGAGTCTGGGGGCTGGGGAGGCAGCCGGCCTCATCTCACTGGAGAGGCTGCCCATGGTGTCGGTAGGCAATATGGATCGGCCTGGGCTGGAGGTAAGAGCGGCGGTCTGTGGGCCCATCCCATGGTTTACCGAGTGCAATAGTACCCCCTCCTCTAAACCTCCTCTCTGAGGGTTTAGGTTTCTTGAGATGCATGCATGAAATTCTTTCAGAAGGTTCCTATCCAGAATATTAGAGGCAAGCTCCTATTTAATTTCCCCTGGGTCATAATCTTCCCATGAAATAAGTTATTCCCATTTCTTGCCCCATTATCTGATGTCTAAAATCTCTTTTACCTTGTAAATGACATTATCTTCCAATGATACTTCTTGAGGCTCTGGCAGTTTTCTAGAAGGCCACAAGAGTGTTAAAGGTTTTAACAGTGAAATGTGGAACACATTATGGATACCCAGAGTAGGAGGTAACCATAGCTGATAGGTTACTGTGCCGAGCTGGCATGGCTTGATATATCGAAAAGCAAGCCGCAAAGAAGGCATTTGGAGCTTGATAAGACGGGTGCTTAGCCAAACTTTCTTCCTTAATTTGAGCTGTGGTGCAGGTCTTCGATGTATATCTGAGAACTTCTTTGATCTTTCGGCTGCTTTTAGAAGCATCTCGTTAGAGGAATGGGTAGCAGAGGTGATAGTTGTTTTCCATAAACAATTTTAAAAGGCAAAGAGCCTGTAGCAGAGCAGATGTGGGAGCTGTGGGAGAATTCCGCCCATAGTAGGAGGGCTGCCCACTTATCTTAGTGTTTCTTTGCGTATACACTGAGGAAGATCTTAAGGGTATGATCGGACTATCAATTCCTATGTGGGTGATACGCTGTGATGTAATTCATGGAAATGTTGAACTTTTGGCAAAGGGTGCGCCAGTATTTGGCCGTGAACTGAGTCCCTCAATCTGAGACAATGTGTTTGGGCATGCCATGGAGGTAGAAGATGTGGTGCAAGAACAGGCGGGCCAACTCCGGAGCCATAGAAAGACCATGAAATAAAATGAAGTTAGTCATGTTTGAGAAACGGTCAACTACGACCCTAATAGTATTGCACTCATTAGAGAGAGGAAGGTCCACTGTAAAATCAGTGGACAAATAGGTCCAAGGTTCCCTGGAGGCTGGCAAGGGTTTCTGCATAGTGCAGGTGGGGCAGGAGTCCACATAGGCCTGGATATCTATTTGCATCTGTGGCTATCAGTAGTATTGTTGGAGCAGTGTGAGAATTTGGGCCCATCTAGGGTGACTTTGTGAGGAATAACTATCTTCGCTGGAGGGACGGTCATGGTTGTAGCTAGATGGATCTGGGATGGATCAATGATATGTTTAGGAGGTTCCAGAATATCCTCTGCCAGGAATGAGCGGGATAGAACGTCTAGATGGCTGGTCGGTATGTCAACCAGAAATCAAAACGTGCAAAATATAGGGACCAGTGAGCCTATTGAGCATTCAAAGGTTGCATATGATAGAATTGTTCCAAGTTCTTATGATTGGTGTAGATGGTAACGCAATGTTGTGCCCCTTCAAGCCAATGACACCATTCTTCAAGTACGAGCATAATGGCCAGAAGTTCTCTGTCGCCAATCCCATAGTTGCATTTTGTGAATGAGAATTTCCATGAAAAGAAGGAGCACAGATAGAGGGCACTATTGGTGGCTTGCTGGCCTAGGACTGTGCCCATCCCATGGGTGGACACGTCTACTTCAACAATGAAGGGGCGAGTAGGGTCCGGATGGTGGAGACAGGGTTTTTGAAGAAAGGCATCCTTCAATTCCTGAAGGTGGCAATGGCTTCCAAACTTTAGTATTTGCCCTCTTACAGGTGAGCGCTGTGAGAGGGGCAGCAATCTTGCCAGTAATAGTTGGCAAAGCCTAAGAATCCTTGCAGGGCGCATAGATCAGTCAGCTAAGGCCAATCTTAGATGCTTTTGACTTTATCTGGGTCCACGTGGAAGCCTTTGTTGGAGATGATGTATCCTAGGAAAGGAAGGCTCTTCTTCTCAAAAAGACATTTCTCCAACTTTGCATGCAATTTGTTTTCTCACAACCTTTGGAACACTCGACATACATCCCGGCGGTGAGAGTTAAGGTCCTTAGAGAAGAGAAGCATATCATCGCGATACATGAAGAGAGAGCCAACATGTATGTATGTGATTGAGACTGTGTATATAAGCAAGAGAGAGAAGGCATGTGTGAGAGAAAGAGAGACTGGTCAGGGATGTGACTGGTGTGTGTGTGTGAGAGAAAGAGAAGACTGGTCAGGGAGATAACTTGTGTGTGAGAGTCAGAAACTGTATGTGTGTGTGTGAGACAGACTGGTCATGGGTCCTAAGGAAGAGACCCATGAGGACAGAGTTTCAGCAGCCATTGCTAGTTCTGGTGTGTGCTAATGGCTTACAAGGGAAAGGAGTAGGAAAGATGCTGGAGAGGTGGCTTTTTAAGTTTATTTTTCTTGATTAATGCCATTTTAATTATTGGGTATTATGTGATGTGTCTGCTGTTAGAAATAGTTTATTGGTGTTCGGAAAATTTTTCATAATTTTTATATGTTTTCAATGATTGCATGTTATTCTATTTATCAGATTTGAAACATTTATTCTAGTTATTAGTATAGTTTTAGAATTATTATTTTATTTTTCTTGAGGAATGTATAAATAGAAATGTGCAGACAAAAACTGAACTGAAAACAGCAAGATGCCAGACTGAGTGTATGCAGTACAACAATGGAAAAACAAAACAATTAATTTTATGGTCACTATATTCTGTATTTGGTGAGGGTCTGTCTGTGTTCTGCGAGTGTGGCCCAGGTAAAGAAGGTATTCTGCAAGCTTGTAGTTTCTGTGTAGCTTGGCATGTTCTGTTTTCCTAACAGAATGGGGTAGATTTTCAAAAACGGCGCGTTGGCGTACTTTTGTTGGCGCTCCAGGCGCCAACAAAAGTACACGGGATTTTAGTAGATATGCGCGTAGCCGCACGTATCCGCTAAAATCCTGGATCGGCGCGCGCAAGGCTACCGATTCCGTGTAGCCGGCGCGCGCCGAGCCGCACAGCCTACCTCCGTTCCCTCCGAAGCCGCTCCGAAATCGGAGCGGCCTCGGAGGGAATTCGCTAACGCCCTCCCCTCACCTTCCCCGCCCTTCCTCTACCTAACCCACCCCCCCGGCCCTGTCTAACACCCCCCTACCTTTGTTGGGGGATTTACGCCTCCCAGAGGGAGAAGTAAATCCCCGCGCGCCAGCGGCCCGCTGGCGCGCCTAGACGCGACCCGGGGTCGGTTGCGGAGGGCGCGGCCACGCCCCCGGACCACCCCCCTTGGAAAACCCCGGGACTTACGCGAGTCCCGGGGCTCTGCGTGCGCCGGTGCGCCTATTGAACATAGGCGCACCGGCGCGCAGGGCCCTGCTCGCGTAAATCCGGGCGGATTTACGCGAGCAGGGCTCTTAAAATCCGCCCCAATGTGTATTGGTGTTTAGAGCCTGGTTAAATATTTGTAGTGTTGCCTTTTCATAGATAGGGTTGTTACTGTTTGAGTGTGTCCCATAATACAGGTGTAAGTTTGTGCAGGTTAGTTTGTGTGCATTATTGAAGATCATGGGAGGTGCTATATTTCTTTTTCCATTTCTCCAGTTCTGCTCTGCATGCAGAGTGGCGTTTTTGGGTTTCCATTCCAGTTTCTGTCTCCATATTATTTTTTGTATGGTGAATTGTAAGGGGAATGTCCTAGTTCTGCTCTGCACCCATTGTTGAGGTTGGGGGGAGGGGGTGTGTGTGTGTTCCTGTGGATGCAGAGTATATGTTTACATTTAGCCCTATGACGATCATGTGTTCAGTGTGTCACATATGTGAGAACCATCTGTCAGGTGTGTCCCGACAGATGTTCTATTGCATAGTCTATCAAGGATCATGTGCCCTGGTGCAAGTGGACGATGTCCGAACCCACCGTGGCTAGCCAATCTGGTTCATCGAAGATGAGTTTGAAAGCCTTGACAACCTGATGCAAGTCCTGGAATACAGGATTAGCTCGTTCCCACAATGGGGAGGCCCAGGCCTTCTCATCCAGCAGGGAGATTACGAAGATGGTCTTGACAGCATCGTTGGGAAATGGTGCCGGCTGCAGGGAGAAATGCATATGGAATTGGTTCAAGAAACCTCACCATTGTTTCAGGTCCCTGGCGTACTGATACAGAGTCGATAACTGAAGAATGGGTTGAGGAGATGTGGCTGGAGATGTTGCGGCAGCTGCAGAAGTTGAGGGAGCAGCTGAAGCCGCCAGTAGTTCAAGGAAGTGCTGCTAATGTTGAATCTTCTGAAGGCCAGGAATGGCCTGGAGGCCTGAGGCATCCGCCAGAGGCACACGTGGAGCAGGCATTAATTTTGGAGGAGACCAAAAAGTGTACAGAAAAGCAGAAAATATTGCTTTTCTGTACCTCCGCCGACTTAAAATCATGGCGATATTATGTCAGAGGAACTAAAAAATGAGAAATGCACCCCCAAAAAATAAAAAAAAAAGTGTGCCAGCGGTCAGGTTAGGAAAACGGATGCTCTAAAATTGAGCGACCATTTTCCTAAGTGGTTGACAGCCACCTCTCCCGGCCCCCCACTGCTGAGGAGGTGCTAGGGGCATGCCATTTCCCCTAGCGCCTCCTTTTTACCATGGCAGCCCTTTTGCATTTAGCTTCAGTCATCTTCCCAGGATGGTAGAAAGAATGAAAGAGCACGGGCCAAAATCGGCTCTTGAGTTTTGTTAACCGCACTCCTTTTCCGTGGCAAGCATCAGGGAACACTATACACTCTTTCTCTCTCTGATCTCATGCATGCAGTGTCTGTAAAAACTCTGATGTATATAACATAAGAACAAGAACATAAGAACATGCCATACTGGGTCAGACCAAGGGTCCATCAAGCCCAGCATCCTGTTTCCAACAGTGGCCAATCCAGGCCATAAGAACCTGGCCAGTACCCAAAACTAAGTCGATCCCATGCTACTGTTGATAATAATAGCAGTGGCTATTCTCTAAGTCAACTTAATTAATAGCAGGTAACGGACTTCTCCTCCAAGAACTTATCCAATCCTTTTTTAAACACAGCTAAATGATATTTTTTTATTATTTATATTTCACTTTTCACACTTCAAAGCAGATTACATTCAGGTACTGTATGTATTTCCCTATCCCCAGAGGGCTTACAATCTAAGTTTGTACCTGAGGTAGTGGTGGGTAAAGAGACTTGCCCAAGGTCCAAAGGAGTGACAGTGGGAATTGAACCCTGGTCTCCGGGTTCATAGCCCACTGTTCTAACCACTAGGCTCCTCCTCCACTATAGTAAGGGACACTTTGGTGACAGCCTTGCATATGCTTTAAATAAAATATTTCCTCCTGTAATATCAGACAGTCTATGTAGTGCAATGTATCAAACAACAGTGATAAGACTACAGTTTGAAGCTTTTCTTGCTATAACTTTTTTCTAAATATGACTTTTGAAAGAGTGCTAGTTGGAGGCATTTAATGTCGGGAGATCATTTTGCTTGCCGCTACACAGTTTGCTGTCTTCTCTTGGGATTATGTATGACTTTCTGAACATTTGTAAGCTTCTGGCTTGCAGATTTTTCACACTGCTGTCACTCTTTTCTCTGCCCACAGTTTCACACTGCTGTCATTCTTTTCTCTGCCCCCAGTTTATGAAGTGGTGACTGTGACCGGAGATGTTCGAGGAGCAGGCACTGATGCTAATGTCTTCGTAACTCTCTTTGGAGAGTCTGGGATAACTCCGAAGATCCATCTTACCAGCAAGTAAGCAAAAACATGTATTGAGTGACTCTAGAACTGTTGAGCAAATACTCTGTGTACATAAAATACGAGACTGGATTTCTTTACCGAGATAATAACATTTGAAACAATTTGCTGACAATTATCACACGAAACCCATAGGGAGGAGGCAAGATCCCATTGGTACTTGCTGAAATGGGGCAAATTTCCCCTAGGTTCAACCCTTCAGTTTAACCTGCCAGACTATCAGTGGCATGGCTGTGATGATTATTGCTGTCTTCGATGGCTCTCAGACGTATGTTGGCTAAGATTCCGGCACAGGCTTGTGGGTTATAGGTTGAGAAAGGGCACTTCGTGGCCTTTAGGCTGACATTGAATGCTGTTGGTTTTTTAGAGAAGGGGTTAATGCTCTGCTGACCAACTCCACTGGGGACACAAGGTACCAATCATTGCTAAAGCAGGATTAAACCTTCTGCTAGAAATAAATAAAGCTTCTAGCATCACCACATGAAGAGCACAGAAACCTTGTGCTCTCGTGGTCAGATCATGAGAGCATGCTTTCACTTTGGTTTGGTGTTATAGATGAATATAAGGCTATAAAAAGTATTTTCTTTCAACTGGAATTTCAGGGTTAGGATCAGCTTACTTGGGATTGTTTAGTCTCTCCTCTCCTGCCCTGCTCTTCCCCATGCATGCGCCTTCCCGTGTAAACCACTTGCGCTGTATGTTTAGTTGCTCCATGAAACAGAGAAAATGTAACATAGTCTGTAAAAAATATGAAAAGTAGAAAAACATAATCCATCATTACCCCATACAAAAATAATAAAAACATTCCAGTTATGCACTACCAAAATTAAAATATTTGAGTAGCTAGACCTTATAGACCCAGACAGAATCCAACCTGCTAAAGCAGAACAAGCCAAAACATGCATAAACGTTTAAAAAAACCGCAAGCAAAAGATATATAGAGGAATCCATATTCCGTCACTATCTCGCTAAGCAAATTATCCGGATAAACTTATTAAGCTAACTTGGCCGAAATATTCAGAGTGCGGCCATGCCACTGAATATTCTTGGTTATCTAATAACCGGATAAATTTATCTGGCTAACTTCAGACCCTCTGAATAGCGGGTCTAACTTATCTAGTTAATTTAGCCGCATAAGGTTGAATATCGGCACTTGTCCATCTAAATTAGCCGAATAAGTAGCTCTGCCTCGAAATGCCCATTCCTATCCCTCTCTTAAGACCTGCGCACGCGTGTCCATGTGCACGTAGTTCCCGGCTCGCGCACATAGGCGTGCAGATTTTATAACATACGCGTGGCAACACGCGAATGTAATAAAATACAATCCGTGTGCGCATGTGCGGGCGGCCCATGTCTCACACACATAGGGGGGAGTTTTCTAATTACGTGCAGCGACGTGATCGGCATTTTTTCCAGCTCCCTCTGAATCCCTTCCATTTAAGGATTGGGAGGACACTTCCCTACCCCCCTACCTAACCTTCCTTCTCTTTCCCCTCTCCGCCCTGACCCCTAACCCCTACCTAGCTCCCCCAATTTTTTTTATTTCACTACTTACTGTTCCTCCGGAGCAGAAGTATCTTCTGCACGCTGGCTGGCTGCCGGCGTGTGCTTCCCTGGGACAGTGTCTAATGGCACTGTCCCGACCCGCCCTCCCCGGCCTGCCCCTTTTGAGAGGCCCGGCGCTTCGGTGCGTAATGGGGGGGTTACATGCATGGCTGGGCCCTTCCAAAAATCCACATGGCATGCGCAAGGCCCAACCACGTGCTTAACCTCCAAAATTTACACGCGCGGACCTTTTAAAATTTGGACGTAAGGGTTTTTCCCATAGACACAAAATGGGAAACAAGTCAATGAATCTGGCCCTTAGGCAGATAAAAAAGTATCTGGATAAGTGGTGGCCACTGAACGTAGCGTCATTTACCGAGATAAGTGGCACTGAATATTGGCCTCATCGTATTTAGGGATGTTCTTGCATTTGAAATGAAACTGGAAATTTAAAAAACATTTCCAGTTTTGTTTCATTTTGTTGGAAAAATGAAACAAAGCAAAAACAAACAAAATTTTGGTTGTTTTCATTTTGGGTTTTTTTTTTTCAAATGGCTGCTGCCACCAAAGCCTCCCCCTTAGTAGGGATGTGCTGAGTCAAAACATTTTTTTCAGTTCATGCAGTTGTTTTGTACTTCAGTCATTCACTGGGTTCATTCCAAACAAAACAAATTTTACTTTGTTCTATTTGTTTTTCATTTTACACCGAAATCAGTGTGCAAAGCAATACTTAGACTCCACTGACTTCACTGTAAAACAAAAAACAAGCTGGGGCCAAGTCCCATCACATAGATCCTGGCCTAGTCCCAGGCCTGATGTCAGGACCCAAGGCCAGGTTCTGTCACCAAGCTCAGGCCTAGGCCCAGGCCTGGTACTGGGGACCAGTTGGAGACCGGGTTCCATCGCTGAGGCCCAGACCCAATGCCAGGCCCTTATCCGAGGCTGGTTCTCTTCGCCAAAGCCTAGGCCAAAACTTAGGCCCAATGTTGGGGCACAGGTTTTGTCACTGAGGTTCAAACCTAGGCCTAGGCCCAGAGGCCCAGGACCAGGATTTTCAATATCTTTTGTCTTCTTGGAAAGATGCACTGCAGTGCCTTCCTCCTGAGCAAAAGGCGGCATTTTGATGTATGTATGGCCATTGACATGTACGGCTGCACATCAATATGCAGCCATCTGCTTGAAAGAAAGGCACCACAATGGAGTTACTGTGGTACATCCTTCCAACAGATGGTGTCATTTTTCAGAAATGATATTGGAAGGCCTGGTCATGGGCCTCAGACAGGGCTTGGCCTTGAGCCAGGCCCCAATGTTGGGCCTAGGCCTTGGTACTAGGATCCAGCTTCAGACCTGTGACTAGGCCTGGGCTTTGGTTATGGAAACAAGCCTCGAGGCAGGCTCTAGTATTGGGGCTAGGCCTGAGCCTGGGTCTCAGCAATGGGACCCAGCATCAGGCCTAGGCCTTGTAATGGCACCTGACCTCAGGCTGGGCTCTGGTACTGGGCTTGTGTCTAGACCTGGGCCTCAGCGACAGGATCTGGCCTTGACCCGGGCTCCAGCATTGGGCCTGAGCCTAGGCCCAGGCCATGGTAATTATTATTAAAGTGGGATTTTGCATGGTATTTAAGAAACATCTAAATCTGCAGATAAAGGAAAATGTGTGCATAAAAATCAGAAGCTGTTAAGCCTGCTAGCTAAACAAAGAATAAATTGTCTAAAAATCCCTTTTTGTTACTGTAACAGTAGAATAAATCAGCATGAAATGTTCAAAATGATAGTTGGATATGAAGAAAAGAAAAAGTTTTCTTATATAGTAAAATTAATATTTTATATATTCAATCATTATCTTAAATTGCAAGTCTTGGATTGAGCACATGGGCATAGTTTATGTGCTGGCAGTCATCTGAGTGGCAGTTAAAACTTTAGAGAAATTTTGATTGTCAAGGCTAAACACTCATATAAACCTATATAATACGATAAGTGAGTACACATGTGTCTTGAGCTTGGTTTTTCCTTGGCTAGCGTGAGAAAAGGAGGAGCTTAATTGCACGAAATTTCAACGAGATTTGCTTGGATCCTTCTGAAAAACTCTAATTGTTTGCCCTCTTTAGGGAGCTGTGGGTCTGAGAGTGAACCTTGTGGTCCTTCACTATGTTGGCATTCCAGCAATGTGTTTGCCCAGTGCTCTGAAAGAGAAAAAAAACCAGCCTCCTGTTCCCTCTCTGCATTATTTCTGCAGAATTCTGCTATTCAGTGATCTACTGCCCTGCACAGTAAAAGCCCCCCCAAAAGTCCCAAAGTAAACAACGACAAGCAGCTTTGTCTGAATTATCAAGAAAGCTCCTCATCCACTAAAAATGTTGCTAGCGTAATTTATGGGTTTGCCTTTGCTTGGTTTTGATTGATTGTAAGATTTGGGGGTAACTGCATGGAACGACTGTTACTACCCTTAAGAGAAACATGGGGGTATCCTGCATGAAGTGGCAGTTACTATCATAAGAAACTTGCTGGGCAGATTGGATGGGCCATCTGGTCCCTTTCTGCCGTAATTACTATGCTAAAATAATAACCATAAGAAACCACTTATAATTAATATTTAGCATTTAAAAAAAACCCCCACCATTGTTTCTGTTCTGGAGCAACAGTTCCCTGAAGGACATCAGCAAATCAAAAAAAGACAGTGGTTCTTAATTTAGACCTCCAGGCCTCAATTCGCCCTTGCGCGAACCTGTCTGGATCCATAGTGAACATGCACCAGATATGTGTATATGCATTAGGTCTAAAAGTGAGGTTAATATATGCAAATACATCACATGCATTTTGATTGCGAATTTTCTGGGAGAGTCCATAGGATCGGGCTCAGAACCTCTAGAATAAAGAAATATTGCTTGAAAAATCAGGGATAATTAAGAGATGTATGACAGACTCGCAGCACTATATTATGCTATTTCTTGTACTGATTACAAGGATCTTTACATAGCATATAACAAACTAACATAAATAAAAGTTCAGGTGTTCTCCCTCCCTTCAGCCTACCTAACAGATAAAGAAAATGGGGATATTTTAGCTGCTTGAATGAATTGATTGTTTCAGTTGTTGATCTTACCTCTACCACGCCCTCCAGAACCATGCTAAATCCTTACAAAGCTTCCGGCCATGCCAAATGACTGCGACGCTACCATTTGGGGAATAGCAGTGTCATTTCTTTCTGCACATGTTTCTTGTAATTGACAATGTGTAGCTGCTACGTTTTCTCAATGTCATAATTTCACGTTTTGTCCATTTCTACAGCACAGAGAAGAGGTACCTGCGCAATTTTACATTCTAACCTCAAAAGACCATTTTCCTTCCCATGAAGCAACTCGTACTTGTGATTCTGTAAAGGAAATGGTGTGGGAATGGTAAAGAAAATACATGAAATTTCCAACCTGTTTTTGCCATATTCTGGAATCTTGAAATTAAGTTGTAGCCATTCTTGGTTCAATTAAACTTCCTGCTTCTTGATGATTCTCAGGGTTGGGAAAGAAAGTCCTTTTAAAAAAAAACAAACATGTTTATGAGATTGTTTTTCCATATGCATATAATAGAAAAAATAAAAACATTCTTAGTGGCGGGCACTGTTAGTGTTCCCTACAAGAGACTAGGACATCGCAGGAGGTATTCCTTTGGTTCTGCTGGCCTATTGCTTTCATCCCTAGGCACACTCTATATACCAACTGACTATATGTTATGCATACAATTTTAAGCCAGTTCTGTTTTTTTTTAACTTTTACCTCAATGCATTATGGGATCTGTAGTCCTGCCATTGTAAAATATAGTACTACAAGACCCAGAATGACTTTGCAAATTGACCCATACAGTCTACTCAGTAGAGAGCCTTTTACCTTGGATGGATTCCCAAATGGAAGCCAACACCAGCTTCCCACATCCTCTGTCCATGTCTTTTTCATGATCTCTCAACCCTTTTCCTACACTGTCATCTATACTTGCTCAAGCATGCCCAAAATCGATTCACCATCTCTGCTGGTAGCCCTTTTCAGACTTTGACATATTCAACTTTGATTCTTACAAATCCAATACTTAATTCAACAGCCATGGATCTTTCCAAGTCTCATATAACCAAGTTTTGTAGTAATCCCCACAGCCACTAAAATTATTGAGGCTGTTGTCCAAAGCATCCAGCCTCCAGATGCTCATCGAAGATCGGATTTTAATTATAGTCTCTTTCTAGATGGATTACCCTAACCTTTTTGGAAGCTCAAAGCAGCTGTACCATTACCCCATGCAGGCTACCCGTATACTTTCTTGGAAGCCTAATGCAATTATATCATTGTTGTTTAGGGTTGTAATCACTGCTCTTATTCTGGTCACTCCAATGCCTTAGAATTTAGTTGAGTTATGACAAACTGTCAGATATTTTAAGTTTTGTAGTATCTGTATAATAATCTTGTTCACTAAGAATCCACAGCATGGAAGAGATGAGATTCAAGATGGAGATATTGGACTGCATTAGGGGGTTCTACATGGTTAACCTATTCTGAATTCTTCCACCTGATGGAAGACTTTTAGTACATAGGACTCTTAAGAGTTTTTGCAGTATGCCCAAATAAGAGAAAAAAATATCTGTGAAATGTGCTTAATTTATTCTTAATTCCCAGGTCTCTCCTACGCCCCTAAAAAAATGAATTCATTAAATTTCATGGTATGGCAAAATGATGGAATCTCACGTATCTTCCAAATATACGTTTATATATTTTATTGATGAAATGACTGTGATTGCATAGCATTTTATGTCTTTTTATTATCATGATCAGAAAAAAGATGATAACAAGATAAAATGCCATGCATTTGTCAAAGAAGATACTACCAATTCAGTTGATATTCCACCAGGTTTTTGTGCTTGTGTGCTGGTAGTGAAACACATGTCATTTTAGGCCAGGCTGTAATGTGTGTGTGAACTGGCCATGAAACAGTCCAGGTTCGGCAACATATGTCATGTGTTTTTAATGGGTTTTCCCCCTCCTATGTAGTAGTTCAGTAAAAATACACACATTTTTATAATTACTTGCCATAAGCAAAATAGACTAATTAATTATACAGTCTCTAATCTTTATTCATGCATTAAGATGAAAGTCCTATCAGGAAAACGAGTAGGTGTGCGAGCGCAAAACAACATAGGGACACCCGGTTGCTCCACCATTCAGCCCATCCTGCTTTGTGTGATGATAGATGCCTTGTCCATTTAAGCAATGAGTGAATGAATGTGAGAGATTTTCAAAATGGCTGCCTCTTGTCTGTATATATCTATATCTATATTTATATTTATATCTATCTATATCTATCTATCTATCTATACATATACACATATATATACACACACACACACAGTAGTTCTCATCTAGCTTGTGACTTTTTTTCATAACTTACATTGTCAGGCCTGTAAATGTGTGTCATATTTACAGTATTCCTACTTATGGTAAGCAGAATAGACATGTGTGTATTTTTGTTTTGAGTTAACGGGTTTATTAAATAGTGCCCTATGGAACAAAAATGAAGCAACTGTGAAGTGTTGGGCACTGACTGGTAAGTACTGAGGACCGTTGGAAGAGAGAGCTATGTTTTATGGTATTGTGGATTTTAGCTGCTATACAAACAGTTTTATTGGTGACAAACCTCCTGCTTGATCTTGAATTACATGCCTAGGGTTTTTCTCACTAATCATGGCTTATTTGTAGGCTGCGATAGCTTTCATTGAACCAAAGTAAGAATTATAAAAGAAATTGCTATGCATGTGCTATGCATGTGCTTTTAAGACCATGCAGATCCCTACTTTTGATGTAGCAGAGACTTCTGTGGTCCCAAAAGCTCAGTTATGACATATTTGATTACTAATTATGATGATCCAAAAAAAGTAGCACAATCTGTAGGGAGCCCAGTTGCTTACTAGAACTATTTTCTCAGTTATGGACTTGGAACTCTGTATTTAATAATTTAGCAGTTGTGTAAATAGCAAAAAGCAGGGAATTTTTTTTCAGAGGGTACTGAGCACCGACACCTTTTACCTCCACCTGTTTGATTTGCCCTGTGGTCCTTCAAAAAAAAAGCAAGCAAACCATGCTTTCTGCAGATGAGTATTGGCACCTTTTTTTCCGGAATAATAGCACTGGTAAAAATAAAAGAAAACCTGTCAGCCAAAAGTAGTTTCCAGGTTTTGCATGCTAGAGAGCAGCAAAGTCTTATTTTCACATAATTGTGAAATTCTGAAAACATTACTGGAAGACTTCTCCAATACCCTATGGCCAAAAAACACAAAAACACTCCCCCTTCCAAAAAAACCCCCTCCTGTCAACCTGACAGGCAAATAGGGCAGGAGAGGCTAGAGGTGGAAGGAGTGACAGCATTATAACAACACTCTCTCAGCACTCCCCGGGAACTTCTGCATGTCCTTAATAGGACAGGACAAGGCAATGCTCCACTGTATTCAGACCTTTTGTACTGTTACTGCTACTAGAAGCTGACATGGTTACGGAAAATATATCTGGCTAGTCCGGTGAAATCGCCAGAAAACTATTTGCATACCTTTATTTCTACATATTTTATTTATTTATTTATTTATTTATTTAGAGAGTCTTCTATACCGATATTAGTGGAGACATCATATCGGTTTGCAGCGAACTTATAGAATGGAAATTACAATAAACAGGGAAAGGGGAGGGGATACATAGAACCAGAGAAAAGCGAGGAGATGAGCGAGAAGATGTACTATTGCAGCAGCGGTGCAAGGAGGGGCGTAATTTTGTAACAGCCCGCATTCATTAAATGAAAAGTATGAGTTGCATCCGTTTTCCAAGAGAAAGTATATGTGTGTATATGCATACATGCGTTCTTTCTCCCTTTCAACGTTATCCCGCCAAAATGACCCCCGCGATTATACCTGCTACACAGTGCATAGAGGGCTTTGGGGGAATTTTTGTATTGTTCCCTCTTTTCAAAACCTCTCCCCCAACCCCATTCCTGGAAATACGACATTCGCACATAAGTTTACCCGCATTTCGGGCAGACAACTGTGTACATGGCCATTTCTGCGAGAAAAACTCATATTTTGCCCACAGAAGTCCCTTTGAAAAATCATCCTGCCAGTGCACGATTTCAATTGCACTGAGGCATTACGATTGCTGTGGTTAATTCCTGCAGCAGACTCTGAACATCACCAGTAGTTTGGGAAATTACCTATTGATCTCCAGGATAAAAGATGGGAGCAATTTTCCTTGCAATGTTCCATCCAAGTCATGTAGCCTTCCACAGCCGTTGCCTTGTGCATGCTAATACATTTTATTTTTCACACCAAAGCTAGAGATGTCAGGCAGCGATGTTCAGTTTAGTAGGCCCTTGCCACAGTCACTTGGAGGTGAAGAAGATCCTTATCGATAATATCTAGAAAGGAAATGAAAATTAAGTACAAATCTGCGGAGCCTAGGAAGGCAGGCCTTAAGAAAAATAGAATGAGAAGTACATAGGTTAACATCAATAGGGATGTGCTGTCATTTTAAAAGATCAGGGGTAAAATGACATTTATTTCATTTTGTGATGTCTCTCATCTGAAATGATATGAAAACCATCAAAATGTCATTTATTTCTGTTTTTGCACATGCTGAATCAACGGAAATGAAATGAAACATAAAAGCCAAAACAAAACAAAAAGAAAAAAATAGAAAATAAAACAAAAAACTAAACAGAAGTTTTTTCCATGCACACCCCTAAAAATCAAATGAAACACGAATGTAAGATTTGTAAAAAGGAGAAGACTGTCCCTCAGTGACAGCTGTAGGATCCTCTGGCACTATCCCTCAGTGGTCCTATGAGGGTGGTAAGGATACTCTCTGCAAAGCTGTTTGACCTGGAAAAGATAGAGAGATAAGTATGTTGTATTGTTGGAGCACAAATACAACTGCTGGAGCGGGTACTGCACTCAGCAATATCGGTACGTACACAACAAGCGCAGAAAAGTTTCAAGGTGGTCAGTTTTTAATTCAAATCAAGTGTTTCATATATGGCAACTCCACTGTATAACGAGTCCCCCGACACGGACCCCGTGTTTCGCCAAGCAGGCTGCGTCGGGAGCGACAGTATTTTAAATGACACCAATCGGTGTTCCAGGCTGTATTACAGGGAGCGCTTGTGAAGTAATACAGCCTGGAACGCCGATTGGTGTCATTTAAAATACTGTCGCTCCCGAAGCAGCCTGTTTGGCGAAACACGGGGTCCGTGTCGAGGGACCCGTTATAAAGTATCATCTTATAGACAGTGGAGTTGCCATATATGAAACACTTGATTTGAATTAAAAACTGACCACCTTGAAACTTTTCTGCGCTTGTTGTGCATGTACTGTTGGAGCACAACATATCCCTTTTGCTTCTGTAGCTCCCGCCCTGTTCTGGTTCTGGGCAGGGGGAGGCACTCAGGGAGGGTCAGGGACCATACAAGGCCACACAGGAGGGAAAAACTAGTTTTCAAGGCCTTTAGGGTTTACTCACGCTGGGGGCTCTTCTCAATCCAGCACTGTTGTTCAACAAAAACTTTACTGACAAACTGGCAGCAAAACACAAAGTTCCAATTAGTGCATGTAGGACAGTGCACTCATACTGCAACAAAGTCTAGAGCAAACAGAACAAAAAAATCACAGTCTCTTTCCAACTCTTCCTCAAACAGTTCAGCTCTTTGGGACAGGCACAGTCTTCCTGCGTGGGCCCTCTCAGTATGCGCCAAGGTCTTCTTCTCTGTCCTTTGGAACTCCTTCCCTGAAATTCCTCTTAAATTGCTCTGGAGCCCTCTCAGTGGGAGTCAGGCCATAAGGAGCCCCTCAGTGGGAGAGGGCTCTAAGACTTCCAGACCTCCAGGGCTTAGAACCCTTACTCTTCCTCAACTCTCACAGTCCCCCCCCCGAAGATGACTCCTGCTTCCAAGAAGGAGCAGGGTTGGTTTTTTTTTTACTAACGCTTTATCCCTTCCACCGGAGAGTGCTGCTCCTCCTTACCCACCGAAACTACCCTGACATTACCAAAAGACAGAGTCTGGTGGGACCCCAGGCACAAAACACTGATGGCACTCAGACCAGCTGAAGCCACAAACTGCATGCTTATAAAGGGCAAAGTCCTTACGGGGTGTGTGTGTGTGTGTGTGTAGATTCTAACACACTGTTACACTTCCAAACTACTCTACAGAGCAGCACCTAATCAGCTCCCAGCCTTGCAATTTATTAGTGGCTCATCAAGTCCCCAGGCTTCCTAAAAGATGCAGCCTTAATTTTGTCTCCACCCCTTCCAAATGGTGCTGCACTGGCTGGGCTGTAACTCCCTAGCAGCTCATGAGCCAGGTCAGCCTGTAAAGCAAGCAAGATAATGTTAGAGGATTCTTGCTAATTTGTGTTCTTGCAATGCAGCTAAAACATGGGCTCACCCCTGATGTATTCCTGATGCCATGGACTCTGGGAGGCTTTCAATGATGCCTGCAAGGCGTTGCTTCGGTGATATGAGGTGGATGGGACAGAAAGGGCCACCTTAATTCCCCTGATGTGCACACATCTTTGTGGTCTTTAGTTGAATGCCCCTTTTAATGACCTGATATGGGGTTTATTGACCTGGGGATGACTCCAAGGCAGCCAAGTCTGAAGCTATTTGTTTCCAAATGTGCTCCTTTACTAGTGAAGCACTCATCCATTTGCATGGCTGTGCTCCTGCCACTGCAATAGCTGGTCCAGCCTCTTCCTTCTCTGTACTGTCCTCTACCTCCTGCAGTTTGAGGAGTCCCTGCCTCCTTTGCATCATTTTCCTTCTCCCTTTCCTTTCTCCTCCTGGTATCTTAACGGACCCAGCCTGGACCATGTGGGGTTCCTTCTCCAGCCCTTTTGGCTTCTCTGCTTCTGCCGCAGCCCCTCTCCTACTAACTCTGCCTCTACCTGTACCTGCACGGCAGTAGGACTCCTTCCCGTCACCTCTAATTGTCCCCAGAGACTCCCACCCTCTCCATCATCTCCCCACAACATTACGTACACTTTCACATGCCTTCCATGTCCATCTCCATGCAGCTGTTCACACCCTTCCACAACTTCACTCTGCCACCAACCACATCTTGTCACGTCAGTCCTCTGAAGACTGATGAGGAGAAGCACACTCACTCGCTCACTTGCCCTGTCACCCACAGACCTGAAACAATGGACAAACACCACAGAAGGGCAAAGCACAAAGAAGTCCAGGACACAACCCAAGCCAGGCAGATGTCTCTTTTTCCCTCTCCTGCAACACGTGTCCGTCCTTAAAGCTTTTCCCCCTTGGGGCCTAGTTGCCCTCCCGCTTCTCCCTTCAGCACTGACTAGCAGCAAAATATGCTGGGCTATATTTTAAACTGTTTTTAAGCAAGGAGGCAGTGTGATGAGGACATTTTTTGTTAGTGTGTGGTATATTCCGGTTATTTGTTACTGCATGCACAAATACGTTTGGTGCATTGCGAGGTAACTGGCCTTCTAAGTGCACGCCATTTTAATGTACACACACTAAAAAAAAAAAAAAATTAGCGCTGGGTTTTAGCGCATAGTCTCCTTTGTTTTTGAAAGGAATGGGCTAAAACGTTCAAAACAAGTCAGCGGAGGTGAAATAAAACAAAGTTAATGAATAGCACCACATCAGTACTTTATACATATTCCAAGTGAGATGATCCAGGCTTTGCATGATATGGATGTGTACATGCAGTCCAATATACCCCTCCCACATGTGAATATACAGGTTATGGGCAGGGTTTGTCCTTATGATCGCAGATCACAATTTTTGTCTGTCCATCTCTGTATGGTAGATACCAGACTCAGGTACATTCAAGAACAGTAGAGGAGGTTTGTCACAAATTCTTCTGGGTTTTTTTTCAATGGATCCACAGTACAGAGCACAGTGTTGATGCTGAATGCACAGATTGCTGTCTCTCCTTTCAAATCACCTGTGGGTGAATAATAACACTGACCTCTGCATTTTAAAATACATTTAAAAACATTTTTTACATTTTTTTTAGTGAAGGAAACATTTTTGGAAGTGCTGCACCATGGAATGTGACTCAAGGTTTGCATCTGCTTGGGTCTCCATTACCTTGCTTCCAAAGTTTTGTTGTATGCAAGTTTCTGGAAGAGGTCCTCCTAGACCTGTCAAGACCTCATTATATTCAAAAGCAATGAAAAATGTAAAAATAAATGCAGGTTGCTAGGAGGCAGAGAATTTTCACCTCCATGAGGCTGTCGTATTTCTTCCATGTCCAGGGGGGGTGAAAAATGATCAATTTCCATTCTCAGACTCTGACGCTTGACAGGTCTGCAATGCTGTGACGGGACCCATTCTCCTTGTGTTGCTCACATGAACTTGGAAATTTCTATTACAGGAGTAGGACTGCCTTTGAGAGGACTAAAACAGATGTGTTCCGGGTAAAAACTAACAATGTTGGACCGTTAAAGAAAATAAGGTAGAGTACTGGCCCATTACTGTTCCTTACTAGCCCTCGTTGTCACTTGTGATAAGAAGAGCAGCTCAAGAACTGTTTTGGCATTTCTGTGATAGTCATCTCCGGATCAAAGGTTGAACGATGCATTGTAATTGGCGTTGCCTCCCTCCAGTATCACGCTAAAACTCAGGTACCTCCACTTCCGAGTGGTATTTAAAGAGCGCCGAATCCTTCTCTGTCCCGTGCAGCGCTTCGAAAAGCTAGGCCCGGCAGCCGTAATAACCGTCCTCTGTCGTGGTGCAGTATCACCGAGGCAGGAGGTATTTACTGGTTGCCGTGTACACTGCAGCAATGTGCTGGAAGAGGCTCCCAGCAACCCCGCACCGTGCTGAGAGCCTCTTCCTCAGGTGGTGCGGAGCTGGGCAGAGCCCCCCCCTCGGCGAGAAGTCGGAAGCACGTCAGAGGCACGCATTACTTCAGAAGCCATGTGCAGAATGCGGCCAGGGAGGTGCTGCACCCTGAAATGCCGAGAGGCTGCACAGGCTTATCCTGTAGCATCGCTATACAAAGTCTTTTTTTTAAAAGCCAAGACCTTTCTGCCATCGCTGGCGTTTGTTGGTGTTCTTGATACCTGTTCAGGGCTCAGTCTACGCCCGAGAATCTCTTCTTTTGTTTTTCCACAGTCTGCCCCAGTAAGGTGACCTGGCAAAGTGAGTGACATATTACAGGCTCATCAATAATGTATTAAGAGCGGCTGTTAGGTCAAAATATGTCATTTACTTCCTTGTCCCAGCACCAAATGGGATATTATTATACGGCATCTGGTGCTTCTTTTCAACAGCATTTTTCCTCCCACCTGTGTATAAGGCAAAATATCTCTAGAAAATTGTACCCTGTGTAGATTCATCCTTTATTAATGAACCATAAATAAGTAAATAAATAGCGCTCTCCAGCTACCTGTATATGAAATATTATATGTGCTTTTGAGTGATGACATTGGCGTCATGTTTCATGGCGATGTGTCTCTAATTTGGATGCTGATGAACTCATCCAGAACGCGGTATTTACATCCTGGACAGAATGAGCAGTCTCCCTGTTACTTCTGTGGCGAGGGGCAGGGGGGTGTCTGTGCCATCAGGGATAGTAACAGAAATCTTCAGACGCCAGGCAGACATAAATAACCAGGCCCCTCACCTCGCTTTACTGCCTTCCACTCCCTCTCCCGTACTGGTCATCTCAATTGCCTCTTCCCCACCCCCTGCCTCAGCTCATTGACCTCTCCCTCATCCTCTGGTCGGTGCTCCCGCTCCTCTTCCCACTCCCACTTTTGCCGGTGAGGGGATAAGCCCCTGAAATGCACCCAGCTTTCCCCATTAGTGCGGTATGAAGCTTGTGGTGCTGGCTGGTTTCAGGGGAGCAGACAGCACAAGACCGCAGGCGCCGCGTGGTTCACAGCGCACTAACAGAACAGCTGTGACAAAAGTCTCTGTATCCCACAGCAAACAGGTGAACAGAAAGCAAAGGATAGCCGCAGCAGAAGACAAAGCCCCGGGGGAAGAGAAACAGAAACTTGCCAATAAAGCTGTACAAAGCAAAAAAAAAAAAAAAAAGGAGAGAAGAAAAAGATTATCTCTGCGGTGAAGTTCTGGAACAGGTAGAGTCAGGGCCGGGGAGGCTCACGGCAATCTGCTGCCTGACAGCGAGGCATGAGCCGGCGTCCCCCTTCCTGGAGGGGCCATAGGTCCCCTTTGGAGTCTGCTCCTTTAAGTGATTTCATATGCTGGGCAAGGGGTGGGGGAAGGCAGGCTCTCATGCTAATGTGTGTAATACGGGTTTTAACAGGCATTAAAATGTTAGTGCATAATAAAAAGGAATGAAAACAAAAGCAATAAAATCTGGGCCCCCAAAAACTCCTGGGAACCCTACCACCCGCTTCCTGCAGTTCCCCAGCATCTGACCCCTGGGGGATTGAAAGATGGTGGGAGTCTCTCAGGGCCGGTGCAAGGGTGTTAGGTACCCTAAGCAAAGCTTTCAACCTTGTGCCCTCTCCCCGTGCACTCACACACTGTTAAAAATTAAATGTTTATTTTAAAATTTCTTATTAACCAATCCCCAGCCCCAACCTAAAAAGTGAGATTTTACATGAAAAAAGGGCATTCAAAGCACCGAGATAAAATATCACAACATGTATATTACATTTACATGCACTGCTGTGGCCTACCAGAACACCCTGTAGAAAAAGCACTTGGAATGCATATGGTATTAGGCCTACTGTAAAGCATGTTATGCCAGCCTTCAGAAAGCCATGAGAAAATGGAATTAAAATATAGTAAACTTTCCATAATCAAAACAGCACTAACTGTCAGCACCTCAAAACAGTAACAACCCTACCTAAGAAAAGGCAACACTGCAATATTATACCAGGCCTTAAAACACGAATACTCCTATGAAGAAAACAGAACAAGCCAGTGCTGCGATAGATACCTACACAGAAACGAAATACTAGCAGTATACCTCACCTCGGTCAGAATGCAGAACACATATAGACCCTCACAAAATAAGAATAAAAGACCATAAGTATAAATAGAAATATGCACACAAAACCTGAACTGGCAACATGGCAACATGCCAGATTCATATGCAGTGCAATAATGCAAAATCAGAAACATTACTATTCCTCATAAAACAAAATAAAAAATATAAATTAATTATAAATAGTAAACCATAACAGTAAAAAGAATATTTCAAAACATGACAAATAGAACATCTAAAAATTAAGAAGAATAAGAATAAAAAACAAAACACTTTAAACTTTCTCCTCGCGCTCTGATATATATACAAGTTCATTCTCATACACACATTCTCCTTCCTACCTTCTTTTCTCATTCCCCTCTTCCCCCTTTCCTTCTCCCCCATTCACCTTTCAGTTGTTCACGCCTTTCCTTCCTACAAACTGTTGCAACGCTGCTCCCGGCATCCCACTCTTCCTGTGCAGCCGGGAGCCGCTATTGAGGCTTCCTTCACAGCTGAAGGCTGCCTTTGCTTCTGCCTGCCGGATGCTGACGTGCTCCCTCCACAGCTGGGGAGCCGCCTCCGACGTTGCTCTTGACAGCGTGCAGTGCTGCCGCTGTTTCTGTTGTCCCCATGGCAGGGATGCCACTGATGCTGCCGATCTGGTCCTGGCCCTGGCTCCTGCTTAGGCGCGCGCGAATGCCTCTCTCTCTCTGATTTAAAGGGCCCATGACAGGAAAAGCCCCGCAGCCCTTATTGATGATGTCATCCCTCATCGCATCTCAAGCCCTATAAAAGGGCTTCTCTTCAGTTCCTTGGGGCCTTCGCAAGGAGCTGTTTGCTCCTGGATTACTTGTTTCAGCTCTCCAGGAGGCTTCTGAGCCCATCATAGCTTCATCAAGGTCTGTGTTCTTCGTGGGAGCTCCTTTGTCCTTCGTTGTGTGTTCCTGGTCTCTCGATGGGTCCTATATCCTGTGTCCATATGTTCCAGTCTCTCCATCCAGATGTTCAAGTCTCTTCGGTTCCTGCGTCCAGATATTCCAGTCTCTGGTTCCTGTGTCCTGTTCCTCCTTCTTAGTGCTGCCCAGAGTTCTCTCCCTTTCTGAGTTCCAGTCCTGAGCATGCCCTGGTCTCTGCATGGTCTGTGACCAACCTGTTCGGTTGTGTAGGATGCGCAGTGGGACAGCGTGGTCCACGACTAGCCCATGGGGGCTGTGTAGGGCATGCTGAGGAGCAGTGCCTTGTCTGACTCTTCACCTTCAGCATCTTGTCTCCTCAAAGTCTTCAGTGCCTTGTCTGACCCTTCAAGTAAGTCATCAGTGCCTTGTCCGACTCTGCAGTTTGCAAGTGCCTTCATCTCGTCCAAGTGCCTTCGTCTTGTCCAAATCTTCAGTTGCTATCTCCACATCTTGTCCTTGTTCCATAGCCGTCTTTTGTCCTTGACCTCTGTCCTTCCTGATGCACTTGCCATTCCCATGTGGCAGGTCCGAAAGGGCTATCGAGTGCCCGGAGGGCTACCCCAGAGACCAGCATTGCGTTACTGGGTCTCCTCTTGGTACATTCAGGTTCTGCAGAGATCCGCGTGCTCCAAGTCTTCAGCCTGTTCACCCATGCTCAGACACATCTCACCAGCCACGGCACTTACCCTGGTGTCTCTTCTGGGGTTGTGCTGTGCCTAAGGGCACACTCTCTCGAGCAAGCGACTGCTCTCCTATGCTCGCAACACTAACCTCTTTCCCCTCACTCATTCCCCTTCATTACTTTCCTCCCACACACCCAACTTCTTCCCTTCCCTCAGTCTCACCCTCTTCCCTTTCCTCTGTCACACACCTGAGCACCCTTTCCCTCCCAGTCACTTACCTCATCACCCTGTCCTCTTCACATCTCATCTCCTTCCCTTTCCTCTGTCACATGCAGCCTCACTTCCACTCTCCCCTCCCCTGCCCCTCCTTATCACTCACCTCCACTCACTGCCTCCCCTCACACCATCTTCCCTTTGCTCATTTTCACCCCTTCCCTTAACTCTGTCACATATCTTTACTCCCACTCACTGCCTTCTCTTCCCTCTGTCACTCATCCCTTCCCTTCTGTCACTCATTTGCACTCAGCCCTTCCCCTCTGTCATTCACCTCCACTCAACCCCTCCAACTTCCTTGCCTTTCCTTCCCACTCACACCCTTCCCTTCCCTGTCACTTACCTCCATTCACACTTCCCCTCTCAATTACTCACCTCCATTCACCCCTCCCCTTTTATCCCAGTCACACACCTCCACTCACCTCTTTTTCTTTATGCTCACTCACCCCTTAATTGCTTGCCTTTCCTGTCACTCCCTCCTCCCGCTCCCTTCCCTCCTCTGTCACTCAACCCTTTCCTCATCACTCTACTCCTTCCCTTCCCACTTTCCACCCCCATCCTTCCATCTCAGTCACAACCTGTCATATGACAGCCCCCTCCCTCCCTCCCCTGGTAGGTCATCATCGATGCTGCCGTACTGGCAGGGGATGGAATTCCTCTTCTCGCTAGCAGGGGATGGAATTCTCGCTAGCAGGGGATGGAATTCTCGCTAGCAGGGGATGGAATTCCTCTTCTCGCTAGCAGGGGATGGAATTCTCGCTAGCAGGGGATGGAATTCCTCTTCTCGCTAGCAGGGGATGGAATTCTCGCTAACAGGGGATGGAATTCCTCTTCTCGCTAGCAGGGGATGGAATTCCTGCCAGTGTGTCATCAGAGTGCACATCCACGTAGGGCCTCATCTTTCTGGCAGGGAATGAGAACCCCGCCGGCGCTTCACCTTACGGTGCTGCCATCGTGCGGGCTATCATCTCACTGGCAGGAAGTGGGAACCCCGCCAGCACATCAGCAGAAGGCAAAGCCATGCAGAGCCTCATCTCGCTGGCAGGGGATGGGAACCTCAGCATGTCACCAGAGGCAGTGCAGGTCTTTTTTTGGCGGTGAGGGTAAAGTGGCTGCCGTGGAGATGTATTTTATGCCACCTTACCCTATCTCATTATAGAACCGACCTTGAGTCAGGGATACACCAGCCATAATTTCCTGAATCTAGAAAAGAAAGAGATTCTAAACAGTAGAGCAGGCAGGAGAGAATAAACCTTCAGGAGGATGGCTGGACCAGGCAAGGTAAAAGACTTCAGGAGATAAAGGGAGTTGAACCCTGGCTCCATATTATCCTTCCTTTCAGGGCTAGGCCTAGAGGACCAAGATAAAGCCTACCTGAAAGAAGCCGAACTGTGTATGTAAATCATAATAATATTGGCAGAAGTAATTTTTTTTTATTTTTAAAATCAGTTTCACTCTTGAAAGGTACGGTTGCATAGCTGGAGTTATTATGGCATGTTCACTCAACACTGCCTTTTGGTTGGCTAAGCAGTGTTCCAAACTGTAGAAAGTGTGGTTGGCCAAAGATAAAGAAGGTATTCAGAAAATCTTTGAAAACTTTAAATGTAACCTGTCCTGAGATTTTTTTTTTTACTAAACTCCAGCTCTCGATCAGAGATGGTCCAGGCTATCATTCTATGCACCCTTGTTACCACATGCGTTATTGGTATGTGCCATATAAAGGGTACTAGGACCACTAGAGGGGCGAGGATTAGAAATGTCCTCTCATTTCCTTCAGTTCCTTAAGTGCGTGCTAAACGTTTTAGCGTTTACTAAAATGATTAATGTACACTAAATTGAATTAGCACGCACTACATTGATTTCGTGTACATTAAATGATGCTAATGTGCGTAATACGGGTTTTAACAGGCACTAAAACGTTAGTGCATAATAAAAAGAAATGAAAACAAAAGCAATTTATTTATTTTATTTATTTTTAATTTTTATATACCGAAGTTCTTGTGGGAATTACAAATCACTCCGGTTTACATAAAACGATGAACTGCCCAACAGCGGATGGGGGCTTTACATAGAACTGTAGAACATAAGGAACAATAAAACCGGATGTCAATTTAACATAGTATATGTTATAGCAATAAAATCTGGGCCCCCAAAAACAAATGAAAATAATTTTGCTTGCACCCCACTAACAAGCAGTTCACCTTTAGGCAGGAGAAGAGCAAGGAGGGTTTCCCAGAAGTTGCTTAGTGAAATGGTCAAGACTCTCTCAGTTCTTCAACTGCAACATTTCTATTGGACTCTGTGGAGTGGGAGGAAGGAATGGGGTAGTAAATCGGAGAATAAGGTAAGCTGCCTTTTGAAGCAACCGTTTGAGTGACGAACAGAATGGGACCACATTAAACTGCAGCCATAAACACCTATCACGATTCTGAATTCTGCGTTCCCATTTTAGCACTTAATCTGAGCACAACAACGGTTCCAACTTACTTCTGCTGTCCTGATAAAAAGTTTTGATTAGAATATTGTACATCTGTGTCTATGTATAGATGCCATTATCGTTGTTTATATATCCTTTGTCAAATCATTGCTCTTGAACTCATTCTGGAGTAAAGAAGCCCGTTGAAATATCCTCCATTGTCAGAGCCATGATTTGCATGCAAGTCTAACCCTTTTCGTTGGAGGAGCATATCATCCAAGGGTACACAAATTAATTTTTTTCTTGAGGACAATCTCTCTTGCCACCTATCCTCTCTGTTATTGGTATCCCAGGAGTGAGTCCTTTCTGTGGGGGGGGGGAAGCTATTGCTTGTGACCCAGGAGGTGGGGTGAATCCCTTATTTGTGTGCAGCTGTTTAGTGTGGTGCTGATGCTTGCCTGGGATAAAGGAAGCAGGACACAAAATAATAAAAAGTTCACTGATTTCTTCAAAAAAATAATCATTATCCTTGTGACATAGGTGTGCTCTTTCCTCTCCGTGTATGTGCTGGTGACTCAGGTTACTGGGTGGCTCTTACCTCTCCTGGATTGAGAGTTTCAGAGTCCCAGACTCTGGGGAGATCCTATGCTGTGAGGGAATCTCTTTAGAAGTTTATACAGTCCTACCTGAGTTCCAATAGACTTTAGACAGCCACCCCACCTGTGCCTGTGTCCCAAGGGGAAGATCCTGTGGTGGGTCTTCAAATCTGTTCTTTTTTCTCCTTTCTTGCCTTATTGGACATCTCAGAAGGAAAGGTCTTGACTGGCAAAGATCAGGCACACTGCCTAATCTCCAAATGAGAGGAGTGGGGTGACAAAAAAACACCTTCTCTCAACCCAAAGAATATACTTCACTTGTTGCTCATCCCGGCTGCGTGGGTGCCGCGACCGGGCCTACTCACCTTGCATTGCCCTCAACCAGCTCAGGTCTCACCGCGGCTGCCAGCTCCCGGTGTCCCCAACGCTCACCGCGGCCCTCTCCGGCTTCCTCCACACCGCAGGCCTCACAGCGGAACTCCAGTCGGGGCTCCGCGTCATCGGCCGCCTCGGCCCCGCCCCTAGGCACACACGTGGCCGACGTCATCCCTTTTAAAGGGACCAGTGCGGGAAGCGTGGCTCGGCTGCCGCCCGATGACATCACATGAAACTCCCTATAAATAGCGAGGCCCTGTCCCCAGGACCTTGCCTTGGCAATCGGGTCGACACCGTGGTGTTCTGAGTTTGCTTTCTCCGTGTTCTAGCGTTTCCTTGTTCCAGCGTCTCCGTGTTCCAGTGTCTCCTTATTCCTGAGTCTTCGTGTGTTCCTGCGTCCTTCTCAGGTAGTACCTTCCAGAACTGATCTCTGGTACTGACCTCTGCCTGCCTGACCATTCTCTTCCTCTGCCGCCTGGAACTGACTCTCGCTTGCCTTGACTAAGCTCGGACTGACCTTGGTATTGACCCCTGCTTTGGCTGACCACTCCTGGACTGATACTCTGGCTCTGACCATTGCGCTTCACTCGGACACTCTCTTCTGGCCTACTGTGACTACCAGACCAACCTGCTTGGAATCTACCCACGGCTTTCACCTGACCAGACCCGCAGGCGCTGCCTGTCTTGCCCGGAGAACCTTCCTGAACTGTTACATCCCTGAAGTCTCCGAAGCTTCCAGTTCGGGTCTAGTCCATCCTTTCAGCATCAGCCGTGCATCTTTGCTCATGGTGGGCACACCTCTCCGCTGCCTCTCCGGGATATCACCTGAGGCCCACCTAAGTCCAGGCAGTCCGGGTACCCAAGGGCTCAACCTGTGGAAACCCTGGACTGTTATTGGCGAAGCTCCAGCTAGCCTCTGTCTCCTCGTGTGCTCCACTTCCTGGTGGCACGTGCTGTCTGGGTCCGACCAGAGGGCAGTACCAATCCTGCACCAGGCCAAGGGTCCATCTCCAGCGCAACATCACTAAAATGTCCAAAACCTTCTGGGATATCACTGTCACTGCAGCTCTTCTCTGTTCTAAAAGGGTACCAGCAGATCTTCAGTGACCATGCTTCTGGATCCAGGGGATAGCCTTCACCAGGATCACCAGGCTGCAACTCCCGCAAAACAATTCTTAAAGTAGTCACAGAATCCTAACAAAATCTCTTTCTCCAAATTGAGGGGTATCCAACCAGGCAGAGAGTACCCAGGAAGGTATACCCTCCTAAAATATATTGAGTGAGAAATGTAGGCCTCACTAAAAACAAATCACTCCCAACAGAGCTCCTCTCAACTCAAATGCCACATCTGTGCTAGCCATAGTCCCTAACTAATTCCCCCCCCCCATACCTTTATTTCAAAAGTTACGCCTGCCCAAGGCAGGTGTAACTTACACACGTGGGCCGGCTGCCAGCGCGCCATGTTCCGGTCCAGGGGCTGGTCCGGAGGCCATGGCCCCGCCCCCCGGAACATCCCCAATGATGCGCCGGCCGCGACATGCCCCCGACACGCCCCCCCAGGAAAGCCCCGGGACTTACACGCGTCCCGGGGCTTGCATGCGCCGCCGAGCCTATGCAACATAGGCTCGGCACGCACAGGGGGTGGAAGGGGCAGCTTTTCGGGGCTTACGCGTGTATCTTACGCGCATACCCCTTTGAAAATCTGCCCCATAATGTTGTTAGCACAAGCGACGTCAAATCTTCACATATTCTTTGAGACAACTACTAAATAGCAAACACAGGCTTGTACTTAACTTATAGAGTTCCATCCAAATGTATCAAGAATGTTCATTCCGCACAAGTCTCCCCTCAATATACAGAGAAGCAATCATCTCAAGAGCTACTAGAGTCCTCCAGTCTTAGCTGTTAAGTTCACTGCCTTGCCTTCTCCTAATCACATCTCTCCCAGATTCGCTGAGTTTTTCACTAACAGCGTTAAAGCTCCCAGCCTGGTTTTATTGTAATCGCATTTCTCCCGGTACTCTCTGCTAGGAACCTCCAGTCGATCTCGCCCTCAATAGAGAATCACCCAATGCAAATTCTCCTGGCTTTCTCAGTATTAAATGCTTCCAATGGACCTCATCATCACTGAGAACTATTGGTTAGTGCACCTACATGCACACAGACTTTCTCACATAGACGGCCAGATCCTGGCCAATTCGCGGTATGTAAAAACTTTTTAAATATATAAAATAAATAAATAAATACACACACACACCCACACACACACACACACACACACACACATTAACAAGTTCTCATGTTCACTCTCATACGGGCCGATACAGTACAGTGCATTCCACTGTTAACCCGCATTTGGACGCGCGTTTTTGACGTGCTAGATTTACCCCTTATTCAGTAAGGGGTAATAGCACATGGAAAACGCGCGGCCAACCCCCCGAAACAAATAGCGCCCACAACATGCAAATGCATGTTGATGGCCCTATTAATTATTCCCGTGCGATTCAGTAAGTAAAATGTGCAGCTAAGCCGTACATTTTACTTTCAGAAATTAGCGCCTACCCAAAGGTAGGGAAAGTGTAAAAACTGCTTTTCTGTACACCCTCCAACTTAATATCATGGTGATATTAAGTCAGAGGTCCCAAAAGTAAAAAATAATTTAAAATAAAAAAATTTAAAATCGGCCCACGGCTCACGGGTTGAAAACCGAACGCTCAATTTTGCCGGCGTCCGGTTTCCGAACCCATGGCTGTCAGCAGGCTTGAGAACCGATGCTGGCAAAATTGAGCTTCGGCCGTCAAACTTGCTGACAGCTGCCGCTCCTGTCCAAAAGGAGGCGCTAGTGTCCCTAGCCCTCTTTTTACCGTGGGCCTTATTTGAATAATAAATCGCGCGCACAGGAGAGTGGCCTGGGTGCTCGCCCTTTTTCCCGCTCTCCCGTGACTTTTACTGTATCGGCCCAGTACTGTTACAACTCCCTACAGAGAAACCACATGCTAACAGAAATACTGTACCTCAGTCACATATGCAGAATACAGATTGACCCTTACCTAATACAGAATAAGGTACTACAAATTAGAAAACTGAAACTTGCAAACAAAATGGAAACGGAAAGCCTGAGAAATGAGACTGAAGAATTAAATTCTGAAGAAAGAGCAAAATACAAATATATAATTTACCTTCCCAAAGATATCATATGCTAATCACTAAAAAATTAAATGGGTTAGGTGTTTTTTTTTTACCTTGTTGTCTGATCTTATTTTTCTCACTAGTTAGTCCCGGCCTCTTTCATGTTCCTCTTCTTGTTTTTACCCAGTTCCTTTTTATGGGACTCGTTTTCTTTCTGTTTCTTCATCTTCCCTTCCTCCTTCAAATATACACACAGGCTCTCACATGCACACTCTATCTCACACATATACACAGGCTCCCACTTTCACACACTGTCTTTCTTTCTCTCTCTCTCACATGCACACACCTACACACAGACTCATTTTCACATGTTGTCTCCATCTCACACAAACAAAGGCTGTCATTGTCACATGCTGTTTCCATCTCACACACACACACACACAGGTTCTCACTCTCTCTCACACACACACAGGTTCTCACTCTCTCTCACACACACAGGTTCTCACTCGCACACACTGTCTCTATGTCATGAACACATACACAGGCACTCACTTTTACATGCTGTCTTTCTCTCTCTCTCTCTCTCTCTCACACACACACACACACACACACACAGGCTCTCATTCTCACATGCTATCTCCATCTCACACATACACTGGCTCTCTCATTCTCATATGCTGTTTTTCTCATGCACTTACAGCTATCACCCTCACATGCTCGCTTGCTCTCAGACAAAAGCATTCTCTTTGGCACATACTCCAATCAGGCCCCAGCCTCCCTCTTGCCTCTAGGCCTCCTTCTCAGTCCACCATGAGATGAAGTCTACTGTGGCCCTGCTGCCGGAACTCCTCTTCTGGACTGCCACGGAATGGGATCTGTGGCAGCCCTGCTACAGGGCTCTTTCTTTGGATGCCATATAGGGCTAATTGCGTGGACCATGGCCTCACCCCAAAGTTGCAGAGATGCTGACCCTTCTTCTATGTACGGGCCGACGTGCCTTTTGCTTCCTGCCCGCCCAGGACTGACATGCCTTACTTCCTGTCTGCATGGGCTGCGCACCTCTTACTTCCTGCCCGTACGGCTCCTGCAGGCTTTTTCCGGGACCTGCTTCTACAGGAAGGAGCACCTGGAGTTTTCGGATATTGGCCCGGAGATCTGACAATTCCTGCAGAATTTTGGAGTTTCCGGGCCATATCCCGAGAGTTCCCAGGTATGCTACTACCTTTGTGGTCTGTGTGACATAAATGAGATGATAATGCTTTTATACTGGTCTTTATTGAGACTTCGTTTTGGGTATTGTGACAGTGTCCAGGAACTGGAGATGGTAAGTCCGAAAGGAAATAAACAGAGGAGCTGTAGAGAGAGGCTGCTTAGAAGTTCAAGATGTGCGCCAAAAGCCCTATGAGATGAGATTTTAGGACCTAAATATGTACCCCCAGCACAGAAGAGGGAGGAGGGGGGGAGGAGAAATTATAGAGCTGCCTAAATAATGCTCCTGAAGCAAACCCTTTCAGTGGAAAGGAAATTCTAGAGCAAGAAGTCATGATATGAGCCTCATGGGTGGGGATGAGGGGAAGAATGAACTCAGAAGTTAACATTGGAAAGTATTTCTTCCCGGAAAGGGTGGTCCCCTTTTGGGACAGCTTTCCAGGACAGCTGGGAGCACAGCTGGTGGAGTTAAGCACAGTGACACAATTCAAGAAAGCTTGGGATAAGCCCAAGGGATCCTTAATTGAAAAGAAGTGAATGAAGTGCCAGTAAGAGATCAATCGTAGGCTATGGCATCGCAGCAGGAAATAACATTTGGGGAGAGCTAGACCTTCTGGTCTTTACCTGCAGTCATATTCTTTGTTTCTATGATGGGCCAGAGTGGTCCGGAAAGCTTGCATTTTAAAACCATCATCCTAGTATAGATTGTACTGTACTCAAATGCATTAATGTATTTCTTTTAGCTAATTTTATTGAAAAAAGAAGTGTAAAAATGTCTCATTAATGATGAATATACTTTTGTGGAGCATTTTCTGACCTTCGGCCATTCCTCTGTAGTTACCAGCTTACCTAATATATAGAATATTGTTAAGGCCCTTCTTAAATTATAGTAAAGGTCTAATATTTGTAGGATCCACTGTAAAGTCATAACTTATGTAGGGGATTATCAGTCATCTGTATTCTCCCAGTAAACCACAGATCAGCCATTTCCAGCAATTTTGTCTGTCTTGTCGGATACTCAGCTGAAGTAATTTGAAGTTCATCCCGCATTTTTGGCAGGGCCCTATTTGTGCATGACGTCCATTTTATAGCGCTGTCTTTATTGCGAGAATGTATTGCAAGTAACAGATGATGTCTTCTTTGGACCCTAGAATCGAACATGATAACACGGGACTGAATGCAAGCTGGTTCCTGGATCGAGTGGTAGTGACTGATATGAACAGACCCCACCTTCGTTTCTATTTTGCCTGTAACAATTGGTTGAGCAAAGAGGAGGGAGATGGACTTTATGTTAGGGATTTGCTGGGCAGTCTGGATCCCATGGATGTGCCTAAAGGTAAGTGTTACCTCGGGAGCTGACTGCATCATTTATAGCAGTCAAGGGGACAAGGTTAGCCTGGCTGTGCTCTGGAAAGACAAGGGAGTATTTACTATCATTGATGCATGATATATTTGTCTGACTGTCACCTTCCCCCAGAGAAACTAACTTTAGTATTCATGGAGAGGTTTCCATCCTGTGAGAAACAGGATCATTTCATGTCCAAAAAAAAGAAAAGGTTGTGATATGGTTTTGTTTAAATATGCATACTCACACTCATTCATAAATATGCACACCAGGCAGTAACTGAAGAAACAAGCAAGTTAGCTGCAGAGTAGGAAGGAGAAATGCCTTTAGTACTTTTTAAAAGGAGACTTGAGGGTATAAATGCTTATGCCAAAAAACAGAACAGGTGGTAGCCCAGGCAGAGACTTAAAAGTTCATTAGGACTGTGTGTATATGCACCACACTGACTTCTATGCCATTATGCGGCTTGTAAAATAAAAACATAAAAATTAGGCCTGAAGGACAAAATTGTTTTCCAATGTGGTACGCAGGGAGACTAATGTTTGTACAGAGAGTAATATAGAAGCTTCAGGTGAAGTTGTTCATTGATGAACTGCTTTAATTATTTGGGCTCAGTGGTGCTCCTCAGTGGCAGGATTGATTGATCACTGCCTCTTACTGCTCACTCCGTTAACCTTTTCAGTCACTGTGCACATGCTATCCTATGTCCCGCATTCGAAAAGGATAGTCATATTTTTTTTTAAAGAAATGCTTTCTCTAGGCTAAAATGACCTTCCCAACCCACCCCCAGAAACCACTCCAACTGAATTATGGACTAGAGTCAAATCTTATTACCTCCTGTAATTGTTCAATAAAATATCCCTTGAAGATTCTCAGTCCTGCAAGCTCATCAAGACAAACCCATAGTCTTGCCTGCGTTCCAGCAGCCCATCAGTGTGATCTGTCGCACAAAAGGCTCAGCTCATGCTTCTTACTGTGCAGTTTCCCCTGAGTCATAATTAATGGCCAATAAATGCTCACCGGGTGATGAGCTGAACTGTCTCGCTAGTCAAACACCAGCGGAAAACTATCCCACCTCATTCAGCATCATAGAGATAGGAATGAGTGAGTACATGATAGCTTTACCTTCCGCTCATACGATATGTCCTTCCTTCAAGCCCTAATTCTCTTTCTCTCATAAAGTCCTTAGATTTCAATATGCAGTGAAACGGGGCTGTTAATTATTCATGTTGCAAACTGTGTTCTTGTTGTCAGTAGACCTACGGAGATTGACGTTATTGTCCGAGAAAAATGGTTGCTTCCATCCCTCGTGCCCCTCACATCCTCTAGTGCCCTCTGAGAGATTTCGTTCTGTCATGCTTTATAAGTACAATCTACTTATACAAATGTGACAAGACCACCCCTGTTATCTCTCTTTTTCTCTATTATTCTTCCTCTGTCGGTTCATTTTAATTTCACTTTTTGCCATGGCATGCGTACAGTAACGACCTAAGCAATTTGAAATATTTTCTGTGCCAAATCAGTGTCAATTTACAGTGCTATATATGCTTGGTGAAAGAAACTCAGGTCTTCGGTAACTTGTGCTCCTTCACCAAAGAAGAGAGTTCAGTTTCAGCCCAGAAAATGGAATATGATGATTTTGGTTTCATAGGATCTTCACCACCTACAAAGCGGGAAAGTCAGATAGTGAACAAGCACACAGAAATTCTGTAATGATCCGACAGCAATCCATGAGGCCTGAGCCAATACAACTTATGGTGCACCTGGGTATGCATCAAAATCCTTTCAAGTTCAGTGCCAGTAGTGGGCTATCCATGGTTGTCTTGAGGAAATGCCCATTGGGGCTGCAACAAATCCAATAAAATAGATAGTGTCTTGCTATGATAAGCTACGGGATATGCTGAAGGACACTACTAGTGACTTGCAATTTTTGAATGGCAACTACTGTACATATTACTGTGTGGAACTGATTGCTCGATTAAAGTAATTCCTCAGAGCATTGTAAGGCATAAAGGAAAGTCATGTGTTTTTAGCACACAAAAAGTACCTTAAAATCAATACACTGGAATGTGTTATTGAAGTTATAAAACATTCTGGCACTCAAACCCTATACATTTTTATTTTGAAATAAAATGTCAAGCTTTAATCCTGCTTTTCCCCAGATATTCATTTGTTTTGGTGAAGTTTCCGTAAGGCTAGGGTGCAATGGGCCAGATGTGACATCATCTAGCACTGGTAAACTGTCCTCTCATCAGATGGGATATTGTGATACTGTCACTGTACATCCAAATGTTTTGTAAAATGGTTGAGAAAAATTAAGCATTCTGATTTGTCAGATAATACTGACCAGTGGAAAGGCAGTGATATGAAGTCAACGACACTGTCTCCATATCAGTATCAGACCTAGCATAAGCTCCTCTAGAGGGTGCTCTTCCACTGACTGCTTGAGGAACGCAACTTGTAGGGTATCCAGGACTTCTCCACTTTTAGTTGCACCTTAAGCAGGTAGGCTCCAATCCGCATTTTGTATACTGAAGTGTTCTAAAGACAGGACCTCCCTTTTGTGTGCCATCCTGATGAGGTCTCCCACCATTATGCCAGAATCAAACCCTTTTCCTTCTGCCAGAGGTCTGTATATTACACCCATGTACATAGAGGGGGCCAAAAATCAGCCACTATCTGGTTGCACAGGTTAGTTGGATAAACTTATCTGGCTAACTGGGCTGAGAAATTCAGCAGCTCAGCTATCTTATAGCCAGATGCATTTATCTGGTTAACTTTAGGACAGTGAATAGCAGTCCTAGACTTGTTCAGTTAACTAAGTAGCATAATGCTGATTATTGGCACTTATCCAGCTAAGACAAGTATCCCTGCCCCAGAATATCTCATTCCTATCCCTAACCTTTTGGCCATATGCTGCTTGTGCCCAGATATTAAGATACCCCTTAGCACCTAAGTCCATGCTTAACCGGCTAAGTGGCGCTGAATATTAGGCTTGGATATCTTAGGGGAGCGTTATTCAAAGGCATTTAGCAGGTTATCAGGCTACATGTCAATTTTTTTTTAATATTGAGTCACTTATCTGTCTAAAGTTTAGTTGGATAAATTGCCCTGGAACAACTCCAGATCATCTCCAGAGTAAAGTTATCCATCTAACTTAGCCGGATAACTTTAGACTGGTAAGGTACCAGAATTACTGTCCAGTCCAGCCACTGGACAGTAGTAGCACTGATAGCTAGCACTTCCAGTGCTGATGCCAGAGGAACGCTGGAAGCTCCCAGGATTGCAGCGTATTGTTATCCCAGCCCTGGAAATGGGTTGAATATTCTGGCAGGTACTAGTTGGATGGGAGGATTATGCTTGGAGGAGGGGAGACAGCCTTATTTTAAATTTATTTTACCTGCGAGGGACCAGGAAGGGGGAGAGCTGGTGCCGAGAGTCTGGCTTTAATTTTTACTTTTTCCGTCAGAGGGGTTGGGAGGGAGGCAGGCTTGGCCTGCAGAGGCTTTTAACGTTTATAGAGAGGTGGGGAGGAGGGAATCGGGCCAGGAGGCCCGCATTCAAGATGTTTTTAAATGCATAAGACTCCACTTAACCGGATATTTTCAAAAAATAAGCAGTTAAGTGACAGGTTATCTGGCCACGCAAGGTCCGATTACTTTAAACCTAACCAGCCATATTTAAAAGCTGGCTGGTTAGGTTTTAAAATTAAAATCTAAAGTAAGCCATATATCTTTAATCAGGGATATTCAGTGGAGTGTTTATCCTGCTGAATATCCAGACAAGTTATCCAGTTAACTTTAAGCAAGTAACTTGTCTGCTCACCAGTTTACTCAATATGGACTTTTCAATGTTTTACAGGGTAACCCACACTAACTCAGCTTTCCCTGTATTTCAGTGGCAATGTCATGTACCTTACCTGAAGAGCTACTACCTTCTTCTCCTCCTTTTCGCTATTCCATCTCTTCTGATGAGATCATAACATAGGATGGTCACATCTCAATCTTGAGTTCCATTACAACAAAACTTGTTGATTATGGTGATATCCAAGTGATCAAATTTATTAATGATACAAAATTATTCAAAGTTGTTAAATCATAAGAGGATTGTGAGAAATTGCAGGACAATCTTATGAGACTGGGCGACTGGGCATTCAAATGGGAGATGACATTCAATGTGGACAAGTGCAAAGTGGTGAACTTAGAGATGTATTTATTTATTTAAAAGTATTTATATACCGTTTTACAAATGAGGTTTGATCAAAACGGTTTACAAAGGTATTAAAAATAAAAATATAAAAATTACAAAAACTGTATAATATCTAAAAAATAATATAAAAATAAAAGATAACTACCATTAATTAAAAAATATAATTAAATAAAAAATCTGTGCCATCAGTACTGCCAAGTAATTTAGGAATGTATAAAAGGACAAGGCAGAGGTATAAGTAAAGACAGGTAGGGAAGAGGGGTAAGGAGATAAGTGGGAGGAGGGAAGGAATGGGAAAAAAAGGGGTAATGGTGAATGAAAAAATTATGTCTGATCAGTTGGTGGAATATTGTAGGCAATTTGAAACAAATACGTTTTTAGCGAAGGAAGTTTGGTAGAGAGTTCCAGAGGAGGGGACCCGCTACTGAGAAGGCCCTCTTTCTGGTGATGTCAAGTCTAGTCAAGCAGAGGGATGGAGTGTCTAAAAGATTTTTTGTCAAAGATCTTAGTTGTCTAGTGGGTTTATAGATGCGGAATATAGAACAGAGCCAAATAGATGACGAGTTATATATCAAAGAATGAATTATTGTCAAGATTTTATATTGAACTCTGAATTTTATCGGTAACCAGTGAAGAGATTGGAGAATTGGTGTTATATGGCTTCTAAAGGAAACACCTGATAGGATGCGAGCTGCAGTATTCTGAACCAGTTGTAAAGGATGAATAGTGTTATCAGGTAGACCTAAGTAAAAGAAAATTATTACTTACCTGCTAATTTTCGTTCCTGTAGTACCATGGATCAGTCCAGACCGTGGGTTATGTCCCCAATCCAGCAGATGGAGTCAGTCCAAAGCTTTGAGGGGGCGTCACCATAAGTACTACTACCCCCTCTGCAGGAGTTCAGTATCGAGTATATCAGAGCCCGAGAAAACAGAAAACCTCCTGAGTGGATCAAGTTGAAACAAGACGGCAACAATAAGCCGCTAAACTGAAATAGAGAAAACTGGAACCTCCCCACGAACGGGTGGGGGCCATGAACATAGCGTGTCAACCTCCATAAACAGTGAAAAACTGGTACACGTAAAAAGGAAACAGCAGGAAGACACTACTGTAACATGAGGAACAGCTGAGAGAATCAGCCCCAAGACAGCGGAGCAGGAGAAGAACCCAAATGCGGTGGGCGTCTGGACTGATCCATGGTACTACAGGAACGAAAAGTAGCAGGTAAGTAATAATTTTCTTTTCCCTGTACGTACCTGGATCAGTCCAGACCGTGGGATGTACCCAAGCTTCCCTAACCCGGGTGGGATCCTGCGAGGCCTGCTCGTAGAACCTGTTCGCCAAAGTGTCCATGAACGGACGAGGCGAGATGTAGTCTATAGTGTCTTGAGAACGTGTGCAACGACTTCCAGGTGGCCGCTCTACAGATTTCTTGCGAAGACACCGAGCGACTCTCCGCCCAGGAGGCCGCCTGAGAACGTGTAGAATGCGCTACGATTCCGGGCGGGGGCGTCCGCCCCACCCCAATGTAGGAAGCGGCAATGCCGGCCTTCAGCCATCTTGCAATGGTCGTCTTCGAGGCCTGAGATCCCTTCCGGGGCCCGGACCAAAGGACGAAGAGATGGTCAGAAGTCCGGAAATCATTCGTAGCCTCCAGGTAAAGGCGCAGGGTGCGCTGGACGTCAAGGAGACGTAGCGAACGCGGCTCCGACGAAGGGAAAGATGGAAGTTCCACCGTCTGATTCATATGAAACGCGGACACCACCTTCGGAAGGAAGGAGGGCACAGTACGAAGCGAGACTCCCGAATCGGAAAACCGGAGATAAGGTTCTCTGCACGACAGAGCCTGTAGCTCGGAAATACGCCGAGCGGAGCAGATGGCCACCAGGAACACAGCCTTGAGAGTGAGATCCTTGATTGTCGCATTTCGGAGAGGTTCAAACGGAGGTCCCGACATGGAACGTAGTACCAGATTGAGACTCCAAGAGGGACAAGGGTCCCGCAATGGAGGCCGCAAGTGCTTGACTCCCTTGAGAAAACGGACGATGTCCGGGTGTTGTAACAGAGAGCCTCCGTCACGCAGGAGGGAGCCGAGAGCGGCCACTTGAACCCGAAGAGAGTTGTAAGCGAGTCCCTTGTCCACCCCTGCTTGGAGAAACTGGAGGATCTGGGAGACAGACGCCTCCTTGGGTCTGGTGTTCAGGCCGGTACACCACAGCTCGAACACCTTCCAGACTCGAACATAGGCCACCGACGTCGAAGTCTTTCGAGAGCGTAGCAGCGTAGACACTACCGCCTCCGGGTAATCCCGTCGGCGGAGGCGGCGCCTCTCAAAAGCCAGGCCGCAAGACAGAAGAGTTCTGCCTGGTCGAAAAATACCGGTCCCTGGTGAAGGAGGCGGGACAGATGTCCCAGACGGATGGGTCCGTCGATTACCAGTTGAAGGAGGTCCGCAAACCAAGGCCGTCTTGGCCACTCTGGCGCGACGAGTATTACCGTCCCCTGATGAACCTCTATCCGGCGGAGTAGTCTTCCCACCAGTGGCCACGGAGGGAACGCGTATAGGAGTAGATCGGCCGGCCACGGGAGCGCGAGAGCATCGACGCCCTCCGCCCCCCGCTCTCTCCGGCGACTGAAGAACCGAGGAGCCTTGGTGTTCTGGGCGGACGCCATGAGATCCAGGTGGGGAGGTCCCCACCTCCGGACAAGCAACTGCATGGCCTCGTCGGAGAGGGACCACTCTCCGGGATCCAGAAACTGGCGACTGAGGAAATCCGCCTGGACGTTGTCTACTCCCGCGATGTGTGAGGCCGCCAGACGGCCCAGATGCCGTTCCGCCCACTGCATCAGCATCGCTGCCTCGAGTGCGACTTGCGGGCTGCGAGTGCCGCCCTGTCGGTTGATGTAGGCCACCGTTGTCGCGTTGTCGGATAAGATTCTGACGTCCCGATTCCGAAGGAGAGGCAGGAAGTGGATAAGCGCCAACCTGACCGCTCTGGTTTCCAGACGATTGATGGACCACTTCGACTCCTCCGCGGACCACGTCCCCTGTGTGGCGCTGCGATCGCAGACTGCTCCCCAGCCTATGAGACTGGCGTCGGTGGTTACCACTACCCAATCTGGTAGATCGAGGGACATGCCGCGAGCCAGATTCTCCGGGACCATCCACCAGGAGAAGCTGCTCCTGGCAAGCTGGGGCAGCGGGAGAATCACCTGGTAGTCCTGCGAGAGTGGTTTCCAACGGGAGAGAAGTGCTCTTTGCAGAGGTCGGAGGTGCGCGAATGCCCAGGGGACCATGTCGATGGTAGACCCCATCACCCCCAGGAGCTGTAAATAGTCCCAGGAGGTGGGAGCTGGTAATGCAGAGAACCGCTGTATGTGCTCTCGTAGGGCCTGTGCCTTGTCCTGTCGTAGGAAAACCGCGCCCAGACGGGTGTCGAAGGTCGCTCCCAGGAAATCCAAGCGCTGCGAGGGCACGAGGGAGCTCTTGGAGAAGTTCACCACCCATCCCAGAGACTGCAAAAACTCTATCACCCTGGCCACTGCCGTCTGTCCATGCCGAAAAGACTTCGCTCGGATGAGCCAATCGTCCAGATAAGGATGAACTAGGATACCCTCCTTCCGAAGGGCAGCCGCCACGACCACCATAATCTTGGTGAAGGTGCGCGGAGCCGTTGCCAATCCGAACGGGAGCGCCACAAACTGGAAATGCTGATCCAGAATCTTGAACCGTAAGAGACGATGATGCTCCCGGCAAATGGGAATGTGAAGGTAGGCCTCCGTCAGGTCCAAGCAGGCCAGGAACTCCCCTCGATGTACCGCCGCGATCACCGATCGTAGCGTTTCCATGCGAAACCGGACCACCCGAAGGGATTTGTTGACTTCCTTCAAGTCCAGAATGGGGCGGAAGGAACCGTCCTTCTTCGGTACCACGAAGTAGATGGAATAATGGCCCGAGCCCACCTCTGCGGAGGGTACGGGCACAATGGCGCCTATTTCCCACAATCTGTCCAGCGTCAATTGCACCGCCCTTCGCTTGACAGCCGAGCCGCAGGGAGAGAAGATGAACCGTCCCTTTGGAGCGCGGGCAAACTCCAACGCGTAGCCGCGTCCTATGGTGTCCAAGACCCACTGATCCGAGGTGATCCGCGCCCACTCCTCGTAGAAGAACGCCAGCCGCCCTCCAATCCTGGGGACGGCGGAGTGGGCGAGCTGAACATCATTGAGAGGACTTGAGAGAGAGTTGTCCCGCCGCGGGAGCGGGACGCGCGGGGCGGCGCCCGCGAAAGGAGCGTGTCCAGGTCTGAGACCTGGTGGCAGGGGGCCGAGCCGCCGCCGGCCTGTAAGTCCTGTAGCGTCTTTGCGCCCTGGCTCTGGTCCGGGAGGACGAGAATGCCCTGGTGGAACGATATCTGTCTTCCGGCAGGCGATGGACCGCGTTTTCCCCCAGGGATTTGATGATCTGGTCCAGGTCCTCCCCGAACAGGAACTTACCCCTGAATGGCAGGGAACCCAGACTCGATTTGGAGGACGTGTCCGCCGCCCAGTTGCGTAGCCAGAGAAGTCGACGAGCCGCCACCACCGAGGCCATGGAGCGGGCGAGGATCCTAAAGAGATCGTAGGAGGCGTCAGCCCCGTATGCCACCGCAGCTTCCAGTCTATCCGCCTGGGCGGCCTCCTCGGGTGGTAACACCTGCGAGGTGAGCAGTAGCTGCACCCAGAGAAGACTGGCCCGCTGGGCAAGCGAGCTGCACATCGCCGCCCGCAGCCCCACGGCGGAAACCTCGAAGACTCGCTTGAGGAAGACTTCCAACTTTCGATCCTGCGTATCTTTTAGCGCCGCTCCACCCGTAACCGGTATGGTCGTCCTCTTCGTGACCGCCGACACCGCGGAGTCCACCCTGGGTACCTTGATGAGATCCAGGAAATCTTCCGGCAGCGGATACAGCCTCTCCATGGCGCGGCTGCCCTTTAGAGCGGCTTCCGGGGCATCCCATTCCCTGGTGAGAAGCTGCAGGAACGACTCGTGAATGGGAAAAGCCTGAGCTCTCGGACGCAGAGCTGCCAGTACGGGATCCCCCTTCTTAGAGGAAGTGACGACAGCGGGCGCAACGGGAGCTGGCGGGTCCGGAGGAGGATCGAGGTCCAATCCCTGGATGATTTGAGGGATTAGGTCGTCCAGCTCATCCCGCTGGAAGAGGCGCAGCGTGCGTGGATCCTCTCCCTCCGAAGTAGAGTCCCCTTGCCCCGAAGCTGCAGGATCCGCCCCAGGGGAAACTGGGGCCGACCCAGTCCCCCCCGAGGCCACCGGGAGTCGGGCGTGTACGGGGAGCTGTGGGGCCCCCACGCCCGCCGGAGCGGGGGGGGCCGGGGAGAGGGACGAAGGCCGCGGTAGCTTGGGTGGTGGAGGTCCCATGGGAGCCGCCAGCTCCTGAAGATACGCAGTGTGCATCAGCCGAATAAATTCCGGGGAAAACCCCGGCCTACTCGGGGGGGGGTACCGCGGGTGGGGGCCCCGGGGGACCCTGCCCCTGCGGGTCTTCCTCCGGATCTGTCTCCGGATGTAGGTACGGGGGAGAGCCCTCTGAGGCTTCCCCATCCCCCAGCGCTGCCTGTGCTCCCTCAGGGTGCAGCGCATGTAAAATGGCCGCCGTTCCCGCCAGGAATGGGGGAGGGGCCGGCCCGCGCCGCCCGGGTAAGGCTGCCATAGGGAGAGAATGAGTGAGGGTCCGAGACGTGCCTTCCCCCCCGGGGAGGCACCTCGCGCAGATCCCCTCCCTTGACACGCGCGATCCAGGCTCGCCGCAGGCCGAGCAACGCGCCGGCCGCGGCATCGAGATCGCGATGGGAAAACAGGTCCCGGCAGCTAGAACACCCCGACCTCGGGGGGGGGGCCGCGAGACGAAGCGCCGCTGCGGGGGGGCCCAGATGGCCTGCACTACCCGCCGACGAGAAAAAAAACGCCGCTGCGGGGGGGCCCGGATGGCCTGCGCTACCCGCCGATGAGAAAAACGGCGCCGCGGGGGGGCCTTCCTGGCCGCACGACCCGCCGACAACTCTCCCCCTGCTCCCTGCTGCAGCCCACGTGGAGCCGCAAGATGGCCGCGGGAGAGGGAGAAGACGCTGGTAGGCCGGTCCCACCGGCAACCGCGTCCAACCTAACTGTAAAAATAAAATAACAGCAGCAATAGAAAAGGCAACTTACCCCGAAGAAGCCACTAACGCCGGAAGGAGAGAGAGAGAGAGACAGAGAAGCACGACAGGGAAGCCACGCCTCTCCAATTAGGTAATTAACTTTGTCCTAATTAATTAATCTTTTTTTTTTTTTTTTTTTTTTTTTTTTCAACAACTTGATCCAGACAAACTAGTTAAAGACAGAGGATAAAGTCCTAAGACAAGGGAAACACAAACAGGTTATAGGTGATCGGGAGCAAGCCCAGATTCCCCTACTCGCATCTGCTGGAGTCAGAAGATACTGAACTCCTGCAGAGGGGGTAGTAGTACTTATGGTGACGCCCCCTCAAAGCTTTGGACTGACTCCATCTGCTGGATTGGGGACATAACCCACGGTCTGGACTGATCCAGGTACGTACAGGGAAAGAGCGTTACAATAATCGAGACCAGAAAAGACAAGGGATTGAAGAACAGTGCGGAAGTCATGATGAAAAAGTAGTGGACGAAGACGTTTTAGGAGTTGCAATTTATAAAAAGATTTTTTAGTAACTGATGAGATGTGTTGCTTCATTGATAAATCCGTATTAATGATTATACCGAGATTTGTAGCAAACTTTGAAATTGGAATTGATATTCCACTTGTCACGAAGTGAGAAGGGGGACCAATGGATGAGTATGATATGGATGTAAGATGTATAATTTCTGTTTTTGAGGGATTTAGTTTTAGTCGGTTATGCGAAAGCCAGGTATTGATAGTATTTAGGTATAGAGAGACCATAGAAAGAGTGGCAGACCAGGATGTGTTATGTGGGACTATGTGTTATATGAATTTTAAGAGGTTCGCATGGGCACACATATGCATGCATTTGCTGGCTCGTGCACATGGAAGCAGCAATTTTATAACATACTCACATACCTGTGCATTAATGTGCGCTTATTATAAAAATCGGCTATCCATGCGTACCTGCGTTCAAGATTTTATATTGATGTGCGCATGTGCGTGCAAATGCCGCCTCTACCTCATAAGTAGGGGGGATTTTATAAGATAGTGTGCCGATACAGCAGGTTCCCCAGTCCGATCCCAGTTCACCCCAGTAAAGGAAAGGTCTTCCTAAACCCATTAACTAGTTATTCTCCCTTTTACCCTATTAACTCCGAGCCTTAAAACACCGCTGACTAGCCTCTATTTTTTTATTACATAACTTACACGCCATCCATAGCAGAAGTAAAATCATGCGGCAGGGGACTCCAGCGCGCGTTTCCACGCATAAATACTTATGTACTGCAATAATGGTACAGACCTAGCCCACCCATGCCCCACCCAGACCATGCCCACATCCTTCCCCCTTTTCCCCCCAAATATTTTTCTGTGTGTAATCCACACGGCACGTGCTGACCCGAGTCACGGATGTATCTTCCAGTTTTCATGTGCATAGGGTTTTAAAATTAGCTAGTTAGGGAAGAGCTATACAAATTATAGCTAAACAATGCAAGGTTCTACATTGGGAGTGACCACTCAGGAAAAGGATCTAGGCATCATCGTGGATAATATGCTGAAATCCCCTGCTCAGTGTGCGGCAGAGGCCAAGAAAGCAAATAAAATTCTAGGAATTATCAGGAAAGGAATGGAGAATAAAACAGAGAATATTATAATGCCTCTGTATCGCTCCATGGTGCGACCTCAACTTGAGTATTGTGTGTAGTTCTGGTCACCACATCTAAAAAAAACATATATCAGAATTAGAAAAAGTGCAGAGAAGGATGACCAAAATGATAAAGGGGATATAATCATTTCCCTATAAGGAAAGGCTAAAGAGGTTAGGGCTCTTCAGCTTGGAGAAGAGACTGCTGAGGGGAGATATGATAGAGGCCTATAAATTGAGTGGTGTGGAACCAGTAAACGTGAATAGTGGTTTACTCTTTCAAAAAGTACAGAGACTAGGGGATATGAAATGAAGTTACTAGGTAATACATATAAAACTCAGTGCATAATTACCATAAGTTCTGAAAAATGTTGGCAGAGGATGTGGTAAAAGCTGTTAGTGTAGGTGTGTTTAAAAAGAGTTTGGACAAGTTTCTGGAAGTCCATAAACCATTATTAAGGTGAACTTGGGGAAATCCACTGCTTATCCCTGAGATAAGCAGCTTGGAATCTATTAACCTTTTGGGATCCTGCCAGGTACTCGGGAGCTGGATTGTCCACTGTTGGAAATAGGATACAGAGAAGGGCAACCAAAATGATAAAATGGATAGAACAGCTCCCCTATGAGGAAAGGCTAAAGAAGTTAGGGTTGTTCAACTTGGAGAGCAGATGGCTGAGAGGGGATATGATAGAGGTCTTTAAAATCATGAGAGGTCTAGAACGGGTAAATGTGAATGGGTTATTTACTCTTTCAGATAATAGAAGGACTAGGGGGCACTCCATGAATTAGCAAGTAGCACATTTAAAACTAATCGGAGAAAATTCTTTTTCAATCAACGCACAATTAAGCTCTGGAATTTGTTGCCAGAGGATGTGGTTAGTGCAGTTAGTGTAGCTGGGTTTAAAAAAAGGTTTGGATAAGTTCTTGGAGGAGAAGTCCATTAACTGCTATTAATCAAGTTGTCTTAGAGAATAACCACTGTTATTACTTGTTAGGTGACCCGGCTGCAGGCCTGCACAGCCAGGTTCCCTCATTTTCAGAGGCAGAAGGCCCGCTCCTGCCCCGTCTTCCACCGGCTCTCGCCTCTGGCACCGGATTCTGCCTCAGTACCCTGCCACTGCTCTCGCGGCATCTCCCAACGCCACCTCTAAGCACGTGCACACACCACTGTCTGCAATTTAAAGGGCCAAAGGCAGGAAAGCTCCCCGCAGCCCAGGATAATGACGTCAGGCAAGGCAGGAATAAATACCCTGCCTTGTCGTTCCTTCTTCGCCTCAGCAATGGGTCCTGCCCTTTCCAGAGGGAGAGTTGCCTGCCTTGGCTCCTGCATTCCCGATTCCTGCTCCTGGTTCCTGCGTTCCCAATTCCTGCTCCTGGTTTCTGCATTCCTGATTCCTGTTCCTGGTTTCTGCTCTTGCTCCTCGCCCCCTTGGACTACTCTTCCGGCTCTGACCCTGCTTTGTTCCTGGATTCTGCTTCATCTGCCGCCTATTCTGACCACCTGCCTGTTCTTCAACTCTTCGTGCCTGCCCTGACTCCTGGTCTGTGCCCGGTTCTTCTCGTTTGCTGCCTGCCCCTGACCTCTGTTACGTCTGATGTTGCTTCTGCCTCCGGTCTTCTAGAACTGTCTTCTTCGAGAGAGACCTGCACCTACGTCCTGCCGGCCCCGGTACCCGAGGGCTCAACCTGCAGGGAACGTGGGCTGGTATAGGTGAAGGTCTAGTTGGGTCTTCTCTCCCGAAACTGCCTCCCAACGACGAGGACCTACAGGGGCCATCCCCTGAAGGTAGAGCAAACCTCGTCTCGGCTCAAGGGTCCACCATCCTAACATTACTGGCATCAGTAGCATGGGATCTGCTTAGTTTTTGGGTAATTGCCAGGTACTTGTAGCCTGGATTGGCCACTGTTGGAAACAGGATGCTGGGCTTGACGGACTCTTGGTCTGACCCAGTATGGCAACTTCTTATATTCTTATGTTCGTAAGTAAGAGACTTAGGGAGTTTTCATTTATTCTGCCTTTCCACACCGAGCCCCACCCTCAGATGTGCCAGAGTCTGCCAGTGGAGGAAAGGGAAGCAATCCCACTGTGTCACACTGTAAGCGTGAACCTTCCAGTCGGTTTCATTCTGTTACTAACTTTGCCTCTGCCACCTCCACTGGGAGGCTATTCCATGCATCCAGCTCCCTTTCTGTGAGGACATGATTTCTGATGTTACTCCAGAGTCTACCCGCTCTCTTGTTCTAGAATTTCCTTTCCACTGAAATCGGGTTTCTCCTTGTGCATTTACACCTCTGCAGTATTTGAATAGTTCTCTCATGTCTCCACGCGTCTCCTCTCCTTTGAGGCATACCTAGCTAAAGGACGGATGCAAACCATTCCTTCTGTAGAGATCCGTATTTTTCCAGGTGCAACCCCAAAGGTTAGCTAGAGAAGTATGAAGGCAAGAGGCTGAACTGGATATCACTGAGGGATAGCAGGGCGAGCCGATTAGCATGGTGTACCTAAGTACAAAGGAAAATCCCTTAAGGGAAGGCCCCCCTAGTCCAGCTTTGTACACGTCGGTCTGTATCAGTTCAAAAGCTTACAAGAAAAATGTGTAACCACTCTTAAGACAAAATGCTGTTAACAACTTTCTCAAATGTATTATGAGATCTGATAATAAACAGGTTACAGTCACAGACCAAACCCAGAGAGCTCTGAGCATCACAGATTTATTTATATTTATTTATATTCTGCTTTTCAGCAATTCAAAGCGGATTACGCTTCAAACATGATCCAAAGACATTGATTAACGAGCTCTCAACAAATCAGCATCCAATTATTTCCATATTCATTCAATTCCTGTAAATTATACCAAATTCTTGTAACTAATACCTATGCATAAGCTTACATGTTGCCTATAGGAACTAATGGTGCTATTTGCAGTAAACAACTTACTTTATCTCTGCATAAGGTAATACTTTAGCTGTAATAAATATATATTTAATTATCCTAGCATGCAATAGCCATACATCATCTTTGGTTCTCAAGCCTTTAGCTGTCACTGCCATTTTGCCTTATATAAGTAAATGAGGAAGCTTCTTTTTCTAACTGCATATCCTGGGCCCTGTCAGCCGCAATGCATGAATACAGGCAGGATTCTAACCAGAGAAGCCCTCTAGATTACTGGTGTATGTTTGCTTGCTCGTTAGCCTGCTTTGTCACATTTCCAGACACAAACAGCTTCTGCCGTATTTCCGAGCTTAAACAGCGCAGTCTCCAACCTTATGACCACTGTTTGCACAACTAACAAAGGAATTCAAAGCTGGAATCGCTGACATTTTCAACAGACCTGAGTAACAGTGAGATAGGAAGTGTTCAAGAGCAGATCAGTGAGTTAGGGAGGAGTTTTGGACAAGCAGCAAAAATCAGTGATTTTTTTTCAAAAAGCCGCTTGCACAAAACAGGGGAATAGACGGAATTCTTCTCACAAACAGGCCGATGCATAACAGGGATTAGCGCGTCCAATCGAGCGATGCAAAAAATTTCCCACGCGGCCAATGCGCCTTTGCGACGCAACAAATTTCACGCCGGCCAGGGGCTGGCATAAAGGTCTGCCCCGCTCATTGTAAAAAAAACCCCTAAATTCCTGCTTTCTGTGATCTCTCCTACTCGTATTATCACAATACTAAGTAGGAGGGACCACAGAAAGCAGAATCATGTACAATAAAAAATAAAATAAAAATTCATTAAAAATAAAAAATGTCTGGGCGCCCAATGTACACCCACAATATACACAGTCCACCGTGGGTGTATACTGTGCCAGCAGCGGAAGAAATCGTACGCTCGCATTGACGCACCGACAGCCACCTCTCCTGGGCACCCGATGCACCCCTTAAGGTATTTTCAGAACCCCCTTCAGTGCTCTGTTCCTACGCTGTCAATAAATTCTGCGCGCGCGGGACACCTCAGACCGTCTGCAGTCCTGTCATGCAAGCGCTGAATTCCCGAGGAAGGATTCATGTACAGGATAAAATATTACTTGCCAGTAGGTGATGTTGCTCCATCCTCTTCTTGCTTTTTTCTCCATGAATTCTTAGCGTTGATTGACCGTGGTCTCTTTAATCTGCTTATGAAATCAGGACACAGCGAGCATGGACAAACAGCCCGTGACATTCGTTGGCTCCGCAGGGATGGTTCACAGCGCGAGTATAAAATGCGGGGGCATTGCCAGGCGTCTGACATGCTCTCTTCTACTTTTATTTTTTTCAATATTTAATTTTAGTGATTTTTATTTTTATATATAAATCACAGCCTTGTTACCGTATTGTCATTCCGGCTTGTTATCTGTAGAATGCTTCAAACCTCTGCAAGCAGATTTAGAGCAGGTTTATGACTTTTTTTTTTCAGGTTATTGCTCTCTCAATTCTGGATTCATTCATTTTTATTTCTTCCGCCTACCTTTCTACTATTGTGTGCGGTTCTGGTCGGCCCGTCTTTGAAAAAAGACAATGCAGACATAGAAAAGGTACAAAGAAAGATGAGAAGAATGAGAAAGGGGATGGAAAAACTCCCTTCTGGAGAAAGGCTAAACAGATTAGGACTCCTTAGCATGGAAAAGAGAGGACTGAGAGGGGAGATGATTGAAATGTATAAAGTCATGGAGTTGGGTGGAACGGGTAAATGGAAGGGGCTGCCAGCTCGCTCCAGATTTTCAGGACAGGTTAATGCATGCCTGGATTTATCCTGTTGTATTTTGGGACTTGTTGCTCTCACTTCCCTATTGCAGGCCCTTAGAAAGGCAAAAGTAGAAGTCCCTGCATGCAGGGGGATAAAAACCAGAACCAGATCGGCCTGTCCTGACATTCTGCAGCCAATTGGCAGCCCTAGTAAATAGGGAACGGTTATTTACCCCTTCAAAAAACAGCAGGAGTAGGGCAGTAATTGATTTAGGATTTTGCTGCCCAGAGGCCCTGTTGGTGCAGACGCCCCCTCCCCCTCCTGGATAAAGGACAATAGGACAGAGGGTCCAAGGCATAGCCTTCTTTGCTCTGCTTTCTCTGCTCCAGGCTCACTTCCTCCCCTCAAATCCTTGACTGACAGGAGGAGATGGCCTGAAACAGGGAGCAGGGCGGCTTTTTCTTTGCTCCCTGCTGCCTGCTCTGGTCCTGCTCCGGGCACAGGACAGGAAGGGAGGGGCTGGAATAAACCAGAGCAGTTTTCCCATTTGCTCCGTCCCTTCCAGCCTCATTTCCCTGCACTGGGAAGGGAGGGGCTGGAGCAGAAAGCAGAAGGCTAATTCTCTGCTGAGTGAGATTCAGCACAGCGGGCAGGTAGCAAATCTTCAGCTGGCCTGCTGCCCTCCCCACCCCACCCCCAGATAGCTGCCGCTCTAGGAAAAGTCCTAGTGGCAAATCCAGACCTGGCAACTTGATTCAATGAAGTCGTCAAATCCCACATCATTTGTGAGGGTCACTGATGTTCAGCTGGATTCGTGGAACTGTTTCCATTTCTGATGGATCCTGGAGAGCGTGAACACAGTCTGGCCATATCTTCTGCCACACTCCATTCAAAGCTGATGTCTCGATTTCCTCCCAGAACTCGGCAGTGTTGACCGTGGCATTCACAATGTTGCAGTTCTCATCAGAAACCCCAAAGGATTTTACCTCTGTGCAGAACAGGAAATGGCCTGCAGGAAGCTCAGCTGCACAGGAAGTGTGCCAATATAGAATTCCATTACAGTCAGACCCCCGAATTCTGTATATCTCATCCAGGTCCCAACACAGAATTTCCATTAAAGCCAAATTCCATTAAGTGAGTATCCGTATAACGAGGCATTGCTGTACAGATTCCTTGATTTTTTTTTTTTAAAGCCAAACATTACTAGGTCCTAGGAAAGAGCTGCTTCACGGATAGATCTCCATCCTGTGCATGCTTTTTCATTTTCTAGAAAGCATTACACCCTCAATTCCATGACACAAAGAACCTTTCCTGAATACTGTTTCCACTCAACATACTTCACTAGACATGCAATGAAAAAGACACATTTTCATTTGCAATGAGTATTTATTTGGCTCATATCCAATAGCAGGCTATTTTCGATGGGCTTGCATCATTTTAAACTGAGCTTTTCACCATCTGTTCTCCCTTCTAATTAGAGATGCAGAAAGAAAAGAATTCACAACTGCATCATAAACAGTAAACGATAAGTACTTTAAATGCATATGTGGGTTTTTTAATCAGTGCAGCTTGCATCTGTTATGTTTTTCAAGAGCTCAGATACAAATTGTATGGGGGCAGCTGTCCTCCCGCTGGTATAAATTTTGTAATAATGATATATATTTTATGGCAGTAAAAGGGTTCCACTGTGTAACTTTGGAAGTTGTTGTGGAATCCAAATGCCAAAATGTGGTGCCACTTAATTCATCCCAAACGTGACTACATATTCGGGTAATTTTCAAAGACTTATTAGGGGTTACGTATGTAAAATCAGCATATATGTGTGTGTATGTGCTGAGCTATGCACATGATTGAAATTTACCCTCATAAACTTTATTGTACTTATGTCATGTTGAGATCATACCTGGATGAAAAATAGTCTACATGCATCCAAATAATTATTTAAATGAGAGGCACTTGCATGAATGTGATTCTTCTTCAGTCTTAGATTTAAACAACTTGAGTGTTGAACTATAAGTGGAAGTGGTTTATTTGTGTAGTGTGAAGGAGGGGAGAGAGTGAAATATGTGTTCTCTGACTTTTGCGCTAGAAAAATGACTATATGAAGCTTGAACAGTGGTCGAAGATATGGCATACAGTGGTCGAAGATATGGCATAATACCTCTTATCGCTCCATGGTGAGACCGCACCTTGAATACTGTGTACAATTCTGGTCGCCGCATCTCAAAAAAGATATAATTGCGATGGAGAAGGTACAGAGAAGGGTGACCAAAATGATAAGGGGAATGGAACAGCTCCCCTATGAGGAAAGACTAAAGAGGTTAGGACTTTTCAGCTTGGAGAAGAGATGGCTGAGGGGGGATATGATAAAGGTGTGTAAAATCATGAGAGGTCTAGAACAGGTAGATGTGAATCAGTTATTTACTCTTTCGGATAATAGAAAGACTAGGGGCACTCCATGAAGTTAGCATGTGGCACATTTAAAACTAATCGGAGAAAGTTCTTTTTCACTCAACGCACAATTAAACTCTGGAATTTGTTGCCAGAAGATGTGGTTAGTGCAGTTAGTATAGCTCTGTTTAAAAAAGAATTGGATAAGCTCTTGGAGGAGAAGTCCATTACCCTCTATTAATTAAGTTGACTTAGTTTTTGGGTACTTGCCAGGTTCTTATGGCCTGGATTGGCCACTGTTGGAAACAGGATGCTGGGCTTAATGGACCCTTGGTCTGACCCAGTATGGCATGTTCTTACGTTCTTATGTAGTACCAAGGAGTGCAGAGTCATGCATTTGGGGAGTGGTAATCCATAAGAGTTATATGTGATGGGGGGGGGGGGTGTGAAGGGCTGTTGTGAAAGGAGCAAGAGAGGGGCCTTGGGGTGATTGTGTCTAGCGATCTGAAGAGGGTGAAGCAATGTGACAAGGCGATAGCTAAAGCCAGAAGAATGCTGGGCTGCATAGAGAGAGGAGTAACCAGTAAGAAAAAGGAAGTGATAGTTCACTTGTAAAGGACCTTAGTGGGGCATCACCTGGAGTATTATGTTTAGTTCTGGAGACCGTATCTCCAAAGGGACAGATCAGGATGGAGGAGGTCCAGAGAAGGGCGACCAAAATGGTGGTGGTGGGAGGGGGGGGGTCTCCATCAAATGACTTATGAGGAGAGGTTGAAGGACCCAAATATGTATACCCTGGAGGAGAGGAGGTGCAGGGGAGATATGATACAGACCTTCAGATACCTGAAAGGTTTTAATGATGCACAATCAACAAACTTTTTCCATTGGAAAGAAATCAGTAGAACTAGGGGTCACATAATGAAACTCCAGAGAGAACGACTCAGAACCAACATCAGGAAATATATCTTCAGAGAAGAGGGTGGTAGATGCCTGGAATTCCCTTCTGGAAGAGGTGGTGAAGACAAAAATAATGAAAGATTTCAAAGAGGCAAGGGATAAACATTGTGGATCCCTAAAGGCTAGAGGATGGAAATGAAGAAAAGAATGCATGGGGATAAGTTACTGCTGTGGCTGTTACTAGCCTTAACCAATAAGCCTGATACTTTTGATGTAACTCCAACATTGCTCTCTGCTTCAACGGCAAGAGGTAACAGGGAATTGAACTCAGACAGCAACCAACAAGGGCTCTGACTTTGACGGTTTGGTTAACTAAGTAAGGTACTGACCTGTATGGTGCAGCAGATGCTACCATAAGCTTGTTGGGCAGACTGAATGGACCCTTTGGTCCTTTTCTGCCATCATTTTCTATATTTCTATGAATGTGCATTTGTTGAAACAAATTACAAAAACTTGATAAATAAGGGAATTTGTTTCATTTGGGGGGCCCGAAATGACTGGGACCCCTGAATGAAACAAACCTTATTCATTGCATTCATTTGAAATGAATGCATTGGGCCTAAGCCTAGGCCTGAGACCGGGATCTCGCTTAGGGCATAGACTGAGTCCAAAAGCAAAAGCCATGGCCTAGGGCATAGGCTAAGGCCCAAAGCAGATGCCACAGTCTAGGGCATAGGCCAAAGTCCAAAGCAGGGGTCGTGCCCTAGACCTGAGTGCGTCACCAGGGTCTCAGCCAAGGGCTGAGCCCCCATCCCAGGAAAAATCACTTACCTGATCCATTGGATATCTGATGGCCAGGCCAGGTCCTGACACCTGGGCCTCAGCCTAGGCCAGACCCATGATCCAGCCTGATGCCGAGGCCTGACGTTCAGGTCCCAATGCCTGGGCAATGGCCTAGGCCAGGACCCAAGGGCGACACTGTGGCCTGACCCAGAGGCCAGATCCCAATGCTGGGACCTTAACCCAGACCCAGGCCCGAAAGCAGGGCCCGTTCCAGAGGCCAGGTCCCGATATCTGGTCCTTGGCCTAGGTCAGGGATGGGCCTGATGCTGCAGCCTGACCCAGAGGCCAGATCCTATAGAAACACAGAAACATAGAAAGTGATGGCAGAAAAGGACCCTATGGCCCACCCAGTCTGCCCAGCAAACTCCCACAGTTATCAGACACCAGGGCCTTGGCCTGGGTCCAGGCCCTACACTAGGGTCTTGCTCAACCTAGAAGCCTGTCCTGACATCTGGGCCTCAGCAGCCCAGGCCCAGAGTCCTGGCCTTGGAGCTCCCCTCAAAACGGTCCTCTTCTGTCATCATTCTTCGTAAACTGACACTGTGCGCTGGGGTTGCACCGGAGTTATTTAACTCCAGTGCATTCACCCCAGCAAACAACGTTTTTTTTATGTATGGCATTGTACGGCATTGCTGTACATAAAAGGGCCTTCTCTGCTGCTACCCCAGTGCAGGGTATCAATTTATGAAGAAAGGAGACAGAAGAGGACCACTTCATGGGAACTCCGAGATCTGGGTTCCGGGCCTGAGCCTGATCCTAAGCTGAGGCCCAGGCATCAGGACTCTGCCTCCCAGATGGGTCCTGGCATTTGGCCTGGATCTGGGCCAAAGCCTCAGCATCAGGACCTGGCATCCAGGTCAGGCCTTGGTGTCAGGCCTGGGTCCTGGCCTAGGCCGAGACCTGGTGTTGGGACCTGGCCACCGGGCTGGGCCCTATTGTTGGACCTGGGTCCAGGTTGAGGCCCCAGTGTTGGGCCTGGGCTCAGGCTCCGGTTTAGGCCAAGGCTGAGGTCGTAGCAACTTACTGCAGACTTGGCCTGAGCCTAGCCCTCATCCAGGGCGAATCCCATTAGACCGGGTAAGTGGGAGCTGGGGGGATCCTGGCCCTGGTATATTTCTGGGTGGGAGAGATGGGTTATGGGGACAGGACAGGAGGCATTGGGAGGCCCCATTTTTGTTTTTGGTTCAGTTTTGTTTATGTTTGATTTGTTTGTTTTTATTTACAAATCAAACATTCCTTAACCGAAATACATGGGAAATACCCTCCTGAAAATGAACAGAAAACAATTTTTATTCGCTGCACACTCTTAGGGGGTCATTTTCATAAGGATTTACACGTATAAATGTAACTGCTATTGTAGCAATTTTCAAAAGCCATTTACTTGAGTAAAGGACACTTACGTGAGCAAATCCTATGGACAATTCATGGCATATATTGTAGCAATTTTCAAAAACCCACTTACACGAGTAAAGTGCATTTACTCGAGTAAAATCCAGTTTTAAGTGAGTAAATGCTTTTTAAAATCAAGCCCTTAATATAGAGTAGGGATGTGCATTCGTTTAAAATGAAACTGCAAAATGCGACAAAGAAGGCTAATTTGTTTCATTTGTGGGCCTCCCCCAAATGAAACGAACCTTATTCATTCGTTTTGTTTTTAAAAAATGCATTGGGCCAAGTTCTAGGCCCAAAGCCGGGGCCTTGCCGAGGGTATAGGCCGAAGTCCAAAGCAGGGGTCACAGGCTATGTTTTAGGCAAAGTCTCAGCTTTGAGCCTAGGCCAAGGCTGAAGCCCAAAGCAGGGCCTGCAGCCCAGGCGTGACCGCAACATTGAGTTCTTGGCAGAGACTCCTAGAAATCAAAAAAATAAACAAAAACTTACTTGATCTGGCAGGTTCTGGAGGCCAGGTTCTGGTGAGGGCCTTGGCCCAGATCCAGGCCCAAAGCCACGACCAGAGCTGGAAGCCGGGTCCCGGGCCCAGGACCTCAGCCTAGCCAGAGCCCGGACCCAGGCCATACCCCGACATAGCCCGGAGGCTGGGACCCGATGCTGATTCCTTAGCCCAAACCCAGGTCCAACACTGCAACCTGACCCAGAGGCCAGGTTCCGACACCAGGGCCTAGGCCAGGACCCAGGCCCAACTCCAGGGTCTCAGCCAGGTGGCCAAGTCCCGAAGGACTTTGGCCCAGGGTCAGGCCCAGGCCTCGGTGTCCAGGCCTGGGACATCCCCCATCTGACGTCTTCTTTCTTTGGTTCTTCACTGCCAAATGACAGTGTCTGAAGGGGTCGCGTCGGAGTGAATTAACTCCAGCGTATTCACCCCAGCAACATGCCATTTTGATGTACGGCGTGTGTACGGATACCCCACTCCACATAAATGCCCCCACCCCATACACACACATACCCCATCCCATATATATCCCCACCCCTACACACACACCTCACCTCTCTCCACTCACATATCCCACACACACATATTCCCTCACACAAATACACCCCAACCCCAACCCCCCCCACACATACTTCCATCCATACCCATGACTTCAACCCCCAAATACACATGCCCCACCCTTTCCCACCTACACACATCTCCACCCCCATTCCCACCTCATCCTACCCCACCCACACTTGCACTTCTATACCCACACCTGCACAAACCTGAACTTTTGCCCTGCTTTTTTCGACTACTTGTGATTACTATTGTGAGTTGGGCTTTCACCTTCTTATACTTGCCTTCTCCCAAATGTACCAGTGTCCAACTCTAGAATCGCTTCCCCTTGGAGAGCAGGATTAACCTCTCTCAAATTTCAGCATGAAACAAGGGCTGAAAAGATGATAAAACCCCTTGTTCAAAAAATCGATCTTCCAAAATAGATTAACTCCAATCTGCAAAAATCTCAAAGTCTCAAAAACTCCACGGTCTCCAACCTCTACTGTTAACTGGTCACAAAGGTAAAAGATCCCTTCAAGATACTGTGGGTTTTCCCTTCTATCAGAAAACTGATTCAAAACTACAAAACTCTTCCACTCTCAAAAATGTCCTCTCTCCTTGAGCACCATCCACCATGGAAGCAGACAGACCCTCTGGATTACTCCTTTTAGGGAGAGGCCAGGACCAAGACCCTATGCTCAGAGGGGAAATTTATATTCCTGAGCCACAATCCTCAAAAAGGTGGGGATATAGCAGGGGGAGGATCCCAAAATGCAAAACTATAGGGCAAAATATTAGTGACAGGCAAAGCATGATCACATCTTTATAAATAATGCTGCGTACCACTGCTTGGAGCCGTTGCAGTAAGACATGCACTGAAAGTGGACGCTCATATTAAGCATCCGTTTTCCTAACGCACACACACACCCACATCCCTATGGCATTTGATGCAGTACTTAAATGAAGGCTAGGGGAGAATTGTGTGTCCCTGGTGCTCAAATGCATTGGACGCCCACAATTGCAACAAGCGCTCAATGTGAGCATCCATTTTTACCCCACTTCTTCTGGCCAATTTTGCTGAGGTTGCTGAAGATGACCATAGCTAAGTGCCCCTTTGCTATGAGTGTCTAAATTGTGCATCCAGAAGAATTTCTTCTTTTTTAAAAAGTTTTATCCTCAATAGACCAGACACAAGACTCAAAGAAATTTTAGAAATTTAGTAAAATGTTAATTATGGTAACTAAATGATTACCAATCACAACATGTGTCTGGGAAGGAGAAGCACAGGTAGTTACTAAATGCCTTTAAACTCGCCCTTGCCTATGTTACAATCTTACAAGACTTATATATATATATATTTTTTATTTATTTCCTTTGCCAAGTATTGATCTTTTCTAAATACATCATTCTGGTCTGGCTTCCTTTCCCTAGACCACCCGCACCCAAACATTCATTCTCTTTCCTTTGTGTCCAAATGTTTGTTCTCCTTCTGTACTATCTTCCCACAGCTTGTAGGAAGACATCGGTCATCTCTGATCACTATCTGCACGTTCCTCCGTAGTTGGTTTCCACACAGACATCACATGCATCCAATGTGGGCCATTCCCATGTCCTTCACTTTTTGCTGACTTAGCCAGTATCCTGCAGCTGCGCATACTGACATGTACTGCCAGAGGCTTAGTAGGACATAGTTCAGTAAGCAGCTTTCTACAATACACATTTATTTTTCAACACCGCCAGCAGTAAATTTAAGTGTCACAACGGTACTAAGTAGGAGGAACCACAGAGGACCGTATGTTTTAATTTCTCATGAGCCCTTGACTCGTGGATTGATTTTACACCACCTCTGGGGCTGGAGTTAAATTTTCTGTGTTAAAAAGTGTGCATTGGCCACCCAACGATTTTCTGCATGGGGGGGGGGGGGGGGGTAATAGCTAATATCCTCATCTACATGGAATTTACATGTGATGGGCGCTATTAGCTATGCATTTCTTTGGACGCATGTTTTGGATGTGCTAATCTGCCTGTTGCATTGGGTGCTAGTCTAGCATGTCCAAAATGTGCGTCTAACCGCATGTAAACCTGTGCGCTAGTCTAGGTACATTTTATTGCATCAACCCCTTTGTAAGATGGCCCAATATATTTCCTTTATTGATATGTTTTCCATAGCAAAATGTTGAGCCTACTGAACTGCGAAGTGTCTCAGCACATCTGATAGCTTGTAAGATCCTCTCTCCCTTTCTGGATTCTTGGGTACTTTTGCTGGGGCTGGGGTGGAAGACAAGGATGAACTAGGAGATGGAAGGACAGGGTATCTGTCTTGTTCTCTACTACCTTCTCTTCCTGGGGCATCACCTGTTGCCTCCTATGGTTGCTCATTGTATAGCACACTATTAACTATAACTAGACTCTCCAAATCTCTTTGATTCTGCAAATGCCTACAAGGCTTCATCTGAATCAGTTTCTCTTAATACCGCTTCAGACAGTGCTGAGCAGGAAACAGGAGGAGCACCGTACTGCCTCTGGCTTTTGTACTCCTACAAACCAATGCCATCACTGCTGTTTCCACCCTCCATTGCCTCTTCCTTCTTCTGCCCCTGCACTATAGGAGAAGTATGGATGAGAGCAGGCGTTTGCTGACCCAGGTTCCTACTTAACCTCTGTAGCTGGTCTCCCCTTCCTGAAGCAACCTTTGTGTAACTTGGTCAGGGGAGCCCTGGCTCTATCATTACTTTCCTCAATGCTGCTCGTGCTGGCTCTAGATCTCTGTACAGGAGAGAATTTGTATGTTTCCTCTCCCTCTCCCACTGTTGCCACATTTTCCCTCTAATGTGTATAGCATGACAGAATTTGGAAAATATCACGTGTGGCACTGGCTAAGGGTTTTGTAGTGTGGCAGATAACGGTCACTCTGCGCACGGACACATACATGCAGACATGCTGCTGTGTGGTTGTGCTCCTTGATTTCAACTTAACTAAATGACACAGGCAAAGTCTGAGACACCTAGTGTTACAATACACCCACTAGTATGTGGCGTGTACACACACAGATTATGTGCCCCAATGTCCCCTAATAACACCAGGCCTGCTTTTTTGGTGACAAAATTTGTCATATTTAAAAATAAAAGAAGTTTGTTAAAAATTATAAACATTAAGATCTTTTCCAGTTAGCATTCCTATTTTTCTTCGAGCTTAACGTTTCTTTATAAAGTGTTAAAATTATTTCCAAACCAAGTACTGAGAGCTGCACAGCTGCAGTGGTGTACTGGGATAGACTTCCTGCCTAAAGCAGGAGTACAGATATTTGTTCTGATGGCTGCTAAAAGTAGAATAAAAGACGCGTGTGCATTTGGCGAATAATTATTTGTAGGCAGATTGGAAGGTGTTAATGGAGTATCTGTATTGAATTCCCCCCAAAAAATTATGATCATGCCAAATATTTCATTTCCTTGACAAATCTCTCCCAATTATCTGCTTTTATGACTATTACTATGCAGGGCTTTTCAGATATTTTACTTCCAGATGCCATAAAGATTTTTGATGCCTCAAGCCCCAGGAGCATATAATGGAAGACCCCTTTCTCTCCAGGATTATATAAGTACTGAATGATAGGGATATGCACTTTCTACAGCTAGGAAGCTACCTAATTGATGTTAGAGCAAGAAATTAATGGACTTTCCGACTACTTTAATTGATGGACCATAAAAGTTTTATACAGCCTTGCCAGTTTGGCAACTAAAATGAATTTCAGAGCCAAGAATTGCTGCTGATAGCCAGCTTGTTTCTTGGCTGTTAGCTCACTGGGCCTGTTGAAGATCAAACACAATGGGTTTATAAATGTCTCATGTAACATTGGATGTCACTCTCTGACAAGGCTGCAGGCTAGGCCAAAAAACTGCGACCATATCCTGCACCTGTCCCCAGGCAGTGCTGCTGTGAAAGCCATTTCAATTAATGATGCCGCTTTCTTCTGGCAAAGTTTAATCCGCTCTGGTGTATTAATAATAAATCTGATGACAGTGGTGCATAGATTCAAAGCGCCATTGATAAAAGTTCGTTCTTTCTCTTAGAGATTTCATGTGCCATTTCCTGACTACTATTTTGCCCAGCACCTGGAGGAGGACCAGAGAGGAATCTTCTATGAACTAGCATCACATTTTAAGACTCCATCTGAAAATTTGCAAAGGGAAGTCTTGCCTTACCAGTCTATGAAAATTATTTGAAGATGTAAATAAGCATGTGGATAAGGATAAGCCAGTCAATATAGTGTTCTTGGATTTTCAGAAGGCATTTGATAAAGTTTCACATGAGAAGCTCCTCAGGAAATTACAAAGTCGTGGGATAGGAGGTAGCATCCTAATGTGGACTGGTGACCAGTTAAAAAAATAGGAAAAAGAAAGTATGATTAAATGGACTTCTTTTTCCCCAATGGTGAAAGTGAATAGTGGAGTGTCCCAGGGATCTGTACTGGTTCCAGTGTTGTTTAACGTCTTCATAAATGATCTAGAAAAAGGAGCAATGAGCGAGGTGATCAAATTTGCAGATGACACAAAATTATTCAAAGTAGTTGCAAAACAAATTGATTGAGGGGAACTGCAGGAGGGCATTATAAGACTGGAACACTGGACATCTAAATGGCAGATGAAATGTAATGCAAAGTGATGCACATGGGTCAAATTAATCCTTTGTATACACAATACTGGGTTCCATATTTGGAGTTACCACCCAGAAAAAGGTCTTTGGGGTCATTGTGGACAACACATTAAAATTTTCAGCTCAGTATGTGGCAGCAGATAAAGAAAAGCAAAAGAATGTTAAGAATTATTCAGAAAGCAGGAATGCCTTTATATCGATCCGTGGTGCTGCCACACATCGACTACTGTGCACCATTCTGTTGGCCATACCTCAAAAAAGATATAGCAGAACTAGAAATAATACAGAGAAGGGCAACAAAAAAATGTGTGAGATTGTTTCATTGTTATCAGCTGGCAAATTAAGCTGTCCCAGGATGCGAGTGTGGCATTAAGGAAAGCACACAAGGCAAGTGGATGAACTACAGTAAACTTCCAAAAAATCAATCCTCCCTTCACTTGTACTGTATGACACGTTTGGGCTTTATTCCCCGTTCTGTGACCAGCAAATTCAATCTTCCTGGGAAAAGGTGCTTTTGTGGCTCTGCATGATTTAGTTGCTTCTAGCAGATCCCTGTACTAGTTTAATGCGGCAGAGTGCCATCTAGTGGTTGCAAGTTCAGCAGCCAACATGTATGATAATCCTAGCTGGTTTCTTTGCAGTCTGTGTTGGGGTTTTTTTTTTTTGTATGTTTTTTTTTTAATTTAATCTTTATTGGTTTTTAACAACTTACAAAGCATATATACTTTGTTAATGAAACATAGTGTATCATGTCTGGATAGTAACAGAAAACATACTACATCTTATTCAGAAATATTACTACTACACATTATAAAAATTTCCAGACAGTTTACAACTTATTAGACCCCAAAATGGGGGGGGGGGGGGGGGGTTAACTGCAAATTTAAGGAGTTTATAAATGAAAATACATTTTTACTCAGAAATTAGGCGACCAGTTCTTACAGCATTATTGTAAAGACATCACTAATTACTACCTAAAAGTAGTACTGCTCTCTTTGCTTCAACAAAGCTTTTCAGCTGATCAGGATAATAAAAGATGTAACTATTATTCTCGTAGTTTATTATGCATTTACACGGGAACCTTAAAATATAGGAGGCTCCCAAAGCTATCCGATTTCAAGGCGAGAAAATTCTTCCGTTTGGTCTGTGTTATTTCCGTGAGGTCAGGAAATATTCTAACCCACGACCCCATAAATATTTCATTAATCTTAAAAAAATGCTCTCATAATTATTCCCTGGTCACTCTCATTAACGAAAGATATCAACAGCGCTGTTCTCTCTGCTGTCTCATGGCATTGTTTTTGTTTTAATTGTGCTTTCCGAACTGGCAGAAAATACACTTTTTTTTAGGGATGGAGTCTTCTCCGGACTAATTTCTAATACTTTGTGGAAATATCGATTCAAGTTAATTTTAGGAATTTCTCCAATTACCCCAGGAAAGTTTATTATCCTTAAGTTTAAATGCCTGAGTGAATTTTCTATATTCTCGATTCTTCCATTAGCAGCTCCACAGCCCTGAATTATATTTACTTGTACTTCCCTGGTCTTTTTCACTTCATTTTCCAAACTTAGAAATTTTTCTGTTGTCTCCGTTTTATGCCCCTCAAAGTTCTTATTTAGCATTTCAAGCTGATGAGAAGCAGAATTAATCTTTACTGAGCATTCCGAAACCGTCTTTGCTAGGGCAGGGGTTGGATTCCACAACGAATCTAAAGTTACTACTTCAGGTTTAGGAGTGGTTTCCCTTGCAATGAGTGACTGTCCTGGGCTTACCCCTTCCTTCCCTCCCTGGCTCAGTCCACTTCCAGATGTCATCTCCCCGATGTTTATTGGAGGCACGGGAATCCCCAACGCAGCAGGCCCCCCTCATGTTGGATGTCCCGAAGCTCCCCGCGGGGGCCCGCATCCAAACGCTGCGTCGATTGTTCCCCGTTCTGCCGGAGGCAGTCTGATGTCAAGCGGGCTGAGGGAATAGTTCTTCCGAGGTGGGGTCACATTCTCCTCCCTGTGACCCAACAGCCGGACCTCCCAGCTCCTTTCTAGCTGCATGTTCGATACACTGCGCGATGGTCTTCTGCCCCACAGGCTGCGAAGGAGTAGAGGGGTAAATCCTAGGCCTTCCTTTGCGTTTCGGAGGCAGTGTTTTACCAGTAGAAAAAGTTTAATCGTCCAGAACGCTGGAGCAGCTTCACAGCGTTACCGCTCTGGGCGCCATCTTGACTCCACCCCCCCCCCCCCCTCTCTGTGTTGTTTTTTGTTTTTTTTTAAATAACATTTGTAATGCCTCCGTGTCCAATTGCCTTGCAAAGGTATTTCTGGTTCCAAGACCAGGCTGATGGGAACCCCCCATGGGCAAGCTCCATTGGTTCTTGGGTGCTTGGCACTTCCACCTGGGGAAGAAGGTGTTAGGGGGTAGAGGGAAGGAGGTGAGAGGGAGAGAGGGGGGGGGGGATTTCCCTTCTTTAATCCCAGGAAAACCTGAAAAACAGATGGGATTGTAAGCAGAGCTGGCAGTATTTATCTGTCAAGTTAATTCTATTGGAAACTGCTTAAAGGCCATTCTTGGTAAAAAGCAGAATATCAAATGTGAATTAATAATACATATATCAATCATAAATATTTACAAGTATATACAAGATTTATTAGATTATAGAACTACGCATTTCTATAAGATATCAAACAAAATGTTTTGTTATTTGGGGGTATTAGTCCCACAGCATATCACCATAAGGAGAAAAATTACTTCTTGCATTTTCTTTTGGTCTCTTATAGTTACACTCTCCCATTCCCTTCCCACTGTATCCCAAAATCTCGCCCATGGGTAGGAATGCAACTGGCTGGTGGGTACTGTTCATCATTAGAAAGGGAGTCCTTTGCATCCAGACTGGTCTCCTCTGCTCCATCTCCACTCTGCTGTTGGGCACACACCCCTCCTGGGGGAACCAAAACTCTACTCCTCTTACCTCTATTACTAGGTCCACACCCTCCTGGGGGGACCAAACTCCACCTCCTCATTTGCCTATGGGACCGTGCTCTTCTGGAGGACCAAATTCCACCTCCAGATCAGCCACGAGCATCCACGCCTTCCTGGGAGGGGGAACCAAACTCCACCACCCAATAGGCCACAATGTCCACACCCAAAGTGCAGGAGTTTGGACCTTCATTGCTATGGGCTTTTTCTCCTTTAGGACCCCACTTGGAACTTGAATTCCTCTTCTCCCACAGACACCTGGCGTCACAGTATCTGGTTGGTTGCATTCAGCCTCCCAGATGAGTCTCCTTCTACCGCTGAACCTGGGAAAGTAACTCTCCAGAGCACTGCTTGCCGAGCTCCTCCTGGAACTCCCTCCAACCCACCTAAGAAAGCAAATACATGCACTCCTGTGGAGAGGAAAGGCAATCTACACTCTTTTCTCCTGGAGTCCTGGAGATCCTCTCTTCAGCTCCCTGGTTGATGACTTCCCAGTGACTCATGGATTGCCCTTAGAGTAAATGCCCGCCCTTTTGGGGATGGACTGGAACCATCACTCAGAAAAACTCAACTCCCCTGGCAACTCCCCTTGCTGGAAATTTCCACCTTCTACACCTATGGTGAAAGTCCAGTGGGCTTTACGCTGCAAAAATCGGCAGCCCAGCTCTTAGAGGGGAGGAAGAATTCAGATTATGTTGCCTCTATTCTTTGTTCACTATACTGGCTTCCTGTAGAGCAGAGAATTCAGTTTTAAAGGTTCTTGCCTTAGGTTTCAAGTGTCTTCACCATGCAAAACTATTACATTTGGCAGAATTGCTATATGTTACGGTTAGGAACTGCTATAGCAGTGCTTCACAACTGGTACGCCGCAATAAAGTCCATAATGTGCCAGAGCATTTTCTATTCAGACTCCCCATAGAGTGATCCTCTCCCCTTCTTCCCTCTTCCTGCCGACAGGAGGAGAGTGAGCTTCGTGCCGCATCCGCGTCCTCCGCGGGCCAGTGTCACTCTGAAGTTTGAACGCGGGAGTGCTCTGCGGTCTCACGGGACCTGCCAGCACCACGCGTCCAAAGCTCAGCATGAAGTGAAGCCGAACGACAGAGGAGGTAGACACGGGTAAGAAGCATTGCTCTCCACCTGCCAATCAGAGGGAGGTGGATAAGGATTTTGCAGATTGGGGTGTGTGTGTGTGTGTGTGTGATTGAGGGAGGATCACATGGAAGGTGGAGGTGATAGAGAGGAGCAGGGCGGGAAGGTGACGGACGGTGTTTTGGGGCTGGAGATAGGTTCTAAGGCGAACCCCTCCCCAAAACAAGTGTGTGCCTCCCAAATTTGGTTCGTTATGTTGCGAGGATGGAGTGTATCAAGAAATAACAAAAAGAAAAAGGTCGAGAGGTACTGTTGTGCAACACACCAGCATAAAAATAACCCTATCATGTTTTACCGCTCAGTGCCACAATTTCAGCGCAGAAGTGAAAAAGGGATTGATTAATGTGCTGGGTCCCCCACCTTCCTTTCTTCACATCAGCAGTAATGATGCTTCTTAGTCTCTGAACACCAGAAAATAATATTTTCTTCTTTTCTGGAGTCCTGGCTGCACTGTTACTCCAGTCGTTGTACAATTAACTTTTACTGTCTTAATTACACTGACTGAGGAGCTCGCTGCCTGCTGTGCCACAGCTGTATGATTTCAATTACTGATAAACAGATTAGAATGGAGTTCATAATGTGTGCGGGTCTTGGAAAACAGGTCTCAGGGTAGAGATGTGTGAACATTTTTACACCTAAATAGATGGAACCCCTGGGCTAGCGTCCCATCACAGGAGCCCCAAAGACTAGGCCTCAAATTAAGGCTCAAACTGTCACTTCCTCCCATGATGTTAATCCAGTCTGATGTCCAAGATTCCCTGTTGGAGGAGGAGGGATGAGTAGGGAGAGGAAAGGGGTAGGGAAAGATTATTTCTTAGGTTTTGAGCATTGTTCACATTTAATTCAATATTAAAGTCTCTTGTACGCAGAACAGATATTCACACTGGAAGCTGATTTGGTTTCCAACTTATCTTGTACTGATTAAAGCTGGAAAGTTGATTTAAAAATGTTATATGCCAACTAACGTCGGTATAGAAAATCAAATAAATAAATTATATGCTCATATGCTTTCTTATGCTTTTCAATCCATTGACAGCTTAGTCGTCTTAATAAATCTGCAATTTTAAGCTTCCCATTAATGTATCATGTTGCTGAAGTCAATCAAATCTTTTATTCCTGATCCCGTCCAATTAATGAGCTTCCTCTCAGAATTTGGTGGATAGGATAATATCTCCCAATTTAGATGTTCTAATTCCGAGTCCCATTCCTCATGCCTGTAGACCACTTATTCAGTGTTCTTAATCCTTCTGCTTTCTTCCCTGATGGCCCCCGGAGGGCGCCTCCATGCTCTTCCCTTCAGCTCCTTGATGATGTAGTTGTGGTTAACATCGGATGGGGTTCTTCACACTCTCCTGCCAGCCCCAGGATTAGACCCAGATCTGTTCCTCTACCAGGACTTGCAATAGCCTACCAGTGCTCTCTGGCTGAGACACTGAGCCCCTGGGCCCTAAGCTGCTCAGGCAGGGTGCAAAATTAAACCTTGAAAAGGGGAACTAAAAAATAAAGAAAGGAAGGTGTAACAATTTCCTTCAACAAAACCAAAAGGTTCCAAAAAAGGCATCTTAAGGATAGGTAAAGACACCCATTCTACTTTTCCATACCTAGGCCCCATTCTTAGAGGCCTAAGGGTCCTTCCCTGTGTAACCCCCCTCTTGGTTTTACAATCCCTAATACAGGGGTCACAGCAATTTCCAGATCTCCAAGCCGTGTCCATTCTGGCAGGGAGAGGTTAAATCTCCAGGGCCCTCAGCGCTAGTGGTATTTTCACACAGTCTCTCCAACCTTCAACTTCCCCAAAGTATTCACTGAGGACAATCTCACTCTCTCTCTCAGAAAACACTCCAAAAATGTAGGCAGAGACAGCAGAGTGGTGTTCAAAATAAAAAGGGAGTTATGTGAAAAATAAGAGTTCCTGCCCTGGAAAATCATTCACAACTCCCCTTCGACACCCACCCACACAAATACACTTTTATGCCTTAAAATCCTCAGACTCACAAAAGCATATTATCAAATGACCTTTGGTACTGCTTTATGAAAAAGCCATTTTCCAGTCATCATCCTGTGTTGAATATTGGAAACCGCCAGCACCGTCGTATTGTGCCTCTGCTAATTCTTTCCTGCGCTTGCTTCGCTATCCTCTCCATTGCCGTATTTTTACCTTTTAACTTCCCTCCCAAAGCATCTACTTGCCTTTAGACTTAAATTTTTAGTTAATAAAATGAGCAAATAAAAGAGTAGCGTGCCTTCTTTTCTCATTTATATTTTGACCTGAATGCTTTCTCTTGCTCCTTTTGGGCTTCCAGCTCAGACGGAACCTGCTCCAAACAAGGCTGCAGCGCTCAGAGCTTTCATTTGCAGCTACCAATGGGTTTCCTTGTTGTCCTTCCCTTTCCACTCTGTCGTGTCCTACAGCCATTACAGTAACAGTCCACAGAGACAGAGACACAGACCGCGGCTCTCTTTGGAACTGGGTTCCAGTAGCTTCTTCAATCAGCCAGTAAGCACAATGGCTGGGGCTCTCTCCCTCTCAGAGGGCCTGGAGCGCTGCCTGATCTGGCCCGAGAAACAAGAAGCAGGGTCTGGAAATCAAACCTGGATCTCCCACGTGGGGGGTGCAGAGCATCATTCCTGGGCCACAATCCCAGGTCTGAACACTTTATCTGGAAGCAGACGATCTTTGTGTCTGCCACTGTGTATAGATAAAATATGTTACAGATATGAGGGAACTGCAGGCCTGGTAAATGTTGCCAAAGTTTTTCTCAACCCTGGTCTGCAGAAGTTCACGTCCGACAGAGGAAAGGTTGTCGTGCCACACGAAGTGAACCTTCCACTGTCCCAGTCACCGCCTCCTCTGATGTCAGAGCTGGCGGTTTAGAGCACGCAGCTCTGAAACCTCAGGTCCAGTTTTAAATCCCATCTGTGCTACTAATGGCACTTCCTACAATACCAGTTTGCTTGTTTCTTTCTTTTGTTTAATACTTATGCAGACCCCTTGGGAAGAGGATCTGATTCCCAGCCCTTCTCAGCACTGACCCACTCGTTACAGGGTTGTGAATGCAGATTCTGCGAATGGGTCAGGATAAACCTGTAGGGCCCTAAGAGGATCACACTCCAGCCAATAAACAGCCTGCACTCATGTGTTGCGTTACACACAGAAAAAAAAAAAAGAGTTTAATGAAGAAAAAACAAAGTTCAGCAGAGTTTACAGAAGCCAACCCAGTTCCATATGATAAAAATCTAACAGGATATGGTTCTTCAAGTTATCAAAAATCAGATATACAGACACAGTTAGGCTGCTTAAGTCACTTCATGCTTCACACTGAACCTAGTGGTCTTGCACAAGGCCCCAGAAATCTTCAGACTTCACCAAGAATATTGAAAGAATCCCTCTTCCTTTACCAAACTACTCACAGATGGCTTGATCAGAACAACTTTTCCTTTTCCCTCAGGGTTGGATCTTCCTGGGTTGGCCATTTGCCCTTAAAAGAGAAACCTCCTGCGCCGTGAATTAGGGATGTGCATTCGTTTCATCCGTTTCCTATACAAGCATGTGATATGAAACGTATGAAACATATGAAACGAATGCACATCTAATTGACATGTAATGGGAAACGTATGAAACGAATTAAACAAATGAAACGAATGCGTGAATCCATTGGCATCCAAGGCCGAGCACGGCCCCTTTGCTGCATCTGCCCCAGACTCCCTCCAAGACGTGCTCCTCTTAACTCCCAGAGCTCCCAGAGCTCCCAAACCTGCTCCTCTTAACTCCCAGAGCTCCTCTTAACTCCCAGAGCTCCCAGAGCTCCCAAACCTTTGTCTGCTACCCATGACTCCTAAAGTCACCCTTTAGAGTCCTGCTTTCTTCACCCACCCTTTGGGGGATGGATGGCCCTGTCACTCAGGAACCTCCCAATATTTGAATATTCCTGGTTCTGAGGTATGGTGAAGCCAAAAGGGCGACATAGTTAGGTCAGCTTGATTAGTGTTTTTTCCCCAGTACATTTCAATCCTCAACATTTTACGCTTTTCTTAGCATAAAAGGTGTGCGATATTAATTACAGCCCAACCCTCTATTTTTTTTTTTTTTTTTTAAATAACTCCTTTCTTGGGTTGCTCTTCGGTGGACAGAATTTCAGTGAGTTTGGGGACAGGCTCACAGGAGATGACCAGAGACTGAAATGGATCTAAAATGCCAGGTGAGGCAGGATGAGTGGATCCAGTGGCCCTCATCCTCTGACAGCTAGGTTTCCAGATTATTGTGTTTTCATTGAATTTTCCTGTAGTCCTACTTTACGGATTTCACCTTCGTGCCTCCTGCATGGGGTTTTGAGAAACATCAGCACAGCAGTGCCCTGATTTACTGAGACTCATAACAGGAGGGGGCAACTAATTAGAAGAAGGGTTTGAAGACTTTAAACATTAATACTGCATCTCATCAGAAATGAAATGTAAATCTGACTGCAGACTAGAAAGGGAAGGACGTTAATGCTTTTGATTATTTTACCTGCAAACTGAATTATTTGAAATCATTTTTTTTTATAACCATATTTCTTTCAACCTGTGCAGTTCTTTGCTAGTTTTGTCTTTTTTTTTTTCTCCTTCCCTAGTTTTCGGCCTCTCTCTCATTTTTGTAGCCTTCCCTTTCTCTCCCAGACTCTCCATTTCTTTAAGAGGAAAGGCCCTCATTTTGATGGAAAAAAGAAATTGCCTTCCCCAATCCCCCTCCTTAAAGTTCCATGACGCCATTGCATTTTCAATGGGTGATTAGAAGAAAGAAATTATTTTCTCTTTATGAAGCAACATTTTTAAGAGTATACATAGCAAACAGTAACGCTCATCAGGATCGGATTTACTAAGCTTTCTTTCCCATAGAAACAGAACGGGAGGAAAACCTTAGTAAATCAAGCCCATTGTCTCTTAAAAGCTCATTACCTTTTTAAGTGCCTTCTTCCGGTAACTACATTGCTTGGTCTTCAAGGAAAATGTAATCTTCTTTGCAGGTTGTGAGTCCTTTTATCGAGCCAAAATACAAATTATTCAAAGATGATGTTGCACATGAGTGTTTGAAACCATATAGGGTCTTGTCTCTGCATTTTTTAAAACTCCTTTGCATTTCCCCTGACCTACTGGGAGCAGTCATGCCAGCAAGAGAGTCACTAATCACTTCGCATGCATATCTTATTGGGGTCATAGTAGTTGTGGTAATTTTCTAAACTTTTTATATGGGGAAAATTGCCTTCCCTATCCAGTGCAGATAAAACTATGCATAGAGTTCATAGCATGTAATATTTACCCATGGGGGGAGGAATTTACCAAACAGAGCATCCATTTAACCAAGATGCAGAGTTATATTGGTGGAGGAAAAGTATGCATGGGGATTTCTCTTTGTCATCCCTATGTATACTTTCACATGCATATGGTGCACCTGCCTCAAAGCCTGTGCAAAGTATGCAGGTATAACTTATCCAAACTCTCCTGCTGGCCTGACTTTTTTGCAAGGGAGTTTCCTTTCAAAAATGAACTTGCAGGCCCTGTAGGGAGTCTCAAAATTGTGTGCCCCCCCCCCCCCAATGAAGAAATGAAGTAGGTTGCAGTACATGGGACACAGTTTAGTTCAAGGCTACTCCTGAAGGTTAAAAGGAATTGAATGGGAATTATTTAAGATATTTAAAAAATAATGATATAAGTGATATAAGAGAGCGGGACTGCTGTTTGTTCTTTGGAAATATTGAGTGATACACAGAGGCAAGGCTTGCTTTTATGGCTACCTTCTCTTTCCTCACTCCAATCATCTCTCTCTCTCGGTTTCATATATTGACATGTTGGTCACTCTCTGAACCTGTTGATCTGAGGACACCCATTCCCCACCGGGTCACAAGGTGGAGGAAAGCACAGGAGGATGATTTGGGCCAATTCGAAATCAAGTACTAACTTTGGCCAATGTCACTGGGTTACCAGAGCACAAGCCCTATCCTTCAGAAGATCTCAGACATCCTGACAGGTCATGGAAGCTGCTTAATAATGATTTTCCTGTCTCTCTTTCCATCTCTTTTCACAGTTAACAAGTACGTGGTCAGAGTGTTCACTGGATCAGCTAATGGCAGTGGGACGGACGCCGACGTTTTCCTTAATATCTTTGGAGAATTCGGAGACACAGGTAGAGTAACTTTATTTTCTTGCAGGTCACAGCTTCTGATTTTCCCTTGATCTTGCCAGAGAATACTGCATGCATGTATAAACGTGATAAGAAAAATGCAGAGATGCCAGAAGTTATTTCAAGTTAATCTACAGCAGAAGGGAAAAATAAGAAGGCAGGCCCATATCTCAACATATCTCTGTTTTTCTAACACTCTTGAAAAATAACATCATTAGCAACCAGCCACTGAAACTACAAGTCCATGATTCTGTAACGTGTGGCCAGCAGTTTTCTTCTGCATTATATGATTCCAGCTCAATTGGAGCCATGGGATTTTCTCTAAGGAAAATTCCATGGAGTGCCCAGGGATGTGTCCTGGAGCCAGTTCAGTTTAATATTGCTGTGAGCAATATTTGCTTAGAAGGAAAAGTTTGTCTTATTGCACAGAAGGTACCAAGATCTGGAGGAGACAAACTAAGAGACGATCTAGGACAGCTTGAGGAGTGGTTGAGTGCTTGGCAATTATGATTTAATGCAAAATATAGTGCAGAATCGTGCATTTGGGGAGAAGGAATCCAAGGCTAGGTGGTGAAATATCAATATCATCTAACCAGGAAAAAGATTGCAGAGTGATTATATCTGATGATCTTAAGGTAGTGAGAGAGTGTGATAAGATGGTGACCAGACTCAGAGGAATACTAGGATGCATAAGGAAGGGCATAACCAATGGGAAAAATAAGAGGTGATAATGTTTATTTACAGGTCATTGGTGAGACCTCACCTATCACAATGTAACCCAAATGGTGAGGGTAATTCCTGACACAGGTTCTAAGGTTCTTAACAATCAGTGGTTGATCAGTAGTTGTAGTGGACCTGAGGACAAATACTGGTAAAGTCTGACCAGACCTGTCTGTGGATGAGTTTTTGTCTCCTGTGTATTGCAGACTAAGAGTAGATAAAATGAAGCCATTGGCTGAACTTCCACTGCTGCTTTACGGCTGGGTAATAAGTCCAGATTACTCTAAAATCTGTAGTTCCAAAACAGTTCTGTCATTATTTATACAGAAAGAGTATAGATATAGCTCATTCCAAAAAAACAGTTTCTTCACGCCATACAGGCACAAGTTCCTGGGTGAAACATTGCCACAGACATCCACATTTTAAGTAGAGCATTGGCTGAATCCCTGCCTTCATGAGCTGACAGAGTTGGTTCAGATGAGAACGAGCATTCCAAAAACATTTAGAGACCCAGTAAGATGCTGGTATTCCAGATAAGGGGCCTGACTCTCTTAGTACTCAGTATGGGAATGGTTTCTACTCAGTCTTTAGATACTGACATTAGACGGGACTCCTGGGAAAAAGAGATTCTGTAGGTGGTGTCCTCCTCAGGACCCAATCTAGGAGTAAGGTGGTTGACTGGACTTCTCCATTGCTGGCACATGTGAAATACTCACTTTTCAGTTCCCCTTCTGCAGACTGACTGCAGCTCTATGAAACACAATCTCTAGGGGCTCTCTCTAAACACATGCAAAAGTGTTCTCCTAACTTGGCAGCAACTTGTACACAAAGGGGTTATATAAGTTGTTATGTGGAACTTACAACATACAGATAGCCAAGTGCAGGTTCACACAATAATCCCTGTTTTCACACCCCAAACAGGGGCCCTCCGAAATATCATGCAGTACCTGTTCTGCTGCATAAAGGCTACGTCTTATATTCAATTCTGGAGTCTATGCCTCCTAATAGTAAGGCTGGAGGTGGTTCAGAGGGAGGCTACCAAAAGTATATAGTCAACAACAAAAGTCATGTGAGATGGGATTTAATAACCAAAATATGTTCTGTATATCCCAGAGGAGAGAAGAGACATGAGGGATATGATAGAGACATCAAGTACTTCAAAGATATACACCAGACACAGGAAGCAAATCTTTTTTTCAGAGGAAAGAATGCTCTAAAGCAAGAGATCCCAGTATGAAACTCAAGTGGACGGGGATAGACTCAGGAGCAATGTCAGAGAATATGTCTTTCGGAGGTGCTGGTGACGAAAAAGGAATTCAAGAAAGCCTGGGATAAACACTTAGGCCTAGTTGTGAGGAAGTGAGGAGAAAGCCAGAGATAAACTGGGTCCTATGGCATTGTACCATGAATGAAACAGGGCAGAATAGATGGTTCTTATCGTCCATCGTCTCCTAGGCTTTCACGAGCCTTCATGTGCAGTCACCCATGGTTTCCTCCCTATTTTTACCTTCCCTATCCCCTGACTCAGCCCAGCCATTGCAGCAACACTCCTTGGCTAAGGGCCACAATCCACGGCTCACTCAAGAACTCAGCTAATGTGGATCCCAGGTCTGGCCTCTAGGTGTCACAGCTGAGCAGCGGGGTAGGAGAGGTTTGGAGTCTGCCTCTGCAGCATCCCCCATTGCTGCCATGACTGGGGTAAATGAATTGGAAGGGGATATGAAAAAATACAGGTACACATTCCCAGAGGCTTATAACCCTAGATCCCAACCTCGATTCTGACTGAGTTAAAAGCCAGGAGGAAACTGCTGGGGGAAAAAAAAAGAGGCTGTCCATAATCAAGGATTTGTTTCCACTTTATTTTGTTTTAATTAAATTATTTCACGTTAATCTTTGAAACACATGGGGAAACAGAAAATGTACCCACAGTTTTATATAGTTTATGGTATTAGAAGTGATATTATATAAAGAAGGATGGGGTTGTAATTCTAGTGCATTTTTGAAAGGTGTCTGAATTCGCTGTGAGTTGTGATCTCAAATGCTTGTTCTCCCAACGACTGGACAAAATATTTGGGATAGCACACGTGGTCTTTCGTTCTAGTGGTTGCAGCTGTACAAATAGTGTGTTCTCCTTTTCCTTCAGTGAGAGGGACTGCCTTCCAGTTCCTAGAGTGACCCCAGAAGTGACCAGACTCTGGGAATATCTGTAGTCATAGAATTGCTTTTACTGCTTCTACAGTCGTCTCTCCTAATTACTCTGGGACCAGTAATGATCAAGGAGTCTACGAACATTTCCCTCCCTCCCTGTTGTTTATTTATTTATATTACACTTTTCACACTTTTTTCAGTACTTCAAAGTGGATTATATTCAGGTACTATAGGTATTTCCCTATCCCCAGAGGGCTTACAATCTAACAGGCCGATACAGTACAGTGCGCTCTGGTGAAGTAAGGGGTAATAGCTCATCGAAAACACGCATCCAACCCCCCCGAAACTAATAGCGCCCGCAACATGCAAATGCATGTTGATGGGCCTATTAGTCATTCCTGCGCGATACAGAAAGCAAAATGTGCAGTGAAGCCGCACATTTTACTTTCAGAAATTAACGCCAGCCGACGCCGCAGTACAGAAAAGCAGAAAAAACTGCTTTTCTGTACAAAGTAAAAAAAAAAGTAAAAATTAAAAATCGGCCCGCGGCCCGGAAGATGGACGCTCAGTTATGCTGGCGTCCGTTTTCCGAACCTGTGGCTGTCAGCGGGTTTGAAAACCGACGCCAGCAAAATTGAGCTTCAGCTGTCAAACCCACTGACAGCTGCCACTCTGGTCACTAGTGCGTCCCTAGTGCCTCCTTTTACCGCAGGCCCTAATTTGCATAGGCCACCTTCATGAATCACCCATTTATTTATTTATTTATTAAAGGCTTTTATATACCGACTTTCTTGATACAAATCAAATCAACTCGGTTTACAATGAACTAAGCAGAAAAATATAATTAACCAATCAACAAGAGATAAAGGAGTGTAAAAGTTACATTATAACAAGGATGCCTTAACCTGGAGTAAGAAATAAAGAGGGGGTGAATGAAAACATAAATAAATAAATAAATACTATATACAAAAGAGGGGGGCAAGGAGCCAACCTCGTTAATAGATACTATGCATGAGAAATATGGAAAAATTTGTTTACATAAGTGGGTGATGGAACAATTCTTGATCAGGCAATGGGGTTTGTAGTGGGGAAGGCTTGGCTGAACAGCCATGTCTTTAGTTTCTTTTTAAAAGTTATTAGACAGGTCTCCAGTCTGAGGTCCGGAGGCATGGCGTTCCACATGGAAGGGCCTGCGGTAGAGAATGATCGGTCTCTGATATTTGAGTGGTGCACTAATTTGATTGGAGGAACGTGTAAGGATCCCTTGTAGGCATCCCTTAAAGGCCTGGCCGTGGAGTGCAGTCTGAGAGGATGAAGCAGATCAAGAGGGGTCCATCCAGGAGAGTGGCCTGTGCGTGCCAGGAGAACAGGCACTCACCCACTCTTTTTTCTGAATTGGCCTGTAAATTTGTACCTGCGGCAATGGAGGGTAAAGTGACTTGCCCAGGGTCACAAGGAGTGATAGTGGGACTTAAACGCTGGTCTCCTGGTTCATAGCCCACTGCTCTAACCACTAGGCTACTCCTCCAGCTGGTGGATCTTTGGTTCTCAGCAGTCTGCTCGTATTCATGTGTTGAGCATCCTTACATTCTTTCTTGGTACATGTTGGACTCTCGACACCTGAACAGAGAGAATGGGGTATACTGGTGTGACCGGGGTATTTTCCTACTAGGCAACATTGTTTTCTCTTAGAAGTATTCTGCTAGTTGAACCCTAACATCAGATGCTTTGTGTGCACTTTGTGCTCACGGGTCTTTCTTTTGATGTTTGTGTTTCAGCATTGTTGAACAGAAAATTTGAGCAGTTCATCTTTTAATCTTATTTGACAACATATGGGACAATTGCTGTAAGCAGTGTCACCAACTGGCTCTTTATTTATTATTTTTTGGAGAACAGATTGATCGAGTCGTCTTTAGTTTCACCCCATTGCAGGCATGAGTAAAACAGGATGATAAGTCTATGCATGTTGTTAGGGTAAAACCAGGACTGGACCTCCTCTCTTGAAAAAAAAAAACTAGGTGGGAACCCTAGGTGTATCATGCTTTTCTCTAAAATACAGGGCTGGACAGTTCTAGTCCTTGAAGGCCAGCAACCAATTAGGTTTTCAGGATATCCCTAATGAGTATGCATTTGATAGATTTTCATGCACACTGCCTCAATTGTATGCAAATATGTCTCATGCATATTCATTCGGGATATTCTAAACATGTTGTGAACCCCGGCCACGGGCGGCCATGGCCGGGCCCCATCCTACCTACTGCTCCTCTTGCCTTCTCTCCGCGGTGTTCTCCACGTGACTCCGGGCCGCGGCAAGGCCTTCCCGTGGCGTTCTCCCCACCAGGGATACGCCATCGACTTTCTGCTCCAGGTCCCACCCCTTAGGCGCGCGCGTGCACACCGGGCCAGATTTTAAAGGGGCTGTGGTGGGAAAACGTGGCCCGGCCCCCGAAGATGACGTCAGATGCCCGGGCTATTTAAGCCCAGCTTGGATCTTTGATCCCTGCCTTGGCAACAGGTCTACTCTCTGAGTATCTAGCTGCTGTTCCTGCGTTCTCCAGTTCCTGTGTTCCTGTTCCAGCTCCGCTCCTGACTCCGCTCCAAAGTTCCTGATCCTGCTCCTGTTCCTACTTCGGCTTGTTTTCCTGGTTTGATTTCGGCTTGGCTTCTGGTTCTCTCTGTCTGCTGCCCACCCTGACCTTTGGCTCATCCTCTGACTTTGATAGTCTTCAGCCTGCCCCGACTTCTGGCCTGGATCTCCGTCTCGCACTGCTGCCGCCTGCCACGACCTCTGGACCGTCTCTGTCTCTCCCACGCTTCTGCCTGCCTCGACCCGGACTGTTCTTTGGATTCTTCTTTGCCAGGAGACCCTCGCCTAAGTCCTGCCAGCCCCGGTACACATTCCCCTGCAGGGAATGAGGGCTGGTATAGGTGAAGGTCCTGCCCGGTCTCCTGGTCCAGTACCACCTTCCGGTTATGAGTCCCGCTCTAGGCCTTCCTCCAGCGGATCCATCCAGCACCCTAGCCGGACCAAGGGTCCACGTTCATAACAAAACATGTGACTGTTTGGTGGCCCTCAAGAACCAAAATTGTCCAACCCTGCTATACAGACTGTTTATTTGTTTTCCCACACATCTTATGTAAACATAATGACGCTGGCCATACAACATAATGGGTCCAACCGCACCTGAGATCAGCACTGGACATCACTTTGGTGCTGTGTCAGGGCCGCTAGTGCCATTTTTTATATATCTGAGCATGAGACAGAAACAGCTGGTTTGCTCCTACCTTTTTTATCCTTTAAATTGTGGACCCACAGCAAGGGGAGGGAGGTCTCTGGCCCCAGCCCATGTTTTTGAGGGTAGGTGAGAGGCGCCTAGGGAGGCCCAACTGAGTAGGCCTGGGCCCCAGGCTAGATTTTTAACAAGTGGCGGGGGGGGGTTCTAAGGGTCCAGTGAAGCCCAAGCTGCGCATGGGCCAGGGTTTGATTTTACAGGGCAGGAGGAAGGATTGGAGAGCCTTGGAGAGGCTCTCTTTTTTAATTTTTTAATATAAATGAAAATACCAAAAATGTTTTAGGTATTTTCTTGAGAGGCCATTTTCAGTTTGCTGTATTCAGAATGAACCAAAAATGGCCTCATTTGTCCCGTTTAACACATTTATGTTAAATGAATGTACATCCCTACTAAGCAGGCTGTTTGAAAATTACTCTTTTGAATCCTGTGGTAGGTGTATATCTCCCACATACCATGAAAACATGCACTGTATAAAGCTGAATTGTCCAACCTGATTGCACATCTTTCTAATATATTGATATTTTTTCAGGAGAACGGAGACTGGACAATGACAAAAACAACTTTGAACGTGGAGCAGAAGACAAGTTCACAGTTGATGCACCAAATATGGGTAAAATTCGGAAAATTACTATTGGTCACAATAACAAGGGCTCCTCAGCTGGATGGTTCCTTGAAAAGGTTAGTTCTCCTGACACCACCCCACCATGCACAGTATCTTAGTTGCTATATTTTCTCCTGTATTTTTCCAGTTCTTTTTCTTGGTAGGCTGTCCAGCTAATACAATCAATAGACATGAAATATGTTTCCCTTCACAAAATAAATCAGCAGTAGAGCATATTATCACATCATCCAGATATCATGGAAAATGCAGAATCCCAATGGAGTCCTTGGCATCTGGATCTAGATACCCTGGCAAATGTAGGAGTGTGGCCTAGTAGCAAGGTGATGCTGTGCAGAGTAGAGGAATGTACCATCTTTTTCCATAGCACCACTATGGGAGATTACTGCAATGATTTATTGGCTGCTTTCATTTCATAGAGTGACTCCCTAGTCTCTGTATGGAATTTCAAGTTGGATTTTAACACAGTAGGAGCCTTTTAACTCCTGTTTCTCTCTTTCGAGTTACAAGCCCAAAGCATTGGCGAGGAGCATAGGCTTGGGTAAAAGATTTGATGCTAGAACACACAATTGTTAGTGAGCGTCTTCCTGTTTTATTTTTGTTTTGGAAGGAAGTCTTCCCCACTCTTCCTTTCTACAGACAGAGGACAGAGGTTGTCTAAAACCTGGATGAAAGCTTCAGTTTTGCTAGGGCCTTGTCTCTTGCGAGAAAGAACCTGATGGTATTTTTGAAGAGGTTAGTTATTTAGTTTATTGTATTTGATAAATTGCTTTTCTTGTATAAATCAAGGTGATGTAGTTTTGGAGGAGTTTTGGTTTGTGCAGCTGTAGGCTACAGACTCAGATTTTTGAGAACTTTTCAGTGACCCTGTGCCCCTCATTCCAAGAGACTCAACTGCCAATCCAGCAGAATTTGGTAAAGGAGTGGATACCCAACTAGTACCATACTTGGATGGAGAGAGAAGGAAAAGAGCCACCAAACTGGTACTCAGCCAGTGGAGACAATAAAGGAGGTATCTACAAGGTACAACAAGAAGGATAGGGGAAAGGAGAATTGGAGAGTTCAGGAGCAAGAAGTGAAGCCAGATATTTAGGTGAATCCTTATGGAGTACGAGGACCCTTTCCAGTTTGCCTAGAACAGTATTTTAGATTCTACCAGAAATAAATATACAAAGTACTAGACTAATTATTGGCACTTAGAAGATAAGAGCACACTTAACTCCTTGAGTCTTGGAGGTTTATCCTTCTCCAAGTGGAAACCCAGCGTTCGGGTTTTGAGAGAATGAATTAAGAACTTCGCCTCATTACTGAGTGTGAGCCCTGTTCACAAGGAGATCATGGGTTGGGGTTACAAAACAAATATTTTTTAAGCTTTTCATTGTTCTTAACTAAACAAGCCCTCTCCTAGGAACTCCAACCCATCCCACCTCACCCCCTCAAGTCCACCAACCATACACACAAGCATATCACACAGCTCCCATAAATGCTTTTCTGTCTGTTGTCTCTCCTGAAACTCCATTTCAGTATCCTTTACTTTCTCTAAATGTTCTCAGCCCCATGCATTCTTCCATGTTGCATACTCTTCTCTTCTTCCTCTGCTTGCTGAGGGGCTCCCTAGCAAACTAACAATGACATTTCAGGTGCTAAGGCAAGACTGTTGCCCACTATTATCTAGTACTGTATCTTGGAACTTGGGAACAAACTGCTCAGTCTAGTAAATTTTTCTGGGCTTTGGAGCAAAGTCCTGAGAGATGAGGAAATTCTGTGAGCTCCTAGGCACAGTCTCTCATGGAATCCAGCTCCACAAAATGATATTGCTTCTAAGGTCTCAGTTGTCAGTCCTGTCTCTGGGATGGTGCTTGTACCAGAAAAGTCCTGCATTGGTGGTCACAGACTTTGTCAGTACAACAGCAAGATTAAAGTGGCCACGGTAGATTTCTTTAGATGCAATCAAATCTGAAGATTATCACAGGCAGCTCCACACTTTCTGACAAATGAGCACTGCTTAAGCCTAGTCCCATAGCCTATGAGAAGATTGCAGTGCAGCAAGCTCCAAGACTCATAGTACATGCAGGTGGTCAGGGTCACACACTAAGTTTAACTAGAGATGGTAGGAATAGCAACCACATGGAGCAAAGTAGTGCCATTTTTTTTGGCACCAAGAGTGGGGCAGGAAGGAGGCTAGAGGGTCCTGCCTACCTGGGGAAAGGGGCTATGACTGCTATTGGGACCTTGATCTATACTGAGGGGTGTTCAGCAATCCATCAGGCCCTCAGCTGAGTTCCAGAGGAGAGGGATGTAGATGGAGGGAGAGTTATATTCAACTTTTCAGGCACTTCAAAGTGGATTACTTTCAGATACTGTAGCTATTTCCTTGTCCCCAGAGGGCTCACAATCTAAGCTTTTTGTTTCTGAGACAAAGGAGGGCGAAGTGACTTGCCCAAGGCCACAAGGAACAGCAGTGGGATTTGATCCCTGGTTTATAGCCTACTGCTTTAACCACTAGGCTACTCCTCCACTCTTCCCTTAGCTGAGCTCCGAGGGGGTGGGAATCTAGCTGGCCATTGGGCCCTTGGTCTTTGCTGGTGGAGGACGCTATCAGGCCATCAGGCCCTTAGCTGAGCTCTGGAGGTGTCAGGAAGGAGGAGAATCTAGCAGACCATGCAGCCCTCAGCTAAGCTCCAGGGGGTGGTAGGGTCTGTCAGGCTATTGGACCCTTTTCTTTTGTTCTGGGGGTTGGGAGAGGCATGGATTTTGGGCTGCAGCTAACATGAATCTTAAACTTTTTGTGTGCTAATTAATACCCATGTTAGCACTGCAGTCACATTATTGAGGGCAGGTTTTACTGCATAGCTTATTGTCCATTTTAGAGCATATGAAAACATTTTTCTGAGTTGTATGGTCCATTTGTTTAGCATGAATTTTATTGCATAGTGCCCCTAAATGTCCCAGCACTTCCTGAAGAAACTGTATCTGGATACAGCTGAGCTGTTTGTTACCATTGTCATCTTCTTCTGTCCCTCTTTACTATTTTGTTCTGTTTATCCTTATAACATCAGATAGCATTGCTACATCCTTCTTCTGGCTTTACCTTTGACCTGTGGAGCTCTAACAGCAATATGGGGGCACTAGCTTCATCGTTCTTCTGTCATTCATAAAGTAGCTTGCGACAAACTATAGCTATTACTGCAAGAGTAGAATTCTAACTACTCTTGGTTTTCTGTATCTCAGATACAATCAGTTTGCTTGCTTCTTTCTTCCTAGGTTATAATTGAAGACATTGGAAATAAAACGATATATGAATTCCCTGTCTCTCGCTGGTTCGCTATGGATGAGGATGACGGGAAAATTCAAAGGGATATTCTAGTGGGGGGAACTGAAGCCACAGGTAAAATTGTATATCATCTTTAGTGTAAAATCAAAGCATGCTACAAATGCAAAATCATTTCTTTATATGGAGACTGTCTATGCAGAAAGAGAGAGAGAAACAGAGAGAAATGGAATTTGCACTGTCCATCCCAGTCGTGAAAGCATTTGCTTTTCATTTTTGCATGCACATTCTTTAAAAAATGTTTTAAAAAAATAATCTGTCCTTCCCTCGCCTCATTTACCAGTTATCAGCCTGGAAAGGGTCCTCAAAAGCTTCCAAGTAGTTATAAATAAAAAAGGTGTGGACGAGGAGATATCAAAATGTCCTTATGGATTGTCTCTGGGGTTCTCAGTGTATTAGAAAAAGTAAACAGAGCACAAAATAAAAAACAAAACAAAACACATAAACCAAAAACATTTAAAAATAGAAATGCAAAACATATTGAGTTCACATCTGCACACTCCTGTTGTCACAGTAAAACATCTAGAAAATCAGAAAGAGTATTGCACCAAAAGGGGTAATCTGTAAGGGTTGGAAGCTTCAAAATCAGGCTCACTCCCCCAAGTCTTCTTAATTATTTAGCCAAATGCTGGCAATTATCAAACAATGATAGAGGCCTCCCAAGTGGTGGGTGTATATAACCCCTCTGTTCCCTCGGTTAGACTATCTTCACAGGTAAAGTATGAAAAAAATAATCCAAATTGAAACTATATAACAGCACTGAAAGTCAATCAATTTCTCACATGACCTTTTAGTTCAGATTTCAGCCATAAGTCTCCTGGGGAGGAGTAGTTAAGGTGTACAGCACTAATCAAACTTGTTCTGATAGGTGATTGACAGTTGGCTCAGCCAATCAGCATTCACTTATGGGTTAAGCTCCTTCCACTGACCCCTCCTCCCAGCCAATCAGTGTTCACTTCCAAGTTAAGCTTTGTTCCTTGCCCCGCCTTAGCTCTACCCCTCTGTTGACATCCATAAAAGTAGGTCATACTCATGCCAAAACAAGCCCCTTTTTTAACCCTTTTTGATGACGTTCTAGTGGGACACGCACCCTTACTGTTCCTTGTTGAAGACATAGATTGGATCTGGAAATTTGTTTTTCAAGATGGCAGCAGCTCCCTGGTAACAGGAAATGACATACCTCCAAGATGGTGGCTGTTGTATTGTGCCAGAAAATAGCATCACGACTGTGCATGCACAGTAAAACCATAACAAACCATGTTTTTCCTAGATGCTGCTGACCATGTGGGGACAGCATTCTTGGATGATATCATAGGATATGACATCGCCCCGAGCTTGCTCAGTGAAGGACTATCCTCGTTTACAGAGATAGACTATGCGGAGGCAACCATGCTTTAAGGATGGACATCCCTGGGATTTTGTAAAACAGCTATTCTTAGACTGTAAAAAATTCCTTCTTCATTTCCTAAGCATTTTCATGTTGGTTTTTGCGTCAACCTTTTCTCTGTGGATTTCTTTATGATAAGCAATAAATGTGAAAATCTAGCAGACATTCAATCTAAGTGTAAATAAGTCTATTTAGAATTGTTTTTGTTCCGCATACCATATGTGTAGGATTTCAGCCCATTAATTTCCCCTTCCTGTGGCTTTATGAGAGACCCTCTCCATACAGAATCAGAATATAAAGATATTAGAGATACACAGAGAAAAGAAAAATGTTCTTACAGTACTTTGTCTCCTTTTGTAAAAATAACATTTTCTTTAGTTATAGTAAAACATTTAAACTAAAGTCTGTGTTCAGTGTGATCTATATTGAATATTTTTTGCGTGTTGGGCCCTGTAGTTTGTCCCTGGGGAATAGAGCCGCCCCTCCTACTTTATCGCCATGACAAAAAGGAAATATAGTGCTTCTTCCTTAACTGTAAGAAATATGCTGCTGACTTTTTAGTCTAATCAGATTTTTTTTGGCATGCTTTGAACAGCATTAAAAGCAAGAGCAGAGCAGGGCAGAGTCTTCTGCCTCACTGGCCACCTCCCCCTGTCGCTGGCAGGACTTTGCTGGTGATGCACCAGGAGACATAAACTGGAACAAGGCAGGAACAGGGTTCAAGGCAAAACTGGGCCAGGGCAAACAAGACAGAACTGGACAGACAACAGACAGGAGGATCGCTGGAAGGCTCACAGGAGACAGGAAAACAAGGGACCAGACAGACAGGAGGACCACTGAAAGGCTTAGCACAGAACTAGAACAAGGCTTGGGCCACTGGGTGGCCTAGACAGAGCGAGGGCAAGGCAAGGAACACACAGGCAAGGAAGTTTACTGGGCAGCCTATACAGAGCAAGAACAAGGTAAGGAACATACAGGCAAAGAAGGCAAATGGAAGGCCCAGACAGAGCCAGGGCAAGGCAAGGAACACAAAGGCAAGGAAGGCCACCAAGAGGCCTAAACAGAGCAAGAACAAGGCAAGGAACATACAGGCAAAGAAGGCAAATGGAAGGTCTAGACAGAGCCAGGGCAAGGCAAGGAACACACAGGCAAGGAAGTTTACTGGGCAGCCTATACAGAGCAAGAACAAGGTAAGGAACATACAGGCAAAGAAGGCAAATGGAAGGCCCAGACAGAGCCAGGGCAAGGCAAGGAACACAAAGGCAAGGAAGGCCACCAAGAGGCCTAAACAGAGCAAGAACAAGGCAAGGAACATACAGGCAAAGAAGGCAAATGGAAGGTCTAGACAGAGCCAGGGCAAGGCAAGGAACATACAGGCAAGGAAGGCCAATGGGAGGCCTAGACAGAGCAAGGGCAAGGAAAGAATGGCCCCAGCAAGGAGCAGGAGTGACTCGAAGATGAGGCAGGGAACTGTGAGTGAGGAAGAGTTTTATAGGGCTGGCTTTGCTGCGTTATGCAGTCTTCATGGTGGAGGCTAGAGTGGGTCCGAGCATGGCCGAGTGAGGACCCCTGTAATGATACTGGTTGTCTAGCAGCCAGTATCATTACAGGACCCCCCTTATAGGGACTTCTCCCCCATGTTCCAAATGGCAGGAGGGCTTCGGACATCTGGAATGAAACAAGGCAGAAACCAAGTGCCTGGATGAGAGACAGAATTCATTGGAAGTGATCTATTTATTTATGTATTTAGGTGTTTTATATACCATCATTCCAAAAGAAGATCACAACAGTTTACAAAAGCAACATTCACATTTTGGGTCAGCATATCATCAAAGCATGTTAACTAGATTATTAAAATAGTCACTGTGTTGTATTAGTTCTCTTTACATCTCTTAATTACTTTACATCTCTTAATCCCTGTAATTTTCTGGCAGTTGTTATTTTACATTAGATTGTACACAATTCTGTAAAGCCATGTTTTCAACTCACGTTTGAAGCTCTTTCTTTAAGTGATCAGTCGTAATGACTCAGAGAGTTCCACAACATTTGTTCTCTTATTTGTGTCAGATGAGTACTCCGCAGTGTAGGTACGGTTAATAGATCTTTGTTTTATGATCTTAGTGTTCGCAGTGGGGTGTATAGTTGGAGAGTCACACCTAATAAGCAGGAATTTCTGTCATTAATTATGTTGGAAATTAATGTTAGTATTTTGTAGTGAATTCTTGATTGTACTGGCAGCCAGTGTAGATCTATCAGCGATGGGGTGATGTGGTCAGTTTTCCTTGTCTCCAATAGAAGTCTTGCTGATGCATTTTGTAGAAGCTGTAATGGTTTTAATAGACCTGAAGGTAGTCCTAGTAATAGTGAGTTGCAGTAATCTACATTTGAGAAGATTAGTTTGTAGAACAGTTCGGAAGTCAAGGACAAGGACTTGAATGCTGTGGGTGCAATCAGGAGCAGAGTATATTTCTGAACAGTTGACCTGGAGCTCATCAAGGCAAAGGCAGAGACTAGAACAGTGATGGTGAATTCCAGTCCTCGAGTGCCAAAAAACAGGCCAGGTTTTCAGGATATCTACAATGAATATGCATGAGAAAGATTTGCATGCACTGCTTCCATTGTATTCAAACCTATCTCATGCATATTCATTGTGGATATCCTGAAAACCTGGCCATGAATTTTCTAAAACAGCTGCTAAAAATCACATGTGCTGCAGCCACAATTATTAATCTTACAGTATTAACTGACTCTAGCCTGGTTCTTACCTGGAATATTCTGAATTCCAATTACTAAAACACAATGGGGTAGATTTTAAAAGGAGCGCGCTTGCGTTCATGTGCGCTCGGTTCCTGGCACGCACACATGGATGCGCAGATTTTATAACATAGGTGCATCGCCAAGGGCATGTTATAAAATTCAATATCCATGCACACATGCATGCTGGATTTTAGCATCCATGCACGCATGTGCGGTCAGCCCGCGACTCATGCGTGCAGGGGAAGGATTTTTTACTTTACAAATGGTGACTCAATTTCATTTTTCTCAGTTCCCTCCCAGTCTGCTCCAATTAAGGAGCGGACTGGGAGGGAACTTCCCTAACCCTAACCCTACCCTTCTTACCTTTTCCCCCTCTCCTCCCTGACCCCTAACCCCTACCTATCTACCCTATTATTTTTGGTTTGTTAACTTACCTGCTTCTTCAGAGCAGAAGTAAGTTACATGCGCCGGCTGGCTGCCGATTCGCACTTCTCAGGGACAGGGCCTAATGGCACTGTCCTGGCCCACCCCCCACCCTGCCCCTCCCTGCCCAGACCCTGCCCCCACCCGACCCCTTTCTAGAGGCCAGGCGCATACCAGGGATTACGCATGTGGCTGGATCCCTTCGAAAATGCACATGGCACATGCAGGGTCCAGCCACGCACGTAACCCCCGGTATTTGCACACACACACACACATTTTAAAATCAAGCCGTTTGTATACACTCACACACACAGTACTCATACACTCGCTGATGTGTGCCTTCCTCTTTGTGTTTTCTACTACTTTTTATGGTTTCTGAGCAGGCTCTGGTAGAGCTGGGACATAAAACCCTTCTGCTCTGTCTCTCTCAACTGCCACTCTCTGACTGGCATCCCAACTGCAACAACTGTCCTGTCAGCTTAGCATGAAGCACTTGGGTTACCATGGATACGATATAATGACAGTTTCTAGCAGCTCTTAGGTTCCAGCATGGGCTATCACAGCCCCAATTAGCTGACAACTTTTACTGAGAGCTGGGAATGGAAATCCTGAAACCCTACACTGTGATAGTCAATTTTACCATAAATTTTAGTTTCAAAGCATTTTACAGCTATTATATTTAACAAAAAAAAAACTTTTACCCTCCCCCCCCTTCCATAAGCCATAATTAAGGTGGACTTAGAGAAATCCACAGTATGGAATCTATTAGAGATGTGCAGAGGGACGCCATACATTGCATTCGTGATTCGGATTCGTCGGAGAGCAGATACGTTGCATTCGGCCATGTGGCGCCCTGATGCGTTAATACGGCGATTTCTATTCGTGTCCCAGCTAAAATTAAAATTAACCACAACCCCCTACCCTCCTGACCCCCCCAAGACTTACCAAAACTCCCTGGTGGTCCAGCGGGGAGTCCAGGAGCCATCCCCTGCACTCTCACACCCTCGGTGCCGGTTTCATCATGGTACCGATAGCCTTTGTCACAGGGGCTATCGGTGCCATTGGTCAGCCCCTGTCATATGGTCATCGGTGCCATCTTGTACTCCTACCATGTGACAGGGGCTGACCAATGGCACCGGTAGCCCCTGTGACATAGTATGGGCAAAGGCTATCGGCACCATTTTGAGTACTGGCATCGGCCGGCCAGAGTGCAGGAGGTCGCTCCAGGACCCCCGTTGGACCCCCAGGGACTTTTGGCCAGCTTGGGGGGGGTCCCCTGACCCCCACAAGACTTGCCAAATGTCCAGCGGGAGTCCGGGAGCGACCTCCTGCACGCCGGCCGTCCGATGCCAGTACTCAAAATGGCACCGATCGCCTTTGCCCTCACTATGTCACAGGTATCGACGGTCGGCCCCTGTGTGTGAAAACGAATGCACACCCCTAGAATCTATTGACCTTTTGGGATCCTGGATTGGCCACTTTTGGAACAGGATACTGGACTTGATGGACCTTTGGTTTGACCCAGTATAGTAAGTGATATGTTCTTATATCAGGTTGTATTTGCATTGGGTGGCAGTCATAGGATTCTCTGATTATAAATTTTCACTATCACAGAATCCCTATCTCTCTGGTTTTGTTACATGTTGCTTCAAGACTTATTCCTTAAGCCTTGTAGATCATCTAATGCTTGTGTATGCTGACATTCAGTTCCATTGTAGGCAGGGTTCCCACCTGAGCCAGGTTAGTACTGACAAGCTGGTCCATGGCATCTGTAGAGACCCCCAGGTCTCCACTAGATGGCCCTAGATCCCTACCCTGGTATTACAGCTAGAAGGACAGATCATTCTTTGCAGCACCTCCCTCTGAGGCTGTGATGGTTTGACCCTTGGGCAGAAAGGGAGGGCCGGTCCCGTAGAGTGTGCGGTCTTTTGGTTTGGAGACTGAAGAGTGAGTGCTATTTTGTTTGTTTGTCCTGTTTGAGTGAGCCTATCCCCCTCACTTGGCAATTTTGTTAGAGGATATTTCCAACAAGGCACTGTTCCTGCCTCCCTTATTTTTGGAAGAGAGAATTTTGACTGGTGGTGAGACCCCTGTGCCATTCCTGGTGTAGGGCAGATCTTGGAGGCCAGGAAGCAACACTTCAAAGAGGGCCACATAATCTAATTTTGTACCTGAGGCAATAGAGGGTAAAGTGACTTACCCAAGGTCACAAGGGGTGACAGTGGGATTTGAACCCTGGTTTGGCGAGTTCATAGCCCGCTGCTCTAACCATTAGGCTGTTAGTCTTTGTCCCAAAAGTGGCTGAGCAACAGTAACAGTTTTCATCCCAGAGGAGTTAGTGACTGTATAAGTATTTTTTCTCTTCTGTAGGTGAGGAGGTTTTTTACCACTCCTCCTCACACAAGAGTTGGGGCCTTCAAGAGCCTGATATTAAGCATCGGATCTTTCCTTCAGAGAGGTCACTGATCAGCAGGAGCTCGGGAAGGAGGAAGACCTTGGTGACTCTATGGGACACAGGGTACAGGCTTGGGGTGGAGAGGACTGAGCTTTGAGGACTCAGGTGGGATTTGTCCATGTCTGTGGGAATCCCCTCATCCACGGGATTTCCCTAGCCCAATGGGACAATTTATGCACTCAGCACAGGAGTGATAAGTCTCCTTCTAGGCATTGGAGAGAAAGGTCACATATTTCAGAGAGAGTCAGAGATTGGTGTAACCCCAGCTGTAAGTTGACACAGTTCTTTCCTTCTGAAGAATCACAGTAAATTTATTCTGAATACCCACTACTGTAGCCTGTCTGGTCCCTGCAGCACAGATATTTCAGCACACAGCCACAGAGCTGAAAGGGATTTCACACTGCCGCCTGGGCCAAGAAGGATATCATTTCCCCCCACAGAAAGAACTCATGCCTTGGGATGCGCAGCTAGGGAAAAATATGCCCGAGGAGTCAGCCCCCGAAATAAATATTTTTGTGTGCCCTTTGGAAACAGTAAATTCTCCCGAAAAAGGGTTAAACAACTATGAACTCAGAAAGGCAGGACTGGAAGTCCACAGAGGCAAAAAAAAACTGAATGAGCTTGTCGGGGCTGACACGGGTCAGAAAGCAACCGTAATTGGGGGGAACAACCATGGAAAAACAAGACAAGTGATCTGTGGTAAAAAAAAACCAAACAAAAAAAAGACCCCTTACGGTTCGATTTATAAACCTGCTTGTTGAATTCCTGATATAACCCACAATTAGAAGACAAGCTGCATAAAGAAACATATGAACATATATCTTCCCTAGCATAAAATCTATAATGCATTACCATCAGAATTCTGCAGTGCATTTTCAATGAACTTATGCTTGTTTATGTACTGTAGCAGCAGTGACGTAAAAGCATGCTGTGTAGGTATAGGAGTAGAGCGTGCATGTCTAGATGGACACATACACATTTTAGCCACTGTATTCTCCCTTACCTAGCCAAGTGCTAGGTTCATTTAAGGCAGCAGTTCAGAAATTTGGTCCTCAACATCCCTAAATGGTCTGGTTTTAGGGAGCTCCTCTGCCTTCATTGTCTACCAGGGCAGGCTGCTCGGTCCCTGATGTTACCTCGTGGCGTGCATGGATTTCTAGTCCTGTTTTGCTTGGGGGATGTAAGAACTACATATTTCATGCATGCAGCTTGGTAAATCAAGGGCTGGACTGGCCTAACAAGCTTTACCAACATGTGGTTATCAGGGTGACCAAAATTGTATTTATTTATTTATTTGTTTGTTTATTTTTTTCTATACCGATGTTCAACTAGTGTTATCATATCGGTTTACATAGTAACAATGGAATCTATTAGCTTAGATTTCTTCTTAACAATAAAACTTTGTGACATGAGTAACTATGGAACATGAGTAAATTTGTAGCAAGGGTAGCTTTGGCGTTATGTATTATAGGAGAGAAAGTGAAGCCATTATAACATGTATCCTGAAACCTGTAACATGGGGAATTTTGTAACATGATAATCATAGAAATAAAAGTATATTTGGCAATTTGTATAATGGTAGAAGGAGTGTAGACCTTATAGTTTTGTAGCGTATGTGATAATATAATTGAGAGGAGGGCATTGCAAATTGTGGTAGAGATGGTGAAAAAATTGTCGCTTATAACAGTGCTGTTGAAATACATTGTAGTATGGTAGCCTGTGAAACAACAAGACTTGATTCGTAGCGGGTTGGCCATTATGTGTGATTTTGCGATGAGGTGGGAAGGGTAGTGCTGTGTATGTTTTGTGAGGGGTGGGGCTCGTCTTCATATGGTTGGTGGTGGGGTATGTGTGATTGTAGGATAAGCTTTATTGAAGAGCCAAGTTTTGAGGTTCTTTTTGAATGAGTGTGTTGTAGGGTCAAGCCCCAGCTGGGGCGGTAGGCTGTTCCAGAATGTTGGACCTGCGACTGTTTTGGCTCGCTCTCTTGTTGAGGTTAGGTGGGCCATTTTTAGTGGGGGAGTTGGAATGAGTCCAGTGTTGGTGGAGCGGAGTGTTCTCTGGACAAGTTGGAAGTGCATGGTAGGGCTCATCCAGTCGAATTTATTGGTGTATAGTGCTTTGTGGATAGGTGTTAGGGCTTTGTAATGAATCCTATGAGGGATGGGTAGCCAGTGTAGATTTTTGAGAATTGGTGAGATGTGTTCAGATCGTTTGGTGTTTGAGAGTGATCTTGCCGCTGCATTTTGTAGTAGTTGTAGTGGCTTTAGGGAATTAGATGGGAGGCCAAGGAGTAGGGTATTGCAATAGTCGAGTTTGGAGAATAGTAGTGCTTGAAGTTCTGTTCGGTAGTCGTGGACATAGAGTAGTGGTCCTATTCCAAAGTATGGAACCTATTCACATGTATGAAAATATGTTTCATTACTATCCTTTTCAGGAAGCTCGAGAGCTAGACTTGTTTGGGAGTCTGAAGGGCAGGATACAGGAGCCACTGTATTAGGGACTAGATGGGGAAAGTTGGTAGCAACAATGGCCTCCAATCCAATATTTCCTGAGAAATCAGGCAAATAAATCTGCAGATCTTCTTATGCTCATTATTTTCTTAACATAGGTCTCAGTATTGCATCTTTGTTTCGTTGCACGAACATTATCTCGAAAGCTCTTTAAAACAGGGCTGGACCCCTGACTTGTGTTCAAGTTTCCTGCCCAGTAGGGTTAGCAGGGGTTAGGCAGCCGGACAGGTGATGATCTCTAGCCCAGGAAGAAAGAGGGAGGATGGCCGCTGACCCTGAGGAGGCCTCTGCAGGCCTAAAGAACTGCACTGAGGGTTTTGTCTCCGAAGAGACTTCTCTCGTCCTTGAGGCTCGGCGAGAGTATTTGCATCACCCCAGTCATGCCCTCAGGGGTGGCGGAATAAATAGAGGAACACATATTGCGGGGAGGGGAGTCCTTCACCATGTTTCTTTGTTGCAGTCAGATTCACATATAAAGATGCACTGGAACTGCCAGCTACCTCCTACGTTTTGGGCTTCCCAACCCTGCTCACTTTCATTTATGTCATGGGGCCCAAGAATGAGGAGCCATGGGCGTACATTTGTGGCTGCTTCAGACTTTTTCCTCATTTTAATCCCAGTTCCCCTCCCCCCCTCCTGGAATCAGTAGCAGCCCCCCTCGTCCATTCCAAATCTTCTCCCACGCTTATCTCCCCTTTATGCTACTTTTCCCCCTTTCTCCATCTCCTTCCTTCTACTTCTCCCACTCAGTATTTCCCTCACTTCTTCCCATACTGCCCTTACCCAGACCTACTTCTCACCTTCAGCGGTAAACGTTTGTCCTTCTCTTAACACAATGTGACTTTGAGGGGTTTAGTGCCGCAGTCGGTCACTTCATTTTATCAGGCTTCTTTGTTCAGAGCATTAAAAGGCTGGGGTGCATGAGACGAATTCCGTTGTATTGCATGGGATCGTGCACCCACCTTTGCTAATGCTGAGTTCATCCTCTGGTTAATCCGTTGCGCCTCAGAAAATTTTGCTGTGGAGGAAGGGACGTGTGCACTAGGGCAGCTCACACAGTAACAGCTTTAGCCGAAGCTGCTGCTGCTTCATGCATGGAATTCACGGTGCTCAGACCTCAGGTGGTCACTTTTTTCCCCTAAAACCACATGTGCAGGTTGAAAAACCACCTTCCTAGTGCAGCTGAATCGCTTTTGAAAGGCGGATAAAACAGGTCTCAAACCACAGTATGGATATTTTGAACCAAACACAACTCTGACTGCTCCTATAACCTCCCACAGGTATCGTTTACAATATCTCCATAACGACGGGGGATATCCGAGGGGCTGGCACCAACTCCAAGATCCACATCATCCTTCACGGGTCCAAAGGCGTAAAAAACAGCGGGAAGATTTTCTTGGAAGGGGGCCAATTTGAACGGGCCAGGACGGACATCTTTAACATCGAGATAGCAGCGCTTCTCAGCCCCCTGAGTCGAGTCACCGTAGGACACGACAATGACGGCGTCAGCGCCGGCTGGTACTGCGAGAAGGTGAGAGGCATCGGCGGCGCCACGCACATTGTTATGATGAGGCGGCGCAGTCAGACCCGCTGGTGTTTCACTGTCTAAAAGGGTCAAAATCGTTTTCAAAGTTTTTACAGTCAGGTCCCGCGAGAAAGTAACCTTTGTGCAAAACCAAAATCGAAATGTGTGTGGAGGGGGAGGGGTTTTTCTGTCTCTTTCGGGGCTGGATCTCACAGGCTAGCTCTTTACACGAGTCTCTATCCCCCAGGGTCAGAGTCATTTTTTTGGGGGGGGGGGAGGGGTAGAGAAAAATAGCCGGAGTGACCGGGGGGCCTTTATACTTTCTTTTACCCTGGGAGAGGTATACTTTATGTCCCGCAGTGAGTGCTGCAAGCGCCGAATAATACGCTGGGGACTCTGGTCGGGTGTCTGCAATGAATCCCTTACTGATAGTGAATAAGAATGAGCATATGGCACAGGTAACAATGTCCTCAGCACTAGGGATGTGAATCGTGTGATCGATCGTCTTAACGATCGATTTTGGCTGGGGGGGGAGGGAAATCTGATCGTCATGGTTTTTTTTGTTAAAAAAATCGTAAATCGGGGGAGGGCGGGAAAACCGGCACACCAAAACAACCCTAAAACCCACCCCGACCATTTAAAACAAATCCCCCACCTTCCCGAACCCCCCCAAAATGTTTTAAATTACCTGGGGTCCAGTGGGGGGGTCCCGGCGCGATCTCCCGCTCTCGGGTCACGGCTGCGTTAATAGAAATGGCGCCAGTGGCCCTTTGCCCTTACCATATGACAGGGCAAAAGTAGCGCCGGCGCCATTTTGAATATTGGCAATACGGCCCGAGTGCAGGAGGTCGCTCCCGGACCCCCGCTGGACTTTTGGCAAGTCTTGTGGGGGTCAGGAGGCCCCCCAAGCTGGCCAAAAGTCCCTGGGGGTCCAGCGGGGGTACGGGAGCGACCTCCTGCACTTGTGACGTCGGGTAATAGGAACCAAAATGGCGCCTGCGCTACCTTTGCCCTGTCATATGGTAAGGGGCAAAAGGCCACCGGCGCCATTTCTATTAACGCAGCCGTGGCCCAAGAGCGGGAGATCGCGCCGGGCCCCCCCCCACTGGACCCCAGGTAATTTAAAACATTTTGGGGGGGGGGGTTCGGGAGGGTGGGAGATTTGTTTTAAAGGGTCGGGGTAGGTTTTAGGGTTGTTTTGGTGTGCCGGTTTTCCCGCCCTCCCCCAATTTACGATTTTTTGACGATAAATCGGGGGAATTGCTATTGTATCGCGGCTCTAACGATTTTTGACGATTTAAAATATATCTGACGATTGTTTTAAATCGTCAAAAAACGATTCACATCCCTACTCAGCACTGCAGATGATCCCCTTCTTAGAGTCGTTCTCCCTGGCTGTGCATGGCATGTGAAGCCTTTATATACCCCCAGGGCTTGGATAAGTGAAGATCCCAAGCGGCAGGAAAAACCCCTCTGACCCCAGTGAAAACAGAGTAACAGACAGTCTCAGCACGGAAAGCCCCCAAATCCGCTCTCCCCGGGAGCTGAAGACTCCGATTGGGTGTCCTGGAAAGGTTTCCACTTGGTTTTACTCACAGTTCAGCTCCCATGCACTTGCTCTCTCTTAATGCTCTCGAAGCTCACAATGGGAGGGATCCTCTCAGGAACGTGCAGCTCTAGATGTGCCTCCTCGGATAGGGAGGGACAGCAAAACGTTTCCTCCCGGCTCTTCTGACGGGAAAAAAAAAATCCTTTTCCCCCCCTAAAACTCATCAAAATACAAGAAGGTCCTTGAGTCAGGGCACCACCATGGAGGCTGCAGAGGGGCGGGTCTTCTTTGTTCTGGACCCGCCCCCCTCCCAGGGAAACGGTTCCCCGTGCCCTCTCTCCAGGTGACACCTAGGGGGGGGGGGGTCTTCCAGGGCTTCTTACCACAAAAATGGCCAAGACCCGAACACAACCCAGGAGCAAGCTCAGCCAGCCAGTTAGTGGAGTGGTAGTGCGGCCTCTCAACCTGGCTCAGGACCTCCGGGCACGGTTTGCCTGGATCCCCTAAGCAGGCCAAAAAAAATCCAGTGCAGAAAAACGCCCCTGTTACTACCACCTAACTCTGAAACTCAAAAGATACTGCCTCCAGTCGCTCAGTAGAGGGCTGCTTTTATTACATACCAGGAGGGCGACCATGCCAGCACCCTCAAAGGAAGGTGCTGAACATGAATGGTACCTCCCCGCAATTACTAAACCATACTGCACTAGCTAAAAGGCGTTCACTAAGGCCTTAATGGCAATGGACCCTGAGGGGTCATTACGCGCAGTTGTATATAAAAGACACCTCCCCCCTCTTATTTTGGGTGTACAGTAATAGCAAAAACGTTTAGGTTAGAATTTATCTTCAAGCTGCAGAATGAAAGCTTTTGTTTTATATCCAAGATTTTCCTGGAGAAATGTGATTTAGTAACTCATCTGTACTTAATTAGTGGCTCCTAACACAAAAACCAGTGTTCAAATAATTGCAAACAATACAACCTGAATCTCTTTAGCCTCAGTTTTCATCTATTTTTGTTTTTTATTTTTTTCTCAGAACTGTCGTCTCTGGGGTTGATGACTGAAATATTGGCCTCTTTGCCACCTAAATAACCTGTTTGCAAACCAGTAAATCATCACCAGTATTCAAAAAGGTTTCGTTTTAATATTATCTGTCAACCCAGAACTATATAAAGTGATGCTGTCAGAAACAAGAAAGCACTAATTTATACCGGAGTTTAATGATCGCCATTAGCCCTTTCAGGCCAAGGTGTTAGTAACTCAAATGACTAAAGGAATTTTGTGATTTTTCTTTTTTTTTTTTTTTTTGTGCAATAAAATGTAAAATAAAGCCTTCATAATGTATTCTTTCTTAATGAATACTTATGCAAACCATGTATCTACTGGATCTTTTTTCAGGATAAAAAAAGATCGTAAAATGGTGAATACTTTGTATAGCTATCTGGTTACATTTACCCTTAATCCCTCTGTAATTGAGCAAATCTGTGGGGGGGGGGGGGGGGGTTCCCCCAGTATTAATACTGCAGTTCAAGGGAGGGGAATTCTCATCCATTCCTAAAAACATACTTTTTTATCTGGCACAATTAGTAGCAAGATGCTCGATTTATACAAGAACTGCTTTCCTAGAGGACTAGACTTGGTAACGAAGAGCTTTGACTCGGCCTCTTATCCACCATGTCTTTTCTCTGTGAATTCAGCATTTGAATAGTAAGCATTCTGAACATCAATTATAGTCTCATTAACCACATAAAATACAGATTTCAGAATGAGGAAAATCATCTTCCTTCCCAAAGATTTCATACACATAATCTCTTCTGAACTGGAAGGAAAGAGTGGAATGACTGCTTTTTCAGTAATGATGTTCTCATAAAAGAGGGGTGATGGGTAAAAAAAAAAACTACAGGCAGAAGATATGTGGCAAGATGATTTGTTGTGTCAACATTGTCTTCACTGAGTTTATGGCTGTTTCTATAGTAAGCCACTGCTGTTCTGGAGACCGCATCTTCAAAAGGATCTAAATAGGATGGAGTCAATCTAGAAGGCGGCTACTAAAATGGCCAGTGGTCTTCATTCTAAAGCATATGGGGATAGACTTAAAGGTCTAAACACGTATACCCCTGAGGAAAGGGGTATACATCAGTAGCGTGCGATATAATTCGTTTTTAGGTACTTGCCAGGATCTTATGGCCTGGATTGGCCACTGTTGGAAACAGGATGCTGGACTTGATGGACCCTTGGTCTGACCCAGTATGGCAATTTCTTATGTTCTTATGTATGATGGAGACATTTAAATATTTCCAAGGTTTGCATGCATAAGGGGTGGACCTCTTTACAAGGAAAAGAGACTCTAGAACAAGGGATCATGGGATGAGGGTCACAAGGGATAGACTCAGGCGTAATCTAAGGAAATATTTCTTTACAGAGAGGGTAGTGGATGCACGGAACAGCCTCCCAATGGAGGTGATAGAGACAAGGACAGTATCAGAATTCAAGAAAGCATGGGATAAACTCAGAGGTTCTCTGAAGGAATGGTAGGGATTGGAAAGCTGAATAGTTGATGTGGATAGGGCAGACTAGATACCACCCATGTTTTTCCCCATAGAATTTAGAACTGAACAAGGCATCTTGCCATAGGTTGTATGTCTGAAATTAAACAAAACAACGATTTCAGAAATGGTAGTAACATTTCCATCTCAGTTGTTTTTCCCATTCTCCCTCTTGAACTGAAGCAAGAATCTGAAACTGTACTGCTTTTCAGTAGTAATGCTGGGTGGGTTGGGGTGGCAGGGGGAAGTACAGAAAAAGAATGATCTATTCTTGGAAGCCGTCATTTAGTCTATTTTCAAGCAATATGGATTGTGGAAGGATAATACTTTATTCTGCAAATGCTGTTTCCATTGGAGAATGGGGTATTAGGTCACAGATGATAGTGATTCAGCTTGTAGCCCACAATTTTTTGTCCTTATTTTTTGGTGTTTGACCAATAAGGTAGCCTAGCATCACTTATATTTTTCGAACGGCACAAGATAAATATCAGGAACTGATGAGGCATCATGATCTTTCTCTTGGAAAGTTTTCTTGCCTATATGCCCTCTTGAACTGGAGCAAGGTTGAGGAATGGTAGTACTTTTATATAATAATGCCCCAGCTCGGATATGAATGGAGGGGGAAACTACAAGCAAACTAATTATCCCGCAGGGAAAGAAATGCCACTTGTTTATATATTTATTTATAAATATTTGATATTCTGCCTTTTCCTAAATTAATCTCAAGCTTAGATTATAATCCAAGCGGCACTAAACCCTTACACGTTCCTTATTTAAACCCACTTTGTGTGTAGTTTAAGAAAACACCCGTGTGCCCTACTGTTTCAACAGAGAAACGCAGGGTAGGCCCCATTTTGCTTAATGGCTGTCTGGGACTCATTGCCTTTTTCTCTGCGGGAAAACAATGACGAATCTTGCCGCAGGTTATCTTTTCTGAAATGAGAACGAATAACGTAGAGAGGGAGGTAGGACTCAACTTTCTTATACAAAGTGTTACATGAAAACCCGATCAACTGAAACAAATGAACTGTGACTTTTACACTCCCTAATGGTGTTCTTTTTGAAGAGGGAATTATGTGCAGCATTTAGTCTAGTTGCAGAGAATGTAACTTGAGACAGGATTCCTTACTGTCCAGTCACTATTTTCATGGGGTTGATTGTGAGTGGGATTTTTCAAGGCATACTAGCAACCCTTCCCTTCTTTACACAGTGAAAACTGTTGTTTCTGCAAGAAAAATTCATGCCATCACTTATTGTATGTTTTCTGAACTTAGAAAAAATAAAAAAAACAGAAATATATAATACAACTTCCTTGCAGAATGTTTTTTTTCTAAGTATTCATGATGACTCTTGAACTGAAATATCATCAGGAAATGTAGTAAATTACACTCAAGGGGTCTGGGTTAAAAAAACAATAACATTATATTAGAAAGTTGTGTCACATACTCCTGTACACATTAGTTAGTCTACATTCATTAAATTGTAAGCTACAGAAAAAAGTTGTATTGTTTTCTTAGGTAAAATAAGGAGCATGCCCCAGTTTGCTCTGAAAAACTCTGGTGGCAACCTCCTTATTTTCCCTACATAAATACTGACTAACCAATAAAGTGACCCATCACAAGTTAGGTTTCTGAAACTGGACAAAATGATGCTTAGAAGAATATAGGTTACAACTTTCTCATACAAACCTTTGTTACCCATAATTCCCTTAAAATGGAACATTATCAGGGAAACTAGTAAGACATGCACATATTTACTCCACTGCAAGAGGACTCACAGGTAATAAAACTTTGCATTTAGAAATCTAATACTCATTCTCGAGAATGGCATTTTATCTATTATCTGATGGATTCTAATACCTTATTATTTTCCTCACATTTTTATATTGTGAAAGATTGGAGAAAGGGGACTATTACAGCATTTTTGCTGTTGAATCCGATCTCCTTTTAATAAATAATGGCAAAATAATGACGTATTCAGCTCCGTGTTACTGAAATCATAGGAAAACATCTATTTTTGTATATCTAGAATGTAAACACAAAGAGGGTCACTTTTGTGATATCCAGGCTTTTGCTGGTCTCATGGTTTTAGCCACTGTATCAATGTTTCAGCAGTAAGGTCTTCATCTATATTGGTGATAATATTATAATAATTTTTATATAATACCGTGTCAATGGCATTGCATATGGTAATTTACATGGTTGCATTGTTTCCAAAGAATCATCAGTCAAAACTTGAACACAAGAAGGTTTAGTGACAGCTTCAAGGTTGCAACATCAATGATGGATAGAAGAACCGAACCAGTTTCTCTGGTTCATAGCTCTGTGCTCCAAATATAATATATATGTACTACAATATATAGGTCAGAGATGGATTTACCATGCGAATGCCATACATGGATATACGTGTCTGAAATAAGATGTTTCAATTCAGTTTCTAGCAAATACATTTTTCCACATCACTAAGATGTTCCAGCTGGTGCTTGTGACCTCTTACAGGTATCTTATTTGGGCTGGATATGGACACTGAGCTACTCAGTCACCTTTCAGAGAACTCTCCAGAATAGAGGAGAGGCATCCTGTTATGGCAGAGTGATGCTGCACGGCTCTCGTGCATGCTGTGGCATAACCAGTACATCATGCACTACTTTGCATATGGAGCCTCTACCAAGCATTAAAATTAATTTTCTTTACAAAAAGCTCCTAACAATAATATACCATTACAGTTCAGATGGATTTGAAAGTCTGTTGAGCACTACTGAAATCTATTCCACCCCTTGGTGTCAGAACATTAAAAGGGTCTTTCTTCTTTTTCTTCCCCAGGTGGTTATTTATTGTCCATTCACCGGCATTGAGCAGACCTTCCCTTGTTCTAAATGGCTGGATGAGGACGAAGGCGATGGGCTGATAGAACGGGAGCTCTATGAAATGGTCTCCCTGCGTCAAAAGAGACAGAAAAGTATGGGCAAAACTCACAGTCTGATTTCATTTAGCACAGTCTATAGGGAAGGATTGATACTTTCCAGCTCAGTTCTAGATTCTGTGAAAATCATTTGCTCCCCTCACAAAGATTCTCACATAGTGCAGACAGACTTTTCTCATGAAGGTTTATGGTGTGTTTTTTTTTTAAAGGTTTATTATTAAAATGTGAACAACTGTAGGCCCAAGGATTTGTTTTCAACCCGCATGTAAGGTTTAGGATGACCATGATTCACATGGTCAGGCAGATGAATATTCTTCTTCTTCAATTTATCGAAAGCAATCTATATGAGAATTTTAAACTTTTAGAGCTTCTTATAAATGCGGATGTGCTTTTCCATCTCAGAGAAGGCTGCATGTGATGTTGGTTGACTTGGGCAGCAGCAATGCGATATTCCAAGATGAAAAGTACAGTATGATTGTGCCTACCAGCCATTCAGTCATGCATTCACTCATACGTTCAGGATTCTTTGTAGGTTGCAACACATCATCTTGGACCAGCATATGGTGGGGCATATGTGGACTTGAAAGCTGATGTACAACATCTTTTAAGTATTCTTATTTTGAATCAATAAAAGGCATTACAAATTGTAAATAAAAAATCATGTTCTTCAGGACCCATAGGGCTATTAGTATATTCAGCATTACATTTTATTATTCATTCATACTCAAAGTCAGCAGGGTTGTTATATGTCAGCTATAAGGGGTATTACATGAAAGATGCTAACCTCAGATGACCTCAAGATAGCCAGTCAATATAATAAAGATCCTGGGAAAGCTAACAATATGGCTTGGTTATATAAGCAGAGGTATCAGCAGAAAAAAGGGGGAAATATACTGGTTCTGTATAGGTCACTAGTGTGATCTTAGCCTGAGTAATGTGTACAGTTCTGAAGGCCATACCTTTGCAATAATATTGAGGATGTAAGTAGTTCAGAGAAGGGCAGCTAAAATGATACAGGACCTGTATATTCTTACTACATGTCTGTTTTTGACAATCCAGTTGGAATCTATTTTCTCCTTCGATTTTAATTATGTTACCTGTTCTTATGATTTTAATTTAACTCAAATCTTTTAATTTATTTTCTTGTATTACATACCTTTGTCTGTATTTAGTATTCTATTTTGTTTTTAATATGTATGTTCACTTTGTAAACCGTTTTGACTACCTCCCAGTAAAAAAATGCTATATAAAAATTGTTTACATAAATAAATAGGTAATGAATGACCAGAAGCCACACACTTCAGGACAAAACCACCACATATGAATATATGTACCCATCTACCCACACCCTCTCCCACATTGGTCACTGGCACCAGGGAATCATTTAGAATAAAATACAGGAGTACGATAAGTTCTGTTTAGGGCAGAGATCCAAATAGCTTTCCATGCCCTGGAATCTAGGTCGGCACCTAAATCTGCATTCTGTAAATTAATGATAGAATGAGGAGTGTCCTTTACCTCAAAGTATCCCCGGTATATAAGTGAAATACTCTTTACATACGCATCTGGATCATTTAAAAATTTCTCCAGACCATCCAGCTGCCTTAAAGGTTTAACAAATCAAGTCGTTCCCCCAAAACTTACCTCAGTTGTAAATAAAAAGCATGAGACTCTGGGGGAATTTCATACTTTGCACATAATTGCTGAAATGTAAGGATACTCTAATCATCCCATAACTGTGTTATATGTATCAACCCCTTATCCCACCAAGCTTTAATTGCTGGCGAGAACATACAACCAGAAATAGTTGGATTTTCATAAATAGGGGTAACAGGTGAAAATGTCAACAGGTAAAAAGGTATCAATATTCCATCCCAGAAATGTTAACACTTGCCTCCAAATATTCAGTGTATGGGCCAACAAGGGACTATTCCTGCATATTCTTCTACTGTTAGGGGAGTCACGAGGCAGGAAACGAAGTACTGCCAAATTAACTGCCTCAACTTGGATCCTTTCTAGCAAAAGCCAAGACTCATCTTTTGAAGTCCACCATACTTTCAAAAAGATAAGTCGGGCCGTCCAATAATAAACACAAAGGATAGGTAGCACCATACTTACTTGGCACTTGGGCAGCCACAGTTGACTTAATCTCATCCGGGCCTGTCAACCCTGCCAAATGAAACATGAAATGCACTTATTTAAATCATTGAACATAATGACAGGGATTAAACGGGATATGTTGAAAAAGATACAAAAGCTTTCATAACAACTTCATTTTAAGCAAGCTGATTCGACCCACTCAGGAAATCGTCAAATACTCCCATGCTAACATATTTTGCTTCAATTGATTGTTGAGGGGTGTATAATTCTTAAAGCAAAACTCCTTAGGGTATCTAGAAACAAAATGGGCCAGATTTTAAAAAGGTTACGTGCTCCAGGCCTATTTTAAAAAGGTCCAGCGACGTCCATAAAGCCCCGGGATGCGTGTAAGTCCCGGGGCTTGCAAAAAGGGTCAGGGAGGGGGTGGGGAGCGGGGTCAGAGGAATCTGTGCAGCAGCAGTGGGTTTCCAGGGAGGGGAAGATACCTTAGCAGCTAAGGGAGCTCAGCGATGAGGTTTTTCAGCAGCTTCTCTGCCTGTGGCGGAGATCGGGTGTTGGCTCCGAGGTGCTGCGGGACTGTTCCCTTGCTTGCCATTGAGGTGCTGGTCGTGACGCAGGTGTGGGGAGGAACAGCGTGTGTGTGTGTGTGTGTGTATGTGTGTGTGTGTGCGGCAAAAGCAGCATGGTCTTCGGGGGTGTGAATTGAGCATGACCGCACCAGTAAAACAAGCCTTGCGGGTGACGGCGTCTAGCACTGAGGCTCTCCCCCTGTCAGCGCGGAAATGGCGACCATTTTCGATTCCCTAGCAGCGTCAGTGGGAGAGGCAGGAGAATCCCCTCCTCGACTTTCGCCGATGGTTCCCTGTCCCACAAAGGTGCAGAGAGGCACTTGCACTGAGGTTCTGGTAGAGGTGTCCTGCCAGTTTTAATTAGCGGGATGCTGGTTCCTAGCCCCAGTCTCCATGGATTCTCGGCCAGTCAAGAGGCCTAAACTGTTGAAAACCTCTTCAGGCCAATGATGTTCGGTGCCGGATCCGGGCCTAAACATGCTTAAGGTGCAGGCAGGCTTTGCTTAGCCACGTGGTAGTCCACGGCAGTGGTTCTTTTCCCGCATGCGTAGGCGTGGGTGCGCATTCTCGTCATGTGGCCATTGCATGCGCAGGGGCCTGTGTGCATAAGGTCGCAGCCTAGATTTAAGCGCATAGGTCTGTGACCTAGACTTGAGCGCATATGTGCACAGGTACTTGTGCATGTAAGGCCGTGACCTAGACTGGTGCACATATTTGTGCGGGTACTTGTGTGCACATAAGACTGCAACCTAAACTTGGGCGCATATTTCCACAGGTATTATGTTTCGTGGACCCATGCCTCTGGAGATTAGACTACAGAGAGATTATAAACTTTTTAAAAAGAGTTTAAAAACCTGGCTTTTTAATCAAGCATTTGTTAGAGAAAACGGAGTTTAGGGGCGTAATGAATACAGGCAGCAGAACACCAGCACACAGCGCTTAACTTAATTTGTGCGATTTTGTTATTTTATTGCACCATTAACATTAGTAAAATATACAGTTATGCATAGACATGTAAAAAAGGACAATATTTATAACTTTCATCAACTAGTCTTTATTATGAAACTATGTTACCGGACTTTAATGGCACTTTTATAGATAGTATTAATATATACAATCCCCATAATTCTATATGTGCCTTTCTGTAAACCGTTGTGATGGTATATAACTTAACGACGGTATAGAAAAGATTTTAAATAAATAAATATAACAGCCTTACCTGAGATCAGTCCAGCATTAGGAGTTGGCAGGGGTAGCCGAGATCCAAACCCAGTAATTCTAGGCCAGTCCGGGTTGAAGGCAGGCGGCAGACAACTTGAGCCCAAAATCCAATCTGAGTCCGGGGCCGGTGGCAGGCAAACAGAATCCAAAGACAATCCAAGTCCGGGTCAGGCAGCAGACAAACAGAGTCCAAAAGACAGTCTGAATCCAAAAGAACAAAGAGAATCACAGAAAAGCAGCACCAGCACAAGCAAATCTGCAGCCGAGGCAAAGGCTTGTGCTGGAATGCCATGTTTAATATTCTTAATTTCCCGCACTAGCGCGGGGATTGTCGGGATGGACGCTGATGTGAGGGGAGGAGAGCAGCCACACTGATTCGCTCACAGCACTGCGGCGCACGGCCATGATGCTGTCGAAGGAAGACTGCGTAGTGCTGAGAAGTAGTCGGCGGGAACAAGGTATGGGTCTGAGCCCTAACAGCAGGAACTTGTTAACGTACAACCATGGCCTATACAAGTGCGTAGTTGCGCATATACTTGTGTGCGTACTATCGCGACCTAGTCTTGAGTGTGTATTTGCATGCATCCTGGAGGGATCTGCGTGTATGCCCAGGTGGCAATGGTGTGCACACAAGAGGCCGCCTAAAGCCGAAGTTCAGGAGAGCTAGGCGCCGGGGACAAACAGGTCCATGTGCCTTGCTATCTGTGAGGCTTGCTATCTGATAGCAATTCAGTCCTCACTCTCTTTCCATTTGTGTTAGTGCTGTTTAGAAGCGTAAAGCAATTTGATTACTACAGATTTTGCCCATGTTGGGACATCCCCTCAGCCTATGGTGTCTCTGGTGGGGAGTGAAGTGGGAGTGGAGGCAATGGTTATTTCTCTTTCTTTCTTGTTCCCAAGGGCAGAAGCATCACTGAGAGAGAGAGGTTGGAGAAAGCAAGTTTGGGCCTAAGGGCTCCAGTATAGATTCATCCTCCTTCTCCTGGGTGGAATGTTTCCTGGGCCTGCAGACCTTTCAGCAGGGGTGGCCAGCAAAGACAAAGCAACCTACTATGTAGGGAACATGTACTCGGGCCTCCCATTTGTTAGTCACGGCACGCAAATGCTGCAGGGAGGCTTTCCATGGTAATGTTCAAGGGGGTGAGGATCATGAGACATTGGAGGATTCTGATGGGGAATTGGCTTTCTCACCTCTAGAAGAGGGAGAAATTGCATATGATTGAGAGCCACTTCAGACTCTGCTCAGATTTTTTCTTTTTTCACAGAGATGTCTTGCTGTGTTTGTTGGCTTAGACTCTGAACATGCTCGGCGTGGCCCGAGTCTATTGGCTCAGACCTTGAACATGCTTAGTGTGGTTGGAGGTCAGTTTTAAGTTAAATGTCCTGTTTCTTTTCCCTCCATATCCAATTCAAGAGATATTGGATTTAAAGAAGGTAAACTCTGAAGTCCAACTCTGAGGTCCATCATAGCTGCAGTACACAAGGGAAACTTCTTGGCATCTCTGAATCTGCACATAGCCATCAGGCTGAAGCACGAGAGATTCCGGAGGTTCATTGTCCTAAGGGAACATTTTCAGTTATGAGTCCTTCCCTTCAGCTGGCGATGGCTTCATGTACCTTCATCAAGGTCATTGTGGTGAGGGTGGCTGCATTGCAAAAGGAGGGTGTGTTTGGTGTATCTGTATCTGGATGACTGGTTCATTAGTGCAAAATCAGATGACCTCTGTTGACAATCAGTACAAAAAGTACTGATGCACTTGAAGTCTCTAAGATGGTTGGTGAACCTAGCAATGAGCCTTTTAGTTCTCTTACAAACTCTGGAATATCTGGAAGCTCAGTTCGACACATTGGCAGAGATTGTTTCTCACTGAGAGAGATTGCTGAAATTGCAGAGTCAGATTAGGGTTCTGCTAGAATTGTGGTGCCCAGGGTCTGGAACTATTTACAGATCCTGGGTTCTATGGCATCGACATTGGAATTAATGCATTGAGCATTCGCACATATGCAGCTTCTGCAGGGAGCTCTTCTTTCTCGTTGGAATCCATTATTGGAATAGTTTCATCTTCCTCTTCCTTTATAGAGGGAAACCAGGAACAGACTTTGTGGTGGCTTACTCGCATCAGTCTCGAGCATAGTGTGGAACTGGAGATTCTGAACTGGATAATAGTCACCACTGATGCAATCCTCTCCAGATGGAGGGCAGCCTGGCAAGATCAGTTAGTGCAAGGCCAGTGGTTGAAACAGGAGGACTCATGGCTTATCAATCAGTTTGAGACGAGAGCGGTGCACTTCGCATTGCTTGCCGATCTGCCAAGGTTACATGGCCATCCAGTACGGATCCTATCGGACAATGAAGCGATGGTGGACTACATCAACCATCAAGACAAAATCAAGAATCAGGCAGTGGCTCAAGAGGCCCCAGAGTTGATACTCTGGGAAGAGCAGTACTTGGAGAGGCTGACTGCTTCTCATATTGTCGGAGTGAAAAACATTCAGGCGGATTTTATCAGTCGGATAAAGTTAGACCCCAGGGAATAGGAGCTGTTGGAGGCAGCGATGTGCCTCATTCACAGAAGATGGGGGTATCCCAACCAACAAGAACACCAAGGTGTCACAGTTTTACAGCCCCTAAACAGAACACAGTACAAAGGAATCGAAGCTCTGGTTCTGCCGTAGACTCGAGGGATTTTTCGTTGTCTTCCCTCCCATGGCCTCTGGTGGACAAGGGATTACAGCGGATAGAGAAACATCCAGGCAATGTGATCCTGGTAGCTCCAGAATGGCCACATTGACCACGCTTTCCAGATCTGATCAACATGGCCATAGATGGGCCCCTGAGGTTCGGACACTGGTTGACCGTTTTCCACCAGGGCCCAATATTTTTAGGTTAGGCAGCTCACTTCTGCCTCATGGCCTCGCTTCTGAGAGGAGATATCTGAGATGGAGGGGATATTCCAAAGTGGTTATTTCCACCTTATTGCAGGCTAAGTGATCTTCTACATCCTTGATGTATGTGTAAATTTGGAGGATCTTTGAGTCCTGGTCTGCTGTTGACAGAGTGCAGCCTCAGTCTGTTCAGGCTATGGTGTTGCATATTTTGGCTTTTCTACAGAAAGGTTCTGGTCAAGGGACCGGTCTTTAACTCTCTGAGACTCCAGATAGTGACACTAGGCTGTTTCTGGAGTAAGGTCCACACATCCGGATGTTATAGGGTTCCTTCAAGGAGCTAAAAACATGCATCCTCAGGTGCAGAACATTTGTCCATCTTGGATTCTGAATCTAGTCCTTAGAGGACTGTGTGAGGCTCAGTTTGAACCACTAAAGACTTGACTCTTAAAGTGGTTTTCTTGGTGGCTATTTGTTCAGCCAGTAGAATTTGGAGCTCCAGGCATTGTCGTGTCGAGATCCCATCCTACAGATGTCTGATTTGGGGATATGTTTATGCATGGTGCTTTCTTTTCTGCCTGAGGTAGTCTTGGTGTTCCATCTTAGTTAGAAAATAGAGCTTTATGGATTTGGATTCCTCTACGCTTCACGTAGGGAAGCTTGGGCTCTTAGATTGGAGACATGTATTACTGAGGTATCTAAAGGTCACTTTTGATTTCCAAAGATCACATCACCACTTTGTAGATCAGATCATCTCTTTGTAATGTGGAGAGATCCAAAGAAGGGAAATAAGTTGTCTAAGGCTACAATAGTGTGGTGGCTGAAGGAAGTGATCGAGTTGACTTACATTTCAAAAGGGCGCCAGCTGCCAGGAGTTTAGTGGCAGACTTGACGCATGCTCAGGCGACTTCCTGGGCAGAGTCACAACAGGCATCTCAGCATGAAATTTTCTGGGCAGCTACTGGGAAGTCATTGCACACTTTTGCTAGGCATTATCACTTGGATGTGGGGGATCTGGCTTCAATGTGCTTTAGTTAGAGTGCTCTATGAGCGGAACTCTCCAGTGAGAGCACTGAGCCACCTTGCTGGTGGCTGAAAGGAATTAGTAAGTTTTGCTTGGGAATTTTTTTTTTTTAAAGTATTGGGGCGAAGTAAATTATTGGGGTATATTATTTAATGTGTTTGTGTGTTTGTGCTTTTAATAGTCAGTAAGGCAGCGAAAAAACAGAAGGATCCAACAGAAGAAAATAGGATAAAGTATAAGCATTGGCAAGTTAAATGTAAGACATTGATAAGACAGGCTAAGAGAGAATTTGAAAATAAGTTGGCCATAGAGGCAAAAACTCACAGTAAAAACGTTTAAAAATATATTCAAAGAAGAAAGCCCGTGAGGGAGTCAGTTGGACCATTAGATGATCGAGGGGTTAAAGGGGCACTAAGAGAAGATAAGGCCATCGCGGAAAGATTAAACGATTTCTTTGCTTCGGTGTTTACTGAAGAGAATGTTGGGGAGATACCCATTCCAGAGAAGGTTTTCATGGGTAATGATTCAGATGGACTAAACCAAATCACGGTGAACCTAGAAGATGTGGTAGGCCTGATTGATAAACTGAAGAGTAGTAAATCACCTGGACTGGATGGTATACACCTCAGGGTTCTGAAGGAACTCAAAAATGAAATTTCAGATCTATTAGTAAAAATTTGTAACCTATCATTAAAATCCTCCATTGTACCTGAAGACTAGAGGGTGGCTAATGTAACCCCAATATTTAAAAAGGGCTCCAGGGGCGATCTGGGAAACTACAGATCAGTTAGCCTGACTTCAGTACCAGGAAAAATAGTGGAAAGTGTTCTAAATATCAAATTCACAGAACATATAGAAAGACATGGTTTAATGGAACAAATTCAGCATGGCTTTACCCAAGGCAAGTCTTGCCTCACAAATCTGCTTCACTTTTTTGAAGGAGTTAATAAACATGTGAACCGGTAGATATATTGTATTTGGGTTTTCAGAAGGCATTTGACAAAGTTCCTCATGAGAGGCTTCTAGGAAAAGTAAAAAGTCATGAGATAGGTGGCGATGTCCTTTCGTGGATTACAAACTGGCTAAAAGACAGGAAACAGAGAGTAGGATTAAATGGACAATTTTCTCAGTGGAGGGGAGTGGGCAGTAGAATGCCTCAGGGATCTGTATTGGGACCCGTACTTTTCAATATATTTATAAATGATATGGAAATGAGTACGACGAATGAGGTAATCAAATTTGCAGATGATACAAAATTATTCAGAGTAGTTAAATCACAAGCGGATTGTGATAAGTTGCAGGAAGACCTTGTGAGACTGGAAAATTGGGCATCCAAATGGCAGATGAATTTTTCCCTATATACAAGGTGATGCATATAGGGAAAAATAGCCCATGCTATAGTTACACAATGATAGGTTCCATATTAGGACCTACCACTTAAGAAAGAGATCTAGGCGTCATAGTGAATAACACATTGAAATTGTCGGTTCAGTGTGCTGCGGCAGTCAAAAAAGCAAACAGAATGTTGGGAAATATTAGAAAGGGAATAGTAAAAAAAACGAAAAATGTCATAATGCCTCTGTATCACTCCATGGTGAGACCGCACTTTGAATACTGTGTACAATTCTGGTCGCTGCATCTCAAAAAAGATATAGTTGTGATGGAGAAGGTACAGAGAAGGGCGACCAAAATGATAAAGGAATGGAACAGCTCCTCTATGAGGAAAGACTAAAGAGGTTAGGACTGTTCAGCTTGGAGAAGAGACGGCTGAGGGGGCGATAGGATAGAGGTGTTTAAAATCATGAGAGGCCTAGAATGGGTAAATGTGAATCGGTTATTTACGGTACTCTTTCGGATAATAGAAGGACTAGGGAGCAGTCCATGAAGTTAGCATGTGGCACATTTAAAACTAATCAGAGAAAGTTCTTTTTCACTGAACGCACAATTAAGCTCTGGAATTTGTTGCCAGGGGATGTGGTTAGTGCAGTTAGTGTAGCTGAGTTTAAAAATGATTGAATAAGTTCTTGGAGGAGAAGTCCATTACCTGCTATTAATTAAGTTGACTTAGAAAATAGCCACTGCTATTAGTAGCAACAATAACATGGGATAGACTTAGTTTTTGGGTACTTGCCAGGTTCTTTTGGCCTGGATTGGCCACTGTTGGAGACAGGATGCTGGGCTTGATGGACCCTTGGCTTGACCTAGTATGGCATGTTCTTATGTTTCCTACCTGAGTTAAGGGGAGCTTAGGTACATCCCAGGAGTCTGGACTGATGTGGGTATGTACAGGAAAAGGAAAATTTGTTTTTACTTGCTAATCTTCATTCCTGTAGTACCACAGATCAGTCCAGAGACCCGCCCATTTACTGGGGAGTCCGCTGCTTGTACTATTGCTTTGTATACAGTGCAAGTTGGAGGTTTTTCAATGCTGATCGCTTATGTTAAATTTGTGAAATGATGTTTCCATTGTCTTTTTGAGCAACTTCACCTTCTTCCAGCTTGTTGAAGGGGAGTGAGTTTTCTTAGAAATTTAAGGTTGTTGCTGTCATCTTGGCTTGGGTACAGGTCAATACTGAGGAATTGCAGGTGACACACTGGGTTATGTACAGTGTCAGTGAAACTTTCTCTGTCTCTATCTGCTGGCAGGGAGGCAAAACCCAGGAGTCTGGACTGATCTGTAGTACTACAGGAATGAAAATTAGCAGGTAAGAACCAATTGTCCTTTGCTAGTGTTCCTTATGCTAAGAACACAGAGAAGCTAATCAGCACTTCTCACCTGCTCAGAAGTCAGAACAAACCAAATGACCTCTGGCAGAGGCAGTTTGATGATGGGAGCGAGAAAGAGGCAGGGAAGTGTAGGGGGCAAGAAACATCATATTGACTTGAAACATTGAAATAACTGGGTGCTTCCATTATTACAAGTTTGATATTATAAAACAGAACTTTACAAAAAAGGACAAAGGACTTTTGTTTGTTTGTGGAAATAACCAGTCACAGCAGGCTAACGCCCCCCTGCAGGTTGCACATTGGAAGAGTCCAGCACAGCTTAAGAGTGAATCCAAAGAAAAAGCTCTTTAATTAGACATAAAGAAAATTTCCAGCAGAAGAAAGTCAACAGGAGAAATATTTCTCATATTATTATTATAAAGTCTGCTGCACTGGCTCGCTTGTGGAAGGAGCAGGGGGTCATTTTCCAAGGAGTTACCGCAGGAGATAATTCCGCAAATCACACTAACAGCCGTTAATGCGATTTTTTAATTTAGTATGCAGGGGGCGGAGCATATGTTAAGTAGGAAAGAGTTATTGTGTGCTGCAACTCTTTCATTTGCAGTATGTTGTGTGCTAGAGGCTGGTAAAGGTTTATCACAGTTCACAATGTTTCCAGCCAGCCTGTTTCAGGAGGGGGAGGGGGGGGGAGAGAGAGAGAGAGAGAGAGAGACTTGCTATAGTGTCCATCAAGCTAGTTTGAGAGAACATTGCCCAAATCTCATCTTGGAGTGAGTTTCCTCACTCCGAAGGCCATCAAATCTTCACAAGAGACCACTGTTCTGTTGGTACATCTCACGTTGAATGTGAAAGTGGCCCCCAACCCCCTACACTCATACCTAATCCCCACCTCGAGTTACTAGGTGGGCCTCTCATAGGGATACAAATAGCTGTCTAGGGAAGAGACACTATAGCAAGTCTCTCTCTCTCTCTCTCTCTCTCTCTCTCTCTCTCTCTCTCTCTCTCTCTCTCTCTCTCTCTCTCTCTCTCTCTCTCCTGAGAGACCACATTACCATTTTTTTTTAAATGTCTGTTTTTCACAGAGGATAGTAAGTGTTCCATCTATGTTAAAACTGGGGTGCTTGTTGAGGATTCTTTATTTATTTATTTAACGTTTTTATATACTGACATTCATTTGCACATCACATCGATGTTGCAAACACTGAAGGAATACCATAAAGATTATTGATAAATTGGATCCAGGGTCTGGGCTATCTGAAGCGTATGTTTACCATTTGTTGGATGTGCAAAATATTAAGCAATGCGAGGTCATATATGCAGAGCATGTCCCCTGGGGTTCTGGTAACAGGCAGACGCCTGGGTGAACTCAAGTTTGACTATCTTATACCATAAGATTTATCTAGTGCTTCACTTTGTAGGCGCTTGATATAGCCCACTTTCAGACTTCCTGCCCATCGTATGACTGCGAAATATTTTTGCACCGTAATGTTCCTAGGATTTTATCTTCCTGACTGTGTATACTAAAAGAAAATCTGTGCTTCATTATAGAGAATCCCTGGTCACTTTGGATTTTTACAAGTGATATTAAAAATGCGGGGACGGATGCCAACATTCTTCTCCAACTTTATGGTGACAAGGGGAAATCAGATGAGATGAAGCTGGACAATAACTCTGACAACTTTGAAGCTGGACAAATTGATAAATTCATGGTAAAGCTATCTTAATGCATCTCTTCTGTTAAATTATTTACCTTTAAAAATAAAAATAATACTGCTGACAAGCAACCCTTAAGTGTAAAGGAAATGACTTTCTCCGAGAACAGCCAGGATGAATCAGTCATAGTGGGTAACGTCATTGGATGGCACCACAACTATGAAGCATTTCTTAGAAAGCTGTTAAAGCCTGGAAGGCCTTTCCAGACATTCACAGGAACACCCATCCAGCTGCCACTGCACAAAGGCCCCTCAATCCTTTTTGGTATGAGGATGACATTAGAAGCGTTTTCACACTACCTTCAAGTTCGTGTTTTCTTTGGGCCTCCTCAGTCAATTTCATTTCCTTCTCCAGTTCTTTTAGCCTCCTTAGTAGGTTTTTAGCACTTTAGAAAGTTTATTTTCTTTTCCACTGAAGGCACTTGGTCCCAAGTAAAAATTTTTTCCTTGTGGCGAGATCATGTTCCCTTGATGATGTTCAGTCTCTTTTGTTCTAGAAATTTCATCCTCATTAATTTTTTCACCGTGTCAGAGAAGTAAGGCAGCGGCTTTCAGTGATGCCCATGCTACAATTAAAAGATATTCACATTAATTGCATGATTATGGTCTAGGTCAAGATGCCCCTAGGTGTGACATCAGCATTTTGATATTGCCTAGTGTGTCAGGTTAGGGCCCCTCCTGGACACATACATGGTTCGCCTTGATATTCAAATGTCAAGGTTTTATTTGCAGACACAAGTTTCCTTTGCACATCACACCAGATCTGGTTCAGCAATCTATTACTTACAGAGAGTGTTTTGTCTGGGTCGGGACGTACCAAGTGGTTCATTGGTATTCTCTGTTCAGAATCCACTCCTACCCTCAGCAGTCTAGTTACCGTACTTCAACACTGGACCTTTCCCAGCAAACTCTTTTGAGCCCCCAAAGATGAATCTGGATCCTTGAAGGCAGGGGAGGGGCCATTTCCCAGGCTAACATTCAGGCCGATACAGTACAGTGCGCTCCGGCGGAGCGCACTGTACTGCATCGGGGATTAACAGTGCGCTCCGGCGCACTGTACTGTATCGCGGGTTAACAGTGCGCTCCGGCCGCATTAAGGATGAGTTGGCCGCCAGAGACATTCCTTGGGAGCCTGCTCGCAACATCCTAGACAAATCTCTTCTGCAGGAGGGTGAGGGGTGAGGGTGAGGGGTTTAGATTTTTATTTAGGATCAACAATCGCGATTTCCAACGTATTCAACATAGCTATGTTGAATGGGTTGGAAATCCGATCGTTTTCGCCTCATCACTTTTTTAAGTTAAACAACAAAAATAAGTTGCGTTTTACCTATAAGTTCAAAACGAATGCACACCCCTAGTACTTGCCAGGTTCTTATGGCCTGGATTGGCCACTGTTGGAAACAGGATGCTGGGCTTGATGGACCCTTGGTCTGACCCAGTATGGCATTTTCTTATGTTCTTATGTTCTTAACAGTTTCACTTGGATCATCCTGGTAAACCGGGTCCTTTGAAGAGGGGGCGTAAGGGAGGGGGTTCTGTTGCGATCTAGCGGCCGGGTCCTTACCTGCTGCCTCCCGTGGCGGACCACGGTGGGGGGCGGCGCTTCCGGGCCTACCGGGTCTCTTCGCGGCGGCGTCCCCACAAGGGAGATGCCGCCGAGCCTCGAGTAAAACTCCGCCCCTTCCCGGGGCACGCGCGCGCATGAGAGGGGACCTTTTAACGGTCCAACTGCGGGGAGCTCCAGCCCGCCCCCTTTGCTGATGTCAGATGCTGGCAACTACTTAAGGCTGGCGTCTGCCCTGTGGAGGTTGCCTAGCAACGAAGTTACTCAGTGTTTGAGTGTTTTGTCTGTTATTGCTGTTCCTGTTCCGTTGTTCCTATTCCTGCTGATCCTGATTCTGATGATCCAGATCCTGCTGATCCTGATCCTAATCCTGGTCTTGCCGCTCCTGATCCTGATCCTGATCCTGTTGTTCCAGATCCCGCTCCGCTTCAGGATTCCTCTCGGTTAGTTCTTTGGTTTCTGACTTTGGCTCTGCTGCCTGCCTCGACCCTTGGCTCTTCTTCTTGTCTCGTTCCTTCTCCTAAGTCCCAGCGGTCTGGGTCCTCACAAGCTCCTCTCGGGGGGACCTCAGACTTCCAGGGTGAAGACTCCATCTACTCTTCAGTCTCGCTGCTGTCACCTAAGTCTCAGCGGTCCGGATCCTCACGAGCTCCTCTTGGGGGGATCTCGGGCTTCCAGGGTGAAGATTCCACTTTCATCTCTGTCTTGGTTCTGCCTCCCAGCCTGTGCCATCTCCAAGGAATCCGCTCTTCCTATCTGCGCACTCCGCTAGGCCGGTCCAAGGGTCCACCGTTCTGTCCGCAACATTAGCATACAAATATTTCAAAGTGTGTTTTTTGTTTGCATTTGCATTCTGCTTTTCAGTTGACAGGAATAAATTGGAATCTTTTAGCTCAGGTGAGTTTATATGCACTTGAACTACTTTTCCTACTATTGGAACCTCTCTGTTGGGATGCCCTAACTCTAATGCTTAATTAGTATCCTTTGAAGATACCTCCCTCTGAACGATGCTCTGTTGAGCGACTGTTGGCTTTACCCTTTGTTCTAGTTTAAAAGCTGCTCTATCTCCTTTTTAAAGGTTAGCGCCAGCAGCCTGGTTCCACCCTGGTTAAGGTGGAGCCCATCCCTTCGGAAAAGATTCCCCCTTCCCCAAAAGGTTCCCCAGTTCCTTCCAAAACTGAATCCCTCTTCCTTGCACCATCGTCTCATCCATGCATTGAGACTCCAGAACTCTGCCTGCCTCTGGGGACCTGTGCGTGGATCAGGGAGCATTTCAGAGAATACTACCCTGGAGGTTCTGGATTTCAGCTTTCTACCTAAGAGCCTCCCTCCCACATATTCCTATGTTGGTGTTGCCCACATGTACCACGACAGCCAGCTCCTCCCCAACACTGTCTAAAATCTTATCTAGGTGATGCATGAGGTCCGCCACCTTTACACCAGGTAGGCATGTTACCAGGCGATCCTCACGCCCACCAGCCACCCAGCTGTCTACATTCCTAATAATCGAATCACCAACTATGATGGCTGACCTAACCCTTCCCTCCTGGGCAGTAGTCCTGGGAGACACATCCTCGGTGCGAGAGGACAATGCACCACCTAGAAAGCAGGTCCTTGCTACAGGATTATTTCCTGCTGCATCAGGTTGAAGCTCTCCGATCATGAGACCTTTCTCCTCCAAGGCAGCACCAGGGCTGCCATTCTGGAGTTGACACTTGGCTACTATATCTCTGAAGGTCTCATCTATATACCTCTCTGTTTGCCTCAGCTCCTCCAGGTCTGTCACTCTAGCCTCCAGAGATTAGACTCGTTCTCTGAGAGACAGGAGCTCCTTGCATCAGATGCACATATACAATTTCTTACTGGTGGGTAAAAAATCATGCATGTGACATTCGATGCAAAAGACTGGGAGGTCCTCCTCTTCCTGCTGGACTGCTGCCTTCATCTTATATTTTTTAAGTTCCTAGTTAAGTTTTAGATTGCTATGGAGTAGGAATGCGTACAATTCGGGTCCTTAAAATGCATTAGTGTACTCACTATATATCTAGTAGTGACCTACAAGGGAATGGTCAAACTCTTGAGAAGTATGGGGAATTTCTGAATTTAAGTTAAAAGGCTGGGACAGTGTGCTTGGGTGGCTTAAGAAGTCCTTTCTTGCCTGAGGACTTCCACTTTTGAGATGCTCTTAGTATTTGACATTATTCACAGTAATTGCAGCCATTGTCCTCCCACCTCTGGTCTGAGCACATTCCCCTCTACAAGCATCAAGGCCTAATTGGCTTCAATGGACAGTTATCAGAACCTAGATCCCTGTGTTGCAGTGGACAGCCCTGCAGCCCAATCCATGAGGCTAGTCCTCTCTTTCTTCATTCCATCCACCCCCTCCATCTCTCTGACTTCTTTATTCTCATTTCTCTCCATCTCTGTTCTTCAGCTCTCTCTTTTCATTACCAGCCCTTTACCTCTAATTCTACTCACTCTCTCATCATCTCCAACTTTCACCCCTCCTTCCTACCCTTGCCATCTCTCTTCATCTTTCTCTCTCAGTTATCAACCTTTTTGTGCTTCCCCCTGTTGCCCTCTGAACCCTCCACTTTTTGTTTGCTCTATCTCCCAGTCTTCTCACCCCCTCTCTATCTCTCTCCTGACACACCTTCTACTTTTCCATTTCCCTCTATTCAGCTTCTCTTATAACTCTTGCCTTCCAGCTCCAACTCTCTCTCTCTCTCTCTCCCATCTCTCAGCCCTCTGTCTTTTTTTCTTTCTTCCTTTCTTCCTCCCAATCCCCTATCTGTATTTCTTCGTTGACATCACCCAGTCCTCCATCACCCTTCTAGCACTCCCTCCACTGCCATTTCATAGTCCTCCACCGCACAATCCATGGCTGCCCATTAGCCTCAATCTCTTATGTCAATCTCCCTCTCTTCAGATGTGATTCCTGTACTTAAAACTACCTTCTTCTTTTGACTCTGCAGTGCAGCTTCCTTTTTAAACAGAATGTACATTTATTGCATGGACAAGAGGAAGAGTCTGCTATGGAGACAGGAAGCACAGCGCTTTTGCTACCTACGCTTTCATTCCACGGATGCAACTTCCACCGCTCTTCTCCTGTTATACAATGACAGCTTTGCCACTGCTTCCCTGATGTTGGGGACTGGGAATTAGGATGGCGGGAGGGGAGGGGTTGTACAGGAGACAAAAGGAAAACAGATAGTCCAGGAGCCTTCTGGAAAATCTGAGAGACTGAGGTTGTCTGACATGTACTCATGAAAAGATGCAGTGGGTTAAGAATTCATCAGTCTTTAAGAGAGACAAATTGCTCCACAGGTACACAATAAGTCAAGTCCTCATGCCTGACAAGGTGCTTATGTGACAAGGAAATCTGCTCAGCATAAATCAAAAGGCATAGATTTTTATTATTTGTGATGCCGTTTAATCAATGAGATTAATGGATATGTAAATGAAAGCTCCGCTAAGTATTCTTGGTATGGCTTTACAAATTCTGAAGTTGAACAGAAGTAGCTACTAGGAGCAGGCAGGAAAATTCATGATCTAAAGCCTGTTATAAAGTATTTACCTCTCAGGTAATTATTGGATTGCAATCCAAGATATGATTAAAATGATTTGAGAAAATTGGAGACTAAACAACAATCTCTGTTATAGAAGAAGATGTGGCTTATTCCCTGGTGTATACATCATTTTAATGAGATTTCAGGTCTTCAGTAAACCTTTCCGGGCACATAAAGGGGCAATTTTGAATATCCCAGACAGGTGCAAGATCCATGGTTACTTTTGTACCCACATACCTTGTAGCTAATATTAAGAACAGAAGAAAAACATAAGAACTGCCATGCTTGACCAGCCCAGCAGGTCCACTGAGCCCGGAATCCTGCCTCCAACAGTGGCCAGTCCAGATCACTTGGAATTATTCAGCAGATCCTAATGGGTGGTCCATTTCCATTTTGCTCATTCCCAGGAGTAAGCCGTGGCAATCTCCAAGTCTACTTGGTTAATAATTATTACTGGACGTGTCCTCTAGAAACGTGTCTTAAGTCTTTCCTAAATCCAGCAACATTGCTAGTCTTGACAGTCTTCTCTGGCAACAAATTCCACAGCTGAAACTGTGCGTTACCTGAAAAAAAAAATGTTTTCTTAAATTTGTTTTAAATCTGCAACTAGTTAGTTTCACTGAGAGTCACATAGTCCTAGTGCTAATTGAAAGAATATTTATCTATTTATTTGCTTAAAACTGATAAACCGCCTATTAACATTTCTAGGCGGTTTCCATATGATCTACCAGAGAACCTTGGGCTTTTAAGAAGGCACTTAAAGCTCACGATTTCAAAGAGACTTTTGCCTCAATGCTGTAGAGATTCCAAACGAAGAAAAGATAATCTTAAGCCCTTGCAGCTATCCCTGTCTGTCTGTATATTTTGTTATTGATAAAATAATTAATGTTTTTACTTCAGTTATTTTATATATGTACAAGTTTGGAACCCACCCTGAAATTTGGAGGGTGCAGGCAGTCAGTCAGTAAATAAATGCATAAATAAATAGATAGAAAATGAAATCCAAGGTCCTTTTCTTGTGTGAATACTACTAATGTTGAACACAGCATTGTGTTTATGATATTTTGCCTATGTGCATCACTTTGTACTTGTCCACATCTTGTATATTTAGTTATTTATTTATATGATTATATCTTGCCTATCTGCAATGCTAGGTGGCTTACAAGAGAACAAGCTTAATCAGTTAAAATAAATACATACTAAAAATAATGAGACAGTAAAACCAAATTATATTAAAAAAAATTAAATCAATAAAAACAAGTTTTCCTAGTGTGTAGATAGATAAACTCAGCACCAGAGGGTTTATGCTCCCCTGCCGGCAGATGGAAACGGAGCAAGCTGACATCACAGTATACATAACCCTGCAGTGATTCCAGTCTACCAGTATTCTCCGTTTCCAGCAGATGGTTGACCTGGTTCTCCCTATGGGGATTGCTTTGAGCTTTTTGAAAGGAGAAATTTAAAATTCTAAATTCAGGAAAAGAAAGCCTCACTCTCCTGCAGTGATACCTAAAGGTCCCTCCCCCAGTTGAGAATTCCTGAGGCGATATCCGCGGTCCCTCAGAGGTGTGCCTTGGTCCAGTAGCTGAGTTACTCTGCTTGGACTTAGCTACTAGTTCAGCTGAAAGACAGTGGGTGCAGGAGGACAGTAGGGGTGTGCATTCGGATTGACCGCATTAGTAAAACGCTACTCATATTTTTTTTTAACTTAAAAAATTGATTCAACATAAACGATCGGATTTCCCACATATCCAACATAGATATGTTGGATATGTGGGAAATCGCGATTATTGAGCCAAAATAAAAATATAAACCCCCTCACCCTCCTTAATCCCCCCCCCCCCCCCGACTTACCACAACTCCCTGGTGATGGAGCGAGGAGTGAGGACGCCATTTCTGCAATCCTTGGCGAGAAGCATGTGACGGCGGCACGTCGAGTGACGCCGGCGTCACGTGATTCCCGGCGAGTTCGCGCCGGACGGCTCGTTCGGCCCAAAAAGAACTTTTGGCCAGCTTGGGGGGGCCTCCTGACCCCCCCAAGCTGGCCAAAAGTTCTTTTTGGGCCGAACGAGCCGTCCGGCGCGAACTCGCCGGGAATCACGTGACGCCGGCGTCACTCGACGTGCCGCCGACGTCACATGCTTCTCGCCAAGGATTGCAGAAATGACATCCTCACTCCTCGCTCGATCACCAGGGAGTTGTGGTAAGTCTGGGGGGGGGATTAAGGAGGGTGAGGGGGTTTAAATTTTTTTTTTGCACATATGTACATATACCCAACTCATTGGATTTTTTTTATGTCCATATTGGCCGCAAGTGGGACCCCCTTTCGGACATAAGAAATATGAACATAAAATTTTGCTCTGCACATCCCTGGAGGACAGTCGCAGCGGTGATGGCAGATGCCCTCTTCCTTCCGCAGCTGGAAGCCATCTCTGTACTCAGCCAGTAAGCAGAAGCACTGAGCTCAGGTAAGCTGTAAAAAAAAAAAAAAGAAAGTTTTACCTGAATCAGAGACAGTTAGAGGGGTTTCAGGATTTCCTCCAGTCTTTGTTCTCGGCGCACCATGCTGACATTCGTTCCCGCTCCCATTGGGGTTAGGGAACTGGGTAGCCTGGCAGATTGAACGGCCCCCAGTGGGCTAGGCCTTGCAGTCAGGCTTTTTTCTTGCACGCCGCTTGGTAGGCCGCAGTGCCTGTTTTTGTGCATTCTTGTGTGTGTTCTGTTGCCCTCTTTAGGCCGTCAGTGTGCGCAGTGTGTCAGCTCTGGGCACGCGTTGTTCACTCGGTTTTTGGGCACAGCTTTTACGTGCACATACTTTTTTAAGCGCTTAACTTGGCGCATAGGTTATGCATGTGCCTTGCCGCGCTTTCTTCTAGGTGCTTATTTTTTGGGCGCATTTCATTTTTGAGCACAAGTCATTCTGACGCACTTTTACCAGAGCGATGGAACCAGTAAGCATGAAGCCTAAGTGTCTTCCCATTTGTGTTGCTTGTCATATTAAGGCTTCTCGGCCTGACCTGGCTTCTAACCTGTGTCAGCGCTGCTCAGACGCTCAGGGAGAGTTGTCTTCCTCGGATTTTGTTCTGCCCATTCTGATGATGGCTTGGTCACGGCCTTGACTGGGGGGACGCCAGATCTTGGTTCTCCCTTAACTGGCTCCTCCACTAGCAAGGGCAGTTCTGTGGAACCAGCTCCAGTTCCTTCTGGGCTTGGTCTGGACCTGCTACTTTTTCTTGGGTGGAATTTTTTCAAGGCTTACAAGCCTTTCTTCAGGTGCAGTTCTCTGCTTCCCTTATTTCTGTCCAATCGGACCCTCAGCCGGTGGCTCCTCCCTTTTCCAGTCCTATGCTTAAAAGTCGGGGCTCACCCCATCTCCCTGCGAGTGTTCCCGACAGGAATCTGGATGGCACTGATGATGAGGTTGACCTGGATTCCCTGGAAGATGGGGAAATTCCTCCAGGGCTGGAACCGATTCGAACCATGTTGCAGTTCTTTCATAGGGATGAACTGCTGGCCCTGATTTCCCAGACCTTGAAACAGCTGGGTGAGCCTGGTTCGGATCTATGTAAGAACTGAGGAAGAATCCCATTTTGGTTTCCTTACATAAAGCCTCTCATTTTTTCCCAGTGATGGATGCTATCCAGGAATTGAATGATCTGGAATGGGATGTCCCAGAGGCAAATTTTAAAGGGGGTCAGATACTGGAAAGCCTGAACCCCCTGGATCTGGCTGTGAGAGAGCGTTTGCGGTTTCCCAAAGTGGATGCTCTGGTATGTGCCATGTCTAAGCAGATGACTATCCCTGTAGACGGAGGAGCGACCTTGAAGGATATACATGATAGAAGGATTGAGACTATTCTTAAGCCTTTGAGGCAGTGGCAATGAATTTGCAGATTGTCTCCTGTTGTGCCCTAGTGGCGAGATCTTGTCTGCTTCTTTCTCAGGAGGTTGATGAGTCTGGAGGGAATTCTAGAGTGGTTATGGAGCCTGCTGCCACCTTTTTAGCAGATGCAGGCTGTGATTTGGTCTGTACCTTGGCCAGAGGAGTGGCTTCAGTGATAGCGGCCAGGTGTCAACTCTGGCTGTGAAATTGGTCACCTGACACAGCTTCCAAAGCCAGTCTTACCAAGATGCCCTTTAAAGGCTTGCTCTTGTTTGGTAGCGAGTTGGAGAAACTGGCCAGTAAGTGGAGTGAGTCTCCAGTGCCTCGGTTGCCAGAGAAAAAGAAACAGTTACAATGCCCCTTTGGTGTGAGGGGTCATTTCTGGGATTCCAGGCTTTTTCATCTCTACAGAGGTACGACCTTTCAGCAGACTCGGCCTTTCAGTAGGTCTCAGTCCTTTTGTCTGCAGCAGTCCAAGACAGGATCGGGCTCGGCTGGTGGACTTTCCTGAGCTTCCCAATGAAGATTTGTTGACCCACCTTTCGGAACAGGAAATAGGGGACGTCTCTCTCTCTCTCTCTGTCTCTTATTGGAAGTGGGTTGAGATCACGTCGGACCAGTGGGTCCTGGAGGTGACACGTGAAGGGTATGCACTGGAATTTCACAGTATTCCTCAGGACGTGTTCATTGTGTCTCCTTGCCACTCCCCACAGAAGAAGCAGGCAGTGGAGTTCAATCATGCTTCAAAGGCTCCTCAAACTGAGGGCTGTGGTTCCGGCGCCCATGTCTCAAGAAAATATGGGGCAATATTCCATTTATTTTGTTGTGCCCAAGAAGGAGGGTTCCTTTCGTTCCCATCTTGGATCTGAAAAGGGTCAACTGTCACTTGAAGGTGACTCATTTTTGAATGGAAACCTTACACTTTGTAATAATGAAGGTAGAGTCGGGCGAATTTCTGGCCTCCTTGGATCTGACAGAGGCTTACCTTCATATTCCCATCCAATTGGAACACCAACGCTTTCTACACTTTGTGGTGTTGGGGTTGCCATTATAAGTTTTGGGTGCTGCTTTTTGGTCTTGCCACCGCTCCCAGAATATTTTCCAAGATTATGGTGGTGTTAGCAGCAGCCTTGTGAAAAGAAGGAATACTGGTGCACCCATATTTGGACGACTGGCTGATTCGAGCCAAGTCGAGCCTTTGCCCTTACTATGTCACAGGGGCTACCGGTGCCATTGGGTCCAAGAGCGACCTCCTGCACTCGGGCCGTCGGCTGCCAGTATCAAAATGGTGCCGATAGCCCTTGCCCTCACCATGTCACAGGGGCCGACCAATGGCACCGGTAGCCCTGTGAGATAGTAAGGTCAAAGGCTATCGGCGCCATTTTGAATACGGCAGCCGACGGCGTGAGTGCTTCCGGACCCCCCGCTGGACCACCAGGGAGTTTTGGTAAGTCTTGGGGGGTCAGGAGGGTGGGGGGTTGTAGTTAATTAAATTTTAGCTGGGAAATGAATAAGAATGAACGCATGAACGTATCGGGGGTCCCCCTTGCCAAATGCAACGTATCTGCCCCCGATGAATACGAATACCGAATGCAACGTATGTGGTCCCTCTGCACATCCCTACTGAATTTCACAGTCTACTCAAACACGTAGCATATATCCATAGGACCATGTATCTCAAGTATTGCGTGGGTTTCGAAAGTCACATAAAATACTGTGATATTGCAGATATATTAGCAAGCAAAACTCACGCACACTACTGAGCACTACTACATCCCTTCATCTCTCTAGCAATCAAGTATAGCATACATATTTCAGTCACAACTCTCTTTCACAGTAGACCTCCTACATGATCACTAACAGCTCACCACTCATATCTTCTCCGCTATGTTCAGCAGAACAAAACCTAAGGGCCTAATTTCCAGTATGCATTTATACACTTAAAACTGGATTTTAATTGTGTAAATGCATTTTACACATGTAAGTGGGCTCTTGAAAATTGTTATAATATAAACCATTGAATTGTCAATAAGTATTACCTGCGTTAAGTGCACTTAATGCAGGTAAATGGCTTTTGAAAATTGCTACGATAGTATGTTTCAGTTACATGCACAACTCCTTTGAAAATTCACCCATTTGAGTGCAATCTCTAGCAATGTGCAAATGGACAGAAGCTTGCAGAGTATTCCAATGCTACCCTACATCCACTGAATACTAACAGTGAGTTCTTCTTAGAGAGGGGACAGTATTAATGTTTTAAGAAAATTACTTTGAAATCCTGATTTTATTTATTTAATTTTTTTACTGTCTGCACATAATATAAGAAGCTTTTTTGAAAGTAAGATCTGGACATTTCTTTCTGAGCTTGATGTATGATTTGCTGTAGCAAAGGGTTAATCTCAGAAAATAATTAATTAAGGTACGTGATGGGGACAACTTTCGAAGCCTTTTCTATAGGCAAACTCTGTGATTCACCTGCGTAAATTGGATGTCCAGACACTGCCCTCCCCTGAGTACTACTACTTTTAGAGGAGTTGTTCTTGGGGACATGTTCAGATGGGGGGGGGGGGGGGAATAACCCACGTGGATTGCTTTTTCTACTTTTACATGCATTATTTTCCATGGAAAAAAAAAATAACCGTCTGAAAAGCAGATGCCAAAGGTCCTGGGTACTTTGTACCTGTAGCAAGCTTGAAAGTGAAAATGCGCGTGCATGCTTTCTCTTTGAAATGTAGTGAAAGGTTTATGGGTACAAAAGAACCATGGACTTTGTCCCTCCCTGCGGGGATAGTTTTAAGGTTGCCCCCCCTTTAATGCACAGTTTTAATTACTTTGTCTGTTTTGCAGATCGAGCTCCCTGATCTGGGCTCGCTGTATAAGCTGAGGGTCTGGCACGAGAAGAGAAATCCATTTGCGGGCTGGCATCTAAACAAGGTGAGGAGGATGGCAGGACAAACACGCACCCAAGCCAAACTCCAGGGTCACAGAGTTGCAGTCTTCCCCTGGATGTTTCAAGAGCAGCCCAGCAAAGGAGGAAAGCATTTTTAGCGCTTAGAGAGAGAGTTATTGCTTTTAAATGTTTAATTAAATCTGGGGAAGAAAGGTTTTTATTCTTTGATCCCAACCAGCTTGTTGCATTTTTACAGTCTAAAGGCTGCCTCCCATGTCTCTATGGACTCTAATGAGCTAAATTAAATATAGATTTGGCATTTCTCAAATTATATTATTTCTTTGCTCTCTTTCCTCAGTTGAGGGCTAATTGTATGATGCTTTCATCTTAATGATTTAACTTTACCCTTTGCAATCTAAATATTCGTGTCTATTTACTTTTCATTTTCCGTATCAAGTGGGATTCTTGATGTAAAAACACTGGGAAATTTTTCTCTTAGATTAGTTTCACTTTTTAAACTAATCCCAAGGCCATTCTGGTGCTTGTAGTCCTACTCTCTCAGTAGATTTTTAGATTATAATGTATAGCACTGGGTGTTAATGTCACACTCGCAAGAGTTAAAATCAAGAACGAAAGGTTCTGTTGCATATGGAATTATTCGGGCCTTTTAAATTACCAGTTATCATGAACAGTTTGGATACAGTTCTCCTCTCAGAGCTTTGACTATTTTGCTCAGCACCCTGAGCATTTTAAATTCTATTTCATAAGCAGGACTGCAGTATCTAGAAAGCTATGCAAATTCAGTTTGAAGCTACAAGATTCATTCTCACCTCTTGGCCTGGCCACTCTGCACGGGTCTGCCAGCACTGCAGTAATTACCGTGGATGTGTATTCTTTTAATTATGTACTAAAGACACCTGCCCTTCTTTGCAGAGCAATTTTATTGATTAGATAAATTTAGTGGGTAATTTTGTAACCGCACACAATTGTGTAAAGTCTGTGGGTTTTGGGGGTTTTTTTGGCAGTTTTTAAAAGGAAAGTACATTCCCTTTGAAAATTATCCAACCAACGCTACATGCACACAATTACACCCGTCAGCTTGTGCGCAGATTTTTCTCAGAAAAAAACACACACATATTTTTGAAAATGAAAAACTTTGTGCGTAATTCCAGACTCCACCCCCAACTCTAAACAAGAGCCACCTGTACAAACTGCGGATAAAAGTGCGCACATACAGGCCGCCTGCGCATATTTTTAACCGCATATAGAGCAGGCAATTTTGTAAAAGGCATTGTCCGTGGGCTTTGAAAGTGAGCCTCCCCTTAAATACATCTCTCGGAGATGTGGAGCACTTGGGACTAGCCCAATGGCTGCCAGGCAGGAGACCCATGATTGGTTCCTGGACTTGGCACCTGCTCTTTGGCTAGAATTCACAGCCCCTAGGGGAAAAGTTGAGGCCTGCTCGGTAGCGCCACCTACTGACTGGCTCGAGGGCACTTGCAGCAGGCTCTGGAGGGACGCGCCTTCCGAGCTGCTTCTGCAGGGGCTGAGCTCGGTAGGAGAATGGACGGGCAACGCACGTGGAGAAGGTTTGTCGTACTGTAGCCCCCCCCAGCTGGGGCGAGATCTAATTGAGCTGGAAAGCCAAAGGAGCAGGAGGAAGCTGCAAGGCAAGGGAAAAAAAAACAGTTAGTAAAAAGGAAAAGAGAAACTTGTAATTCTTGGCTGTGTGCTGTAGCTCAGCAGCTCATGGGGGAATTCTTATGTGTTTCAGGTAACTCTGCTGAAGACCCTGACCAAGGATAAATACTTGTTCAAATGTGGCCGCTGGTTGGATCTAAACGAAGATGACAATGAGATTGTTAGGGAGCTCCCAGCAGAGGGGCCTCTGGTGGAAAGAAGTTCTGCCAGGTGAGGAGGATGCAAGGCTGGCGCCAGAGGCTGGTCTAGTAATCTGGCAGATCCAAATTTCTCCTGTGCTGCGAAACAAAAGGAGGAGGAGGAGGAGACATTTTTTTTTTCTGTGTGACCGGAAGCAAACATTTTCTTTAGAGGGTTAATATTCAAAGGGTTTGTCTGGGTAATTTTTGGAGTTACTTGGATAAAACCCAAGATTTTAATATTTCTCCTGGCTCCGATTAAATTTTGTCCGTGAAACTAATTTTCTGCACAAAATTTATCCAGCTACAAAGAGGCAGCATGGGGGGGGGGGGAGCATTTGCAGGGTGCAGATTCACATTGTCCCTGCACAGGGGCGGCTCAAGGCAATCTGCTGCCTGAGGCGAGGGATGGCTTGACTCCCCCTCCACCTGCCTCTCACCCCCCTCACACATGCTGTCTCACCCTTCCGGCCACATTCTCTCTCTCACACACACACACACACACACACACCCTCTATACACACCCACACACTCACACACACACCCACACACACCCACACACTCACACACACACACACACACAACACACATACACACCACACCCACACACACTCACCACACACACACACACACACAGACACACCCCTCTATACACACTCACTTTCACCAGGGCCTCCATCTTTGCCGCAAGCGAGATGTGCTCTGCTCGTGCACACTGGGGGCCTTCTGCTCCAGTCATTCTTGTGCATGAGGCAAACAGAGAGGATTAGTGCAACAGGCACTATAGGGGAGCAGAGGGCTGGGAGAAATGGAGCCCCCACTAGCCACAACTGCCACGATCATTGCCATAGACAACTGGAAGAAAGTGAAAATGTGTTTGCGGGCCCTGAGCTAAGAATGTCTGCATGTCCTTGTGCTGCTCTTGTAACATTCGGTAATCCAGCATGGCTCTCTGCTTCAACAGCATGGGAGAAGACTGATACTTCACGCATATCCAGCATAGCTCCCTGCTTCAACGGCAGGGGAGAAGAAAAACAACCAATAAGGGCTGTATAACATAGTCTGGGTAAAACAAATAAGCATGGGTGTAGCTTGCTTATTGCGGCGGCTACTACCCCTACTAACCCTAACTAATCAAGCTAGATATTTCACTTGGATGCACCTCCATCACTGCTCTCTACATTAAAGGTGGGGGGTGGAAGGGAAATAGAACCAAGAGCTAAGAGAAAACAGATAAGTATGAGGAAAAAATGTGTGAAGCTTGCTGGGCAGACTGGATGGGCCATTTGGTCTTCTTCTGCCGTCATTTCTATGTTTCTATGTTTCTATGATCGACAGGTAGACTTTGGAACCAAACGTCAGCTTCACTTTTTACTAATGGATCATCTGTGCAACTGTTGGTGATGGCAAATTCTAGCCAAAATGTAACTGCAGAGGGAGTTTGCTGTTGCTGTTTTGCTGCCTGGCAAATGGCAGTGGCAACACTTATTTCATGGCCTGATTTCCTCGGCTGCCCAAAGTCTGCAAGATTAACTTTCTTTCAGTCCTGCTTGAGGGATTGGATGTGGTAGTGGTATTCACTGGCTGTCCTCCAGGACCACAAGCAGGGTGGGGTTTTCAGGATATCTTAATGAATATGCATAAGATCGGTTTGCATGCACACTATCTCAACTGTAGGTGTATTTATCTATGCATATTCATTAGGGATATCCTGAACCCTGACCTGTTTGCGGTCCTCGAGGACTGAAGGCGAATACCATTGGCGTATGGGCTTCCTCCTGATCTCCTCGCTGCTCTATATCTCCCTGCCACCCCCAGCTGAAACTAGCGGCATCTAGGAATCTGTCTGGCCACAGTGTGCGGCCCAGTGCTTGAGCGGAGTGCACATTTAGGGCTCTTTTTAACTAGGAGCAAAACCAAGCCTTGAGCAGCTGACTGAAACTGCATCCTGTCTCAGTCAGCTGTGCAATTAAAGGTTAATTTTAAAAGGCGTCGCGTGCCACAATAGGAGATACACGCGTATGTAGTACATGCGCGTGTCACCCCGAATTTTCAAAGGTGCTCATATGCACGCACAAATCTGATGCATGAGTATCTCACATCGGAGGATAAAGTGGCCAATGGTTTGGGTGTGGGCTTGGCTGGGGGCCAGAAATGTGCATGTAAGTAAGTAGGAGGCGGCACCTGGGTTTGCACCCAGGTCTAATAACATATAACTTTACTGTTTCTCCTATTGAGGAGGGAAAGTCTAAATAAAACTATTTCTAGGCATCTCTCAGGTGTTTGAGGGGGATCTGGATTTACTGGGGGATTCAGGCTAACGAACCAGGTGTTTAAGAGGACATCGCTGTACACTGGCAAACTGGTGGAGAAACTGGGGAAACTGGTCATTGGCCTGGATGCATGTCTGTTATAAAAATTCCACCACTTATGCAGCTGAAACCTGACTTTATATGGCTGTGCATGCCCACTTGCAAAATATGGCACACGCATATGCGCGTCGGGGCTATTTTATAACATATGTGCATGCATGTTATAAAATGGCCACATATCTGCTGTGTGCACCAACGTACATGCATATATGTGCGCTATTGTGCCTGTTTGAAAGTTACCATCTTGTGCTTTTTTTTTTCCCTGGCATTAACTATCAAAGTTGGGCGCTGAACAAGTAATACTATAATTTGACCAAAATTACCTTATGGACTTATGTCTGAGCTGCCACTATTGTGTTAGATGAATTCTGTTTTTCAAGGGCTGCAATCAGGCCTGGTTCTATTCATGAGGCATGTCTGCCTACATTTGGTCTATAAGGAGATTCGGTAAGCGGGCCCTTGCACACCCTTGGGTTAGGTGATTACTTGAGAAAGACTGGCAGTGCATTGTGCTACTTGCAAAGCTTTGATGATTTCTCTTTCTCATGGTAAAGTACCGCGTGACTGTTTACACTGGCAACGTCAGCGGAAGTGGAACCGATGCCAACGTGTTCATCTGCCTCATTGGGGACATGGGAGACACCGGGGAGCGAATGCTGGTGGATTGCAAGAACAACATGAACAAATTTGAAAAGGGCAATGTAAGTTCATCTCAAAACCATCACGAAGTCAAGGAATGGAAAGATTTTTAAAAAGGAAGGAGATTGGAAGATTGGTGTGGGGCTGCATGCGGGAAGTCATATGATCATCCACCCAAAGGGAAAGAATCTCAACTAGGCAAACTGGATGGGCCAATTTGGTTTTTATATGCTGGCATTGGTCATATTGTTATTTACTATGGAACAAAATCACTGGAAAGAAATATACCAACAAAGAATGGCAACATTTATTACATTTTTACTCTTCTTCTAAATTGTTTTTAAATGTCCCTGAAAAGCCTCATTCAGGTCGGAATTTCATCAGTGTAATAGATGACAGCAGACAAAGACCAGATGGCCCATTCAATCTGCCCATTTTCTTCCTGCTCACTCTACAAGGAAATATTCCATCTGCAAGCCGTTTTGTAGGAAATTGCTCCTTATCTAAGTCATTTTTGTAATCTTTCTCTTTGACTCTCTACCATCTTGGGAAGATAAGCATACAAGATTCCGCCGCCGTCTTTTCTACTAAACTTTGTTATAATCTAAACAGTTACCAAACCCAATGAGGCTGTTGCATCTGGCTTCCTAGATCCCTGTGACCTGGCTGGACAGTATCTGGCCACCACCAACTTGCCAGTTGTAACCTATTGGTGTCAATCTAGCTACCCCATGGCCTGCAATATTGAAAGATCATAATTCCTGTATGTTTGTTTCTTAGCACCTCTCCACTTGATCAAACTATCAAAAGACTTAAAAGGATGATCTGCCACTCAAGCCTTTCTCCTTCCTCTAGTGCAGGGTTTTAACATAAGTATTTATCAAGTGGCTTATGTTTTTCTCTTGTATTCCCACTTGCTAACCTCTTGTGGTCATGGTAGATATTTCCATATCATAAGAGACTTGTAGTTTTTAATTTCTGTAGCACAGGGCAGGACTACATATCCACAGATGCAATAGGGTAAAACTAGGAATGGTTTAGTTTAGTTCATTCTCTTGCTGTACGGCCTTTCTGTAACAAAGTGGTTCATAATCCAAATAAAATATATTATAAGGTAGACAGAAATAATAATAAACAAAAACATAATTAACATTTACATCAAAAGCGTAAAAATAATAAAATAAAATCCTAACACAAAAATCAAAGATTATTAAAAATAAGATGACCAGTTAAGGCTATTTAATAGCTAAATTGGAAAACTACTCAATATCAAAAGTCTGTCTAAATAACCAAGTTTTAACAATTTTCCTGGTTTTGGCATAATCATATACTTGATTAGTGATAACATATCCCATAATAATGGAGCTTGGTATGAAAAGATCACCTAGCTAGTACCTTCTAATCTAGTTGCAGAGGGTGCTGGAATTCTTAACATCTCTTGGGTCAAATGATCAGAACTCATATTAATGGTTGGTAGGAGACCAAAAAGTTGCATAAGTATGCTGGTTCGGCCTCTCCATATGAAATGTAGCTATCTGGTCAACTTATCTATGGTTTATAGCAGGGTGCAACCACTTTTCCAATCACCTTTTAACACTGCTCTGTATAAAAAAAAAACCCTAGGTTTCGCTATCAGCACAAACCCTCAGCTCAGGTTGAAAGGTTTGAGCACTGCTTACTTGTACAGCACTCACCACCTCACTCTGCCCAAGCCTAGGCTGACAATCACAACCCTGTATTCTTGGCAGCAAGGAGCATCAACCATTAGGCTACTTTATGCTGTTACACGCTGTGTAATGAGTACTGATCACGATTAGAATGGTGACACTTTTTGCAGGAAAGTGACATCTGTGTGGCCTGACAGACTGCATGTTCAGCCTTTCTGACCAGGGCATGCAACTCCTGCACAGAGAGCATTTGCAACCCAGGAAAAGCCAACCCGATGGTTGCACCATCTTCTTTTGGCACGTAAATCCCACTTTTGCGGGTGCTGACCCTACTATTTTAAAGCTGAGCTTTGAGGGTGCGTGAAGCCATCCTAATCAGAAAGTCTGCAAAGTTTAAGTGTTGTTCTATCAATCAGACAAGAGCAGGGACCAGGGAGGAGAGAGAAAGAGATGATCAGGGCAGAGACTAGGAAGATGTTGCAGCGCGTGAGCTGTCAAGAATAAACAAGTCTCTCATTCAGGATCAATACCGCTACTAGAACTGGCCACGGGAGGGAGTAGGAGAGAGAGGATCTGGATAGGAACCATGAGAGAGGGGGATCAGAGCAGGGAGCAAATGTGTGTGTATTCATTTTAGTTTGCATTAAAAGGTGCAAGAGAAGAATACCTGAAACTATGCACGGATTCCCAGGAGCCCTCCTGGATGTTTGAAACTTTGGAACTAAAATTCATTAAAAGAAAACCACAGAGTAGATGTCTGATACCATTGTAAGGATAATGGTTATTTCAAGATACTACGACTACTGATATTTGTCATAACATTTTTGAGACCATTAAGGGTCCGTTCCTCATATTCTGACCAGCTAACCTGCTGCTGCTTCTACTCCGCAGACAGAATTCAAAACTTGCAAACAGAGCACTTGTGTCCTACTCACAGAGCTTCCCTGCAAAGTTTCAGTTCAATAGTAACCAAGTGTTGGACTTGACTTATTTTTGTAAAATGTTGTACAATTTTCTTGATCTCCTTTCTCTCTCTCTCTCCCACTCCCTTTTCTCTTCTAATTCTTTGTTTTTCTCTCCTCTCCCTCTCTCTCTCCCTCTCTCTCTCTCTCCCATTACATCCTTCCCCTCTCATCTCCCCTTTATATGCCCTCTTTCTCTACCCCTATCCTCCTTTTGTGCAGGCTGATGAATTCATCATCGAAGCGGTGACCCTGAAACAGGTCAGAAGGGTGAGAATAGGGCACGATGGCAAAGGAGGAGGATGTGGCTGGTTCCTCGACAAAGTAGTAGTCAGGGAAGATGGAAAGCCGGAAACCACAGCTGTGGAATTCCCCTGTTCCAGGTACGGCAAATAACAAGTTCAAATGATTCGGTCCAGTGGTCACAACTTACACAGCGCACTTTGGGGGGTTGCTGCAATTTAATTTAAGCATCACTGCCAGAAGTTTGCACCTTGAGTCCAGTCCTGCGCTGAGGTTCTGCCCAGGTACAGTTGCTTCGGTTTTACACATTTTTTGCCGCTACATCACACAGTTGTAAATAAATACCAGTCCTCTAAAACTTTCAGATTTTCATTTTAAAAAGTTGAAAAAAAGCAGCCAGTAAGCTAAAATAAATGCAAGGCATAACTAAATAGGCAGCAAGGTATATATTACACCAGGATAACAAAATCTGTCTTGTAGAGATTTCAGATTCGCTGTGCTTCCGCTCTTGACAGTGCCACTTTAGGAAGCCATCCATACTTTCTGTTCTAGTAATTTCATTTTAAAATAAGCGGAGTTTTACCTGCATGAAACAGCAATAAGTGGAAAACTGTTTGATTCACAGAGAGATCAAATACAACCACTGTGGACAATTTTCAAAGGCCCGTCCCCAGGCCCATCTAGGGTTTTCCCATGCAAACCCTAGATGGGTATGTAATAAGGGTTTCTGCATGGGGAAAAACACGCGTATAAACCCACTTACCAACCCGCGGGTTGTTCTGCACGAGTGCATGCTAATGGCATGCAAGGAGACGATTATCTAATCTTGGCAATACAGGGAGCCATGCTAGCAGGGAAATCGAGTTAGTGAGGGGTTTTTAATGTGGGATTTTAACGCCTGGGTCAGGACAGGAGGTAAGTGAAAGCGCCGGTGTGGAGACCAGTTTTTTGATGCTTTTGCGGGTCAGCCAAGCAGGGACGGAACGGGTAGAGAGAAGGCAGCTTCTCAACGCCGATCTGCGTTTTCATGTCTCACCAACAGTTGGAGTCCAATCATGAAGGGGTAGATCTCGGTCTACCCATTTTAACATCAACTTCCAGAACAACCTAATTTATTCTTTTTTTTTTTTTTTTTTTTTTAAAGAACAGCTTTCTCCCTGAGAATCAATCACGGGCGTTCACACTCCGAAGGGTCCTCCGTGCAAGTTTCTGCGCAGATGTCTGGGCGATTTACTACACAGGGCCATGAGCGCGTGTACTGCGTGCATTCTAGTGCATGTGTGTGTAGCGTGCATGGATTTTATGTGCGTATCTATTTAGCATACGTGGCCATTATTACATCTCACGCTGCTGCTGTGTGTTCCTGCGCGCAAGCAGAAAATCAGAGTGGATTTCAACGAGAGTCTTATTACATAGGCCCCCAGTATTATTTGAAATGTTAAATGCATTACTTGCATTGAATCAATTTGTCATGCAATTAAATACCAGTGATTTGCATAGCTACAAATCCCAACAGCCTGCACTAATATACAGACACAAAGTATTGGTAGGAAACTCCATTGTAATTTTCTCAAAAAAAAAACAATTACAACAAACTCTAGCTCATTTTCTAGTGACAGAAGATATAAAGGGCTGCTTATCTTAATTACAAATAAATAATTTTCAGGCATTGCACCAGAGCATATTTTCCTCTGTCTTGAGTTAGCAGAATCAGTAGACAGCCTGTACATGCTTGGTGCTGGCCTGTAATCCTACAGTTCTTAAATAAACAGCCCTCAGTTTGCAGTGTCACATGATTTCATTGTTGGTTTTTTTTTACTGAAGCTGGGTTGCATTAGCCACTCTCACCACATTAGGGTAAATATTCAAAAGCCATTTGGATGGATAACTCACAATAGAGATGTGAATCGTGTGCCTGATCGTTTTAACAATCAGGTTCGGATGGAGGGAGAAAAAAATCGGATTGTTAGAGATGTGAATTGGAATCGGTTCCGATTCCAATTCACATCGTTAATTTTTTAGTGAGGCCTGAGCAGATAAAAAAAAAACCCACCCCGACCCTTTACAAATGACCCCATTGCTCTCCCACCCTCCCGAACCCCCCCAAAATGTTAAATTACCTGGTGGTCCAGTGGGGGGGGGGGGGCCGGCACGATCTCCCACTCTCGGGCCATCGGCGCCATTTTGGCTACCACTGATAAAAATGGCGCCGATGGCCCAATAAAAAAAAACCCACCCCGACCTTTACAAATTACCCCTTTGCTTCTCCCACCCTCCCGACCCCCCAAAAACCTTTTACATGTACCTGGTGGTCTAGCAGGGGGTCCGGGAGCCATCCCTTCAATCATACCCTCGGTGCCGGTGCTGCTGGACTGGTTTCAAAATGGCGCCGATCGCCTTTGCCCTCACTATGTCACAGGGAGCGGCCTTTGCCCTCACTATGTCACAGGGAGCGACAGTCGCTCCCTGTGACATAGTGAGGGCAAAGGCGATTGGCGCCATACTGGCAGTCGATCGCCTTTGCCCTCACTTTGTCACAGGGCCGATCGCCTTTACCCTCACTATGTCACAGGGAGCGACCGTCGCTCCCTGTGACATAGTGAGGGCAAAGGCAATCGGCGCCATTTTGAAACCAGTCCAGCACCGGCACCGAGGGTATAATTGAATGGATGGCTCCCGGACCCCCCGCTAGACCACCAGGTACATGTAAAAGGTTTTTGGGGGGGGGTCAGGAGGGTGGGAGAAGCAAAGGGGTAATTTGTAAAGGGTCGGGGTGGGTTTTTTTTTATCGGGCCATCGGAGCCATTTTTATCAGTGGTAGCCCAAAATGGCGCCGATGGCCCGAGAGCGGGATATCGCGCCGGGACCCCCCCCCCCCCCCACTGGACCACCAGGTAATTTAACATTTTGGGGGGGTTCGGGAGGGTGGGGGAGGGTAAAGGATTGGTTTTAAAGGGTCAGGGTGGGTTTAGGGGTTGTTTTGGTGTGCCGGTTTTCCCGCCCTCCCCCCCAAATAATTCCCGTACTCGATTTAACGATTTTTCACGATAAATCGAGGGAATTCCTATTGTATCGAGTCCCTTACCGATTAATGACGATTTTAAAATTATCGGACGATAATTTAAATCATTAAAAACGATTCACATCCCTAACTCACAAGTTATCTGTCTAAATGGCAAAAATGGCATATTGAACCTCTGATCCGGCTAAATTATAGCCAGCTATAAAAGGGGATTGAGAGAGAAAAATATGTCACTTTCTATTTATACCACTGTAAGAGGGGACACTTTTAACTCAGTGTGGGGTCTGAAGGGAGGTGTGCTAGGTTTGGGGTGGAGTGGTTTTAAATACACAGTAGAAGATACAAACAGCAAAGTTGACATCTTGAAGATTTTCTGCTGTTTGAATCGATGAAAGGTACAAGAGGAGTTGATTTGCTGCATCCAGTATCTTTGGGAGTCTGAAAGTACCACAGGAATGGCATTTTCATGCTATGGTTGATTGGTTAATCATATTACTGCAGACAGCAAGTCCGGCTTTTGTTGTGACTGGGCACACACTTTGCTTCTGCCTCTTGAAGAAAGGCTCAAACCTACTTTTACCTAATGATAGGGCAATTTTCAAAGCAACCACCTAGGTGCAAATTCCATGGGTACCGTCTCTTAGAAAATTGCTTACCAGTGCAATTGGGCTGTGGACTTTGCACTTGCTTTTTGACTGGGAAGTAGTATGCATACATTTGAAAAGGCAATGCTCCTGGCTCTTTCCTAAGCTCACCTAAACATGCCAGGCATTTTGGCCATTATTATTTATTTATTATTTAACAGTTTTTTATACCGACCTTCATAGTAAATTACCATATCGGATCGGTTTACAGTTTAACAAAGGGAAAAACTAGAGTAACAAATTCAAGTAAACGAAAGATAACAACAAGTAGGAATAAGTCAAAGTTACAATCAACAGGGGGAGAGAACTTGGAAGCTTGCAACAAGCTGGAAAGAAGATAGGCCGGTAAAAGAGATTTTACCATAGAGTGTACAAGTTAAAAACTTAAGGACGGTGCTTTAACCTGAATGTCTCAGAGACCATTTATTTTCTTTGAGAAACGGAGTGCCAGACTGGGTAGGAATGAAGGCCAACTAGTGATTGTCTGGTGGTTCAGGGAAGGCTTGTTGAAAGAGCCAGGTTTTAAGTCTTTTTCTGAAAGATAAAAGGCATGGCTCCAGTCTGAGGTTTGATGGGATACTGTTCCAGATCGATGGGCCTGCTATCGAAAAGGCTCTGTCTTTGGTCATAGCAAGGCATGTGGCTTTAGTGGGGGGAACATTAAGTGTGCCTTTGTAAATGTCTCTAGTTGGTCTGATAGAAGAGTAGAGTTTGAAAGGTATTTCCAGGTCAAGTTGAAGTTGATGATGGATGGTTTTATGGATTAAGGTAATTGATTTGTATAGAATTCTGTAATTTACTGGTAACCAGTGTAGATTCCTGAGAATTGGTGATATGTGATCGTAGCGGCTGGTACTGGTTAACAATCTTGCTGCCGCATTTTGAATCATCTTGTTGAGCCATGTTGAGAGTAGGCAAATTTCAGACAGCCCCTTATATCTGACCTTCAAATAACCTTCCCATCTGAGAATATTAGTGCCATGTTCTTATGTGCAAGATATAACTTTGGGCCTGCAAGAGCTTTTGCATGCTGTCATGATTGAAGTTGACCCGTTGTCATTTCTCCCCACAGATGGTTTGACCGAAATGAGGATGATGGCCACATTATCCGAGAGCTAGTGCCAGTGGGAGAATCACCGATACTGAAAAGTGAGTATAAAATTGTATACTGTGTACATTCAGCACATGGAAAAGGGCAAGGCTTCACTGCAAGAAATGAATAGACCACTCATAGCAAACCTAAGGACGGAGGGTGCATTGAGAGGGCAAAGAGACAATGCTGACTCATGACAGGCCCAGGACACATGACTACCACCAACTGTAAACAGATTACGTGCTGGAAAGAATAAATGACATTTAGTCAGGCAATATTTTGAATAAAATCAAAGCTATAATGCAATACAGCTTTCCTGTAAGAACATGCGGTACATTTGCTCGGATAACAATTTTCTCTAAAGCATTTATTGCTTTTAAGCGATCGTTTGGATTTATGTAGCATCTGTCAATGAAACAGGGTCACACTCTGTCTTTCGAGCACAATCTCATACTTTATACACCTTTCATTCGCCTCGCTTTTCACATCTTTCACTGCCCTCGCCGACATGCTCACCCTGATACCTTGTGTCCAGCGTTGAGCAGAATTCCCTTCTAAAAGAACTTCAGATCTTTACACTTTCCCACATAAGGAGGGTTATCAGGAAGATGATGCTCAGTGGTTCTGTGTCTCCTCCAGAGATGGAAAAGGAGGGGATGGGCTTACATTGCTGCCGGAGAGACTTAGGTGAGATGTTGGGGAGGACTTCCTGATTATAAAGGGGGTTAAGCACTGGAACAAGTTTCCTTGGAGAGGCGATCAAATCTCCATCATTGGACGTTTTAAGAGGTTAGATAAATATTTGTTGGGAACAAATATAGATGCATGGAATCTTTTCTTGAGGCTGGTAATTAGGGGCTTGAATAACCCAAAATATTAATTGGACACTGGAAGGCACACAGCAGGAAATCACTGGGTTTTGCTGATTAGCCACTGTATACTTGAAAAATAATTGCGGTGTGCAGCAGCAAGAATAGCCAGTTCTCTGATACCTTCTGCTGCAGTCACAATATATGCCTTGAAACTTCCATTCATTCAAACACATAGTCACTTCTTAGTCGCCACCAGAAGCCCTGAGCCTGTCATATGTTTGTCTCTGATTACTTTCACAGCTCTTCCGCCTGCATTACTTCTATGGGAGTGATTCTGGGAGTTTAAAAACTTTTTTATGCTTGGAGAAAAATAGGATGGCATACAAAAATACACTCATTTTTTCACTCTTTCAGAAAACCACACTCCAGATTTTAGTAACCTTCTGCTAACTTTAACCATTAGCTAAAGTTTCACACGCAAAAGTCACTTTTAAAGGACAGTTGCTTTCAATCATCACCTTTTTAAAACCACTTTGACACATCCTAACACTTGGAATTTCATCTACACACGCACACAGTCTCTCTTATTATATTACAAACCTGGCTTTACATTCAGTCATAATCATTATACTTCTTTCTTTCTTAGATTCTTATACCCACACTTGCTGTACAGTGATAACGATATGACATACATGTAGTCAGAACACACAAAAAAATGAACAAAATTCACAATTTTGTATTTTCTAACATGTTCTCCTTGCTGCTGGTTAAACCGCGTGATAGTATGGAGAATAATGGTTGGGCTAATGTCCAGGTCCTGCGACTGTTCCTTGCAGGAGGGCTGGGGAACAGCCCTTGGGACTGTTTTGCTGGGTAGGTGTGAGAGCAAATGTATTCCTGTCTGAGCTGCAGGAAAGGAAGCATGAAGTGATTATTGTAAGTGATGTGCCCGTTATGTTATGTTTAAGTATGTGTAATATAGACATATTGATCTTGGAGAAAACCGTGTGACACACTTGCTCTGTAACATATACTTCCAGTGAAACAAGTGAAACCAATGAAACAAAGAGGGACTTTATTACTCAGCACTCCAAAAACATGGACAGATCTTGCTCATATTCAAGCCATCAGGAATCAAGAATCCTGATGTTTCCCAATGTTGGGAAACGTTGGGAAAACTCTGGCACATTGGAAAATGCTTTTATGTGTGTTCAATGAGCAACCTAAAGACATGACCCTCCAAGGGAACTATTATTGTCGATATTGTCTGGTAACGGGGAAGTGTATGCTGTGCCCGCTGTGAAGGTGGTATACATATAACAGGAATATCATTGTGCATTATGAACCTGTGCTCTGGAGTGAAGATAACACAGTCAGCAAGGAAGCTTTTATTCCTCTATGGCTTACAAGTAACTTGTGAAAATTATAATCGATATATAACGAACTCACAGTCTATGTAAAAATACCATTGTTAGAAAGAAGAGTGATCACTTCAGCAATTTTTGAACATTTTGACATCATGGATGTTCATCTCAACATTTTATGTCCTTAGATTACAACTTCAATATCACTTGACTATGCCATTTTTTTCAACTGATATTAGCTAAGTGCATTTTTTCCTCTTCATTTTTGGGACAATAAGTTGAATTTTTTATTGGTTACCTTGGAGAGCATTGTCTTTTCTAAAGATTGTGATTTAAAGGTTGCTATTCATTTTTGGGTATTGGGGATTGTGTGATTGTTTTGTATGAGTGTTGGGCACTTTAAATTTCATGCAGAATTCAATAGACTTGTCGGCAGAAACAGAGTAAGCTATGATATAATCAAGTAAGTTGTGATGTAATAATAAAGATTTCAAGATAACATTTTATATTTTCATGAGATTATATTATAACTAATCTTAGATTATACTGTTCTAGTGTGTTGGGATTACTAGTCATATTTAATAGAACAGTAGTAGCGGTCCATTTGGTAGATACTAGTGTCAAAGTCATCACAGTTTAAGAGTAGAGACTTGACAGCCTAGAAAAAAATGTATCACAGCCTGATAAATTCCAGTTTTTCCTGGTTGCTAAAGGGTATTCCCTTTGGTTCTGGCTGTTAACACCATTCCTGCACCCAGTTGGTGAGATATATCGGTGTAGCAAATTAATGTGCATTCAACCTCTTCTTGGTCGCTTCAGGTATCAGTTATCACTTCAAGATTAAAACAGGAGATGTCGGAGGTGCCAGCTCTGATTCCAAAGTCTTTGTAAAGCTGTACGGTGAAAGAGGGGACACAAACAAGCAATTCCTTTTAGTTTCTGATAATGACCTGGGTGACAACTTTGAGCGTGGCCGAGTGGATGAGTTTACTATTGTCACAATGGACATTGGGAAGGTAAGCAAAAGATGCAGATTACTAGATGAATACTTGTACTGCTTTTTAATTTTGAGGTTATATTACGACAAAGCAGATAACATACTATTTGCAATCTCTTTCTCTGAGAAACAAAAACCTATTTTTTTCTTTGGTAAACGGGAGACAGAAGCACAAATAGAGAATTCAATTTAGATATATTTTTAAGTAGTATAATAAGCCACACGAGCCCTCAGCTGATATCCAATTTATTTTCACATCACATACAAATACTCTTCTGCCTCTCTGACATTTGGAATCCAAACGGTGGTCATTTTTGTAAGAATTTAGTCCTGAAATTCAGCATACAAAATGTTTTAGAAAATGAGTAGTCAAATGTAGTTTTCCCCTTAAAAGTTCTCAGTAACGGATAAGACTGAGGACTTGAGGTTAGTTTTTCATTAGCATTCTTTTTTCTTTTCTAGATCACCAAACTTCTGATTGGTCATGACAACGTAGGGATTCGAGCTGGTTGGTTCTTGGCCAGTGTTGTGATCCAGGTGCCTATACAAGGAAGGCAGTATACCTTCCCCTGTAATCGATGGCTGTGCAAGGATGAGGCTGATGGGAAAGTGGAAGTAGAACTGTACCCAAGCGAGATTTTGGAAATTGAGAAATGTAAGGAAGAGAGCAACCTGCCGGTCAAAGATGGATTGAAATACACATTTCTATCTGGGAAATGTTTTACCTTTTCATGTTTATGATTGCATTTTAATATTAGTGTTGTTTATTGCATATGCTTGGGTGTTTATATGACTTTGTATGTATATTCTGTTGTGACCCACTGTGAACATTGGATAGAGTGCCACAATATAAATATTATAGATAGATAACTGAATAAATGGATACAGATATGTACCATATTTTCTAGTGCATAAGTCATTCTGGTATTTAAGACACCCCCTGCTATAAATAGGAAGGTTATCATGCTAGCAGATAGGTCGCACTGGTGAGTGAGTCGCACCTCTTCATCATGCATGTGACTAAGCGACAGCAGCTGGAGGAGCATGCGCAATAGGTGGGTGGTGAATATGCCACTGACATGGTTGAGTTTGAGAGGCTGCAAGGAGGGAACGGTAAGGAAACGCTGAGGGCGAGAGAGATTAAAAAACCCAGCAGATACATTGCACCAGTATATAAATCATACTGACAAAAATTGGGGGGAAAAAACTGTGATTTATATCCTGGAAAATATGGTACATAGAAAGAAAGAGAATAAGAATTTTTTAAATAGATTTCATGCTGGAACCCAGCACCAGTATGCCCTTAAACCACTCAATAAATTTTACTGTTGAAGGAGGATTGTGACATTCTCCTTCCTGGGGCCATGAATGCAGCATTCCCATAATCCCCAATTCCTGCCAACCTGCGGATCATAAATTTACTATTTTTAGAGTGGACACTCAAGCTGTTACTTCCTCCTGGTTTTCTCACTCAATTACGTTCCTGCACAAATGCCCTTTTGTAATCCATATACACTCCTTTGTTATTCTTCCACGATGAAAATGATCTTCTAAAAAAAAAACCAACCCACACCCACAGGGAGGCGTTTAATATCTTAGGTGGAAGAGCTTACTACATCTTGGAGTGGAACAGCACCACCACTATGAAAAACAATTAAAAAAATGCAAAATTTGTACTCAGTACTCTCCCTATATTCATGCATTCAGGAGCAGGTACACGACTACCCGATTACTTTCCATGAGGCGAGCCTATGCAGTGTAAATGCTCATGAAAGGCGTGGAGTTCAGTTGGTTACAAGGAAGGATCTCTGTTTTAGAACCCCCCCTGTTAAGTGGTTTGTTTGTCACTCTACTGATAACTATTGTAGACTTTCTGTTTTACACTATAACAGTCAAGCCTGCTAAGTGTAAAGAAAAAGCTGAATATTACCCAAAACCAACATTTCAGGACTGAAGCATCGGTTCAGAGTAATACTTTTATATCCATAGTTTAAAGAGGCCAATTTTCTGAGGCAAGCCTATTTTCAAATGAAAACTCCCCACGGGGTTTCCCTTTAAAGGTTCCCGTGGTGGCCAGGGCCATGAGGAGTCGTCACCTTGTTTTTACAGGTTCAGACCATGCACACTGGCATTCTGCCCAGGGGCTCTGACCTGGGGCGGGGGGAGGGGGGTGGCTAATCTCATACAAACTCACACAATTACTGGGAGTATACCTGGGGGCTTGAACCCAGGAGCTTATCACCTACACAGAGAGCCACACACAAACTTGGATTCGGTTCAACACGGTTCCAGGTAAGAAAGTAAGTTTATTTGAGCGATAGGAGGATAGAGCAAATAAAATCAGATCGTATAGAAAACGTAATGCTGGATAATAACCATTGCTACATAGACATAAAAAGCTTACATTTCCAAAGGATCAGCAGTACCATCATGTCCAGGGTTCTCTCTCTCCCCTCTCTCTGTCTTCCCTTATACACTACAAAACCTTATGAAAAGCAACCGCGTTCCCTCCCTCTGAGTTCTTATCAGTTTCAGAAACAGCTGTGCGGCCTTGATTCTCTCTCTCAGGCTTTAGTATAAGTTAATTGCTAGTTTTCTCATCATAGACTTAGTGGAACAACTAAATAAACAGACTCTTGCCTGTTCGTAAACATTTCACAGTGCAAGACAGTATACAGGAGTTCTCTCAGAGGTTGGCCTGTGGCCTTCAAACTAGTCTGTGTCTGGATGAAAACTCTGAATCCATACGGCCTATCCTCTATATACATCCTCAGCAAAAAGTAACAAAAAATGACTCCAACACTTGTGTACTCTGCAGATGCAAAAGTGCATGGTGGAAAGCAAGCATGGGGATATCTGAATAAAAGCCCTGCCCCATTTTTCACAGGAAAAGGACACATTTTCTGGAACGCGCATGGTCTTTTCCTCACAGAAAGAGGCAGCAATTTTTAAAAGTGTTTTTTTTCCCTCTGGGTAGACACCTGTTTACCTGCAAAAATCCCTCTGAAAATAGCTTCCTTAAAGTGTGATTAACTATTATCACGTGAATCTTGTAGCAGGCCTTGTACCTTTTGTCTTGGGGAAAAAATAATTTTCTGGAAAATTTTTTTTTTTTTTATTAGACATTTGTGGATGCTTCATGCAGTGTAGCTGCTGCTTCTGCTTCTATCATTTCAAATTTATTCTAGGCAAATATGATCCTATGGCAGATTTGTCATTAAAAACCTGAGGTCATTAAGTAATGGGGGACCTGGCAGCTTCCTTATTATTGCTCCTTTTGTACTTTCAGCTGAATTGGAAGCAAGGCTGGGGATCTGGTACCATGAGCCTTCGTTTGCAGCTACCTGTGGATTTTTTTCCATGCTTTTACAGTTTGTCTCCTCCCAACTGATGTTTAGTCCAATTATTGCAGTGACGCTCCTGGGCTGGGGGAATGCATTCCCAAGGACTCCTTCTGGAACTCTGCAATCATAGGTCCTGAATCCTGGCACTAGGTGTCACCCTTGAGTAACAGCCAAGACTTCCTCCACCAGCATTCCTGGCTCTGGCCATACTGGATAGCAGAAGATCCAACATGGGGCTCAGACCAGGGAGCTGGTGCCTGGCAGTGCATAGCAACCTACCAACTGAGCCACCAGGCCAGCTCCTTGATTGTGTTTCTTCCAACTGCAAAAGACATTGCCTCCATCCCGATCTGTAGATGTATACTAGCATTGCCTCGAGGTTAAGGAGATAGACATTTTTTTTTTGCCATTCTCACCCTGACTCATCGGTCTAGACTGAAAATGATTCCTTCTTTTGTTACAGATTTCTTTCTCCACTTAAACTTGTCCTCGATCTCACGCTTGCACACTTTTGACAATGGGTTCCCTCGCTGGAGTTTCACAGTAAAATCCTTTTGTCTTTCCTTAAGTGATCAACTATGAGGTGATTGTAACAACTGGAAAGGTCCGAGGAGCAGGCACCAATGCCAAAGTCTTCATGCAGCTTTACGGTGAGAACGGGAAATCGGAAGAGATCGTCTTGAAAAGCAGATCCAATGATTTTGAAAAAGGAGCAGTTGATACATTTAAGGTATACATAACACACTCCTAGTTGTAGACGTCTGTGTTGTTTTAGATAAAGCTGATTAGAGGCAAACTATAGTGACAATTCTGAATAGATGATGGGACCTCTGTAGCTGTAGTAATACTTATCCTTCAATGATTTCAGTTTAATTGCTATGATAGTATAATGCAGGGATTAATGTGTGTCCTGTCACTAGTGTTTAATGTCTAAGGAAAACCACTTGGTTGCCTATATAACTGGTTTGTAAGATTTATGTTATCCTTTCGAATTTATGTGACAGTCTCAGTGTTGGTTCTCGCTCTCTCTGCAGCACTATTGTGCTGTCTGGAAGGGCTGGTAGGTCTGTGGCTAAGGAGGTGCTATGTGTTGGCAAGAAGATTTGTCAGGCAAAATTGTGATCACTATGATAAAGGTTGAAATATGGATTAATCAGTAGCAGGGCGATGCTCCATAGTTTTTACACGGGTAAATGCATATTTACCCACATAAAAATACAGTTGGATATTTCCATCAAATCACACCCCTCCATCCCCAATATGTGGATAAAAGTAGTGCAGATACCTTTTAGCCACACAAAAATGTGGGTAGGGTTAGGCTGGAGAATTGAAAAGTACAAGTGGTGAGTTAGTTTTTATTTATTTCTTCAGTATATATATAAACCACTTAATCTTATAAAAGCTGCAGAAAATAGAAAAGAACTGTCCTACAACCATAGAATACAAACTAGCATAATAATAACAAAAACACAACAGACAGCATTCGGCAGACAGTTAAATTTATAATGCACCAGTCTTCAATAATAATGATTTCAAAGCAGAAGTAAATAGCTAGGCCTTATTACGCTTATTGAAGCTTAAAAAATCCCTCATGATCTGTTGCTCTTTGGGAATGAAATTTCACAAAGAGAAAGCTTTCTTTCTAGATTCCATCGGATGCAATTCTTTTGGAGAGAGGACTGCCAGAACAAGGTTTTGAGCGGACAAGAGAGTTCTTACAGGACTGCAAACCGTTAATTTAGCCCTTAAATAAGCATGGGCCGTTATGCTTTAAAACGCTATGAATCGTGCTCAAAACTTTCAGTTGCGCATGAAAAGTCAGTGCAGCTAGTGGAGGGTTTTCAGTCCAGGTGAAATAGTCCCAGAAGGATGAGAGCAACTATATTCTGCACATACTGTCACCATGCGTACTTTGTGGGCACTGACATTGTACCAGCTTCAAAGCGGGCACATAGTTCAGAGATACAAAGGTGCATGCTGCCCGTATTTTCAAAGGCCCGCAGGTACAAAACACCATGAACAGTATCAATGTTTCCCACCCCTTTTGTGGGGGGGCTTTCCCACATTATATAATTTGGTCTGTATTGCAAAGTAGAGGAGTAGAAAGCAGCAGGAAATAACTACACCTTTTTTCTGTGTCAGTTGTGCCCGCGTTAGCTGTGCGTTACCGACCGAAAAGGATTTCTCGCAAATAGAAGTTCGGGAGAGGGGAGGGAGGGAGGGAGAGAGAGAGAGAGCACTGTAAGAGAGGGAAGTATTACCTTGGGGTAAGGTCTGGGTGGTGGAATAGATTTTGGGGGCCAGTTTTACATACACAGTCAGAGGTACGAACAGCAAAGGTGCCATCAGTGAATCAACTCCTCTTTTACCTTTCATCACTCCAAATGACAGAAAATCTTCACTGATGGCACCTTTGCCATTCGTACCTCTGACTGTGTATGTAAAACTAGCCCCCAAAACCTACCCCGCCGCCCAGACCTCACCCCAAGGTAATAGTGCCCCCCTCTTACAGTGGTATAAATAGTAGAGTCACATATTGGTCCCTACAGAAGTGCTTGTTCTCTCTCACTCTCTCTCTCTCTCTCTTTCATTTGCAAACAAAACTTTTTGTGAAAAATAACACAGGTGCAATAAATGTATCATGCGTTGCGGAAAACAACGTCCAAGTCTGCCTCCACCATTATGGCCTGCAGGTCTTGGATTTTATTGCCCAAACTGCAAGCATTTGTAGTCATAGCTTTCCAATTTTTCTCCCTTGCTATGTTGGACTTCCTAGGAACCTTTTCTGTTTTTTTTGAGCTGAAAGATTTTGTTATTTTCACTTCGCATGTCCTTCACAGGTCTTATTCTGCCAGAACCTACTGTTATGCAATTGATTTTGGGTTTTTGAATCCTGGATGTCTGATAACTCTGTGGGAGTGGGGGTTGAGGTACAAGTTGCTGTAAACTTGGGGAAGGTGGGTGCCTGCTTGTCACATGTCTAGTTCTATCAGAGCCCACTGCAAAACATTTTTTCCTGGGATTCCGTAACCGCTGTGGGAGATGAGTGACAAATGATAGATATTTCAGGGATGGGGAGGTTAATTGAATCCTGGCCAATTGCTCCCTTAGATGGATCAGCTACATTTTAATTTTAGACAGCTGAAGGCAAAACGGACAACCCTTGGTTCTCCCAAATGAAAGGCCTTGGGACATAAGCACCACAATTGTTGCATTGAATTAAAGCCATTCTCTCTGATTAATTAAAATCCTAAAGATAAGGTAAGCTACAGTTAGTCCCTAGCAAAGACTTTTAATAGGTATTTGAACTAAAAGTATGTGTTATCCAGTAAAGATTAATAGGCAGAATATGCAAACCAAATTTTACAAGCAATATGACAGTATAAGTTGTATCTAGGCTGTAAGGAACTACTAAGTAATTGGGATGAGGCAATTGAAGCTAATTATTTAGAAGACCAGGGAAGAGTATATATGAAAGTAAAGCCAGGGGTGGGTGGATAGAGGGGCAGGAAGGGAGGGAAATAAACAATCTTCCCCTTTCTAACAGACAAGGCACAATCTTTTGCTAATATAAGTAACTCCTCCCTGTTACACCCCCCTCCCCTCCCAACCACCACTTAGCGGGTCGCTCAGCGCAGCCAGTTATTCAGCCACTGCCACTTAGCCATATAAGCTGGGTAACATCAACAAGAAAAACATATAAGTAAAATAATAAAATCTGGGTATTCTAAACTCAGAATCTTACACTGTCCAAAACCATTACTTACCTTCCAAGATTTCCACACAGTCCTACAAACACTAATATTTTCGAACCTGGACTATTGCAACTTACATCTGTTGGGCCTTCCCGCAAGCACAATTAAACCCCTACAACTTCTCCAAAATACCTCAGCAAGACTCCTCATAGGAACTAGAAAAATTGATCATATTATATCCCTTCTCTAATCAATCTTCACTGGCTTCCAATAAAGTTCATAAACCATTACAAAGTTTTAGCCCTCATCTTTAATATCATAAACAGCTATGACACATCTCCTCCAGGAATAACAATAAAAAAAGCTACAGCCCACAAAGAGATCTCAGATCTCAAATAAAAATCTTCATACAATTCCTTCAAATCTGAACACTCATCTAACCCAGATAAGAGAACGAATGTTCACAATAGCAGGACCCAAACTATGGAACAATCTACCTGGATCAATAAGACTGTTAATGGAAAAAAAAGAAATTCAAACAAGAACTTAAAACCTGGCTCTTCAGAAAAGCCTGCAAACTAATGTAAAGAAATAGCAAAGAAGCCACTTAATGAACATTATTATTCCTGAAATATTACTTCTTCTCAGCACAGCAAATATTTGACTAAAATGTATTCAAAACTGAAACAGTAAAAATCAATATTACATTGTTAACTTTGAATGTTTTGATTATTCAATAGTATTAAAATAAATACAATTACTGTAAATAAGAACCTGTTATACAATGTAATTGAATGCAATTTATGTGAACCGTTGTGATCTTCTGTTGGAATGACGGTATATAAAAAACATAAATAAAATAGTAAATAGATAAATAAGTCGCCAGTTATCCAGCTAAGTGGTGCTAAATATTAGGGCCGGTATGTTTAGCGATCAGGATTATTTGAAACTTGAAATCATAGTTGTCACATTGGTAATTTTGTACAATTTTGAGGATATTAAACACAAAAGCAGCTTCTCGTGACTTCTGTGCTTAAGAACATCTCTTCCTTCGCAGATAGAGGCAATGGACGTCGGCAAGATTATTAAACTTCGGATTGGTCATGACGGTGATAATTTTGGTGATGGCTGGTACCTAGAGACTGTGACCATCAAGCGACTTCAGATGAAAATTGCAGAGACTGACAAGAAGAAGAAGAAAAAGAAGAAGAAATCTAGTGAGGAGGAAGAGGAGTCAAAGGAAGAAGAAGTTGTAGAAACGTACAACTTTGTGGGCCAGCGCTGGCTGGCCAGAGATGAAGGTGATGGGGAACTGGTTGTGGAGCTGTTGCCTGAGGATGCCTCAGAACTTGAAGGTAAATTTACAATACTGAGCAGTGATCTTAAACTGCATGGCAGAGCTCAGCAGTTTTTAAGGGAAAAGCTTTTATTTTCAGTGTTTCATAAAAAAAACAAAACAACATTGAGAATAAGAGATGATACAGCGGTTTTTAACTCAAGTGAACAATATCTTTTGTTCACGAAGAGTCTTGAAAAGGAAGGTGTTTTGAGTGCTTTGCTAAGTGTTGATGAAGAAGGTGAAACTTTGGTTTGCAAATCTAGTTTCATGAGAGATGGGTGTGAAATATTTTTAAATATTTCAGTATATGCTAGACTCAGGGAGCATAATTTTAATACATGCACGAGCATGCTAATGAGCATATGTAGATGGGCACGCATTTGCAATTGCATGTATTTGTTATCATGTGTGCAAATATGCGCACACAATACGAAATACACTTAAATCAACCCAACCACATGCTCGCTTATCTAAAATATATGTGGCATGGATTTTCAACAATACTAGATAAGTAGCGTATTATCACTTATCTGGCTATATTACTTAGCCGAATAAGTAGTTTTTTCAGACCACCACCTCTTATCCGAAGAAGTCAAAATTTATCCAGATAAGTGGTGGAAATCTCCTAGATGTGACTATTGTGCTCCTAATTTTAAGCAATACATGTGCAGATTTAACCCACTTATTTTCCTTAGCACTTGGCTTTTATGCATGTAAGTCATCAAATTTTGTAACATGCTCATGTGAAGGAAATTACCAATTTTACCCTCCTGATTCTTCAGCTGGAACTCCCTCCAGCTTACCCTGACCCCTCATCCAGTCAGTATTTGGCTATAAAGAATTTTATTTTCACTTACACCAGATAATTAGCAGGTGTAAATTCATGCAGGTAACGTGTATACATGTCGCTTTGGCAACTTATATATGTAAATGTTGGTCCCTCCCTGGAATGACCCTGGCCTGCCCACTTTTTTATATGAGCAAATCTATTCATGCCACCATTACTTGCACAGGTGTGTTTGAGGTTTATAAAATAGCATTTATGCGAACATATGCTATTTGTGCACGATGCTGCTAATTTGCATGCACACAACCCTTTCAGGTTTCAGCTATTTCCGTACAAGTTGGACTCTCAGGGATTGAGTTGCCCCAGAAGTTTGGGCCTCTCCTTTTGGAATAGAGTTTGAATATTGGGTTATCCTGAAGACCTACTGATGTAAAGGGGGATATTCAGATGCTGCTTTCAGATTTGGAACATAAGAGAAAGTTATTCTAAAGTGCCCAAAACAGAATATTTGGAGCATGCGGCAGGTGGAGTCCATTATCACTCTTTGTTCTACCTCTGACCCCACCCCAAAGGGTTACACACTCACTTAGACATGTGACTTTTATTCATCTCCAGGTGGCAGCTGCCTGAAAGACATTCAGGCCGAGACAGTAAAGTTCGCGGGAGAGCACAGGCCAGTGTCCTGTGCGCGCGATTCAGTAAACCAAAATATTTAAATTAGGGCCTGTGGTAAAAAGAGGCGCTAGGGACACTAGCGCGTCCCTAGTGCCTCTTTTTGGACAGGAGCGGCGGCTGTCAGTGGGTTTGACAGCCAACGCTCAATTTTGCCGGCGTCGATTCTCGAGCCCGCTGACAGCCACGGGTTCGGAAACTGGACGCCAGCAAAATTGAGGGTCCGGTTTTCAACCCGCAAGCCGCCGTCTGATTTTAAATTTTTTTTTTATTTTTTACTTTTTTTAACTTTTGGGACCTCCGACTTAAGTCGGAGGGTGCACAGAAAAGCAGTTTTTACTTACTGTATCGCGTGGGAATGACTAATAGGGCCATCAACATGCATTTGCATGTTGATGGCCCTATTAGTCAAAAACGCGCGTCCAAATGCCGGTTAACAGTGTGCTCCACCGGAGCGCATTGTACTGTATCGGCCTGATTGTTACTAGGATTCATATTAGGGGAAGTAGAAGAAGGGATCCGCTTTCTGGAACCTATAAATAATCTTAGTTATTCAAGAGTAAAAAAAATATAACAATCGGCATTAAACTTAATGATACCTTTACATGGGTATCTCAACAAAAAAGATGCACCTAAAGACTGAGTTTCCTGACATAAAGGGGTCATTTTCCAAGGAGTTACCGCGGGAGTTAATTCCGCAAATCGCGCTAACAGCTGTTAACGTGATTTGCGAATGCAAATTTTTAATTTTGTATTCAGGGGGCGGAGTTGGGGCAGAGCATATGTAAAGTAGGAAAGAGTTTTCGTGTGCCGCGAAACAGCCGCAGTGTTAGCGCGGCTCCTAACGCGGCCAATAGCTACAACTCTTTCATTTGCGGTACGTTGTGCGCTAGAGGCCGGTAAAGGTTTATCGCGGTTCACGATGTTTCCAGACAGCCTTGATGGACACTCTACCTGGGCAACAACAAGCTAGGTGGAGAGAACATTGTCCAAATCTCACTCCGAAGGCCATCAAATCTTCACAAGAGACCACTGTTCTGTTCGTACGTCTCACGTTGAATGTCAAGGTGGCCTCTAACCCCCTACACTAATACCTAAACCTCACCTCGAGTTACCAGGTGGGCCTCCCATAGGGATACAAATACCTGTCTAGGGAAGAGGCAATATAGAAAGTCTCTCTCTCTCTCTTTCTCTCTCTCTCTCTCTCTCTCTCTCTCATATATATATACACTGAAACAGGCTGTCTGGAAACATCATGAACCATGATATATACTGGCAATGTAGCTCAAATTGGGTTAATAGCATGATTTGTGCTAAGAGTGTGTTGCATAGCTGTTATTGCAATATACATGCTTATTAGCATAAGGTAACACCCCTTTATGCGATATTGGAAAATGAGGCCCAAAGCTACCCTTTCTCCTCTCCTGAGTAGCTTTAGCCAAGTTAGGGAAAATTTGTACGAACTGACCCAGAATATAAACCCCCATATTCTGAAAATAACTACATCAAGGTTTTATCTTGTTCATACACAAAAGAGGCCAGTAACGTTACCCTTTCGATAATAAGTTTCCCAAATCAAGTGGAGGTTGCACCTCATTAACTCTAGGACGTTGAAATGGAAAAACATAACTTTGTTGAAAGAAGGAAAATTCTCTGGGGAAATATGTAATATTTCAGTGAAGTACTTCCATGGTGTAACTCTTGGCAATTCTCCAATAACTCTAGGAAAGTTTAATAATCACAAGTTTAAATGCCTTAAACGATTTTCAATGGATTTTACTTTCCTAGTTAAAACATTACGTTCCTGGATTAGTGAAGCATTACCATTCTGGATGGATTTCATATCATCTTCCAAGATTTGAAACCTATTAGTATGATGAGCTGTCAATTAGGAGTTATGATCCTGAGTCAGGTCATCCTATTTTGAAGAAATTGAAGAAACTTTGGAGGAACACTAATGAAAATCTGAGCCCAGTTTAGATACTAGATCCCAAATGGAGTCCAAAATCACCATGGCTGGCTTGGGGAAAGAAGCTACAGTGGGCTTTCCAGGTGATGTAATGGAGCAGGGAGGCACTAAATTGCCATAATAGCAGAAAAAGTGGACTCACCGCCCGAAGAAACACCAAATTGGAAAGTTCCTGGATGGTCCACAATAGAGCTCACTGCCACCGATGTCGAAGCCTGAATTCCAACCACTCCTCCCACGGCATCTCCCTCTGAAGCGGCTCTGATGAAATCATCATCCAGAGATACGAGTCCCATAAAGGGGGAGGAGAAGCATTGTGCCAGTTGTGATGTAAGATCTCCAGATGAAGCTGATGCTCCTCTCGCAGACCCGCCAATGGGGATCCTGTCCCCTGACACAGGAGAGTCGGCAGCAAACTCATTGATGGAACGCTGACCTGGGAGCGGGCGGGTTGCAGAGGGAAAAACCTGAACTCTGCATTTCCGTTTAGGTGGTATGGCAATATCAAAGAAAAAAAGCAAGTAGAGCGGAGCAGCACAGAGCTATGCTACCTACATGCTGCCATCTTGACTCCTCCCCCCTCCCAAGGAGAATGTTTAACTGGTTAGATTTATACATTAAAAAAACAATTTTAACACACAAATATTTTGAATATCGACCTCAATGTAATCAAAAAATTGCAACTTTGTTAAGCTATTTAAAAAGTCTTCATCCTGATATCTGTTTCCCCTGAACAGACATGCAAGGCAAGTCTTTTATAAATGGGTCAGTAAAACTTAGTGGAAGCTGTCAATCTTCCATGTCTAAAAATGTCCATTCCTTTGTGTCTGGCATGTTTGTCAACATGTCTTAGTGCAGATTGGTACAGAATCCCTGTACCAATCTGCAAAAAAGAATATGAACAATGCTTCCTTCCTATTGGACAGGTCATTTTCCCAGTATGTGAGATGGATATGTTGTAGGAGTGAATGTGTGAAAGCAGAGCCGCCTTTAATATGTCACTGCTGCTGGGGATATAGGACAGGGAATACAATGCCAGAGCCCTTGTGAATGACAGGTGAGGCTCCAGTGTTGAGAGCTGCTATGCTGATTTATATTGATGTGCGGAAAGAGATTGAGTTCATCACAGCAAACAGAGATTAAGGATTACATGGAGACCATTTGTGGATAGATTCATGTGAATGATTTCCTTTTATGGACAGGACAACTACAAATAAAGGATGAAGGATTATATTCTACACAAGATGCTCTTGTATGTGTCCCTTCGATTAATGATGTCAGACTGGAACTAGAAAAAAGGCCTTTTCAGTTGTGGGCCCTGATATTTGGAATAGCATCCCTTGGGAGTTGAGATTTTTAGGAAAGATTGCAAGGCCTAGATTATATTCTTGCTTTTAATTAAATGTTATCTGGTGGTTATATTTAGCTGCCTACCTTGCTTGATTGTGATAAATTCACAGTATTGTTTTGCATATTTTAGTTGTTTTTTGAGTTGTTTTTTATGTCTGTTTTGTTGGGTCTTTTTATGTTATTATATTGATCACTATGGGGTAGATTTTAAAAAAATGCGCGTTCGCGTACTTTTGTTGGCGCACCAGTCGCAAACAAAAGTACACTGGATTTTAGTAGATACGCGTGTATCTTCTAAAATCCAGGATCGGCGCGCGCAAGGCTGCCGATTTTGGGCAGCCGGCGCGCGCCGAGCCGCGCAGCCTGCCTCCATTCCCTCCGAGGCCGCTCCGAAATCGGAAATCGTAGCGACCGGGACCGCAACATCTTGGTGTCTAACCCCAAACTTTGATGACATGTCTACATCCCTTCCATTACCAAAACAATTCTCTCAGAGAAAGCACACGTGCACCATACCAATGGTGGTTATGCATGGTTTTGTTGCTTCTTGAAGACAAAGCTCTTTGAGAAAGCATTTGGGCTGTGTTATGTTTTTTCCTTTCTGCATTATTTTATTTACTTTATTTTTATGGTATGTTGGATGGTTAATTAAATTATGAATTTGCCTGTAGCCATCCATATTTTGGTTTCAATTTTAGCACTGGGTTAGGGATTGGCTCTTATGGGCTTTAGGTCTCTATGTTGATTGCTAAGGTATATTTATGTGTATTCCTTTTAAATTACTTTTTATAAATTTGTTGGTATTGATACTTTTATTTCATTGTTATTTGACTGTATTATTTTGCTATTTCTCAGCTTAACATAAAATGGGGAAACGAGTAAGAAATGTGTTAAATAAATAAACTCATTCAGTAAGTGCTGGTTTCTGGTCTCTTAGGGGACTGCTTCAGTAAAGCTTTCCTGCTATTCTGTGTCTACGGGGAAAAAACCTCAGTGAATCTTTCTCTGCTCACTGCCTTTTACAGAGAACACCTACGAAATCCACGTACTTACTGGGAGTGTTTTGGGGGCCGGTACTGATGCCAACGTCTATGTGACCATCTATGGAGAAATAGGGGACACTGGTGAGCGCCAACTGAAGAAGTCAAACCACCTGAATAAGTTTGAGAGGCGACAGGTATGGTTTTTACTTCCACTAAGGCAGGTGACGCACACATGGTTGTCTTTGACCTAGGTTTTCTGTCATACTTAATAGAATACAGTTATACCTTTAGCAAAGTATCTTTCAATCTTGTGACAAAATCAACATTTTTGAGGGTCCAATGTCCAGAATGAGCTGCAATTAGTCATCCCCTATATGAAAAATCAGCCTTGTGAAACCCCCTTTTTAGGAATTACTGAGTCCTGGAGCCAGACAGCTCTCAACAGGCTCCAGAGGCCGATTTTGGCAAGGAGGAGGGTTCAACATACAGGGCCCAAGGTGCCTGGGATGGCTCAGTCTCTCCCTGTCAGTGGTTTTGCTAGGAGATTGTCTCTCTAGTACTCAAAAGACCTGCACGGGACTATTAAGAACATAAAATATGTCATACTGGGTCAGACCAAGAGTCCAACAAGTCCAGTATCCTCTTTCCAACAGTGACCAATCCAAGTCAAAGGTACCAGGAAAGTACCCAAACATTAGATAGATCACAAGCTACTATTGCTTATTAATTATCGTAATAGTAGTTTATAGATTTTTCCTCTAGAAATTTATGTAAACCTTTTTTAAACCCAGTTACACTAACTGCTGTAACCACATCCTCTGCAATCAATTCCAAAGCTTAACTATGCACTGAGCGAAACATTTTTTTTTCGATGTGTCTTAAATGAGCTACTTGCTAACTTCATGGAGTGTCCCCTGGTCCTTCTATTATCTGAGAGAGTAAATAACCAGTTTCCATTAACTCGTTCATGTCCCTTCATTATTTTGTAATGCTGGGGTGTTCCAAAATCAAAATTTTACTGTAATCAAGTCTCAAAAATAGAAAAACAGTAACCAGCCAGCCTCCGATTGATCTTCCAAAGCAAATTCAAAAGTGTTTCTGTCACAAGTCTGCATCTCTGTTCAAATGCTGTGTGAGACAACTAGCACCTGGGCTACCCTTCTTTCCCAGGGGGAAAAAGGGGCTCCAAAATGGGTACTGGGTTTCTCACTCCTCTCTGATGGTACAGGGGCCTCTCTGATACAGTCCCCCAAAAACCCCACATTCCTCTTACATTTCTTACAGGCAGGAATGGTGACACCGAAAATTCCTCCCAAACAAAATAGGAGCAACATTTCTCCAACAGCACTGACCTTTCAGGGCCAAGTCACTGCTGTCCCCCTTGTATGGGCAGTAGGATCACACTATTCTCTCTTGATTACCCCTCCAGGCAGGGGAAAAAAAATCCTCCTGGAAGCTGGTAACCAAGTCTCTCCGCACAACCAAAACTCTACACAAAAACTCTTCCACTTCTTTTTCTGGGGACAATCCCTTCCAGACCATGGGGTGCTAGAGAGGGAGACTGCATTTCTCTCTCTCTCTCTCTGTTCTCCAGCCGTGAGGCCCAAGAGTTGTTAGAGACTCAGAACTCCGAAACTCTCCTTCTCCTCCAAAATCAACTCAAAATGGCCACACCTATTTACTCTTCTGTCTGCATTTATTCCAGTTGGGTGGCCGGTCCCTGCAGTCTGAAAGGAAGTGCTGGGAAAAGCTTGGACTCTCCTCGCTGGTCCTAATAGGAGCAACAGGGTTTAGGGATCTAGGGGGTCCCTTATATCTGCATGGATTTTTACCCCTTGGGACGAATGTAGCCCCTCTGCTTGTTAAATCATATTCATTGGCCGAGAGCCTTCCTTTCATTTGCATATTTGGATAATGAGGAAATTAAAAGCTTCTCAGGGGCCAAGCGTTTTGAGAAAGTCTTTGGTTGGAAAGTCTTGTCATGGGGTCTGTGGCTTTTTTCATTTCATTCGAATCACATATTTAGCCATTATAAATCACAATTATTTTATTATCTGTGCGAGTTGTTTATCACATTACAGTTTTTCTGTTTGAACCAACTGTAAGAACTTTTTCATTTTTCACTAACTTGATTTTTCTTACCTCTTATTTGTAAGTTTGTATCCATCCTTCACAGTTGTAAACGCTTTTCACTCTTCTGTACTCCATTGTTGTGCTTGACATAATGCACGTTGCATTTGAGATCTACCAGCCCAACTAAAAAAGCTCAGAAAACAATCATCTATTCATGATAAAGCAAAAAAATGAACTTGGTGTTTCAAATATGATACAACATCAGAACATAAGATATACTATGCTGGGTAAGACCAAATGTCCAACGAGCCCAACATCTTGTCTCTAACAAACTGGATCACATATATCCAGCAAATTCAGAGAGTAGATCAGTTCCTTCTTGTCCACTGCCAGGGTTAAATGGTGGCTAATAATTGTTTATGGACCTTTTCTCCAGGAACTCATCTAAACCCCTTTTAAACCCAACTCCACTAATCGCCATTTCCTCCAGCAACAAATTCCTCAGTTACATTGGATGTTGAGTGAAAAATACTTTGTCTCATTTGCTTTAAATTTTCTGTCTATTAGTTTCATCGCATGTCCCCTAAGTACTATTTGAAAGGGTAAATAAGTATCTGCCATTTAACTTTTCCATCCCACGCATGATTTTATAAACCTATATCATATCCTTTCTTAGTCGTCTCTTCTCCAAGATGGAGTCCTAACCTGCTTAACCGTTTTTCATAAGGGTGCTGTGCCATCTTCTTTATCATGTTTATTGCCCTTCTCTGAACCTTTTCAAGTTACGCTTTATGGGCCAGATTTTAGTAGCTATGCGCAGGCGTAGATTTGTGCATGCAACCTGGCTCGCACAAATCTACACCCGGGGTTGGCGCACGCAAGGGGGCCTCAGAGGGAACTTTCCTTCTGCCCCCCCCCCCCCACCTTCCCCTCCCTTCCCCTACCTAACCCGCCCCCCAGCCCTACCTAAATCACCCCCCCCCACCTTTATTTTATAAGTTGCACCTGCCTCTGGGCCAGCGCGCGATCCCCCGGTATGGCCGCTGTGCCGGAGGCCTCGGTCTCGCTCCTGCCCTACCCCCAGACCGCCCCGCCCACTCCTCGCCCCTTTTTTAAAGCCCCGGGACATACATGCGTCCTGGGGCTTGCGCACGTCGCCGGGCCTATGCAAAATAGGATCGGCGCGCGCAGGTGCATTTCAGGTACCTAGCTACCTGAAATGCACACAGTGCGTGCAAGGCCTGGCCATGCATGTAACCCACGGTTTTTTTATGCCCATGGCCCTTTGAAAATTTACTTGAATATTGTCTCTTGCCTAAATTCAGAATCTCTTTTTGCTGCTAAACCCTGGCCACAACAGCTACCACAGAGTTTGTCATTTGTCATGGAATTACATAGCACATTTCTGCTACCTCCTCTTCTCCATCTCACCGCCATTGTGGCCATCTTCTCTTCCGGCAGCTGCAAGCAGCATCTGCTCTGTATTGCTACGCCCTTACCCCAACCATGGACTGCAGCCTCTGCATCTTACTGCCCCTTCTCCTCCCACTGCAGCTGCTGAAGCTATGAGGCAGGGGATGGGGGGGAGTGGCTCAGAAGGATATTGGAAGATGACAGTGGTAGCTGGAATCTGAATGAGAGATTGGAGGGGAGAAGGGACATGGACTTAAAGGCTGGGGGAAAGGAATGGATTGAAAGAGTAGAGGGGAAATGTCATAGAATGAGAGATTTGAGGGAGCAGGGGGAACAAGATGAATGAAAGTTTGGAGATGGGAGGAATGGAATGAGGGACTGAAGGAGAAGGGAAGGAGAATGGAGGGATGGAGTGAGAGGGAAGAGATGAGAAAAAAGAGGAGAGGGGAGGGAAGAGAAGTGGAGGAATGGGTAATAGACTAAAGTCGAACAGAGACAGGCTCGAGGTACATGTTCGAGGAGAACTACATGCAGTAATGAGAGTGGGATGGGGAAAAAAGAACCAGAGCAAAATAGAAAAGACACAAAAGAGAGAACAAAGAATGAAACGTTAAAATAAAAATAAAAGTATGAGAACTAAATTCATTGTGACCTTGGACAAATAATTTTATCTTCCAGTTAATTTATTAGTTTGTAGGCTGGGACAGAGACTCGTATCTATATGCAATTTGTTGTAAAGCACCCTTCTTCAGGATGCTGCATGACTGCTGAAATCATAATAATAGTCATAACAAAATAGAAAAAGGAAAGAGAATTTTACAAATTATTCAGAAGCCTGCAAAACCTTTTCTTAAAGTAAAATAATCAAAAGCTGAAGGGCTTTCATTAAAAGTCGGCTTTTGCACATATGCACAAATATATGTACACTTCTGCACCTATCCTGTAGAACTGACACACAGTTTCAAAAATGGAGCCATAGAATTCTCTAACCCTTTGCCATGGAATCTACCCATGAGCTGCCACAGAAAGCCAGAGACCATGTTTAAACTTATCAAGAGTCTTCACTGGCTTTTCCTGTGGATTTTGCTCCAACGCTTTCTCACCTTACTCTCTTCTTCACATATTTTTTCATCAGGGAAACAACATAATCCTTATTTTTCTAGTTTTCTCCCACACTTGCCTTTCTAGATGCCAGATTAGTGAGGTGTCTTCCAGGAGGAAGTGTCAGGTGAGTGAAGCCCCCTCTGGTGCTACTCTTTGCCTGGCCTGTGGATGGTATCAAAATAGTGGTAAATGTATATAGCGCTTTCCCAGGGCTTTGTCACTAAATATTTGCAAATTGCCTGAAAGCACAGCATCCTGAGTGGGTCCAGCAAGTCACCATCACATTTCAGCAACCAGAGAGAGGGCCTGATGTTACCGTCACTCTAGCCACAGCTGGCAACATCTCTCCATTGTGTGTTGCTTCTGCAGGAGGATATTTTCACCATCAAGGCCATTGAACTGGGAGTGTTGAAGAAGCTGCGCATCCGCCATGACAACTCAGGAGCCAACGCAGCTTGGTTCCTGGACCGAGTGGAGATCATAGACTGCAAAGACAGTACCACGTGAGCAGTGTTCTGAATTTCATTAATTCACTTAACTTTGTACATTTTTTATACACTACTTTGGAATCAAGCAAGGTCCAGTTTTGCTAATAACCAAGGTTACACAAATTGACGCATGCAAGATAGAACAGCAGTTCAGCTCAGGATTCCCAACTGGCTTCAGTTTTTCAGACTAGTTTCATCCAGTCCTGGCTTTACTTCACTGAACCCATGAACCTGTAGTCATGTTTTCCTAAAGAAGTTAGAACTATATATCCGTACAAAGTATGGGGTAAAACCAGGAATGGATCGAGCTGACTTGAAATTTAAAGATGGAACCAGTTGGCCAATTGTGTTTCTGTACCTGCATCCAAAAAAAAAAAAAAATCAGGTTTGGAAAATAAAATATACACGAGTCCTGAAACTGAAGACCATTTGGTTCCAGGGACAGATACAGTATAAGCTCACACAGTACGTTACTGTAAAAAATTGCAGGAATGGAAACTTTCAACAGTTACTCCAGTTTCTCCAATTACTCAGATTTCCTAGACTGAAGATAGTAGGGGTGGGAAGAAGAAAATCTTTGTTTTGTTTTTCTTTTCATTTTTACATTTATTTATTTAGTTATTTAGTTATTTATTTAGTTATTTATTCATGTTGATTACTTTTCTGTTAATAAAGCCCAAAGTGATGAACAACAAACTAAAATAATACATAAAACATAAAAACATAACAATAAAATCATACAAAATTCCCATTTCATTTCATCTAATGTTTATTTTGTTTATTTAGTTAAAAAAACAAAAATAGAAATTTAAAAAATAAGAAACAGTGCCTCCCAAGGCCTCCAATGCCCCCCACCCAAAAAGTGTGGGGGCCAGGATCCTGCCCAGTCCACAATTAACTGGTCTGGAGGGGATCCAGTGCTGAGGCCTAGGCCCGGACTGAAGTCTGGGCATTTTGTATAGCCTAGGCTGAGTTTGCAGCAACCTACAGCAACATAGGCCTATGCAAGGCCAAACCTTCAGCCTGGCCTAGGCGTCGGGACCAAGTTTCAAGACCTGGTCCTAACATCTAGGACCAGACTGAAGCCTTGGCCTTGTGTAGGCCTAGGCCACAGTAGGGTGCTGACACTTTGGCCTTGGCCCTAAGCAAGGCCCATGCTTCGAGGCCTGAACTCAACACCTGGGCCTTAGCCTAGAACAAGGCAGGATCCTGTTCTGAAAATGTGTGCCTGATGCTTGGGCCTCGGCCTGTACCCTTGCCTGACACCAGGATCCAACCCAGAGGCCGTGCCCCGATGCCTGGGCCTCAGCCTTGACCCAAGCCCAACACCAAGTCCCAGCCTATAAGCCAGGTCCCAACACCTAGGCCAGGGTACAGGTTCAGGCCCGATGCCACAGCCTGGTCCAGAGACCAGTTTCTGATGCCGGTGCCTTGGCCCAGATACAGGAAGGATGACAGGACCCAATGGAGGCCAGGTCTCGATGCTTGGGCCTTGGCCTAGATAGGGGTCCAGCCCAACCTGATGCCGCAGACTGGTCCAAAGATTGGTTTACGACACCAGGACCTCAGCCTGTACCCAGGTCCAAGGCTGGGGCTTGGCTTGGAGGCCAGGTCCTGATCCCGAGACCTCATCCCAGGGTAAGGCCCAGGCCTCAGAGTCATCTGTCTTCTTTCTTTTTTGAGGAAATGATGCCGTGCGCTTGGGAGGCACTGGAGTTAACTCTGGTGCTTCCTCCCCAGTGGAGGGCACCATTGTGATGTAGGGCAACCTAATTCTGTCTCCGGACAGTCACAGTATTAGGCCTGAGCCTCGGCACCAGCCTAAGCTCAGGCTTAGAGGTTGGGACTGAAGCCCTGGCATCAGGACCCGGTTTCTAGACTGGGCCACGGTGTCGGACTGATGCCCAGGCATCGGGTCCTGACCTCCTGGTCAGGTTCTAGCATCAGGCCTGGGTCCAGGCCAAGGCCCTAGCATCAGGACCTGGTCTCCGGACCAGGTCATGATGTTTGGCCTGGGCCTAAGCCGAGGATCAGGTATTGGGCTTGGGCTTGGACCACGACACTGGATCCCTGATGAAGCAGGTAATTATTTTCAATTTTTGGAGTGTTGGCCAAGGCCCTGGTATTGGGCTCGGGCCTTGGTCAAGACCCCGGTGTTGTGCTCGGCCTTAGGCTGCACTTTCTGCATCGGGCTGCGGAAGGCCCTGGCCTTGGGCCTAGGTTCAGGCCCCAGTGTCGCGCTTGGGCATAGGCTGAGGACCCTGATTTTGGCCTTGTTTGTTCCCTAGGTGAGACCTTAGCTTTGGCCCTGGTCCTAGGCCAATGGATCTATTTTTTGTTTTCAAAACAAAATATGAAAACCAATGAAATTTCGTCAGATTTTCAATCATTTTGCTTTGAGAAAGAAATGAAATGAAATAGGAAATTTTGTCTCATTTCTTTTTTTGTTTCTTCTGAATGCCCATTCCTAGAAGGTAGTTCAACCTGCTTTTCAAGTTCCAATTTTGTTCTCTGTTTTCTCCTCACTGTTGAGTGGTTAGAATAAAGTCCCAATATTCTATCAGAATATAGTCCCAGTTTGTATACTTTTCCTGAAGTCTTCTTAAATATTTTAGTTCTCCTATGTAGTACCTGATGAGCACTCTCCTCTCAGTATCTTCTCATTTGAGTCAGCAGCATTCACAGTTTTTAGAAAAACACTTCAACTCCTGTTGTTGTCTATAATGGGCAGAATTCCCTCTTCGAATGATTTCTCCAACTGTCAGCTTCCCTCAGAATAAAAGACACCTTTTCCCAATATAATTGGTATCTGAGTCCCTGGTACCTAGGGCACTCAGTTCTAGGTGGAACAAATGTAGTCCCTTACAAAAAGGGGCCAAAATATAACAGAGGCAGAATGGGTGGAAAAACTGCCTTGCCTCAAAACAAAGGAGATAGTGCACTAAGGCAGCTAGTTTAAAGTTGAAACTCCTCTGCATTGGGTCACTGTCAGATCCATCCTCGGAAGGAGAGATAGCTCACTGCAGGTCTTCCCTACACCATGATCCAGCCTTAAACACAGGGACGCCCCAATCCACTGCAACATGGGGGACCAAGCACTCACAGGGAATTCTCCAAAATGGCTTAAAAGAATAAAATCAAGCAGGATCTCCAGAAGGGAAAATTCCCAACTCCTTTCCAATAAATAAGGATAAAATTATACAGCAGGAGATACAGGGCTCCTATATGCAAGAAAGTCCAATTCAAAATCCACAACCTGTCTAAACAGGCGATATCTCCTTAAGACATCTCCCATGGCATTCTGGACCCCAGCGGGACAGATCCAGGGAGGCCCAGTCAAATTGGAGCTTGGTGTACTTGCAGCCAGGGTAACCCCAAGAAAATAGGATGTATAGCCTTTTCCAATAAAAAGAAGGAGATTGATTCTGTATGAAGCGCTCCGGTGCGAAGAGTAACTGGTACAGTTTTGCAAGTCACATTACCCGGGAAGGGTTCTCCATGAATGGAAGATAACAGTAGTGAATCTTTCAATTTGATGAGGGGAATCTTCAAATATTCCACTAGACTTCTGATAAAAAAGTTGCCTCCTGCTCCTGAATCCACCAGGGCAGGAATCTGAAATGATATCGGTCCATAGGTCAAGGAGACTGGGAGAGAAAGCGGAGGAGAGGCCTAAGAACAGTCCTCCTGCAAGACTTAGGCCTGTCCGTTCCAGATGAATGGAGCATGTAGAGACATTATGGCCAGGCTGACCACAGTACATGCAGAGGCCACGCTTCTTCCGAAATCTTCTCTCTTTAGAAGTCAAATGTCCATGACCAAGTTGCATTGGTTCATCTTTATCAGCAGCAGAAATTACTGGAACCTTTCGAGGTGCAGATATAGAGCTAGCCTGATTCAACCCAGATAACATCCTGGGCCGGAGTTCCTTCACCTTGTCCCAGAGCCGATGATCAAGTAGCCAAGGCTACTAATTCATCCAGCAAGTCAGGTGTTTCACGAGCAGCCAGCTTATCTTTTAACCAGGTATCCATGGCTCTGCAAAAGACAGTCTTGAGACATTTGGGGTCCCAGCAAAGTTCTGCTGCAAGAGTTTTAAACTCTATGGAAAATTCAGGCAATGATCTGTTGCCTTGCTTCAAATCCACCAAAGCAAAACCGGCTACAGAATTTCGAGCAGGGTCATCAAAAACGGATTTAAATAAGTCCATAAATCCTTCTATGTCCTGCAAAATAGGGTCCTTGTGCTCCCACAAAGTAGATGCCCAAGACAAGGCCCTACCATCCAAGTAAGAAAGGATGTAGGTAGTCTTGGAGAGAGCAGTAGGAAAATAAAGATGGTTGTGATAAAGTGCATACAGCACTGGTTTAAAAAGCCCCAAGTCTTCTGTATTTCTCCAGAGAAGCGGATCGGAGCTGCCAGTGGTACAGCAGTCTTTAAAGTTACCTCCTGTAACTGATTTTCATGGTTAGAAGCAGTATTTTGAACTTTCTGTGTTTGTAGCTGATGAAAAGCTGAAGTATGTTTTTCCAAGGCGTCCTGTTGTTCCGCAATGCACTGAGCCAGGCCCGGTATAGCCTGCAAAGCATTGAATTGTGCTGGATCCATGTAGTTACCCGAACCCCTGGAGTCAAGCCGGATCCTTGGAGTTAACCAGAACCTTGGAGACAAGCTGGATCCCTGGAGTTAAGCCGAAATCAGGTAGTCAAGCCAGATCCATGGAGTTAGCAATTTGTTGTTAATCTGCTAGGAGCTAGCAATCTGTTGTTAATCTGTTAACAAAGCTCTGTAGAGGAGTTGCCATCTGTCATTAAAGCTCTGCTGAGAGATAGCAATCTGATGTCAGAGAGCTCTATTGATAAAGCTGTTGTTATTTAGAATAGTTGTGGGTGGATCCTTGGACCAGTGGCAGGTGACTACGCCCTCGGGGAAAATCCCAAGAGGGACCACTGGTCAGGCTTAGTGTAGGAGACAGACACACACGAGTTCTTTTATTAGACAATATAGTAAACCACCAGAGGTGGCAGTAGTGAGCTGGAAGCACCCGGCTGGGCTGTAGTCCCTCAGGTACTGGAACAGCGATCCCCAGATGGCTGAACTGTAGAGAAACTAAGAAAGTGAGTAGACAGTATATACAGAGTTCTGGAATAAGTCCTTGATGGTAACACTCACACAATAGTCTCTTAAAGCAGCCCAGGAGATGGTATGCATTAGGTCCTCGAAGAGTGAGTACCTGATCCCAGGGAAAGCTCTGAGAGATAAATGGAAACTCACTGATGTTGTAAGCAGTGATGACTTCTTAGCAGAAGTGGTATTCAGGAGCAAGTCCGGGACGTGGGCTCTCGAGGAGCGAAAACCGGTTCCGGACTGCGACCTGAAAAGAAAAAGAGAGAGCGAGGCCCCCAAGGAGCGGGTACCTCTAGTAAAGTCCGAGGAGGCAGAGTAGCTAGGGTTGCGGAGAGCAAATCCCATCCGCAGCAACCAGGAGGAAGCGAACTCCATGCTAACTAGAAATGTGAATCGGAACCGGAATTGGTTCTGATTCCGGTTCCGATTCACATCGTGGGGTTTTTTTCGTCCGGCCCAATCGCTGTTTTGTTTATCGGCTGCACCCGAGCCGATAAACAAAAAACCCACCCGACCCTTTAAAACTAATCCCTTAGCTTCCCCCACCCTCCTGACCCCCCCAAAAACTTTTTACAGGTACCTGGTGGTCCAGAGGGGGTCCTGGGAGCGATCTCCCGCTCTTGGGCCATCGGCTGCCACTAATAAAAATGGCGCCGATGGCCTTTGCCCTTACCATGTGACAGGGTATCCGTGCCATTGGCCGGCCCCTGTCACATGGTAGGAGCACTGGATGGCCCGCGCCATTTTTAATGTTAGTATTGTGTTGTTATGATTAGCTATATTGTGATCCACCTTGAACAATATTTTGGAGGTGGTGGAATAGAAAAATGTTTTTTAAATAAAAATGGTGAAAACTGCTCTGCTGCATCAGGACCTGGACGGCTTGCCGTCGTTGATGGAACCATGAATTCTGCTTTATAATCAGAAAATTCTCAAGGAGAATGTCAGTCCATCCATCCATCAGCTGCAACTGTGCCAAAGACGGGTCATACAGCAAGGCAACAACCCAAAACATTCAAGTAAATCTACTACAGAATGATCGAAGAAGAGGAGATGTTGTGTTTTAGATTGACCAAATCAAAGTCCTGACCTAAATCCTGTTGTGGCAATACCTGAAGCAGGTTGTTCATGCAGGAAGCCCTCAAATGTCACAGAGCAGAGAAACAATTCTGTGTAGAAGAATGGGCCAGAATTCCTCAAGGGTGCGGTGAGAGACTGATCTACAGTTATAGGACATGTTTAGTTGAAGTTATTGCTGCTCAAGGAAGTGCCACCAGTTATTGAATGAAGGGCTCACATACTTTTTCACGCAAGGCTACTTATTATTCAATCACTTTTTGAGTACATAATCAAACTCTATCCATTTTGTTGGTTCTTTATTCAGTTAGGTTATCTTTCTCTTTCATCAAGGTTTAGATTAAAATCTAATCATGCTTTTAGTATAAATGGCGCTAAAATACACACTGTCCTGAGGGGGTTCACAAACTCTTCTCAGCACTGCAGAGCGAACACTATAGTAAAATAAAAAAACTCCACACTAAAACTGATCTAAAACTATATGGATGAAATAAATCTGAAAGCAAAGTTCTGGCATCTTTACAGTGTTTGGAATGACAGCTCAACTGGATGAGCTGAAACCAGGGTAAACCACCCCCATCACTGCCTCCTGAATGCTGGAACCTCTGAGCAATTGCACAACTGGTTCTCTTTGGGGTATCACACCCCCCCCCTCCCCATCCTCCGCCCCCCAAGATGCAACTTGTCTTCAAAGGCTGTCTCTCTCTTTCTTCTCTCCCATACCCAAACCAGGTTCTTGGCTGTGGACTCCCCAAGGCATGACAACATGCCTATTAGCAATGCTGCCTTATTTTTTTTTAGATGTTTGGAACAAAAGAGTTGCCAGTGCATGATCTGAAAGCCCAACACTAAAAAAAATGCATGCAAGAGGTGAGCTGCTTGAACCCTTTCACTCCTCAATAGGAAAGAGGTTTCATGGAGGTTAAAAGATTTTGTTGCTCAAACCCTCTGGTCCTTCTCGTGCTGTAGGTATTTTTTCCCGTGCCAGCGATGGCTAGCTGTGGATGAAGACGATGGTCAGATAGCCAGGCAGCTGGTGCCCATGGATGAAGCCTTTATGAAGAAAAATGAGGACGACAGTGATGAGGAGCAGGCTGTTGCAACCCTGGGTCTGGAGCAGAAAGGTTATTATTGACCCATTTTTGTTCTTGGTTTAGATGATTTTCTCTCCAAGGATTTTTTTTTTTTAATGTCAAAAGCCTTATTTTTCTTGTAGTTTCTCTATAGCCAATTTAGAACTCTCAGATGTATTTTGTGTCAGACCAAGGTAATCGGGGTCATGCCCTACATCTTGGTTATTTAGGTAAAATTTTAATTTATGTTGGAGAGATTTTTTAAATGAAAAATCATAATTTTGTCTTTTTCAGATTCACCTTTAGGGCTCATGACTTTCAGTAGGGTCTCTGGAAGGTTGTGATTCTGTTGTAGACCTTCTGAGGAAGGGGGATAAAAATGACCAGGTTGCTGTATACAGCAGGCATTTCATCTTTGAGTTGTTTAGGGTAATCCACTTCCACTGGGCACTCACAGTTTTAGGTAAGAGGCCATCTTCAGACACTGCAGAGTAGGGAGAAAGTGGCCGCAGTTCCAGATCAGGACTCTCCAGTGGGTGGCAAGACCCAAGGGGATCACTTCACACAGTCTCCCAAACAGAAAAGAAATCCCCAGAAAAGTAATGTTGCTCCAAAACCAAACATTTACTGAAAACTAATAGGGTTGCAAAGTTCTAGTTTCCAAAGTTTTAATTAGCCAGATAATACAGTTTAAACCCGACAAGTAAAATGCAAAATACCAAGCTGTAAAAGCAGGTCTAGGGATCCCTTTTGGATTCCATTTGCCTTCAAGACTTTCCCAGAAACTGTGTTGGCTCTGCTGTTACAATTGCAGATTGTTTTGCATACATGTAAGTGCTGGACACCTTCCAAAGGTTTGCATGCACCGTCTTCACCAACAGAAGAAAAAAAAAAAACAGCTCACAGCTGTGGATTTCTAGTACCTCACTAGAGATTCTTGAGCCAAAAGATTAGCAGAGGGTTGGGACTTTCCTACCTTTGCGGAAAAAGCAAAGATGAAACTCCCCCGCTGCCACAAAATAGTAGAAAAATTGTGTGGAAAGTAGCCTTCCCACTGGAAAGCCTCTCCAGAGAACAGGCCAGCACCCTTGCTTCTTCTCTCCACTCCTCCAGGATGTGGACTCCATCTAATGCTTATAGGGAACCTATGGAGGATGAACCATGGTAATCACTCAGAAAACACACTCTCCTTGTTGGAAATGTCTATATTTTAGCTTGTGGTAATGTCTAGTAGGCTTTACAATAGGGTGCTGTTAGTCCCAAATGGTCTATGTTTAATTTTTACTTACTGCTTACTGTATTGTATTTGTTTCAACAGTAGAGTGTGTATATTAGGGATGTGAATCGTGTGATCGATCGTCTTAACGATCGATTTTGGCTGAGGGGGGGGGGAATCTGATCGTCTTAGTTTTTTAGGTTAAAAAATCGTTTTATCGGGGGAGGGGGAGGGCGGGAAAACTGACACACCAAAACAACCCTAAAACCCACCCCGACCCTTTAAAATAAATCCTCCACCCTCCCGAACCCCCCCAAAATGTTTTTAATTACCTGGGGTCCAGTGTCAAAATGGGCCATTATGCCCTCACTATGTCGACATAGTGAGGGCAAAGGTAGCGACGGCGCCATTTTGAATATTGGCAAATCAGCCCGAGTGCAGAAGGTTGCTCCCGGACCCCCGCTGGACTTTTGGCAAGTCTTGTGGGGGTCAGGAGGCCCCCCCAAGCTGGCCAAAAGTCCCTGGGGATCCAGCGGGGGTCCGGGAGCGATCTCCTGCACTCGTGACGTCGGGTCACAGGAACCAAAATGGCGCCGGTGCTACCTTTGCCCTGTCATATGATAAGGGCAAAGGGCCACCGGCGCCATTTCTCTTAACACAGCCGTGGCCCGAGAGCGGGAGATCACGCCGGGACCCCCCCACTGGACCCCAGGTAATTTAAAACATTTTGGGGGGGTTCGGGAGGGTGGGGGATTTCTTTTAAAGGGTCGGGGTGGGTTTTAGGGTTGTTTTGGTGTGCCTGTTTTCCTGTCCTCCCCCGATTTACGATTTTTGACGATAAATCTGGGGAATTGTTATTGTATCGCGGCTCTAACGATTTTTGACGATTTAAAATATATCTGACGATTGTTTTAAATCGTCAAAATATGATTCACATCCCTAGTGTATATTGTGTTTGTACCTTTAAACTACAGCTATTATAGCATGCAGCAGCAGCACATATATTAAGTGGAGTCAGTCAGATAGAGCACATAAGAGCATCAGACTTGCCATACTGCTTCAGACCAAAAGTCCATCAAGCTCAGTGGCCTGGCAGGATCCCAAGGAAAGAAAGCTTGTCTGGGACACAAGTCCAGTACTTATGGAGCTGCACTGGCTTCCATTAACACAAAGAGTTCAATTTAAAATAGAAGTGCTAGTGCAGAAGTTACTATATGGAAACAATCCCTGTAGTTTAGTGAAGACATTACAAAAATATATACCAGGTTGAGTTTTGAGGTCAAGAGGTACCAATATGTTGGAAGTTCCCTCTTTTCGAGATTACAGATGACAGGCTACACGAACAAGAGCGTTTTCATACACAGTGCCTTTGTTATGAAATAATTTACCTAAAGATCTAAGGCTTGTTGAGGACATAAAATCTTTTAGGAAGCAAGTTAAAGCTTATTATTTTAAAGTTGCTTTTAATATGTAATGTGTAAATTGTTGACTGTATTGTTTTGCTTTTATGTCTTTTTTATGCATTTATAAGTGTTATGCTGTACTCCTCACCGATCATGAATTTGAGAAATATACAACATGCCAAATAAATAAATAAATAAACAAGCAGATAAATAAATAAATAAACCTTCATGATGTCAATGGTGACATCTAGTGGTATAAAGGGGAGACTTGCAGAGAGTGCATGCCTTTTTTTCCAGCCTATTATGTACATTTTTCCATTGAGGAAGAAACACTAGGAGGAATCAATGAGGTCAGTGTAAAAAAAGAACAACCTGAACAGCCAGAAATGAATTTCTTGTAATAAAGAAATTCGTTGTGCTGCTTTGATTTATATTTCTTGCTACTGTCTGCTTGCTTACTGTGGTAGCCTGCAGAACTGGAACTTGTTAAAAACACCCTAGTTTTGGGTTTGAATAAATTTAGCATCATTGGATCCACCAAAGTAAAGGGCAGACTGAGCTCCTGATTCCAGGGTTTGGATTATTGAGGTTTGCCTGAAGAAGCAGATTTCACTTAGGGGAAACTTTTCCCAGTGTAGTGAAGATCACTTTCTGAGCCTGGCTCACTAGTACACCATCTTCTCAACCATTTTCAGAGAACTCCAATGACCAGTGAAAGGTTTGGACTCCCAGCAACTCCTTTCAGTTTACAATTTGTATCCCAAATTGCTGTTAAATTCCGATGAGTCTTGCAGTTGAAGATCTCTCCAATGCTGTGCAGAGATCATGCGTGTAGATATTAAGAAGTCTGGGTTCAGGCTATATACCTGTTTTACTACTCCGCTTCTGTTTAAAACTGTCTGTCTGCATGTTGTTCATGTTTAAGTTATAGCTGGTGGATTTAATTATATTATAGGTTTTCTTTGGATTCCAGTTTGCTGTAGCTTTAATTTTTTTCTCTCTCCACCACACTCTCTCGCTCTCCTCCCCTTTCTATCTCTCCCCCTTTGCTCTCCCTCTATCTTGCATCTCCCCCTCTCCTCCCTCTCTCAATGCTCCCCCTCTAGAAAAGCTGAGGGTGGACTAGTGCCATCCAGGAAACTATAGACCAATGAGCCTGACTTCAGTTCCAGGAAAAATAGTGGAAACTATTCTAAAGATCAAAATAATAGAGCTTTTAGAAAGACATGGTTTAATGAAACAGTCAACATGGATTTACCCAAGGGAAGTCTTGCCTCACAAATCTGCTTAATTCTTTTGAAGGGGTTAATAAACATGTGGATAAAGGTGAACCCGTAAATGTAGTGTATTTGGATTTTCAGAAGGCGTTTGACAAAGTCCCTCATGAGAGGCTTCTAAGAGAACTAAAAAGTCATGGGATAGGAGGCGATGTCCTTTCATGGATTACAAACTGATTAAAAGTCAGGAAACAGAGAGTAGGATTAAATGGTCAATTTTCTCAGTGGAAAAGGGTAAACAGTGGAGTGCCTCAGGGATTTGTACTTGGAACAGTGCTTTTCAATATATTTATTAATGATCTGGAAAGGAATACGACAAGTGGGGTTATCAAATTTGGAGATGATACAAAATTGTTCAGAGTAGTTAAATCACAAGCAGATTGTGATACATTGCAGGAGGACCTTGCAAGACTGGAAGATTGGGCATTCAAATGGCAGATAAAATTTAATGTGGACAAGTGCAAGGTGTTGCATATAGGGAAAAATAACATTTGCTGTAGCTACACGATGTTAGGTTCCCTATTAGGAGCTACCACCCAGGAAAAAGATCTAGGCATCATAGTGGATAATACTTTGAAATCGTTGGCTCGGTCTGCTGCGGCAGTCAAAAAAGCAAACAGACTGTTTGACTAGGGGGCATTCCATGAAGTTAGCAAGTAGCACATTTAAGACTAATTGGAGAAAATTCTTTTTCACTCAACATACAATTAAGCTCTGGTATTTGTTGCCAGAAGATGTGGTTAGTGCAGTTAGTGGAGCTGGGTTTAAAAAAGATTTGGATAAGTTCTTGGAGGAGAAGTCCATTACCTGCTATTAATCAAGTTGGCTTATTTATTTATTTATTTGTAAGCTTTTATATACCGAAGTTTAGCGAAAAGCCCTCACTCTGGTTTACATGTATAACAACATATTACAGGCGTAACACAACTGGAATAACATCAGATACAAATAGGTTATATATAACAGCTTATATAGCAACAGATTAGGTATAGCATCAGTTACAAAAAGATTACAAAAAGTTCATAACTGTGGAGGGTAACGTGGGCTTTCCATTCGTAACTGTGGGAGGTGACGTTGATCGTGTGAACGATTAGCCGATCCCGTCTTTGTATGCTTGTCTGAAGAGCCAGGTTTTGAGTAATTTTTAAAATATTTTAGTGTTGTTCTGTAATCTTAGGTGTTCTGGTAGGGAGTTCCAGAGGTGAGGACCTGCTATTGATATGGCTCTGTTTCTTACGGTAGTGAATTTGGCAGTTGTGGCCATCAGTAGCGAATGGCGTCTGCTATTAATGGCATCAGTAGCATGGGATCCTCTTAGTGTTTGGGTAATTGCCAGGTTCTTGTGGCCTGGTTTGGCCTCTGTTGGAAACAGGATGCTGGGCTTGATGGACCCTTGGTCTGACCCAGCATGGCAATTTCTTATGTTCTATTTCTTTTTTTCTTTTTTTTTTTATTGAAGCTTAATTAACTCTGTTGGCAGAGCCATCTCTTATTTCTTTATTTCTTTGTTTCTGAAGATTCCTGCTTAAATCTGGAGGATTGCATCCTACCATAAGGTAGATACTGTGGGTCAGAGCTGCCCGAGTTGGAGCACAGGAAGAGTTCCTTACCAGGCAGGAGCACTTCTTAACACGTAGATTAAAGATCAAACGTGACTACTTTACTTTTTTCATCCTTCATTCCTTTTTCTCTTTCTGCTTCTCGTCCTGTTCTCTGTCAGCAGTTGCCTGATTGCTACCGCAGTCCCAGCTGGTCAGAGGAGAGCCAGCGCCTAGAATAGAATGAGGGAAGGAGCAGAATCCGTAGGAAACGTAGAGCTTCCACATACCAACCAAGGTCTGCTTCCTTCACAGCTAAATCGACAACATATACTGTGAGAGTCAAAACTGGGGACAAGAAGAATTCCGGCACAGACGCCAACGTGTTTCTCATTCTGTATGGCGCAATAGATGACACAGGTAAGAGAACACGCCGGGCTTCTTTGACTGCTGTAGATTGGATTTCATGACATAAAAGACTACAATAACTGAATATTTTTTCTGTTTAATACAGGAAAGTGCAGCGTCCGATTACCTCTGATCTTTTTATGCTCCTGCAGCACTTTACTAGGGAAAGCACGAAGTTAACTGTAATCAGCATTTGCAGTGCTTATGGTGCCACTGCTTATGGTTATGCACTCAGCACTGAAAACGTATTGAAAATGTATTTCCGCTCCATCTATTTGGTTCTCCAAGAAATGTTTTTAACAGAGCAAAAGTATTTTCGTTCCGTTGTCTTTTGGAACACGGGACACAGTTAAGGTTGAATGACCCCGCAACGTCTTTCTCGGTTGATTAAAAACCACCCCTTCATAATTTGGCACTAATTGGTATCTTTCCTGACATGGAGGCTGAATTACTGTCTCACCCCTGGAGGTGTTACTTCCAGACCAGGGGTGGGGCACACTTTGAAAGGGAAGCACGGGGGAAGCTTGGGCTGCCGCTGACCAATACTTTACCTGTCTGTGCGTAAGTGGACAACCTTGGCCTCCGATGCTGAAGCAATCTGCGCCTTTCAGGAGCACAGCAAAGACCTTTTTTTTTTTTTATTGTTTAAAAAAATATTTATGAAGTTGATGAGATCTAGGGTTGCCAACTGTCCTAATTTTTTCCAGACTGCACAGACTTTTGGGGTATTGTATGTAAAAAAAAAAAAAAGGAAGGACTGAAATGCTTGGAAAAGTCCTGATTTTAGTCCTCCAGCTACAGCTTAGCAACTGATCCTCCCCTGTGATTATACAAGGCAGTATCTGCTTTGGTAGCTGTGCTATATTCACTATGAGGCCGATGCAAAAAGGATGCGCTGAAAGTGGGCGCTGCGGGTTCAGCGCCCGCTTTCCTAACGCGCCCCCCAGGCACCTCTCCTGGGGCACGATGCAATATTTAAATTAGGGCTCGCGCTGTCAAGGAGGCGCGAGGGGAAATTACATGCCCCTAGTGCCTTCTTGACAGTGTGAGCCCGAGAGAGGTCCTCTGTCAGCGGCTGTCCTCCAGTTAAGAAAACCGATGCTGAATTTATCAGGTTTTCCTACCCGGTGCACAAAGAAGCAGAGTGAGCTCAGTTCCTTCCAAAAACAGGACTCTTTTAGCCTTCACAGTCTCTCACAGCAGGATCTGTCACTGGTGCTTGCCTACCTAGAGTTTAGAGTAGGCTCACAAGTCTTCAGTCCCCTGAATGAGAGCCCTCTTGCTCCCAAAAGGGCATCTGTAACCTATAATGAGAAGGACCCTCTGGCAGAGATTGCACTATGAGGTATCTCTCCTAAAAGAAAACTCCTTCAGGCAAGGCTGGAAGGCCCTACCAGAATGTGGAAAAATACATCCTTACTCTCTGACTACATCCTCAAATTGAACCCACTATGTTTTAAAATGGCTGGGCTAAATACCAGTGAGTAATCCAATCCAGAACCTTCTGGTGGGAGGGACTAAAGGGTATGGATGGCTCCTATGTCAAAGGTGTTAAGGACAGAGATAATGGCATCTATTGCGCTCCCCGGCCGTGGCAGGCCCACATCCAGGCTCACTCACCCCCGACCTCCTTGGCGGCGGTGGGCAGACGCCTACATGCCCGCGTTCCCTCCATGCTCCCGGGACCCTCTGGTGCCACTGTGGCCTCCTCCGGGGCTGACCAGGCATCCCCAGTCGGCCTCCGCTCCCTGCTTGGCCTCGCCTCCCGACAGTGGGGACCCATGGGGGCTTCCCCCACTGGTAGCGCCAACACCACCTCAGGCCAGTGGTCCACCTCCGCAACAGGCATCTAGTGGCCAGACTGGGAGGGTCTGCACACTACCAACAAAAAACTAAATGGGGAATGGGATTCTGCTGCTCTTGCAATCATTCACTATGCTCTGTGTCTGGAGGTTGCAGAGCAAAAAAAAAACATACTGAACAATTCAGTGGGTGGTGACCTTCACTCTTCGCACTGAGCCTGACAATCCCAATGCTGCCACCAGAAAAAAAAAAAGAGGTCTGTTACTTAACATTCACTCATAGTTTAACCCTGTGGCCCCCTAAAGAGTCCTGACAAGTACTACTCAGGCCCACCTGCACCTATGCTCTTACATTGGGCTCCCACTTGCCTCTGGACAAGCTATCCCCTGGTGGTTTCTAGGGATCCAACACAAGCCAAGGGTCACACAGTTCCTAGGACTACACCCACAGACCAAATATACACAAACAGGTCGATGCATTATTGGCACAAAGAAAGCAAGCGCTCAACTCTGAGCACTTGCTTTCTTAAAGTGCGCCCAACCACCTTTCCTGGGGACCCAATATAATATTCAAATGATCTGCTGTGCTAAAAAGGACATGCTAGGGAAAAATGTGCATCCCTAGTGCATCCCTAGCACCTCAGGTACCTAGGAGACATGGCTGGGAGCCCTTTCTCACCTGCCTAAGCTCCCTCCCCCCAAGGTCTGGCCTCCGATTGGTCCTTTCCACTGATATCTGACATCTTAAAAAATGGCACGGGCCATCCATTGCTCCTACCATGTGACAGGGGCCAACCAATGGCAATGATAGCCCCGTCACATGGTAAGGGCAAAGGGCCATCAGCGCCATTTTGATTAGTGGCAGCCTACGGCCCGAGAGGGGGAGATCGCTCACAGGACCCCTGCTGGACCACCAGGGACTTTAGGCAAGTTTTGGGGGGGGGGGGGGGGCGGGAAGGTGGGGTATTGTAATTAATTAAATCTGAAGGGTTTGAGTGGGGTTTTTATTTTTGAATAGGGACAGCCGAAAAAAAATCACCCTGAACCACGGGAAGCGAAATTTCCCACGGCAGGCCGATAACGAAGGCCGAACCAAAAGGTTCGGCCGAATCACGTCTCTAATTGTTAGTACTTTCAGGCCGATGCAATATTGGCACAAGGAAAACGGGCACTCATGATTGAGTGCCCACTTTTCTAACGGCATCGATCGACCTCTCCGGGGCGCCTGATGCAATATGCAAATGGCCTGCCGTGGTAAAAAAGGAGATGCTAGGGTAAACTGTGCGCCCTTAGCTCCTCCTCAGCAAAGGGCACCCAGAAGAGGTGGCTGACAGCGGATTAGGAAAACGGATGCTCAATTTTACGAATGTCCCTTTTTCTAACCTGACCATCGGCACACTTTTTTTTTTTTTTTACCTAACTCCTCTTTTCAGTTCCTCTTACTTAATATTGCCACAATATCTATGGTGCATAGATCAAACAGCACCTGAAGGCCAGCCAGAGGAAATGAGCTCTCTAGGGAAAATAGTTACAAGGCAAAACAACAAATCATAAAGGGGCCGATGCAATACAGTGTGAGCAGCCGAGCGCACTGTTTAACCTGTGGTTGGACAAGGGTTTCGGCCGCGCATTCACAACCCCACTGCAGGCGTTAATTTCTGAGCAGCCCAAAGAAGTGTACAGAAAAGCAGAAAATACGGCTATCGTGGCGATATTAAGTCATAGGAACCAAAAGGACCAAAAGATTTTTAAAAAATATTTAAAAAAGAAAGTGTGCCGGTGGTCAGGTTAGGAGAAGGGATGCTCAACTAACAAGTGTCCATTTTCCTAACCCGCTGGCAGCCACCTCCCCTGGGCGCCCACTGCCAAGGAGGCGCTAGGGGCGCACACTTGTCCCTAGCACCTCCTTGGCAGCGTGACCCCCTCATTTAAATATTCAATTGCAGGCCCAGGAGAGTTGGCTGGGCAGCATTAGGAAAGCGGCCATTTTCCGCCAAGATTTATTGCATCGGCCCCAAAGCTTGCAAGCCCCTGTTTTTACCACAAGAGTTAAATAGTGAAGGATGGGGCGCTATTTCCAACACAGCACAACAGGCCATGAATCAGGAAGAGTAGAAAATAATTATCTTAACCCAACGTTTCTTTCTACTTAGGAATGAGGACTCTTGATTTCTTCTCTGCTTGCTCTTTAGTGTTTTAAATTGTTTTCTTAACAGGGTTCGTCAACCTAAAGGCATCCAAGACCAACAAGAACAAATATGAACGAGGGAAGACAGATGTGTTTACAGTGGAGGCTGTGAATATTGGGGAGCTGAAGAAGCTAAAGATTGGACATGACAACACAGGTAAGAGAGAATAACAGATACTGACCTTCATCATCTTTATCTATCTTTTGAATCCTTTTTTCCCACGCCTTTCATCTGTATGCACTTGGAACTGTAGCTGATGGTTAGAGTAGATCAACTCAAGCTGAACAAAACACGTTTTACGTCAAGTCTAAATATTTTATATTTTTAAATGTGAGGAGTGAAGGATAGCTTGGTAGTAAAACAGTGGGTTGTGAACCAGGGAAACCAGCATTCAAATCCCACTGCCATTCCTTATTTATTTATTTATATTTATTTAAGGCTTTTATATACCGACTTTCTTGATACAAATCAAATCAACTCGGTTTACATCGAACTAAGCGGTTAACCATAACCAAATAACAAGAGACAAACTTTGATGAAGCATAAAGTTACATTGTAACAAGGGCGCATAAATTGGGATAGGAAATAAAGAGGGGTGAACAATGATAGTGTACTATATACACATGAGGGTGTGGGAGGGAGGCAGAGGAGCCAACCTCATTATGATGTATTTGTGTGACTTAGTGCTTGTTTATATACAGAAGGGATGGGAACATGTGCTGTGAGACACTAGGCAAATCACTTTACCCTCTGTTGCCTCAGGTACAAACTTACAGGTAGATTTTAAAAGCGTTGCTCGTGAAAAAATGGGCCCACACATGTGTATGTGGGCTACGAGTGAGCATTATGAATTTTTAAAACTGGGAAGTATATGTATTAAGAATAAGGGGGAGGGGAAAAGATGTGTGTGCCAAGTTATGCAGGTGACTTTACTACTAGTCCTGAAAATGAGGGGAGAGAGAGAGAGTGAGTGAGTGTGTGTGAGAGAGAGAGAGAGAGAGTGTCAGACTGGCTCTTTAAAAAAAACTCTCTCTCTCTCTCTCTCTCTCTCTCTATATATATATATATATGCCACTGGAAGAGGGGCACTTTCAATTCAGGGTGGGTTTTGTGTGAGGGCGGTGTTACAAGGGTCTTCAGACCCTTAGATCCTAGACAGACCAATGTAACACCGCCCTCCCCAAAACCCATCCTGAGTTGAAAGTGCCCCCCTTACGGTGGGATATATATAGGGAGAGAGTGTCAGTTGACCCTTTAAAAGAGTCTCTCTCTCTCTCTTTCTTTCTCTCACACTCAGTTGTGAGTACATACATACACTCAGTAGGGATATTTTAAATGGTACACATCTACTTGCTCACACAATATAAAACTGAGCATATTTTTGCTCACGTGCCCAATACACGCGTTTATGGGTTCACGCGCGCACCTATTAACATTTACTTGTTAGAATCTGATTCACTAAGGCTTTTCTCCTGTTCAGTGTATGGAAAAAAAAAGCTTGCTAGCCCTTTGGGGATAGGGAAATACCTACAGCACCTGAACGTGGAATATAAATCAATACATTTCTTGGCCAAGCCCGTCTTTCTCACAGCACATGTTATGTGGGCACGTACCCTTTTAACTTCAACCTTTTATTGTGCATTAAAAAAAACTGATTCTCTACTTATATTGGGCAACTTACCTATATTTCTCTTTATACTGTTCGATTTGATTGCTAAGTACAAGAAAATGTATTTATAAGTGACATTGTGTGCAGACTGCTGTGCTGACATGGGGTACACTTACTCAACGTGAATGTTGAAACTGAGATAGAAGGTAGGGGGGGGATCTCGATGACTCAGTGACAGTACTGTCCGCTGACATGTGGAGAGACCGGGGTTTGATTCCCGGCTTAGTTCTTCTGCTCTCTGGGCTGGTATAGAGATAGCATTCACAGCCCCTGGGAGTCGCAGTGATTGTAGCAGAGCGGTCAGGTTCATGGCTTATGACTGCCAGGTGCCTGGTGCATGAAACCTCCAGCTGAGAACTGTTGTTGCAATGACTAAACTAATGTTAAGTTGGGGGAAGATACAGACTAGAGCAGGAGTGGCCAAGCCTAGTTCTCAAGAGCCACAAACAGGCCTGGTTTACAAAATATACACAATAAATATGAATGAGATAGATTTGCATATAATGGAGGCAGTCCATGCAAGTCTATTTCTTGCATATTCATTGTGGATAACCTGAAAATCAGACCTGTTTGTGGCTCATGAGGATTGGAGTTTGCTACCTCTGGAATAGGGGAAAAAGTCCCTAGGTCATTGCAAATGATAATCCATGGCACCAATTCCCAGGCTGGGATCTGACTGAGCTAGAAGTTCGAAGGAGCAAGCGGAAGTTGGCCCAATCCTAAATTTTCCCTTTGCTCATAGGGACATGTAGCTCTAATTTTACCAAGCATAGACAAAGGTAAAACCAGGACTGTCTCAGCTTGCCCACCTTGATATGGGGGTATTTGGTCATCTTCTTCATATTTTTTAAGCTTCACTTAGTTAAACATATAGTAGGAATGTGCAGAGTCTGTATAACAAAATGGCAGCATCTAGGCCCGGCCCTAGCATCTGACCTGGGCTGAAGCCTGGGCCTCGGGAAACAGGACCCGGCCACAGGCTAGGACAAGGCCTAGGCCCAGGCCCAAGTCTTGGCTGGCCCTGTCATCAGATCTGGGCCTAGACTTGGGCCTCGGCAACCAGGACCCAGCCTCAAGTTGGGCTCTACTGTCTCACCTAGGGCTAAACCTTAGCTAAGGTTACACACACAAGTCTGGTTGGAAAATAGCTATCGTAATTTTATCTGGGTAAAGTCGCATGTTAATTTATCTTTGTAAATTCAGTAGCACACTTATCCGGGTAAGTACTGCTGAATATCAATGAAAAATTACACATGTAACTTTGTCTGATAAATTTGCCACTCACCATTTCTTTGAATATTGACCTGACTGAATCTAACCTTTTTCTAATTATCTAACAGCTTTTTCTATATCAAGGCTTCCCAAATGAGATAACAAAATCTCCAGCTGAGTTCACGAGTGCCTCAAAGGGCAGTGCTCTTCAGATGCCATCAGCAGCCTTAGTAGTTGAAGTCAACATGTGGCCCATAACCCAGCATGCACTCATAGGTTCAGCAGTAGTCTCACAGTTGCATGAGTTTCTATGGTAACAGAAAGTCTGGTGCAAGGAGGGATTAGGGATGTTGCAGGGCCTATGAGCTTGCACTGGCTCACAGATCCTGCACTGACTTGCAGATCATCATCGGACTTTGGACCTGCCATGAGGGGAAGAGTGTGCTGAGTTGTACAGGGCAGAGAAGATTGATACTGCTTCTCTCTCTTCAACCATCACTGAGCCTATCCAAGAGAAAAGTTTTATCCCTGTCATCAGCCTGCCCTCTCTTCCCACCGGTTGTCATCTACCTTTGGCCCGGGGCCAAGGGGATGTTTGGAGAAGGGGCTATTTGAAGGGGCTATTTGAAGGGAGGTAATCAGATGCAGGAAGGGTTTGAAGGTTGGATCAGTGGGAGAGAGACTGCCTGTGAAAGCTGAGAGGAGCAGGAGCTGAGAGGATATCAACTAGGGGAGATGTAAGAGAAGAATTGGGGGGAGGAGGAGAGGCAGCGAGAGAGAAGGGATGAGAGTAGGCGTGAGAGGGAGGGGATCACAGGATCAGTTGGAGGTTATAAACATATCTGAAAACAAATTTTTTTAATGAATCTTTTAATTGATGAAAATTATTTTAGGTTAAAAGTGCTGTGTAGATTTGAGAGCTATATATTTTATGTATCAATTTTGTGTTTGCTTGTTTTTGATTTATGAATGTATATTTGGAATCTGCCAAGTACAAAGTCTTTGTTGCATCTGCCGCCAGCAGAGCTCTGTGGGTGGCCTCACTTACCTGAAGCTGCCCCGCAGCAGCCAAGCCAGCCCTGGGCTCCCTTGTAGCGGCTGGGAGCCACCGCCAATGCTGCCCCTCATCTTCATGGTCCTGACTGCACTGCCACAATCAAGTTGCTACTGATCCCATGCGACTCTGGGTGCTGCCGACACCACCACTGCCTTTCTTCACGGCTGGGGAAAGCCACTGACATCCTGCTCCTGCACCGGACCTCCTAGATGCACGCTTGTACCTCTCTGCAGAATTTAAAGGGCCTGCAGTGAGAAAAGCCCCGCGGCCCTTGCTGATGACATGATCGCCCTGGGACTATTTAAGGCTGGTTCCTGCCTTGAGCCTTTGCCTTGGCAATAGATCAACTCTCTCCAAAATAATGAATTGCCAGTTCCTGAATTACTGAGTTCCTTCCTGCCTTCTGGTGTTCCTTGTCTTCCTCCTTCCTTCCCATTGGACTGATCTGTGCTGACACCAGACTGGACATTGACCTTCATTTTTTGCTGCTTGCCTCAACCTCTGCCTGGACCTTGACCATGAGCATCACCGCCTGCCTTGACCTTTTCCAGGACCTTGACCACAAGCTTTGCCACCTGCCTCGACTTTTGCCTGGACTTTGACCATGAGTTTTACTGCTTGCTCCTGACCATGGCCTGAGAACCTGCTTCACTTCTTTGAACCCTTGGCTGTTCATCTACTGACCCATCAGTGTGCTGCCTGCGACGCTTCTACTACCTGGACTTCCATCTCCGCAGAAGCCCCACCTAAGTCCAGCCGGCCCCAGCACCTGAGGGTTCAACCTAAGGGGAACGTGGTCTGATGGGCTGGTATTGGTGAAGCTCCAGCAGGGCCTCTACTTCCTCCAGTTTCATCTACCAGTGGTTGGGACCTGTGGGGCTCCTCCCCATAGGTAGCGTCAACTCCCCCTTGATCCAAGGGTCCATGAGCACAACAGTCTTTGTTATGAGCGGGCTAGAAATATTTTAAATACGTAAATAAGAAATACTTGAAGCTGTAAGAGGTTCAGTAGGGAGGATGTTAAAAGGGCTGGAGGAGGAGGAGGAGATAGAAGATGGGCTGGAAAGGTGAGAGGAGCTGAGGGATATAAGAGGGGATCAGCTGGAAGAGCAGAGGATGAGTAAGGAAGTCCTCTGGAGGGGAATGGAGGTTGAGAGAAAAGATCACCTGAAGAGGGTGGAAGTTGAGAGAGGGGATCAGTTTGAATGTAGGGAGGGTGAGCGTGGAGAGATTGTTGGAGGGGGGCCACACTCCTGCTAATTTGGTTTGGTTGTCCTCAGGGGTCATGTGAATTTTCAAGAACTAAAATTGGGTGACATTGGATAAAAGTTTGGGAAGCCCTGTTCTACATGATAGAGTTGTGAAGAAGCAAAAAATATTTTTCAGATTGTTTATTCATTTTGTTAGTGTCAGTCATTTGTTTGGTTTATTTCAGACAACATTTTTTTGTTCATACATTCTATTCATTCATTTCTTTTCAGTTAAAGTCAATGGGGGAAGCATTGAAGCCTATGTTGGGCTCTCAAATTGGGATTTTCTAAGGGCAATCCAACACACCAAGACTGTGTCATTATGGTATCAAAACTGGCATGGATAGCCCAAGGAAATGGAGGAATGAAGGAAAATGGTAACAGCAATGGCAGGAGTTCTCCAAGGCACTGTAAAAGCAAAGCAGCATCAAGAATGCTCAGAACAACCAGAGGCTCCAAAAGAGGGACAAGGGCACCAACAACAGTGGCATGAACCTCCCAAGACAGCACAAGAGGAGCAAAATGGCACCAAGTGTGGTATGAACACCTCAACGCACTATGATGGGGGAACAAAGTACCAAAGTGGCAGAAAAAAACCCACAAAACAGTGATAGAGCGTCAGAGCAGCAGAGAGTGGCATGAAAACCCCAAAGCACCATGAGAGGCGCAAAGCAGCACAATGGCAAGAACATCCCAAGGATTCAAATGAGGGGCAAAGAGCACAACCTCATTGGTACAAAGCCCTAGGCAGGAATTCAGTATTCCCCTTTCCTATAGTATAGTTTCAGCATTGTCAGTATCATCTGCCTTGTTCACATCCTCACTGGAGGCTAATATACTATTGACTGGATCTCCCAAAATCTCTTTAGCTACTAGTTTTTGATATCCTCTGATTCAGGGAATCATTCTCTTTGATCCAAGACACAATTCTTCCTCAGAATCAGTTTTTGATAATATTGCCTCCATTACTTTAGAAGCAGTAATCATGGAGGAACGAGCTGCTGTTATGAGTGTTGCACTTTTGCTGCCTCTGTTCTTGCACCTGCTGTGTTAAAGGCAGCCTTGGATGGCTGTCTCATAAAAACATAAGAACTGAGTCAACCCAAAGATCCATCAAGGTCAATATCCTGTTTCCAACAATAGCCAATCCAGGTCACAAATACCAGGCAAGATCTCAAAAGCTAAATAGATTTCATACTGCTTATCCTACCTATTGCCCCTGCTCCAAAGCAAGAGGGAGATGTTTCTGCTGAAATTATTATAAGACGTGGGGTTGTAGGAATAAGTCAGTTACCCTAAAAGAAGTGTGCAACTGAACCAAACTTTGCAGGCTTGAGCAGCACAAGATGGAAGTCCAGCCACATGATTGTCCCCGCAGTTTTAATGTCTGTGAGAACTAAACTGAGGAGAAAAAGCTGTTATTGTTCTTCATGTTGAGCAATCTGTCTTCACCTTACAATTTTGCTGGTACTGCTGCACGCAAACTTGCTGAGTCTGTGGTCTTGACAAACTTTGTATCCAGCAATCAGGCTCAATATTGTTCAACACATGTATACTGACTTATGCCAGCATTTTTGTGATAATATGCATATATGTACTAGCTAAGATGAAGTCATATTGGAAGCCCATCAATCCTATGCCAATGGATTGTAGGACCATCAAGTTGATATTAACGTTTGGATTGTATGTATATGTATGAAGTGCTGAGAAGAGAAAAAGTCTTTGGACTTACTAATTTGTGACTACAGCACTGCACCACATTGCTTACTGTTATTCAAGCAGACTTCACATCTGTGAACTTTGCACTCGAGACTGTTATGAAGCTTAAGCCTAAGCTTTGAGACTGGGCTCCCTTTATCAGCCCGGCCCTGATCCATTAACTTTGGAGTACTCGCTGATCTTATCTTTGCCTAATCCCTAGCAAGTCAAGCCATCTTTACTCTATCCCTTGCCTGCATTGCTTACAGAAGCATCTGTAAGTACTTTGGGCCTGCCACCCTGAGACAGTGTTGTTAATCTGTCATTTGTCTGCCGGAGGTCCAGCTGACTGTGATATTATAGGACCCTGATTTTCCAGAAGAATTACTCAGTTGCAGTGGAATTAGTAAGATAAGAGGCTAAATTTATTTTAAGCTGGATAGTGTATTGGCAATGCATTTGAGATGTGCAAGATGGGTTTGAGTTAAATGCAAGAGTTTTCATAATCTTTGCAAAAAGTTAACAGATGTGTTAAACCAGAAACTTAAAACAATATCTACCATATATAAAACCACTGAATATTTAATGCTACTACAATAAATTCATATGTTCTACTTCAAGAAAGGTGTAGGCATTCTGCTCTCTTTACATGAACTTACAGGGTGATGGAGTGGTGGAGTGGTAGTGCTGGGGAGGGAGGAGGTGCAAAGTGTTGCATTAAGTATGGGAAGCTGCACGAACATCTACTCAGGAGGATAGACAATCAAAGAGAAAGATGACAAAAACTGATTTGGATAAGGAGTGATATGCTCCAAGTGGTCAAGCTTCTACAGCTATCCTTAGCAATATGCACCAAAATAAAGGGGCAGACTGGATGGGTCAATTGACCTTTATCTGCCATCATCTACTGTGTTACCACTTCCTGATTATGTCTTTTGAAATTTGAATTTCAAACATATTTGAATTATTGCATTTTAAATTCAAATGGAATTTATTGCAAATGCATTTGAGGGGAGGTTGACAGGGAATAATGGTGGAAAATTCAGGGCCGGAGTCTATTGAGTAGAAAAATGGCATTTCTTGAGTGGGGAGTGGAAGCCAAACAGGGGAAAATGCATGAATTTATTAAACCAGAATTGTAATATCCTATATATTTAAACTTGCTCCGATTAATATCAAATTTTAAATATGCACATTTTCCAGAGAAGCACCATTGTGCCCAAAAGTGCCAAAATATATTGTTATAACTATGGTAATAAAGAGGTTCATATTCAAAAGCATGTAGCTGGCTAACGCAGAAATTAGCTGGCAAGATGAGGATTTGGGCACTTATCCGGCTAAATTCTAGATGGCTAATAGGATAGCCAGCTAAAATTTAGTTGGCTAATTTAGGGGTGTTCTGCAGACAAAACTGGGAGGAGCTGAGTTAGCCGGATAAGTTATCCAACTAACTGCAAAAAAATGTACTAAATACTGCATGTGATAGAAAAAGGGGTGTTTTTAATGGTAATTTTGCAATAAGTGTGGTATTTCCTACATATAGGCAAGTTTACTGAGAGAGAGAGAGAGAGACTAGTCATAATGCCCCAACACTATTTATTTATTTATTTATTTAAGTTTTTTTATATACCAACATTCAAGACAGTAGTCCCATCATGCTGGTTCACAAGAAACAGGGGTGCAATAAACTTTACAATTTGAACAATGGTGCAGAAAAGCAGTTACATGTAACAGGGAATCAATAACTAGGAGTAAGAAGGAAAATGAAGATCAAATAATTATATATATATATATATAATAACATTATAAGAGGTGGCTATTAATGCTATTACTAGCGAAGAATGTTGAGCTAGTATCCATCTTGCACTTATCCACTAGATAGGTGGATAAGTGCAAGATGATGCATATAGGGAAAAATAACCCATGCTATAGTTACACAATGTTAGGTTCCATATTAGGTGCTATAACCCAAGAAAGAGATCTAGGCGTCATAGTGGAAAACACATTGAAATCGTCGGTTCAGGGTGCTGTGGCAGTCAAAAAAGCAAACAGAATGTTGTGAATTATTAGAAAGGGAATGGTGAATAAAACAGAAAATGTTATAATGCCTCTGTATCGCTCCATGGTGAGACCGCACCTTGAATACTTTGTACAATTCTGGTCGCCGCATCTCAAAAAAGATATAATTGTGATGGAGAAGGTACAGAGAAGGGCTTCCAAAATGATAAGGGGAATGGAATAGCTCCCCTATGAGGAAAGACTAAAGAGGTTAGGACTTTTCAGCTTGGAGAAGAGATAGCTGAGGGAGGATATGATAGAGGTGTTTAAAATCATGAGAGGTCTAGAACGGGTGGATGTGAATCAGTTATTTACTCTTTCGGATAATAGAAAGATTAGGGGGCACTCCTTGAAATTAGCATGTGGCACATTTAAAACTAAATCGGAGAAAGTTCTTCTTCACTCAACGCACAATTAAACTCTGCAATTTGTTGCCAGAGGGTGTGGTTGGTGCAGTTAGTATAGCTGTGTTTAAAAAAGGATTGGATAAGTTCTTGGAGGAGAAGTCCATTACCTGATATTAATTAAGTTGACTTAAAAAATAGCCTCTGCTGTTACTAGCAATGGTAACATGAAATAGACTTAGTATTTGGGTACTTGCCAGATTCTTATGGCCTGGATTGGCCACTGTTGGAAACAGGATGCTGGGCTTGATGGACTTTTGGTCTGACTCAGTATGGCATGTTCTTATGTTCTTAGGTATTTATATCTCTATGGGAGGCCCACCTAGTAACTGGAGGTGAGGTTTAGGTATTAGTGTATTTATTTATTTAAAAAGTTTTTATATACCGCATTATGGGCAGGATCTGGCCGTCAAGGAGGTTAGGGGCCACTTTGACATTAAAGGAGACATTCAAAGTGAGACGTACGAACAGAACTGTTCTGTTCGTACATCTCACTTTGAATGTCAAAGTGGCCCCTAACCCCTACACTAATACCTAAACCTCACCTCGAGTTGTTAGGTGAGCCTCCCATAGAGATATAAATACCTATCTAGTGGTGGGGTAACATGGCTAGTCTCTCTCTCTCTCTCTCTCTCTCTCTCTCTCTCTCCACCCAAGCATTTGAGAACAAAATGCAATAAACCTTTAACACTACTGAAAAGGTGTAGATAAAGCTTCATAAACCCAGCCTGCCCCTAATTCCTCTTCTTTTTTGAATTTGCATCGCACCATACGTCATGTTGCTATCGCATGCGTTATAGGCGTTTTGGCATGTGTTAAAGGTGCTTAACGCATGCAAAAATGCCTTATAGCATTTTGATAAATGACCCCCTAAGTCTGGTCAGCCTATAGACCTGTCCTAAAGTTAGCTGGCTACATTCTAGTCGGCTAACTTAAGATAGCCGGTTATAGCACTATTGAATAGACTTCTAAAGTTAGCCAGTTAAGTTTACCTGGCTAACTTTGCTGTCCAGAAAGTGACTGAATATGGACCTCAAATTCTCTAGTTTAGCTGTATAAATTAATACTCCAGATTTTTTTGTGAGTTAGGGAGTTTAAATTAATTAGTTCATTAGAATATTAAAACATTGCTTCCATTGCTGCTTATCGGATAGTTCATTCAAAATCGCTTGCTTATGCTTATTACATTTATATATTTTTTACTTTATGAATGTTTGTAGTTCTACCACAACAGATGCTTAAATGACAAATTTTGAATTTTCTTTATATATTTATTTGCTCTTGTTTTTATTGTTTAGCGGCAATTAGAAATTAGTAGCACAGTAGGCACATAAAGATAAATATTCTTTTCAAATTTGCTGACATGTTTTGACTATTATGTTTGGTTTGGGGGTTTTTTTTCACTTGCGTGCAGCACCACTAGTTCTGGTTGTGGTCCATCCTAACCAAGCCTCTTTCACCCTTCTTTGAAATATTAAGGAAAAAGCGCAGCGTGGCCTTAGAACTGTTGCTTTGGTGTCTTGCTGCAGGTAATTCTCCTGGCTGGTTTCTGGACTGGGTGGAGATAGACGCCCCATCGCTTGGTCAGTGCATGAGGTTCCCATGCGGCCGCTGGCTGGATAAATCGGAGGATGATGGAGCCATTGAGCGATACCTTTTTCCTTCCCACCTGCAGATGGAGGAATATGTTCCATGTACGTATGTCAGCATGCTGGAGATCGACCACAGGCTAGTAAAATATGGCGGCGTACCATGAAGACCTGTGGACTGTGTACAGGCAGCTGTGGTGGGGGTGCAGTTGCCCATAGCGTGCTCACAGCCCCTGCAATGTAAATCAAAATTTACCTGCACTATCCGCTATGGAGTACATTTTCCGTAAGATGCTCAGCAGCAAGATAGCTGGGCTACATTATAGGTGGAAAAGTTTAGGAGAATTTTCAGCCAGCTGGGTTATGGTGGAAATTTTTTCCTAAATTTAGCTGGCTGTAATATAGTCAACTTAATATCTAACTGCATACGGCTAGAGGGGATCTAGCCACTCAAGTCACTAGAATAACCGGCCGGCACGTTTATATGCCGGTGAAGATTTTAAAGCCTTACACAATCCATGCACATTATTGTAGCAGTTTGCAGTTCTGTGACTTTTCTTCATTTATGATGACCTTTGGTTCCTGAAAATTTAAACCTCACCCCACCCCCTTCAGTTTTTGCTCCACATGTCAAACGTGCTAGAACTTCCATTTTCATGCTGATGAATTTTCTTAATTTCTGCTCATCTTGCTTCAGCTTTTGAGGTGCTTTGCTTTCTATCTGTACTCGGACACTTGTGTCTAACAGAGCATCAGTTCGTTCGCCAAAAAAAATGTACTTTCTTTCACTGACAGAGCCTAAAATATAGTGACATAAAAATGTGCCATGAACTGTTGTAGGGTGTAGATACATTGGTTGTTCTAGTGTTAAGCAGCTGATCCTAATTCCTCCCTCCCTGCAGACCACTGGACTCTACAATCGCCCCTCAATTTCAACCATTCCACTGAATATACCCGGCTAAACTTACCCGGTTAACTTAAAGCAGTGTCTTCTATGACTAGAACTTATTTGGCTATGTTTATCTGTCCACTACTGAATATTGGCACTAGCTGGATAAGTTTTAGTTCTGACCCCAGAATGCCCTCCATCACTGCTCCCTCTAAGCTGCGCACGTGCACGCACAGGTCATGAACCCTGTGCACGCGTAAAAAAGAAAGCATGCACAATAAATCCCAATATTATTTGCATTGCACTGGCTCGCAGCGCACACATTTTTATCGGGCTACATTTAACCAGATAATGACTTACCTGGCTAAAACTTTGCTGGTGAAAGGGGTGGAAAATTCTAAAAGTGACTTGGACAGTCCCTTTTGAATATCGACTGCATATCCCTTCACAAGTACTATGGCACTCACAGAAACTGCTGCTCTAACAAAGGGGAACATACCATATATACTCCTTATTCCAAAACAAGTTCTTGAAAATGGGACACAATTAGAATGGATTATAAGGAGTCTCAGATCTAACATTTCTAGGGTGTTTATGCAATACCAGTAAGGTTAACTATAGAAGGGAATCTGCCGTTATGTATGCATTCATCTGGGAGATTTTGTTTGAGTTTAGACTTCCATTCTCTGCCCTGCACTTTCTACACTCCATTTTCTCTCTGCTTCTGAGTTTCTGAACACAAGTGCCATTGCCCTCTCTCCGATTTCTGCAGACAAGTTGTTTCTTTTTTTTTTTTTTTTATCAGCTGTCACTGTTCACCTCTGCTGTCTGCATTTCCAAGTGCCTGCCCTGTTTTTACATTGCTTTTTAATTTTAACTCCAGTTCTATGAAACTACCTCCCTTTAGATGTCCAAGATGCCTCTTCTTTCTCTTTATCTTTCAATCTAAAGTAAAAACCTTATCTTTTCCAAATTGCCTGCCCTAGTCTATAAGCACTCTATATCTTCCTGTAATCCCACTTATCATGTAACCTTGATCACACTGTCATCCCCTTTGTAAGGCACCCTGGTAAGAACGCCATATAAAAGCTGAAAATAAAATAAGATAATATGAATGAAGCTTTTGCAACTCCCAGACGAGGCACATAAAATTAAAGGGATCTGATGCTGGGGGGTTTTGGCCCTGGCTCCAGCTTCCCTGGGTACATAATATTACTTATTGGTCAGATAGGGGGTGCACTGTTGCTAACTCAGAGACCGAGGGCAATATTCTTTCCAGCTTGATAGGGAAAAAATTCTAAAATCCTCCTTTTATCCTTTGTGACCATCTGATTGCACTCCTAAAGCTAAATCTTCAAGCTTTTCTTCTTTGAGTAGTTAGACACACCTTTGAACCCACAACCCAGGGTTTAAGCAAATGGAGTCTCTCTTTCAAAATCATAAACTTTGATTCCTGTGGGGTACCAGCAGTCAGTTTACAATAAAAACACCAAAAAGGATGAGCCTCGAGATTCACAGCAGAGATAAACAGGCAACACAAAAATAAATACACTTTATATTTCCTCTCTCTCTCTAGTCTTTAGATCTTAATCTTCTTTAAAGAATCCTGCTACATTACTCTGCATTCTCATATAATCTCATCAGTACTCACGGAAATCTTCTCAGAGGGAACCCTCCAAATAAGGCCCACAGAATCTATAGTGATGTAGCTGTGATCCATAGCCCCCCAGGTACCTCTTGGAAATGCCTAAGAGCCTATCAGTGGCTACTCATCATCCATGAGAGCATGAGCCAGCAGGCCCACAGGTATTCCTCAGTCTCACACCCCTGCAGGATCCCTATGCTGAATATACTCACACATCCCATACAGACTGACTTCACTCCCATTCAGAACTCAGTTATATTGACACAAGGCACACTCTCCCTAGACTGCATCTTTAACACTCATTCTTAAAGAGATAAGCAAACAAAACTGTGCCATTCTCTTTTGTAGCAGCCCAGCTCACAGAAGGGCCAATGTAATAAAACCTGCTCTAAAATCAGAGTTAGATTGTACCACAGGTTTTATTTAACATGCATATAAAAAAAAGAGTGATCCCTGAAGGATGTAGGAAGCTAATGGCCTGCAAATACACCAGGAGTTAAAAAAGCATGGTAAACTGAAAAAACATGCTTTTCTAACTCATGGTCTATTTGAAAGCCAATCCGTGCTATATAAAAAAAAACAAAAAACAAAAAACAACCCCGAACTCCCAAGTGGAATTCCCTCCCTCCTGTTTTGCCTGATGTGGCATGGCCGGGCCAGGCCAGGTCAGGCCAGACGGAATGAGTCAGCCTGGCAAGTCCTTCTCCCTCCCCGGCACTAAACCCCCATTACATAATCGGGGTTAGGTTAGCACAAAAAAACCCTGCACTAATACAGGAGTGGAAACCTGCAGTAGGGTCAGCGGGGCTTATTACACAGGGCCTCAAAGAAGGTAATTTTATAACAGCTTGCGTAGAGCTGAAGTCCGCATGTACAAATTACACATGGACTTCGGTCCTAATTTCCAAAGTGGACTCACACACATAAGTCTGCTTTGAAAAGCTTAGGGGTAGATTTTAAAAGGCTGCGCGCGCAAATTATAAAATCAGGGGTCGGCGCGCGCAAGGGGGTGCACAATTGTGCACCTTGCGCGCGCCGAGCCGCGCTGCCTTCCCCCGTTCCCTCCCCCTAGCTTGACCTTCCCACCCCTTCTCCTAACCTTCCCTCCCCTAGTCCTACTCTAACCCCCTCTGACCTTTATTTTACCTTTTGCGCCTGCCTCTGGGCAAGTGCAAGTTGCTTGCGCCGGCCAACTGCTGGCGCAGGATCCTCGGCACAGCAGCAAATGGCCGCCGTGCCAGGAGCCACTGACCCCGCCCCCGCCCTGCCCCTTTTTGCAAGCCCTGGGACTTACACTTTACGCGCGTCGCCGGGCCTTTGTAAAATGCGCTTCTCCTTCACTCTCGAATGGTGCATGCTCTTGCTCTCACTCTCCTTGTGCTAAGCTAGCCATGCCCTTTGCTCTTACTTTTTTATTTTTATTTTATTTATTTTAAATATTTGTTACCTGCACTCTCCAAAATTTGGAGAGGGGTACAAATCAACATACATAAAATATATATATTCAAATAAAAAACTTTAACTTAAAAATCAAATATTAATAACTGAACTGCGTAATAGCTCATAGGGATTCCCAATTACTCAGTAGCATTACTAAAGTATTAAAAACTCATGAATAGCTGAACATTGATGATGGGCTGTTTGACATCATACTCATGTGCATAAATATCTTTTTCTATCTCGTTTGTCACGTTGGGTGGGAGGGTTTGTTGAGGAGGTTTCTTATGGGGTGAGGGGTTTACTGCTGTGCTGAGGGGGTTCTAGTCTTGACGGGGGCACTGGAGGATAAAATCCTCTCTGCTGGGGAGTCCGGAGAAGGGAGGAGAGAGGGGCACCCAGCCTTCCACCTACCACTTGGTGCAAAAGAAACCCCCGGAACAGCCGCGTGAGTCCAGCTGGAGAATCAGCATGAGCGGAGGGATCTGACCCGAGTAAAGTCAGTGGTAAGTGACTGCCACTGTAAAACTTGGCGGCAGAAGCTGAGACCTAGGGAGTCCGGAGAACGGAGGAGAGAGGGGCACCCAGCCTTCTACCTACCACTTGGTGCAAAAGAAACCCCCAGAACAGCCGCATGAGTCCAGCTGGAGAATCAGCGTGAGCGGAGGGACCTGCCTCGAGTGTCATCAGCGGTAAGCGACTGCCGCTATAAAACTTGGCGGTATTCGGTGCACCGTCACCACTGGCGCACCTCCTAAGCCGCGCGCTCCCAAGGGGCGCAAGGCTTAGTCCGGCGAGGGCTGGCAGGCTGGGACTTTGGGATTTTGGACTTTATTTTTCGCTTGTACACTTCCTCTCTGGTGTCCTATGGGGAGGAAGAGAAAAGTAAAAAATATTCCAATTTCACCTATAACTCCAAGGGGCCCCATGGATGATCATTATTATTATTATTATTATTTAAGGCTTTTATATACCGACTTTCTTGATACAGATCAAATAACTCGGTTTACATCAAACGAAGCAGAACTATAACCAACCATACAACAAGAGACAATTTGAAGGAGCATAAAAGTTACATTCTAACAAGGTTACCTTAACTGGGAGCAGGAAAAAAGAGGGGGAGAACAAAGATAAATTACTATATACAATAAATTACTATATACAATGGCGTATGGGAGGGAGGCAGAGGCAGAATCTCGTGATGACTTTTGAGCATGATTAGCGTTTGATTATTTACATAAACGATATGATAATTCTAAATCAGGCTGTTGGGCTATTGGCTGGGAAGGCTTGGCAGAATAGCCATGTCTTTAGTTTCTTTTTAAAAGTTAGTAGACAGGTTTCCTGCCTGAGGTCCGGGGGTATAGCGTTCCAGATGGAGGGCCCTGCGGTAGAGAATGTCCTGTCTCTGATGTTTGCGTGTTGTACAAATTTGATTGGGGGAACATGTAAGGATCCCTTGTAGGCATCTCTTAAGGGTCTGGTCGTCGAGTGCAGTTTGAGAGGGTATGAAAGATCAACAGGAGTCTGATGGTGAATATATTTGTGGATAATTGTCAGTGATTTGTGAAGGGAGCCAGTGGAGATCTTTTAGGATGGGGGAGATATGTGCTCTCCGATTAGTATTTGTTAAAATTCTCGCCGCTGCATTTTGGAGCAACTGGAGGGTTTTATAGTTGAGATCGGTAGACCTTGCAAAATGGAATTGCAATAGTCTATCTTGGCGAAAAGAATAGCTTGAAGTACAGATCTGAAGTCGTGGTGGAATAGGAGCGGTTTGAGTTTTTTGAGTACTTGTAGCTTGTAGAAGCACTCCCTTGTTGTGTGTTTTATAAACTGCTTTAAGTTCAAGTGACTATCTATTATAACTCCAAGATCTCGGGCATGGGATATTTGTATGTTAGAATGCAGTTGGTTATGAAATGGACTGCCTTCTGGGGTTATTAGCAGAAGTTCAGTCTTGGAAGTGTTGAGTACCATGTTAATGCTTGAAAGGTGATGGTTGATCGTTTGTAAATGAGAGTTCCATAATTTGAGTGTTGAGTCATGATCATGTCACCAGACTGATCGAAACCCCATTAGAGGACAGTGGGGAGGCCCAGTTTTTGGCTTCCTTTAGTCCTGGCAATGGTCAGAAGTTACCTCCACAACCGATGGCACCATTGCCAGATACTCTTGGGAATTCTGAAGTTGAAAGTCTACCTAAAAGGACGGACTGTTCAAACTCAGTTGTTTTAGATACAAATAATTTGTCTATTTTTGAAAATGTGGAAGGTAAGGGGAACTTAAATAGGCCTGGAAAATGGTCTAGTAGTCCCCCCCCCCCGAAAATATTTCGTTAGTTGATATCTGGAAAATGATGTCTAAATTAGATGAAAATCTCTCACAAATGAATGCTTCTTTGACAACTATTGTAAATGATAATAGAGTCCAGATCAATGATCAGGGTAAGTAAGTGACCTGTTTAGAACAGGAAGTGGGGAAATTAATGTCTAAAGTTAAGATACTCCAGGATACAATCCATATTAAAGATAGTTTCTCTATCCATAGAGAATTAGTAAAATATGGTAAGATATAAAAATCTCCGTATTGTTAATTTCCCACAAACTAGACTTCTCTCCCCTATGGAAATGTTAAAAAAAATACCTAAAGGAAATAATGCAATATAAAGATAATCAGATCCCTTTGATTTCAAAAATTTTTTATTTTCCTAGGAGAGATATAGTTAAAGTTGAGGAACAAGGGGCAGATTTAGCTGATACATCTAATATTGGAGTTTCCACATTCCTAGAGGAATCTATTGACATTATTCAACACAGATCAACACTCTTTGTGTCATTCCAATTAGAAATTGAGAAGGACAGATTATTTAAAGAATTCTTTAAATATAAAGATATTAGTTTTTGTGGTCAGAAAGATGTCTCCCGGGTAACGCAAGTGAAAAGGAGACATTTCCTTTCCCTGAAAGTAAAATTGCTAGCAATAGGAACTAGTTTTTTCCTGAAATACCCCTGTTTGTGTTATATAACCTTTCAGGGAAAGAAATTTAGTTTTTCTGACCCATTACAGCTAGAGACTTTCTTGCAAGATAAAGATAATAATATAGAAGGTAACAATGTAGACCAGTAAAAGAAAGAGACTCTTTCTCCTGTTCTGTTATATATTTGAATTATTGTTTGTGATTTATTTCTCCCCATATTATGGGTTATGTAACCAGATGAAATAATGTTATTTGATATCTTATATGTGTATTGGAATCTGAGATTACTTTCATTGTTTTTGTTTACATTTAAATGAAAATTAATAAAGATTAAATTTAAAAAAAAATCCTCTCTGCTATCCAGCTCATTCACTTCATGATGGTTTACCAGTCTCCCTCATTTACATGTAGTTTCACCTTATTTTTAGTGCTTTCCCATAACATGTTAGGAATGCTCACAAAATTACCTTAATATGCACACTAAGCTTTATTGTACAGGTCCATAAATTGTTTATAGGCTCTTATGATTACAAAATTCTAATAATTCTACTGAATTTTAATAGAAAAGATTGACACTAGCCACTGAAAGGAATAATAAAACATTTCAAATTTGCTTCTAAAGCTATTACCTTTATATTTCTTTTCTTTAAAGTTAAACTATTATCTTTTCATTACCTAGTTGTACCTTATGAAATCACAGTTTACACCAGCGATATTTTTGGAGCTGGGACAGATGCGGATGTCTTCATTGTCCTGTATGGGAGAGATGGCATATGCACACAGCAAAAGTCCTTATGTGTTAACAAGAGAGAGCGTCGGATGTATTTTGAGAGGAACTCTGTGGATCTGTTCATTGTAGAGGTAAAGTCCAACATACCTGATTTATAGACTAGAAAGTCTGATGCCTACAGTCATTTAAAAGTTTGATATATATATATATATAGTGAGAGAGAGAGAGAGAGATACCTGTATCAAAAGGCACCATTCTCGATTACCATAACATTGGCAGCTTGCACTCCCGTGTCCCCCCCCCTTTCCCTTTGTCAGGTAACCATGTAATAACCACACGTATACCGTTATTGGTGAAAACAGGCCGCAGCTTTTATTAATAATTAATATAAACCAAACTTTTCGGTACCCGAGTATTAGTGCGTCCATCAAATATATCAAAACCGGGCTTCGTACCGGCGTCCGCCATTTTAGCCAGTCCGCCGCACAATCTTCCCGGCCCCCCACCATGTCCACCCCCCCGGGCAGCCCACGCCCACCTCTACGCACTTCTCCTTCCTCTCGGACCCCGGTTTGTCCACCGTGTCCTCCAGGCCCCTCCTGGCCCCCTGACTCGGGTACCCCCGCCACCAGGCCAGGATAGTGGTACACTTGTCCCGGACCCCCCAACAGCCCTACTGCTGCCCCAACTTGGTGAGCGCCTGCTCCAGTGCCTCCTGTATTGCGTTATTAAATATATCGTACCCCACGTCTGATAAGTGAATCAGGTCCTTCCTATACAGGCCCAAGCATGGCTCGTCGGCCCACTCATGCCGTATGGTAACTATCGCCGTTCCTTTAGCCCATACCTCAATCTGCCTGTTCACTTTCTTCCTCCCTCTGGCCCATAATCTGTCACCCTGCCATTTAAGCCTGGGTATGATTTCGGACCATATTATGATTGTGTCCCGTGTCAACTCCTGTATCTCCTGCAGATCCCTTTTTATGCTGTCTATGAGCTGCTTAGCCGTCGTCCTCCCCAGGTCGTTACCCCCTAGGTGTATGACTATGGCGTCTGGCTTCTGGCGAGTACGCAGGCTGTTCTGTACCTCCGGGATCAGTTGTTCCCATCTCATTCCACGGATTCCCATCCATGTCAGGAGGATTCCCCTTGGTGCCAGCCCCAGGTGCGCTCCATGTGTTCTCTCCCGGGCCCTCTTGGCCGCCCAATGCACAAAGGAGTGTCCCATAACCCACACTATCTTACTTCGTAGGCCGCGACCTGCGGGTAAGAGGAATTGCATGATTAGTGACCCAATTGCACAGCCCCCGGCCTGATTTACTAAAGCAGGTTAAAAATGTGTGTTTTTGCATTGCATTTAACAATCTATTTATTGAGAGGCCAATATCAAAGGCATTTCCACAGGAAAAGCATGTTTTATTTAGAAGTTCATGGGGAGGGGGTTAGGTTGGGGGAGGTTTCTCTGCATGCAGTTTTGCAATTAAAAAAAAGCACCTGCACATAAATTACCAAAGCGATGAACAATTGGCATAGTTTTAATTAAGACCACAGCAAGAATGTGAAGCGCTGAGCAAGCACACTAGATGAAATACCAGAAGAACAGGTGTGTTGCAAAGAAATGTAGTATTGACGGTACAAATAACCACAAAGTGGATGTTTTAAATAAGCAAAACATTTGCCTTCAGTGTGTGTACATAGCAAAATTGATTCAACAATAGGTTACCCGACGCGGAACCATGTTTCACATGGGCTGCATCGGGAGGGATAGCATACATGTGATAAGGATCCATACAAATGAATTGTTGAATAGGAATTCTAAAAACCAAACAGGAACATAGCAATAAAATATGTATAGTGGACCATCAACAAGTTGGCAGATAGCAGAGGAAAATGTAATACATACCTAAAATAACAAATTATTTTAATAATGCCATGTACATCAAAACATTCCAAAAGAGGGCTGCAAGGAACAAATAATATAAAATAAATTAGGACAAGGCATGCCAGAAGTTTCAAAATGATGATTTGGACAAGGAGGAACCAGAAAGCACACTTACCATTTGTATGCATGATATTAATTGTAGAAATTAGTTACTAGGGGTTAGACAATCTGAAATCATCCTGGAGGGCGTGGATACAGCAAACGGTGAACTAAAGTAATAGGAAAATACTTACATTAGTGATGAAGAGGGGATGGCGCAGAGTCAATAAGGAGTTTGAAATGAAAGGGAACTGTAAGTAGCAAAGCAGATATTAGGAGAACAAGATAACAATAAAAAGGACAAAAAAGCCCAGTGACGAAAAAATGGGTAATGATGGGATCAATTTGATGGATACACAATCCTATAATTCTTGCTGATAATTATGAACTTTGTTAATCACATAAAAATTTTTTAAAATTTTAAATTTTTAAATTTTTTAAATTTTTTGGAGAGGGGAGAAAGACCTCAGTATAGGCAAAATGATCCAGTTGCCTCAGAAACATATTGGTAGCCAATTATTCCAGTCTTTGGTCTTATACCCCTTATATTTTTATGTTATACATTAAAAATTCTTTTTAATTCTTTTCATTTTCCTTTTGTGACTCTTAATTTCTACTTGTACATAGTTAATAGTTCTACTTGTGATCTACTTGTGTTTAAATCTTCAGTATTTGCCTGTTATTGTTGACTTGTTCTATGTGCATTGCACAAATGTTCAATTGCTCAAATGTTCTATGTAACGCCATAGCCGCGACTGTTCTGTTCTATGGAAACCGATATGATTTGATATTTTGTTCAAGAATGTCGGTATAGAAAAATTCTAAATAAATAAATAAATAAATACATTTTCACCACAGGAAATAATAACCAACCATTTCACGCTGTAGCCCTGCTTCAGTTACTGATGGCAACCCATTCTGAACTTAATCAACTGAGCGTTACTTGGTATAAATTGTTAAGTTTCATCCCGACATTTTGTAACCAGAAGGCACTTATCTTTTCGCTTCCTCTCAGCTTTTTATTTTTCTGATGGCAATGCCGTGCCTTTCACCATTCACCGACTTGTTGGTATCGGTGTAGCTGCCGCCAACGTGGCCGACGTTTCGCTTCAATGCTGCATCAGGGCGGGCTCTGTAAAGAAAGAAATTAAGCCATTGCTTTCATCTAGATTTTACTTGTGAAACTATTGTCGGAAATACTCACAGTTTTGTTTGTACCCTCTCTCTTATTTGCCGTGCTTGTGTTTAAATGCTTACAACATGGCCGTGCTTTTTTAAAGTGCTTACTCGGCTTGAAAATGATCCAATCATTGAACACATACCTACGTATATAAGCGTTTGACATCAAGTTTAAATGGCTAGGCTTTTTTGTCATTTCTCTATTCATCACAACCAGTGCCTGATTACTGACCGCTAATTCTTATGGCTTAAATATAATGAACTTTTTTATTCTATCTTGAAATTTGAACTTGTAAACTCTTCCCAACATGACTCAACTCAACCGTTTGTTCTAATGAATTCAACTGCAAACCATCGCAGTTCTAAGTTATATACTGTGGTAAAAAATGAACCAATCATAACACTTATTCTGACGACCACTTGAGCCAATTTGTTTATGGCTAATTTCAAAAAGAATGGATCAGCAATTTGCCTTTTCTGTCCAAGATTTTCTTTTACAAACGTTATATAGATGACATATTCATTTTGTGGAGTGGAACTGACAAAGAGTTATTCATGTTTGAAGGATGGATTAACACCTGTGATGAGAGGATACAATTTGTGATGCATTGCAATTTTTTTGAAACATCATTTTTGGATGTGTTGTTGAAGAAAACAGAGTCAGGAGACATCATCACCAGTGTCTTTAAGAAACCTACTGACCGCAATACCATGTTACATTTTGAAAGTGCACATCCGTTACCATTAAAATACAGTCTTCCCGTTTCACAATTTTTGAGGTATAAATGAAATTGTTCGAACACTCAGATCTACAAACAACAGTAGATTCAACAGATGACGGATTTTAAGCAAAGACGCTATCCCAAAAACTGCATAAAAAATGCGTTCAAGAGGGCACTTTATTATGATCGAGATGCTTTATTAATGCCTCAATGTAAACAAAAGGATTTGAAGGTAATCACCTGTGTTACGAAGTATTCACCTATATCATTCAAGATTGTTAGATGTTTACGTAACCATTGGTTCCTTATACAGATGATCCCAGGTATGGAAAATTTGGAATTCAGAGTTGCTTTTTCAAGAAGTAAAAATCTGAAAGAAATTTTAAGTCCATCAACATTACCTGAAAAAGTAGACAGAATATCTTCTATTGATGGGACCATTCCACTTGGTCATTATAAATGTGGCCATTGTAAGATATGTGACCAAACTCTTGAACTCAAAGAATTCACTTGTCTACATACTCAGCACAAGTAGAAGATGAATCACTTTACCACTTGCCAAACAGATTTTGTCATCGATATTGTAAAATGTCCTTGTAACAAATCCTATGTGGGTCAGACAAAGAGATCATTGAAACTACAAATCAGTGAGCACAAAAGTTGTTTAAAGAACAGGAAAGAGACTGCTCCAATTGTTGCACACTGTATCAAAGAAAATCATAACATCAGGGAATTACGATGGTTTGCTATATATCATATTAAACAGGATCAAAGAGGAGGTAATCAAGAAAAAAGCTGTTTAAAAGAGAACAAGAATGGATTTTCAAGCTTCGGTCAGAAGAGCCCATAGGTTTGAATTCTAAGATAGAATGGAATAGTCTCTTGTATTAAAAGATAAATTGCAGCAACATCGAAGAACATGGACATTTAAAACTGACATCAAACAACTATGGTCATCAGAATAAGTGTTATGATTGGTTAATTTTTTAACACAATATATAACTTAGAACCGTGATGGTTTGTGGTTGAATTCATTAGAACAAACGGTTGAGTTGAGTCATGTTGGGAAGAGTTTGCAGGTTCAAATTTCAAGATAGAATAAAAAAGTTCATTATGTTTAAGACATAAAAATTAACAGTCAGTAATCAGGCTCAGGTTGTGATGAATAGAGAAATGACAAAAAAACCTAGCCATTTAAACTTGACATCAAACGCTTATATACGTAGGTAAGTGTTCAATGATTGGATCATTTTCAAGCCGAGTAAGCACTTTAAAAAAGCACGGCCATGTTGTAAGCATTTAAACACAAGCCTGGCAACTAAGAGAGAGGGTACAAACAAAACTGTGAGTATTTCCGACAATAGTTTTACAAGTAAAATCTAGATGAAAGCAATGGCTTAATTTCTTTCTTTACGGTTGAAATTATAGAGACTGCCCTGATGCAGCGTTGAAGCGAAATGTCGGCCACGTTGGCGGTGGCTACACCGATACCAAGTCGGTGAATGGTGAAAGGCACGGCATTGCCATCAGAAAAATAAAAAGCTGAGAGCAAGAGAAAAGATAAGTGCCTTCTGGTTACAAAATGTCGGGATGAAACTTAACAATTTATACCAAGTAACGCTCAGTTGATTAAGTTCAGAATGGGTTGCCATCAGTAACTGAAGCAGAGCTACAGTGTGAAATGGTTGGTTATTATTTGCTGTGGTGAAAATACTCATTTATTGAAGATTTAAACACAAGTAGATCACATGTAGAACTATTAACTACGTACAAGTAGAAATTAGGAATCACAAAAGGAAAATGAAAGGAATTAAAAAGAATTTTTAATATATAACATAAAAATATAAGGGGTATAAGACCAATGACTGGAATAATTGGCTACCAACAAGTTTCTGAGGCAATCAGATCTTTTTGCCAATGCTGAGGTCTTTCTCCCCTCTCCAAAAAATTTAAAAATTTAAAAATTTTTTATGTGATTAATAAAGTTCATAATTTTATCAGCAAGAATTATAGGATTGTGTATCCATCAAATGACAATTGACAGCAAATAATCACCACATAACTAGTTAACTTTTGGACAATGATTGTATACTAGTTACTCCTGGATTTTTTGTCTAATGAAGGGATCAAAACAGAGGTTGGAATACAAAAAGGAGAATAACAGGCTAGCGAATGACATGCAAGATAGCTAAGAGGGCAAAAAGACGATAGATTATAAACAGGGAAATGGCAGGGTCAGTGAAACGTGTGGAATAAAAAAAGGGGAATAACGAGGCAGCAATTAAAGTGCAAGGTAGCTCTCAGAGGGGCACAGATCAACCAGTGGAGGAATTGGAGGGATGCTAGCAGGGTGAACTTGACATTAAAATCATCTGTGAGGCAGGCACACAATTGATTCCTACAACAGTTATTTCAAATCTAGAGTCATTATTCTGAACCTGAAATCAACCTCTCCTCTTCCCGCCCGCTCAAGACTGCAACCAGTAAATTATGGGCCGGATTTTAAAAGGGTTACGCGCATAAGGTACGCGCATAACCCTTTTAAAACCCCCCCTGCGCGCACCGAGCCTATTTTGCATAGGCTTGGCGGTGAGCGCAAGCCCCGGGACATGCGTAAGTCCCAGGGCTTGCAAAAAGGGGCAATCGGGGGCATGGCCAGGGGGCGTGGTTTCATATCGGGGGCATGTTCGGGGCGTGGTTTCGGATCGGGGGCATGTTCGGGGGCGTGTGGGAGGTCTGGAGGCGTGGCCGAGGCAGTAGTAACTTTTCAGATAAAGGTAGGGGGGGGGGTCTAGATAGGGCCGGGAGGGTGGGTTAGGTAGGGGAAGGGAGGGGAAGGTGCAGGGGGTGGAAGGAAAGTTCCCTCCGAGGCCGCTCTGATTTCGGAGCGACCTCGGAGGGAACGGGCAGCGCGCACAGGGTTCGGCGCACACAAGCTGCACAAATGTACAGCCCCTTGCGCGTAGAATTATAAAATCTACACCTAATTGTTTTGATTACCTGTTGGAATAAACACTTGAAATTTAGACAAGGTGTCTTCATTGGAGATTCAGTATCTGATTTAGCTGAATGATTAGCAGTGCATGGGTGCTGTAAGAGCAGAACACTGAATATTTGAATACATTTGCATAATATTTACATTATTTAATATGTAAAACTATTATACCTTATAAAAATAATGTACTTTTCCAATGATATATCTGGATATTTTATTTCTTTGTGTTTTTCTGTTATTCTTTTCTGCCCTTCTTTCTTCACATCACCTCTCACGCTTATCACTACAGCCTGTCTTTCCCTCCCAAAGATGTCCTTTCTCTTGCCTGCCTCCATCTCTACCTCTCTACTATTCTTTTCTCTCTTCTTTTCTATCCGTTTTGAATCCTTCTGCAGTCCTGCCCTCCCGCTGTCTCACAGTTCCACCTCTGCATTCCTCCTCGTGTAGGCTCCCCACTCAGCTTCTCATGCCTCCCACGTTGTCCCCTTCTCCGCACCAATCCCTTTCTCTTCTCTCACTATGCCACCAATCCTTCCTCTCTTTCACAAACCCCTTTCCCTCCATCCCTTACATGCTCTCCCTTCCTCCCCTTTTTCTTCCTTCCGGTCTTCTCTGTCCTCCTTCAGTGATCATATAATTTATTTATTATAGCCTCATACTTTCTTCCCTCTCCCTCACCACCTTGATCCTGTGCAAAGCTGAATATTTCCATAGCTCACTACTGAATATCCATAAAATGTGTGACATTTGGATCTAGAACAGATACACTGGTGGAGCAGACTGGGGCTGAAGTAAGTTGCGCGCACCGGCCAACTGCCGGCGCGCAATCCCCGGCCCAGCAGCCGTGCAAAGGCCTTTGGCCATGCCCCTGCCCCTGGACCACCCCGCCCCACCCCCACCCCACCCCTTTTGTAAGGCCCCGGGTCTTACACACGTCCCGGGGCTTTTGAAAATAGGGCCGGGGCGCATAAGGCCAGATACGAGCGTAAATCCTCTGGATTGAAAATCCAGCCCAATATCATCAGCTAACTTGCTCCTTTTTGGGTAGATATTAGTGTCATTGTTAATCTTAAAATTAAAAAGGTCTATATTCAGACACAATCCGGATAGCAAAGCTAGGGCTTGATTTACTAAGGCTTTTTCCCTGTAGACAGAATATGGGGGGAAAGCCTTTGTAAATATGAAACTTAGGGGGTCATTTTCAAAAGCGATCACATGTGAAAAGGGACATTTTGCATGTGACTACTAAATGGGGGCGGAGTCGGCCCCGGAAGAGCAGGAGTCGGGGGCAGCACCGGGGCCGACTCTGTGAAGACGTAAGGAAAGGGCCCTTTTCGCTGCCAGTTTCGTGCCCAATAGCACCACCTTTTACATTGGCACTATTGGGTGCGAAAGCCGGCAGCAATAGCACCACGGAGGTGCGATCGCTGCCGGCTTTCGCAGGCCCGCCCCCGCTTCGCCACCCCGCCCCCCGTTATTGCTGGATTTTCTAAAGTCTGTGACCTTAGAAAATCCAGGCCTTAGTCCAGCTAACTTTGGAGGTATATTCAATAGTGCAGCCCCCATCTTATCAGGTTAAATTCTAGCCTCCTAATTCATTAGCCAACTACAATTTAGCTGGGTTTGTGCCCAAATATTAATTTAGCTGGCTAACATCTGAGTTAGCCGGTTAAATGCTTTTAAATATGGACCTCAAAATGTCTTATAACTGTACGAGTCTAATAATATTTAAAAATCTCTTACAGTCTTCCTTATGGAATGAATAAGAAAATAAATTCAAATGTGGCTGCAGGAAATTCTTAATTTGTCAAATATCCATGGTGAAGCGTGCAAAGGCATCTTTGCTCACCAAAAGACAAAGGGAACACTATTGTGTCACTCTAGATTTTTTGGGTTAGGGTTAGAATTCAATGAGCTGTCAAATGCTGTTATATCATCAAGAGACTAGAAAGTCGAAAAGGTAGAGGGCTTGCTTTCTTGACTAGCGACTGAATTGTGATTGTTACCATCAAGAAGAAAGTGGTTGGACTTTCAGATGCGTCATCTTGACTAATACAGTGAATGAATGTTTATAGCTCAGCTTCAGGTTCTTAAAAGTGTTGCTTATTTTTTCCTGTCTCATTCTTTGTTATCTCCTGGAATCAGCTGGAGGACATTGGTGATATGCTCGAAAAGATCCGCATCGGACACAATGATAAAGGTATCAATGCAGGGTGGCATCTGGACAGAGTGGATATAAGAAGACTTTTGCCGAATGGAAAAGTAGGTAGCATTGTACAACTGGATGGTGGAGGCCTTAACTGCAATCTTGACATCCAACACAGTTTTCACAAACTCTCTTATGTTGAGTACAAAATTCCACTGCCTGAATGGAATGAATATTCAAGCTTCTAAGAGGAAACAGACTTTATCCCCATTTTATGTGTTTATTCATTTGTGTTGATTTTTTAATTGACTTGCTAATGTTTCAGTTTCAGTTCAGGAAGAATTAATATCATGATCTGACACATCTTTTCTTGTTTGATATTTTAACTGATAGATTATAGACAAGTCTGCAATTAATCATTGATGGGTTATCAGTAGCACTTTAAGAGCTTGATCTTCACACATGAAGCCGGATTTTATGCATGTAAATGGTTGTACTAAAATAGCCCAGATTCAGTTCACATAAAAGTATACATGTAACCCGGTTTGTATGTGAGCCGGCTTGAGGCATTCTGGGGCGGAGAGGGGGAGGGGGAGGATGAGGTTCAGACTTATAACCTTGTGTGGGGTGTGCATACTCGAGCACTTGCACTTGAATTTTCAAGGCAAACTTATGCAGAAACGTTTGCTTAGATAATTCAGGGTAAAGTCAGACCAACCTCATTGTGCACAGTTAAAAAATTACCCCCTGAATGCTGTTTTCCTGGTGGTTACCCATCTGGAACACACTTTAGGACTGGTTATTGGGGGCCGATGCTCGTTAACCTGTACCGTAAATTTTTTTTTTTTTTTTTATGAGTGCAGTTTTCAAAGCCATTTCCCTGGGTAAAATAGGCCATTTGAAAATTATCCTCTCTCTGTCTTGCTACGGTTACACGAGGAGCTGTTCCCTGAGGCGTGGTTAAGTCAGTGGAGGAGAGCAGTGTGTGCAGATTGTGTTTTTAAATCTGTGCATGTTATTTTTTTTTTTCAATGAAATTTCACCTGCACAAGAAACAGGTGCAAATTCCACAGGTACCTTACACCCATGGACAGTTTTTAAAGGGAAAATATCATGCATTTTCCTTCTTGAAAATTAGTTACAAGGTCAGCAGGAACAAAATACCCAGGGGCCTTTGCTGTTAGGTGGGAGATTAAGAATTGCATGCCTCTCCACCTCCGCCGTATATCTTTGGCTTATGAATAAAAGGTCCTCATTGGAGGGGGTGACTGCTACTATTTTTTTCTCTTTTTTGGATATACCTAGTTGTGTGTGTATTGATTGTATCTAGCCTTTGGGTTGGAAAGCCATAGAGCGATAGAGCGATAGAGTTGTTAGAAGGTGATGTTGGGAGTTCTTATTGGACCAGCCAAGAAGTAGCATACCCTAATTGAGCCGTAAAAAAATGTAGTTTTCTTTGCAAAGATACATTGGGCAGTTTGTGTTGTCATAGATGATCACAATGCTAAACTTCACTGAATTCATATGCAACCCCTAGGTGGGAAAAGCCGGATAGTGGATCCAAGGCTTCACATCTCAGTTCAGTATTAAGCACTCAGTTCTCAAAAAGGGTCAACCCGCATCTGATAGTCTAGGATTCCCTGTGGGGTGGTGGTAGGGGAGATTAATTTGTAGGCTCTTTTTGCATTGCTTGGATCTTAACTGCCCCTTTAGTCCTGTGTAAACAGCACTGATAATCCTTCACAGTTAAAATAGCAGCAGTAAGCACCCTGGAAGCTGTGTGGGTTCCAAATCAATTTTACTGATATGTTGAAAAGTAAATGAATGGGTCTTTACAGCTCTTGATGAAAATATTCCAATTAATTCTAACAATTTGAAATTTCATACATTTATGACCTTACTGCTTTTAGCAAAAGTCTTCAATTGATAATGCTTAGAATTCCTTTAATAGTTTAGTTCTTTCTCCAGTTCAATTAGTGAATTTATCTGATGCTTCTCCGCGTTGTAGAATGGTTAGAACTTTGATCCCAGTTCATTACCAGAATGAAAAGTCCCAGTTCTCCTACCTCTGCTGTAATCCTCACTGTTCTCCAGTCTCCCATCAGCAGGACTGTATTGTAGCTCCTTTCCAAGTCAATACCTGGTTCAGTGGTGAACCTCTTCCCAGTCCCTCGCGGTGAATGTGGATTCATTCCTCCTGGATGACACAACTACTCTTCAGGTTCTTCCTAGGTGAAAGACACTTCCTCCAGGTGACAAATTCTGAGTCCCTGGGCCCTAGGGCACTCGGTAATTAAAACAACAAAAAGGAAAAAAAAAAAATCATACTCCAAAAAGGGAAACCAAATAAGAGGCAGGAAATACGGAAAAAAAAAATGTCCTCCTCAGACAGCAAAAAGGTTCCCAAACCTGGACATAAATAGGTTTATCCAGCTCTCTGTCCATGAAAACCTCAGAGTCCTTTAGCAGAGGACAGCAAAGGACGTGCTGTCCCTAAGAAGGCGAAGTAAGGAATCCACACCCAGATATGGTGACAGGGGTTTAAAAAGACCACAAACAAACACACCAACTCCTGTCCCCACAGGGGGGAGCCAAAACACCAACCTCTTCTCACTAATCCCTCTGAGCTTCCCCAAATTTTTGCTTTAAACATTCTGGAAAGGAAGCCTGTGGTTCCGTACACATGTAATTAAAAACTGGTCTATCAGGGCCAGACCGATGGCCTACAATGGTGCTGTGTGAGTGACTGGAGTTGGCTTCTGCTCATTGGGCCAACAGGGATTCAGGGATGCCGCAGAGGCAGTGCTCACAGGCAAGACTCCAGAGGGAGGGAATCCCAGACATTGCACAGCAGTGACACCTACAGGTGGGATTAAGGATGCACAAGCATTGCATTTTGTTTTGCCATGTTTGGTCCTTTATACATAGCGCATTACTTAACACGCCCACTAATTGCAGTTACCAGCTCATAATCCTAAACCAGAGCTGTTTTTGGTTCCTAATTATCCAGGGCTCAGAGACGGTGACATTCCCCTGTGAAAGATGGCTTGCAAAATCTGAAGACGACGGAGAAACTGTGAGGGAGCTGGTACCTTCTACCATCTTTACAGAAAAGCTTTTGAAAGATGGGACGCTGAAGCAAGTGGAAACGGAAGTGGAAGAGCCATTGGAAAGTAAGAGGAATGCAGGACAGTATTATGCTACTGTAACCCCATCCCCCGAGGTGGTCTGCTACCTGATGGGGGCCATAAAAGAATCTAAGTCTCTTTGGGGCTGGAACCACTCACCAGCTAACTTTCTCACTGTCCTTCTTTCCCCCAGGACTGGATCCTTTGTAGGTGGGGGATACCATAGTTGTACTTTCAGGGCCCAGTGTGACAGGGGGACTCTTATTGGTGTTCCCTGGGAGAGGAACACTTTTCCCCACACTCTGGATACTGTAGGTGCTAGGAAGAATACACAGGAGACTCTGATTGAGGGTCCAGAATCAAAGCTTTTACCGATGGGTAATCAGATGAAATAATAGCACAATTCAACTTAATTCCTTTGTCTCCCACAGGTGGCTGCTACAGTTCTTTCTCTCTCTCTCTCTATCTGTGCAAGGGTCTCTTTGATTGGGTCCAGGGGCAAGGGGAGCACTCACCATCCAGGGCTTGAATCAATGAGGTTCCCAAGTGGATCGGGATATCATTGTTGGGAAGGAAAACCCCCATCCAGCCGGCCCAAAATCTACTGCACAGCCTCTGCTCACTACTCCCAGTTTTCTCTCCTCCCAGGGTGAAGACTCCAAGTGGGGGGTCCTCGGATGGAACTCAGTTTGGTGTTACTCACAGATCTCCTCAGTCCTTCGCGATTTCACTCACAGTCTTTGAATCCCAAGAAGACGAGGGATCTCCTGGAACACGCGGCTCTCAATGTTCTTTTTCAGGGCAGGAAGAAGTGGGGGGGGGGGGGGGGGAAGGGGCAAATTCTGCCTCCCAGAACTTCTAACAAAAATGTTTCTTTATCCCCCAAAACTTTATCTGAACACCGGAGTTGTTCCATGAGTCAGGTCACCCCCCACCTCCCCCATCTTCGTTGAGGGTTTGGAAGGGCAGGTCTTCCCTGACCTGAGACAGCCTCAGACTCTGGGATCCCCGTGCCAGGGGCCCAGGTGGTGCACAGGTTCTCACAAGGCTCCTACCACAAAAAAGTATAAACTCGAAAACAGCCCAGAGGGAAAATTCTAACCAGCCAGTGAGTGGACTGGGATAGGATTACCCTCCCGACCCTGGTCAGACTCCCCAGGCAGGGTTTGCCTGGCTCCTCTGACTGGGCCTGAAAACTCCAACTCAGAAAAACCTCCACACTACCTCCTAATTCTTAGCCAGCCTAAAAGGACTGCCCCCCAGATTGCATTATTTTTCTTACCTCACAGGGGGGACCGCCATTCCAGCACCCTCAAAGGGAGGGGCTTTGTTTGAATGGATCCTCTCCCGTTTCTGACACTAGACTGCTTTCTGAATGCAGGAATCCCCAGGGCTCGATGGTGGCGTGTCCGTAGGGCACGTCACACTACATTTCAGGGAGTCCTGGTTGAAGTACCTGTGATAACCGTGTTGATTAAAGGGAGATGCCTCTTGGAAGTGTCTCTTTTCTTCTAGGGCTATTTTTCTATGAGGTTTTTAAAAAATGTCATGCAAGTCAACCATTATCATAATTATGAAGTCTGCTATGAATAATAATAATAGTAATACAGTTAATTTTTATTTCTTGATTTGAATAATCTGAGAATAAAAAACCCCACATCTAAACAAAGGTTAACAGTAGCCTTGATTAGGAAACTGAATATTGCTCTAATTTACTGAGGTGTTTTTTTTTTTTTTTAAGCTCAGCAGTTGCCTTCTGCTCTTTTTGGGCTTCCAGCTCAGCCAGTCTCTACTGGGTTTCATGAGCTTTCATTTCAACTACCTGAGGTTTTTCCCATGCTGTAAACCCACTTCCTATCTAGCCTAGCTGTCACACTGTGGCTCCTTCCGGGACATGGTGCACGTGCTTCCTGCGTCTGGCCACTGGGTATCACTGTTGTGTGATGCTTGAGACTTGTGCCCTTCCCTGCTCCAGGATGTCTGACCACTGCCTCCGCAGCTTCCCCATTCTCGGTCTGCCTAAGGATCAGGAGTCAGGTTCAGAAACAGAGCCCTGCATGGCGGTGCATAGCCCCTGAGCCATCAGGTGAGAGCAAATTTGTTGAGCTTTTGTGTAATATGGAGGGAGGGTAATTTTAAAAGGCAGTGCTTTATCCACATAAATTCTGCCTTCTCTGTACGTACCCGGATCAGTCCAGACTGTGGGTTATGCCTCCCTTCCAGCAGATGGAAACAGAGAAAACTTGAAGGGCACCCTCACTTAACCTGGTGTGCCTCCTGCATCTGGGTGGGGATGGGACTTAACGTGCCAATAAATTCCACTGGGGAAACTACCTGCAGTTGCATAGGAAATTTTCCTGAGATAATTTCAGAATGAAACTACAGGTGTACCATTCACTTTGAAAGTTAGAGTGAAATCTGTTGGTACTTTTTACCCGCAGACTTTACTCTGACTGAAAATGATGCCCTGAATAAGTGAAACTAAGCAAATTCCTGAAGTTATAAACTTTGTTGAAACCATTGAGGTGGAGTTTTGCTAAGAGAGAAAGGAGCCCAGATTTTGGAATGTGCAAACAATTCAAAGTTGAACTTGGAGCAAGGTCTATTTTGATGGGAAAATGTGAATTTTCATGGGCTCCATTGCACAAAAAATCCATCTGGTTTACCCTAGTAGATCTGGGCAAAATCCAAAGCACATCCAAATAAGGATGTGCTTTCATTTCATTTTGTTTTTAAAATGAAAGAAAACTGTGCAAAAGTTTGCCTTTATTTTGGTTGTCTTCTGTTTTTAAAAAATGCTGCCCTACCTCCATCATGAAGAGATACAACTCCCGACCTCTTAACCCATCCAGTGGCAAAAGCAAACCATAGTCACTCCTGTCCCACCAATGCAGTCATGTAAAACTGCATCTGCTGACCTAAAGCCAGTGCCATTTCAAATTCCCACCATACAACTGTTACCCCTGTGCTGGTCGTACCTGGATAGCGGTACCAAAGGCCATAAGTCAAATCACAGTTTCAGGAGTTAAACTTCTCATAATCTTAAAATATCTCAAACTGCAGGGTTCTCGGAGCAGGGGTAAAGATAATTTTCAAGGCCCTTCACATTGTAACACTTAATTCCCAGTTCTTGCTTACAACACTGGTAAGTGCTAACATCAATTTGCAGAAGAAAAAAAACCCACTAGAAGCTGACTTTGGTTTCTAACAATACTTTTACTGATATAGGGTGAAATGATGATAATGTTCTTTACAGAAGTTTGCTTCAATAGCAATGTTACAAATGCTTTAAATAAATGTGTGACTTCTCACAGTCTTGCTTAAGTTTAAGATGTTAAGGCCAATTGGTTCAGTCTTTAATCTGATATTTCTCCCATCCCATGGACATAGGGCAAGTTGTGCTTCCCTCCCAATGTTGGTGAAATATTAAAGGTGAAATACATTTTACATAGTCATTTATCTCCCAACTCTCCACATAGCTTTCTCCTCTGAACTCGTTAGTTTCCTCACCGTTCCTGAGCAGCATCAAGCGTATGACTCTTCCCCCTTCCAGTATCAGAATGATACTCTTATTATTCCTCTTCTCCAAATCTCCAGTAGATATTTATGGGTACCGTAGAGGGTCTTTCCCAACTCCTTTCTCCCTTTTCACCTTCCTCTCCTCTGGATGGCTGTAAGTCATCCCTCCTCTGGATACTGATGATCTGCACTTCCCTGTATGCACCCAGATAGTCCAGACTCCTGGTTTTTGCATTCTTGCCAGCAGATGGAGACAGAGAAAGTTTCACGGACACTGTACATAAACCAGTTTACCACCTGTAGTCCCTCAGTATTTCTCTGTCTCCAGCAGATGGAAAGGTGTAAAACCTGCAGTCTGGAGAGGAAGAAAAAAAAACCAACGAAGATTAAAAGATAAGAAAATTTCTGGATCCTCGCAAGGGATTGTGAGGTCCTGGTGGGGCCATCCTCCCTGGTTTGAGGTGGTTGGTAATCCTTCTAATACCTCAGTCCAGAGGTCTGTGGCGTGGACATCTGGTGGTTCAGATACCTCTTCCTCCACGAGACAGCGGTGGAACCTGCTGGCAGTTCTGCACTGCAAGCCCAGTGGAGCAGGGTAGTATCCCTTTTGTACGATTTGTTCTGGGCTGGGTCACTAAAGTTTGTCGAAAGGAGATGAATATAGCCAGTGGTCTGCTCTTTTACGATCTGCCATGTGGTCTGCGCTCCTGGAACCAGAACCTCTGCACCAAAGGAAAGTATTGGTTTCTATGTATCTTTATTTGTTCTCAGTAAAAAAAAAAAAAAAGGAACAAGGAACTAGTTAGAGGAATCTGTGCATCAGCAGGGTTCCAGGGGGAGCTACCTTAGCAGCTCGGAGAGCTCAGCAGTGGGGTTTTTCAGCAGCTTCTCTGCCTGTGGAGGAGACCGGGTGTTGACTCTGGGGCACTGAGAGACTGTTCCCCTGCTTGCCGTTCAGGTGCTAGTAGTGACACAGGTGCAGGGAGAACAGCATGTGCATGCAGCAAAAGCGGCATGCGTTCGAGGGTCTGAGTCGAGTATGACCAAACCAGTAGAACGAGCCTTGTGGATGATGGAGGTCTAGTGCTGAGTCTTTTCCTGTCAGTGCGGAAACGTTGGCCACTTTCGATTCCCCAGCAGTGTCGGTGGGAGAGGCAGGGGAATCCCTCCTCAACTATCACCAGCAGTTCCCTGTCCCACTGAAATGCAGAGAGGCACTTGCACTGAGGAGGAGTCTTTGGTTCTGGTAGAGGTCTTCTACCGGTTTTAATTTGCTTCATTGTGAACCTGGAAGATGTAGTAGGCCAGATTGACAAACTAAAGAGTAGCAAATCACCTGGACCGGATGGAATGCACCCCAGGGTTCTGAAGGAACTAAAAACTACAATTTCAGATCTATTAGTTAAAAGTTGTAAGCTATCATTAAAATCATCCTTTGTACCTGAAGACTGGAGGGTGGCTAATGTAACCCCAATATTTAAAAAGGGCTCCAGGGGTAATACAGGAAACTATAGACCAGTGAGCCTGACTTCAGTGCCAGGAAAAATAGTGAAAACTATTATCTGAGAGAGTAAATAGCCGATTTACATTAACTTGCTCAAGTCCTTTCATGATTTTGTAGACTTCTCTCATATCCCCCATCAGTCTTTTCTTCTCCAAACTGAACAGCCCTAACTTCTTTAGCCTTTCCTCATAGGGCAGCTGTTCCATTCCCCTTATCATTTTGGTTGCCCTTCTCTGTATTTTCTCCATTGCAGCTATATTCTTTTTGAGATGCGGTGGCCAGAACTTCACACAATATTCAAGGTGTGGTCTCACCATGGAGCGATACAAGGGCATTATGACATCCTCCATATTATTTTCCATTCCCTTCCTAATAATTCCCAACATTCTGTTTGCTTTTTTGACTGCCGTAGTACACTGAGCCGACGATTTCAATGTATTATCCACTATGATGCCTAGATCTCTTTCCTGGGAGGTAATTCCTAAGGTAGAAACTAACACTGAGTAACTACAGAAAGGGTTATTTTTCCCTACATGCATCACTTTGCACTTGTCCACATTAAATTTCATCTGCCATTTATTTGGAAGCCCAATCTTCCAGTCTTGCAAGGTCCTCCTGCAATTTATCACAATCAGCTTGAGATTTAACTACTTTGCATAATTTGGTGTCATCTGCAAATTTGATCACCTCATTCATTGTACCCCTTTCCAGATCATTTTTAAATGTATTAAAAAGAACCGGTCCAAGTACAGATCCCTGAGGCACTTCACTGTTTACCTTTTTCCACTGTAAAAACAGACCATTTAATCCTACTGTTTCCTTTCTTTTAACCAGTTTGCAATCTACAAAAGGACATCGCCTGCTATCCCATGACTTTTTAGTTTTCTTAGAAGCCTCTCATGTGGGACTTTGTTTAATATGTGTGTTGCCTGTGAAAAATTTGAGGTTATGCACATCAGTCTTGGACCTGCCCCTTTTCTGCTTCCTTATTCTGCTCGTGCGCCCTTCCCAATTTCTTAAAATTCATATTGCTCGCATACGGCTCACATATGAGAGTATGTGGCTGTTTTTGCGCAAGCAACGCTTTTAAAATTTACCTCTTAATGTTATGGGTACTTACCAGATACTTGTGATTTGGATTGGCCACTGTTGGAAACAGGATACAGGGCTTGATGGACCAAGGCTCTGATCCAGTATGGCAACTTCTTATTTTCTTATGCTTATGCGTAAAGCTTGTTTAGCAGAATAGGTGGTGGGAGATGCTGGCTCTCGACCCCAGTCTCCAAGGATTCTCGGCCAGTCAAGAGGCCAGAGCTGTTGAGAAGCTATACAGGCCTTCGATGACTTTCAGTACCGGATATTGAATGGATTCAGGCCTAAACACGATGAAGGTGAATGCAGGCTTTGCTTAGCCATGTGGTAGGCCATGGCAGCGGATCTTTTCCTGCTTGCATAGGCATGTGCGTGCATTCTTGCCACGTGGTGGTTGCATGCACAGGGACCTATGTGCATAAGGCTGTGGCCAAATTTGAGTGCATACGTCTGTGAACTAGACTTGAGCGCATTTTTGCGCAGGTACTTGAGCGCATATTTGTGTAAGTATTTGTGCGCATAAGACTGAGACCTAGACTGCAGCATGTATTTGCACAGGTACTTGTGCGCGTATAACCACAGCCTTAATGAGCACGTATTTGCACAGGTACTTGTGCACATAAGATTGCGACCTAGTCTTGAGTGCGTATTTGCGTGCATCCTGGAGGGATGTGCATGTAATCCCGGGTGGCAATGGTGTGTGCTCAGGAGGCTAGCTAGAACTGAAATTCAGGAGACGAACAGGTCCAAGTGCCTTGCTATCTGTGAGGCTTGCCATCTGATAGCATTTCAGTCCTCACTCTCTCTTGATTTGTATCAGCGCTGTTTAGATGTTCAAAGCGATTTCACTACTATAGCTTTTGCCCATGTTGAGACATCCCCTCGGCCTAAGGTGTCTCTGGAGGGGAATGGGGTGGGAGGCAAGGCGAGGCAACAGTCAGTTCTCCTCCCTTATTCCCAAGCATAAGCTTCCCTGAGAGAGAAAGGTTGGAGAGAGCAAGTTTAGGACTATGAGCTCTGGTATAGATTTTGAGTCTCCCCTACTGGACAATTGGGAAAATTATTAGGAAAGGCTCCTCTCATAGCCCTTTCTAAGTTAGCTTTCAATCTTGCTCTTCTAGCAACATACAAATACAGATGGTAATAGCAGGGTAAAATAATCTCCACAATTTTCTGCATCTGCTGCCCATGGATCAATAAAAGACAGGCAACTCACATCCAACACCTGGGGTAAGTTCTGAAACCCCTTGGTCTTCCAGGCTCAGATCTTACACAATCCTCCTCTGTTGCATCCGTTGGTCTTCGACGGCTTCGCCCTGCCTACCTCTCTCTACTTGCGGCTCCTCCCACTCACCTTGGACTGATGGCCGCCGCGGCGTCTGTTTGCCGACCTCTCCGGTGTCCCCAGACTGGCTTTGGTGCTGCCTCCTGCCTTGCTCTTCAAGGTACCTCTAGGGTGCACGCATACACGCTGCCCTCATCTTTATTTCCACGTTGGCACGAACCTCAGGGGCGTCCCCCTGTTCTGATGTCACGACTCCAGGTTATATCCGCCTATTACATTTGCTAGCTCGTTGAGTTAGCAACCGGAACTCGTACGGATGGGATTCGCTCTCCGTTCCTAAGCTACTCTGCCACTCCAGCTCTAACTGGAACTCTTACTACCCTTCGGGGTCACTAACAGGGTACCCACTCCTCGAGGACCTCTCTGCTTCTTTCAGGTGCTCCTCGAGGGCCCATGTTCCCTGTGTCGCTGCCTGCAACTTCTACCTTCTACTTGGAAGAGCTAACTACAGTCACCATCTGTGAGTACAGAAACCATCTCTCTCTACAGTACTGCCTCGCCAGAATCAGGTACTCGCTCCTCGAGGGCCTGCCCTCTGCTCCGGTGCCAGACCTCTCATCTAGTGGAATTTCTGCTATTGCTAGTGAGTACATCGCTACCGAGTCTCTCTGCTCTAAGGGATCAGGTACTCACTCCTCGAGGACCTGCTCTCCCTGTCTCGGAGACGCACCCAGCCGGGCTCTACAACCACTACTCACTACTGCCACCTCTGGTGGTTCCATATACTGTTTAATAAAAGATTCAAATCTGTGTTTGTTCGGAGTTTAGCCTGACACTGTGGTCCCTCACGGGACTGCCCACGTGGGCATGGTCAGCTGCCACAGTGTCCAAGGATCCACCCAAGCACCAATAACCCTAACATCCTCATGGCTATGGCCTGTGTGGGCAATGCACACTGAATATTTTTCTGTTCCCTAGGGTCAGAATGATTGTCATACACAGATGCAGTCTCTCTAAATTCCCATACCTGCAGCAGGATTTGGCTTAGCAGCACCCATGATGTAGATGAAGCCTTCAGAGCGTGACACCTGATGATGCCTCTCATCCCAAATCAGGTCTCACTCACAGTGTCAGTCGTCCCACAGGGGAAATTGCAAAACTGCTTTTGAAATCTCGAGGAATCCCCTCTCTACGTTCAACAGTGGCATTCAAAGTCCAGTGTAGATAAATTATCCTTGCTGAAAACACAGACCATGGCATGGCTCAGACACGCCATCCCTCACGCTTCGCTCCAGCTGCACCTTGGTTCTCGAACTCTCTACACACCCACCAAAGATGTCATTAGCGTGACCAACAAGATAACGCTATACTTCATGTAGCAGCATTGGATTGGCTGATTACAGTAGCCGCTCTCTGACAATACTTGTATCTGCTTAGTACGTTACTCCCCCGTACCTACTTTGCTCGCTTTTAGTCCTCCATGTCCCATAGGCGGGAAGGGCGGCTATGTTGGAGTAACTACACAGTTTACAAAAATGCAGCTGTTTGGTGAAAAACACAACAAAAATCTCTCAAAAACAGTTCAAAATGCGTAAATATCACAAAATATCACTGAGGCAATGCGTTACAGGGTCCCTGTTTGTTCAGCTGCCAGATATATGTAAGGCCTGGGGTGATCATATGCAGACAGTGGTACCAGAGGTCATATCTCAAATCACGGTTTCAGGAGGTAAACTTCTCATAATGTTAAAATATCTCAAACTGCAGGATTCCCTGAGTGGGTGGGGTGGAAAGATAACTTTCAATGCCCTTCACATTGCAACACTTCATTCCCAGATCCCAGTTCTTGTATACAGCACCGATAGGTGCTAACATCACTTTGCAGTAAAAAGAAGCACACTTCAAGCTGACTTTTGTTTCCAACAATTTTTTGACTGTTGTAGAGTGAATGATGAAAATGTTCTTTTCAGCAGTTTGCTTCAATAGCAATGTTACAAGTGCTTTAAAAAAATGTGTGTCTTCTCACGGTTTTGCTTAAGTTTAAGATGTTAAAGCTAATTGATTCAGTCTTTAATCTGATGTTTCTCCCATCCTATTGGTATAGGGCAAATTAGTGCTTCCCTCCCAAAGTTGGTGAAGTATTTAAGGTGACATCCATTTTACACAGTAATTTATCTCCTAACTCTCCACATAATTTTCTCCTCTGAACTCCTTAGTTTCCTCAGAGTACCTGAATGGCATCAAATATACTCCTCTTCTCCATTCCAGTATCAAATGATACTCCTGTTACTTCTCTTCTCCAAATCACCAGTAGATTTTTGGGGGCTCTAAAGGGGAGTCCATCCCAACTCCTTTTACCCTTCTCTCCTTCTCCTCTGGATGGCTGCAAGTCATCCCTCCTCTGGTTACTGATAATCCACAGGTTCCTTCTCAAGGAAGTATCCTCTCCCATTGATGTTAATATAGCAAAGAAAATAACTTAACTGATAGGGATGTGCAAGGGAACAATATTTTTTGCGCTTTTTAATTTACTTTTTTCCACAAATTTTGTTTTGTTTACTGTTTATTTCATTTGGCTAAAATTTGCAAAAAGAATATAAATATTAAAAAAAAATAAAAGCAAAAACAGAATTAAAAAAAGAAACGAGGCCTTCTGAGGCCTCCCTAAAGCCCATCCCTCCCACCCAGAATAAATGCTGGGGCCAGGATCCTCCCTGGCCCCCATGAATCTGATCCAGGGGGGAATCCCATATCAAGGCCTAGGCCTAGGCTGAAGCCTCAGCCTTGCATACACCTAGGCCCTGGGAAGATGACAAAACCTTGGCCCATGTCCCAGGCTAAGGCCCAGCTCGGAAGCCCAATTCCAATGCTTAGGTCTTGAACTCGGCCCAGGCCTAATGCTGGGGCCCAGCCCAGAGGCCCGATCCCAATGCCGGGGTTTTGACCAAGGCCCAGACACAACACCAGGACGCTGGGAGCCTGTTCCTGATGCTGGTCGTTCAGCCTCGGCCCAGGCCCAGAGCCTGGAGATCAGGCAGCAGAGGTCCTCTTTCTTCTTGTTTTCTTTAAATGATGTCATCCGGTGGGAATGCATCAGAGTTACTTAAATCTGGCACCGTCCTTCTCAGCGGAGGATGCCATTTTGATGTATGGCTCATTTACACCATTGTACAAAGAAAACACTGCATTCAGATTCTTAATGTTTTTGAATCAAAACTTTTATGACCTCAAACTGTTTATAAAAAGGACCATCATACCACCCCCCCGGGTTCTGAATTTCAAATTTCATTTAGTATTCTCACCGCTGAAGGTCACATATAATCATCGGTCCTATGATGGAGAATTTCTTTTGAATAATTTTTTTAGACAGTTTTTTTAAATGCTTATGAAAAATATATATACTTCCCCTTGATATATGTTGTAAGAGCTCGACATGATATCATGTTTTGAGAAACTGGTTCAGGGGCTCTCCATTCTATATTTACTGATGAAGAAAGTATAGCTGCGGATAATCCATTTTATTTATTATTATTTTATTTATTTAAAGCTTTTTTATACTGACATTCGTTTTGCACATCACATCGGTTTACATGGAACACGTAGTAAAAGACATTAAACACACATAGTAAAAAGTGAAAATACATCTCAATGCTTAAAGGAGTTACAAATTCAACAAAATTACTCAGTAAAAATAGAGTGTAAAAACAAAGGGAAAAAACAAGCATCAAGAAGCAGGAGAAACCTCAAAATTTAAATTTTGAGATAGTACAAGAATTAAAATTTGTTACCAATGGAACAATATTCATTATGCTAATGAATGCTTACTAGATGCCAGGAATCCTCAAGCACGTCAACCATCTTGGAAGGAGCACCTTCACCATGACCATTTTGTGTGCACTCATGTATGCATCACGCATGTTCGTGATTAAATGTAACAATCAACATAAGTCAATATCAGAGTGTCACATGAACACAGACCACTCATTTTCTCTGTTTAAGCCAAGTGGAATGTTGGTCTGTAAACAATAGATCCAATTCTGTTACTGCTGTATATGTTTTTTAGCCCTATCATTCCCCCTCCAATGTGTTGATATAGTTTCCAAAATATTACATTTAATATCTTTGAAATCATGCAACTCCAAAAAATGAGAAACTAGTGGGGCTTCAATTTTTTCAGTCTTAAACAGCTTTTATGTTCAGTAAGGTGGATCCTAATCATACGTTTTCTCATGCACACATAGCTTAATGTGCACGGGCAAATGATTATATATACAACATAGGTCGATTTACAAGATGTGTTTGGAGGCAACAAAATTTCTTGTCTTGTGGGAGAAGAAATACTATTGTTTAAAGTTTCAGTTGGTAAAAGGTCAATCTTGGTTACTGTCAAAATCTACAACAGACAAACAAGGAGGGTAGCAACTTGAGTCCACGATTTGATCTTTAATATTTCTGGTCCTGAAAAATGCAAACCTTGGTGCTGGTTCAACTATAGGGTACACTTGTTGTAAGCTCTACCAATGCTTCCTGATAGCTTGACAGATAGAAGCTAATGCAGTTGAGTGTTTTATTATGAAAGTCTGCCAGTTCGATTCCTCTATTGAATGTTTTTTCAAAAACATATAATCTCGGTTGTTATATAAAGCTCAGTGGTAATCAGATTTGACACATGACAAAAGATAACCTCTGTAAAGAAAGCGTTCTGCCATAATCCTTGCCTAGATCTTAAAGTCATTGCTATTTGAATATAAATAACGTAATCTTAAAAACTGTCCTGCAGGAAGGTTCCTCTTAAAATTGGTCGGATGAAAGCTGTCATATCACAATAGATTATTACATTTGTTGGGCTTATGATGGATACTAGTCTGAAGAGCATTTTGATCTTTAGAAATATAAATATCTAGATAGGCAATCTCTTCATAATGTAAATTCTTAGTGAACTTTAGATTTGATATGAGAGAATTCAACCAATTATGAATTCCCAATAGAGTAGATACAAGTCCATTCCAGATGATGAAAACATCATCTATGTAGCATTTCCAGCATGCCAAATGTTGGCTCCAAACACTACTGTAAATGTGTATAGATTCAAAATCCGTCACAAAAATGTGGGCGACATCCGGAGCCACGGCTGCCCCCCATGCAGTGCCACAGATTTGTAAATAATATTTACCTTCAAAAGAAAAAAAATTCCTATTTAGTGCCAACGATAGTAATTGAATAATATACTGAGTGGGAATTTTCTGTGGTTGTGGACGTGAAGATAATACATTACTAATAGCGGATATCGCTTGATCTTGTGGGATGACAGTGTAAAGAGATTCAATGTCCATGGTGACTAGTAGCCAATCCAGATTAATAGTCACTGAGTTTAGAAACTCGAACATACTTGAGCTACCTTTAGCAAATCTGGGAGCTGCAGATATGAACGGTTGTAAGAACTTGTCCAGAAAAATGGATACAGGTTCAAGGGCTGACTGATTGGCAGAAACAATAGGTCTACCTGGAGGGTTATGAAGAGATTTATGTATCTTTGGAACGATATAAAGTACAGGCATTCTTGGATGTTTATTAATTAGAAAAGATTTTTCTGAACTAGTCAGGTAGCCTTGTTTGTATCCGTATCGAATGATTTGTGCAACCTCTGCCATAATCTTAGTGGTAGGATCTGTCGTAAGTTCCTGGTAAAAATCCATGTTAGTTAATTGTCGGACTACCTCTTCTCAGTATTATGCATGGTTAAGCACTACCACCGCACTGCTCTTATCAGTGGGTTTAACTATAATATCATCCTTAGAACGTAGCTGTTTAAGCGCTTGGGGGTAGATTTTCAAATAGCGCGAATTGGCCTACTTTTGCTGGCGCATCAGGCGCAAGCAAAAGTAAGCTGGATTTTAGTAGATACGCGCGGAGCCGCGCGTATCTGCTAAAAACCTGGATCGGCGCACGCAAGGCTATTGATTTTGTATAGCCGGCGCGCGCTGAGCCGCGCAGCCTACCCCCGTTCCCTCCGAGGCCGCTCCGAAATCGGAGCGGCCTCGGAGGGAACTTCCTTTTGCCCTCCCCTCACCTTCCCCTCCCTTCCCCTACCTAACCCACCCACCTGGCCCTGTCTAAGCCCCCCCCCTTACCTTTGTCGGGGGATTTAAGCCTCCCAGAGGGAGGCGTAAATCCCCGCGCGCCAGTGGGCCTCTTGCGCGCCGGGACGCGACCTGGGGGCGGGTACGGAGGGCGCGGCCACGCCCCCGGACCGCCCCGGGCCGTAGCCACGCCCCCGTACCCGCCCCCAAAACGCTGCCGACACGCCCCCTAAACGCCGCGACGACCGGGCCCGCCCCCGACACGCCCCCGACACGCCCCCCTTGGAGAACCCCGGGACTTACGCGAGTCCCGGGGCTCTGCGCGCGCCAGTAGGCCTATGTAAAATAGGCTCACCGGCGCGCAGGGCCCTGCTCGCCTAAATCCGCCCGGATTTGGGCGGATTTAGGCGAGCAGGGCTCTGAAAATCCGCCCCTTGGACTTCATGATGTGACAAATTGTAAAAAGAGTGCTGGTCTTTTTGTTCGAATTCCCTAATATCCCATAAAACCAGTTCCTGAAAGGTATGACTAGCAGTGTCACATGGCGAAGGGGGGTATTGTTGTGCGTCCCGGCTGCGTGGGTGCCGCGACTGGGCCTGCTCAACTCGCACTGCTCTCCACAAGCGCTGGCCTGGCTGCTGCCGCTAACCCCCAGCATCCCCGTCGCTCAACACGGCCTTCCTCAGCGTCCTCATCCCTGCAGTCCTCGCAGCGGAGCTCCCGATGGGGCTCTGCGTCTTCAGCCATCTCGGCCCCGTCCCGAGGCATGCGCGTGGCCGACGTCCAGTCTTTTAAAGGGACAAGCACGGGAAACCCAAGGGAGGCGCATTCGGATGACATCACTAAAGCCCTGTATATAAGGCAGGGCCCAGACTTCTGATCCCTCCCATGGCAATCGGGTCGACACCGTTGGTGTGCTAGTTTGCCTCCTTGTGCTCAAGCGTTTACTTGTTCCAGTGTCTCCTTGTTCCAGCGTCTCCGTGTTCCAGTGTCTCTCCATTCCCAGTGGCTCCGTGTGTTCCTGTTTCCTTCTCAGGTAGCACCTCTTCGGACTGACCTCTGGTACTGGCCTCTGCCTGCCTGACCATTCTCTTGCCTGCCACCTGGAACTGACCACTGCCTGCCTGACCATTCTCTTCTCTGCCGCCTGGAACCGACCCTCGTTTGCCTTGACTATGCTCAGACTGACTCTGGTATTGACCCCTGCTTTGGCTGACTTCTCCTGGACTGATACTCTGGCTCTGACCTTTGCGCTTCACTCGGATACTCTCTTCTGGCCTACTGTGACTACCAGACCAACCTGCTTGGAAACTAACCGCAGCTTCCACGTGACTGGACCCGCAGGTGCTGCCAGTCTTGCCTGGAGAACCTTCCTGAATTGTGACCTCCCTGAGGTCTCCGGAGCTTCCAGTTCGGGTCTAGTCCATCCACTCTGCATCAGTCGCACACTCTTGCTCGTGGTGGGCACACCCCTCCGCTACCTCTCCGGGAGACCACCAGAGGTCCACCTAAGTCCAGGCGGTCCGGGTACCCAAGGGCTCAATCTGTGGAAACCCCGGACTGTTATTGGTGAAGCTCCAGTTAGCCTCTGTCTCCTTTTGTGCTCCGCCTCCTGGTGGCAGGCGCTCTCTGGGTCCGACCAGAGGCCAGTACCAATCCTGCACCAGGCCAAGGGTCCACCTCCAGCACATCAGGTACGAACTGGATTTGTTCTTAAGTAGCGAGGCATCATTTGAATCAGAAGGGAACTTTTCAAAAAAGACCATACGCTGCAACTGTCTAAGAAATTTTTAAAAATCACATTGAAACTGAAATGAATCATGTCTCTGAGTAGGGACATAATTTAATCCCTTATTCAACACTCTCTCCTCATCATAAGACAGAGGGCATCCAGAGCTGTATATTGAAACCATATATTGTAAATTTTGAAAATATTGACCTGTATATACATCCTGCCCTGTATTTGCTCTGTATCCAGTTAATTTGTTTTTCGACTATATTGTATCGAACTCTCCCATATTTAACCTCTTGTTTACAGTTTTGTTCCCTGTAAAGGCTCTGCCTGTCGTTACGGCGACACTGTTTTTTTGTTATATGTAAACCGATACGATGTGCAAACGGATATCGGTATATAAAAATACCAAAATAAATAAATAAATTACCGCCGAGGAGCGGTCGGTAGCACTAACCTGATTTTGGGTTATGTTGGAAAATGCACTGGTGGAAATTGTGACAGTGTTCTGGGTCTCTCCCATTCCACTGGTTGATAATTCTGAGAACCCCAGCATCTGCCTCAGCTGCCTTGGCATCTGCATTGATTCTATCAGGGATAATCCCTTGTCAGGATTTCTTTGTCGCTACTTGAAGAAATGTCAGAAAAGTTAAATGTGATATGTTTTATACTGTGCTGATTACGATCTTTGTTGAGCCATGGATAAATGGGACAATTTATATAATTAGCTTCATCTCTTCTAAATTTGTTAATTTTGGCTAACTAATTCGGACTCAAATTTGTCCATACTTTTAGTAAATTTCTGAAGACTAGTATCAAATGTATCAAGGACAGTATCTTTTTTAAAATTATCCAACATAGCTTGAGTTTGTGCCCGTAATTTCAAGGATATTTTGCGTGCCTGATCTACTATTAGCAAAATTAAATCCATGGAACACTTATTGAGAATATATGACCGCTTTTCTAAAAACTCTGGGAGCTCAGTGTATACTTTGGGTTCCTTAACCAAGTGTAGGCCCCTTGGGATACATTTGTGCTTTACGTGTTCAACGTAAATCCATATGGATCAGTCATTTCACTAATATCACATAAAACCAATTCTTGAAAGTTATGAATAGTGGTGTCACTCGGCGAAGGGGGGCACCAACTAGATTTGCCTTCACTGGCAATGCATCATTTGAATCAGAAGGGAACTTTGCAAAAGAGACACATTGACAAATGTTTAAATTAAAGTTAGCCAAATTAACAAATTTAGAAGAAATGAAGCTCAACAAAGATCATAATCAGCACAGTATAAAAAGCATGTCACCTTTAGCTTTTCTGACAGTTCTTCAACTAGCAACAAAGAAATCCTGTCAGGGGATTATCCCTGACAAAATCAACACAGAGGCCAAGGCAGCCGAGGCAGATGCTGGGGTTCTTGGAATTATCATCCAATGGAATGGGAGAGACCCAGAATGTGGTCACAATTTCCACCAGTGCATCTTCCAACATAACACAAAATCAGGTTAGTGCTACCAACCCTCTCTTCAATGGTAATTAACAGCTCTGGGTGCCCTCTATCTGATGATGAGGAGAGAGTGTTGAATAAGGGATTAAATTATGTCCCTACCCAGAGACAAGATCCATTTCAGTTTCAAATTGATTTTTTAACATTTGTTAGACAGTTGCAGCGTATTAAAGATCAAATCCGGGATCGGCGCGCGCAAGGCTATCGATTCCGTATAGCCGGCGCGCGCCAAGCCGCGCAGCCTACCTCCGTTCCCTCCGAGGCCGCTCCAAAATCAGAGCGGCCTCGGAGGGAATTCTCTAACGCCCTCCCCCTCACCTTCCCCTCCCTTCCTCTACCTAACCCACCCGCCCGGCCCTGTCTAAACCCCCCCCTTACCTTTGTCGGGGGATTTATGCCTCCCGGAGGGAGACTTAAATCCCCGCGCGCCAGCGGGTCGCTAGCGCGCCGGGACGCAACCTGGGGGCGTGTCCGGAGGGCGCGGCCACGCCCCCGGACCGCCCTGAGCCGTAACCACGCCCCTGGGCCCGCCCCCGAAATGCTACAGCCCGCCCGAAAACGCTGCGCGGATCGGGCCCACCCCCTCGACACACCCCCGACACGCCCCCCTCGGAAAACCCCGGGACTTACGCGAGTCCCGGGGTCTGCGCGCGCCGGTGGGCCTATTGAACATAGGCCCACCAGCGCGCAGGGCCCTGCTCGCCTAAATCCGCCCGGATTTAGGCGGATTTAGGCGAGCAGGGCTCTGAAAATCCGCCCCATAATCATTTGCTCGGCAGATTAAGCTATGTGGGCATGACAAAACATATGATTAGGATCCACCTTATTGAACATAAAAGCAGCTTAAAGATTGAAAAAATGGAAGCCCCACTAGTTTCTCATTTTTTGGCATTTAAGCATGATTTCAAAGATATTAAATGGGCTATTTTGGAAACTATATCAGCATATTGGGGGGGGGGGGGGTGATAGAGCTAAAAACTTTTACAGCAGGAACAGAAATGGATCTATCGTCTAAAGACCATCATTCTACTTGGCTTAAACATAAAAAATGAGTGGTCTGTGTTCATGTGACACTGCCGGCATTGACTCACATTGATTGTTACGTTTAATCACGTGTTGAGTGTGCATAAAATGGTCATGGTGAAGATGCTCCTTCCAAGATGGTTGACGTGCTTGAGGATTCCCGGCGTCTAGTAAACATTTGTTAGCTTAATGGGTATTGTTTCCATTTGTAACAAATTTTAATTCTTGTGTTTATTTGTTTCAGAGAAACCTTATATTGGACTCAAAGTGGATTATCCGCATGTTTATTTATTTATTTATTTGTAAATTTTTATATACCGACATTAGTAGGGGAACATCATATCGGTTTACATAAAACTAAATATAGCAAACGGGCTTTACAGAGAACTATGAACTGAGTGAAGAACAGCTTAGAACTAGGAACTGCATTATGAACAACTATAATTTAGCAACAGGTTAAAATTAAGATAGAATGGGGGAACAGGGGAATGAACGCAGGTTTTACATCTAGTGTATATATGAGGGAGGGATAACAACCTATCACAAAAACAGGGTCTAAATATTTATACAGCGTAGCGTATTACAGTGTAGCATAGTCATTACATGGGCTTTACATCTAGTATGTATATTAGGGAGGGATCACAACCTATCACAAAGTCAGGGACTAATTATTTATACAGAGTAGCATAGTATGGTGTAGCATAATCTTTACAGTCAAAAAGCTGTGAAGGCTGATATATATCAGCTGGGGGAAGCGTAGAGGAATAGTGTATTATTGGTTAGGGCTGTCTTAACGATCAGCATCGGTGGAAAGTACTGCAAGGACAGAGATGGGGAGTGGGGTGACGTAGGGAACTTCTAGGTGCTTTGTGAGAGTAGCAGTTCAAATATAAGCCTGTTTGAAAAGCCAGGTCTTTAGGTTTTGCTTAAATTTCTTCAGGCAGATCTCTTGGCGTAAGTTAGTGGGCATAGTATTCCATATTGTAGGGCCTGCAATGGAGAGAGCACAGCCTTTAGTGGAGGAGAGATTGGTAAGTTTAGGTGATGGAGTGTGTAGGATTGCCAAGTATTGGTTTCTGGTGGGTTTTGTAGAGGTACGAAATAATAGAGAGTCATTGAACCAGAGCATGCTTCGATTGTGCAGGGATTTATGGATGAGTGTAAGGGTCTTGTAGAGGATCCGGGATGAGATAGGGAACCAGTGCAACTCTTTGAGTACAGGGGTAATGTGGTTGTTTTTGTGGTTGTTGGTGAGAATGTGGGCGGCCACGTTTTGGAGCATTTGGAGGGGTTGTATGGTATTTTTAGGAAGGCCTAGCAGGATGACATTGCAGTAATCAAGTTTCGATAGTATAATGGATTGCAGCACTGTATGAAAATCATTGAAGTGTAGTAGAGGTTTCAGTTTTTTTAGAGTGTGGAGTTTGAAGAAGCCGTCTTTTAGGGTAGAATTGATGAATCTTTTTAGATTGATTTGGTTGTCCAAAGAGACGCCCAGATTGCGCACATGTTGCGAGAATGAAAAATTCCTTATCAGTAAATATAGAATGGAGAGCCCCTGAAGCAGTTTTTCAAAATGTGATATCATGTTAGGCTCATACAATATATATCAAGGGGGAGTATATATATTTTTCATAAGCATTTAAAAAATCTAAAAAAATTATTCAAAAGAAATCTCCATCATAGGACCAAAGATTATATGTGACCTTCAGCAGTGAGAATAACTGAATGAAATTTGAAATTCAGAACCCAGGGAGTGGTATGATAGTCCTTATCATAAATTGTTTGAGGTGTTCTCTGTAGTAAAGTTTTTGATTCAAAAACATTAAGAATCTGTATGCAGCGTTTTCTTTGTATAATATTGTGTCGTTTGCATTGTGCTAGGACTTTCTGTTTTTGATTGTTTATTCACAGTGCCATACATCCAAATGATGCCCTCCCTGAGGAGGAAGACACCAGAGTTAAATTACTCTGGCATGTCCTCAGCAGACGATGTCTTTTTAAGAAGACAAGAAAAAAAAGAGGACTTTCATGGCCCAGGCCTGGGCCTGAGCTTTGGGCATATGACAAGGCCCTGGCATCAAGATCTGGCCTCTGAGCTGGGCCCTGACTTTGGTGACCCCCAGAGACAGGAGTGGACTTCTGGCCCAAGCCCTGGTGTTGAGTGCAACCCTAGGCCTTTGCATTGGGCCAGAGTCTAGGCCTCAGGGCCACGGCGTTGGAAATACAAATGTCATGCTAAGTGGGGACAGGAAGTATCCCGACTCTGGCAAACATTTTCCTGGCCTGGGCCTTTGCTCGGGACCCAGCTGAGGCCCAGTATCAGGCCCATTGCTTGGCCAAGACTCTGGAATTGAACCTGGGCATAGGACATGGCCCTGGTTTGAGCTTAGACCTATATCTGGTGAGACCCCAGCCTTGGCGCTAGGCCCAGGCTGAGGGGCCAGTTTCATGCTCGTGGGGATGCCGCGGCCCCTGCTTTGGGCCTGAGCCCTAGGCCCAAGGCTGGGGTCTCACCTAGATATAGGCCTCAGCTCAAACCAGGGGCCATGGCTTATGCCCAGGTGCAATTCCAGAGTCTTGAAAACCAGCTAAATTTTGTTGGATTTTTAATCTTTTCAATTGGAAAACCTAATGTTATTTCTTATTTTGTTTCCAATGAATGCACACCCCTATTAATTAAGTCCCTAGCTAATGAGTACTCAGCATTCAATTAAATCATTATAAAAATATAAAAGACTCCATGGAGAAGTTAAGAGTCAAACAGAAAATAGTAGCGGATAGCCAAGACCTGCTGCCTCTGGATAAAAAAAAACTTAAATCCACCCCCTAAGATGGTGGTCTGGCTTTATATGCCAGAGGAACTCACCAAATACTCTCTTCCACATGGGGGAGCTCTAAACCCACACTACAGTTGTTATGTTTCCTCCCAAAACAAAAGTGGTTTATCCTACACCTGTCCTGAGTAAAGATCCAAGGGATTTCTACACAACAAAATGGGGATCACTCTTGCACCTTGAAGACCCCACAGATGGGGTTCAAGGCTCAAAGGGAAGGCCCAGGGGACTGGAAAAGATGGGGAGAGGTCCTGGGAAGGTTTTTTTTGTTTTTACGGTCATGGCGGGGCCTAGACTTTACATTTTTGCTTTGTTTTGTTTTATTTTGGTTATCTTTTATTTAAAAAATTGTTTGACAGAAAATCTACACAGACGCATAAATTGAAGATTTAAGATCTGCTTCAGATTTCCAGAAGTCCAATGCAGACTTTGTCACAAATGCCGTTTTTCCTTTAAGAAAGGTTCACTAAACTGTAAAGATGTGTATATCCTGAAATGATATATTTCCCGGAAGATGGTTTTTACTCTGCTGCGCTAAACTATTTTGGAAATGGGGAATATTTCCTCATAAAGGTATCCTTCAAAATAAGCTTAACCCATTAGAATTCCAGAACTATATAAGATAATGGTAATAATTATTGTGCCATAGGGTTAAGGACTGTAGTGAAGAGTATCATTCTTTTTTTTTTTTTTTAATTAAGATTTATTTATAGAATTTTTATAACTGCAACAATCACATACATTGCAGTACAAGAAATACTAACTTGTTCCCAAGATTTAAAAAGAGGTTTTTTTTTTAAAAAACCCAATAACAAAGATATAATCACAAGATAACCTCAAGTCCCAAATGGAGGTTCAGATAACAATAGTAGAGCAAAATTTGAAATATATATATTATCGGGATTCGTCAACCTACAAACTCATTTACACCCTAAGAATTACTATGCCTAGCCTTATCATCCAAAAATCTCTACAATTCCATGACATCATAGAACAAACACATTTATTACCTTGGAAAACCACCACACACTTGCATGGAAACTTTAAAATGAAAGAAGCCCCTAAGCCCTAAACTCGGGCTTTAAACTGAAGAAAAGATTTCCTCTGAAATTGTGTGTGTTTGCAAAGGTCAGAGAATACATTAACTTTACCTCCACAAAAAGGAAGAGATCCATTCTTAAAGAAAAGCCTCACTGCAAGGTCCCTGGCAATCGAAAGGTCCCCTGGTTGAAACAATTTCTGTCCAAGTTTCTAAGACGTCTACGATGTCTGAGGAAACTAATAAATCCGGCCCATCACCTCTAGCGGAGGAACGCTTCTGAGCAGGAATATTGTACACGGTACACATAGGTGATACATTCTGAGGCAGAATTTTTAAAACCTCCACAAAACATCTCTTAGCCATCTCATAAAGTAATATCATTCCGCTCTTTGGAAAACTCACAGAACGCAAGTTTTTCTATCTAACTGCATTTTCGAGACATTCAGCTCTAAGATGAAGCGATGCATTGACTTTAATCAAGGCACTATTCGCAGGACTAAGATCTGGGTAGAAACAAAGGGACCCTAGGAGAGCTGTGTGGTTATCCAAAACTTGTTTTATGTGAGCATCAAAAGAAAATGTACATAATTGAGTTTCATTCCATATTCCACCTCCAGTGACCAAAGTAGCATTACTGGCTGATGTCAGGATGCCCTGCAATGATAATATTTAATGTAATTTATTTTATTGATTTATAAACCACTTTTCCAGTAAAATTACTTCGCAAAGTGGCATGCAGTCAACAAAAAAAAAGCAGGTTACATTATGTACCTTTTATTGTGTTTTATCCAAACATCTTCAGAGGGTAAAATAAATAAAATTGAAAATTGAAATCAAGCCAAGTTTCCTGCACGAACTATCAAATTAGGACTAGATAAATGAGAGTTGATTGCAAGGAATGAATACCATTTCAAATGCTTCATCTTCCTAACCATGAAGTCAATTTTCAAAAAGCAGAACCGGGTAGATTCGGCTACAAAATAACCGGCTATTTTGTACCTTTTCAGCCAAAATTTGCTTAAATTTAACCAATCAAAATTATTGGCTGATTAGATTTAGTCCTGCTGTTTGCGCAGCTCTGGTTGCCTACCTGAACTTAGCTAGTTAGCATCGAAAATCAGCGCCGTCTGGTGATGTCATAATGCCCCCTTTTTACCCTGCAAAATATGGTTTCCATGTGAATTCTGGTGATTGAATTTAGTCGTTTGGTTTAAAAGCAGCGGTTTAACCAGTTCACTCCCTAAGCTAGCTGGTTAAAGTTTTTAAAAATTGATTGCTGTGTTTTGAAGGTATGCCTGCATCACCTACATACGTTGTACAGAGTTGCAGTTTGCAGGGAGTATGACAGTAAACCAGAGTGTGATTTTGTGGTTCATATTTCCAGCTATCAAGTCATAGAGATCGCACATAGGCTCTTCACTTGCCTAAGACAAGGCAAAGCTTCTCACCCCATATCCCTGCTGTGTGAACCCTATGTTTTTATTCCTCACAGCACATACATACAAGATATCTGTGTTCACTGGAGACATCTACGGAGCCGGAACTGATGCAAATGTTTTCCTCACCATATACGGAGACTTGGGTGACACAGGAGAGAGAAAACTCAGCAAATCAGAATCAAATTCCAACAAGTTTGAACGGGCGCAGGTACTAGTAGCCACATGCATCATTGTGAATTATACTTCTTAACTAAACTTCATGCTAAAATGTTTTCTTTTTATCCTGGAGATGCTAAGAGGACCATATTCAGTGCCATTGGTCAGGCTGAGTTCAGACTTAGCTGGACAAATGGCAGGATTTTAAAATCTTGCTACAGTGACTGGCCCCAAGTTAGCCGAATAACTTTATCTGGTTAAAAAGTTATCTGGCTAGTTCAGGGACGGGTGGGGCAGGGACAAAGCAGGACAGAGCCAATTCTCCAGCTAATATAGCCAGAAAAATGCAGATTTTTAGCATTAGGCCTAGATTTATCAAAATGTGATAAGTATTGCACGTGATAGCAAAAGGGGGGGGGGAGTTATGCTAATTACTTATGTGAAGAGCTAAGTTAGCACAAATTGTGATAACCTTTCCTGCATTCAACCGCCATTGCGGGGAGAGGGAGAGAGAGAGAGAGAGAGACTAACAATGATGCCTGCTCCCTAGATAGGTATTTGTATCCCTATGGAAGGCCCCCCTAGTAACTCGAGGTGAGGTTTAGGTATTAGTGTAGGGGGTTAGGGGCTACTTTGACATTCAATGTGAGACGTACGAACAGAACAGTGGTCTCTTGTGAAGATTTAATGGCCTTCGGAGTGAGGAAACTCACCCAAAGATGAGATGTGGCCAATGTTCTCTCAACCTAGCTTGATGGACTCTCTACTTGGGTAACTCCGAAGGCCATCAAATCTTCACAAGAGACCACTGTTCTGTTCGTACGTCTCAAGTTGAATGTCAAAGTGGCCCCTAACCCCCTATACTAATACCTAAACCTCACTTCGATTACTAGGTGGGCCTACCATAGGGATACAAATACCTATCTAGGGAAAAGACATTATTTATTTATTTTATTTATTTGTTGATTTTTATATACCGACATACGTCGGAACATCATGCCGGTTTACATTGTAACAAATTAACAAGAGAGTGAAATACAATAAACAGGGAAGGGGAAGGGGGAGCAGCAATGAAGGAGGAGAGAGGACAGCAGTAGGAAGGATAGAGAAAGAGAGATTTTATAGGAACATTAGAAATATAAATTAACAATAAGCAATATATGTACAGGTGGATATTTGAAAAAAAAAATAATAACAATAGACATTATATGTACAGGTGGGCTGGTAGCTACCAGACCATTGATGTCAGTGAAAGGGATAGAAGGGGGGTTGGAAGGGAGGGACAGGGAAGAATAAGCTAAGGGTGGAGGAGGGGAACTAATAACAGGTTAGTGTCTTTCGCTCTCTCTCTCTTTCTCATCTACTAAAATAGGCCTTTCAGTAGACAATGCAATAGAACCTTAACACTAATAAAAAAGGTGTAGTTAAAATCAACATCCAGGGGTAGGTTTTTAAAAACAGCGCGTTCGCGTACTTTTGTTCACGCTCCAGGCGCAAACAAAGGTACGCTGGATTTTAGTAGATACGCGCGTAGCCGCGCGTATCTGCTAAAATCCAGGATCGGCGCGTGCAAGGCTGCTGATTTTGGGCAGCCGGCGTGCACCGAGCCGCGCAGCCTGCCTCCGTTCCCTCCGAGGCCGCTCCGAAATCGGAGCGGCCTCGGAGGGAACTCTCTTTCGCCCTCCCCTCACCTTCCCCTCCCTTCCTCTACCTAACCCACCCCCCCGGCCCTATCTAAACCCCCCCCTACCTTTGTCCGGGGATTTACGCCTCCCGGAGGGAGAAGTAAATCCCTGCGCGCCAGCGGGCCGCTGGAGCGCCGAGACGCAACCCGGGGGTGGTTCCGGAGGGCACGGCCACGCCCCCGGACCACCCCGGGCCGAAACCACGCCCCAGACCCGCCCCCGAAACGCCATGTCCCGCCCCCAAAACGCCGCGTTGGTCGGCCCCGCCCCGACACGCCCCCGACAAAAAACCCCGGGACTTACGCGAGTCCCGGGGCTCTGCGCGCGCCGGCAGGCCTATGGAAAATAGGCGCGCCGGCGCGCAAGGCCCTGCTCGCGTAAATGCGGGCGGATTTACGCGAGCAGGGCTTTTAAAATCCGCCCCTAAGTCTATACAATAGCACTTTGCAGACTGGCTAACCCAGCCTTCCCCTAACTCCTCCTCTTTTTCAAATTTGTATCGCACCATTCGATATGGTGCTGTTACAGATGTGTTTGCATGCGTTAATGGGGCTTTTCGCATGCGATAAGCCCTTAACGCATGTGAAAACGCCTTACCGCATTTTGATAAATGACTTCCTTAGCTGGCTAACTTACCTCCTCATTTATCAAAATGCTTTAAGGCGTTTTCGCATGCGAAAAGCACAGTTAATGGATGCGATAAGCCCTTAACGCATGCGATAGCACCATATCGTATAGTGCGATGGAAATCCGAAAAAGAGGAGGAGTGGGCTGGGTTTGTGAAGCCTATTGCATGGCTTTAACACTGATTTTAGCTACAACTTTTTCAGGAGTGTTACGCTGTACCTTGTGTTATGGCTGTATCACCTGTTGTGTACCAAGTGGGCCTCCCATAGAGATATAAATACCTATCAAGTGTGAGAGCATCATGGCTAGGTTCTCTCTCTCTCTCTCTCTCTCTCTCTCTCTCTCTCTCTCTCTCTCTCTCTCCCAGTGGTTGTATGTAAAAAAATACCACATTCTGGCACTTATCTCAAAGTTATCATAACTTAGCTCTTCACGTAGGTATTATTGCAATAAACTGCCTATTACCATAAAACATGCCCCTTTTTCTATCACAGGTGATATTTAGTGCATTTTGATAAATCCAGGCCTTAGCCAGATAACTTTAGGACTGCTGAAGAACATTTATTTAGGGAGCCTGTTAAGAGCTGGTTATTTTCTCAGACATTTATGGATATGCAGTAGCCCCCCTGTGATTGATAATGTACCATACTTTTGTGAATTTAATGATGATGCTTTTTGTGCTACATGTCTTATCCAGCTGTAATTTAGATGGATAAGTGGCCCATATGTAAAAAGTTGCCATTTAGATGGATAACTTGTTGAATTTTTACATCTTAGCATAGCAGGCCCTTAATTTTTAAAAATCTGCTATCAGCAAACAATTCTATGTGGCTACTGAATTAATTGAACAGGTGGTCCTGCAAATCTGGAATCATTTACTGTATAGCAACAGATATTAATGGCAAACCTCACTATGAACCTCTTTATTCTGTAGGTAGATAGGTTCACTATAGAAGCCGTGGACCTCGGCACCGTCTTCAGAATCAGAATTCGGCATGATAACACCATGATTAATGCTGACTGGTACCTAGAAAAAGTGGAAATCCTGAATGAGGACACAGAAGAGACCTACCTGTTCCTGTGTGAGCGCTGGCTTTCCAAAAAAAAGGAAGACAAGAGGATTGAACGCATACTCTATGTGCAGGTACTAGACAAATGGATGGTCTGCAAAAATGTTCTCTTCTTCTTCCCCTTTCACAATGGAGTAGAAATGAGTTGGCTTTTTAAGGTGAAAAATGTTACCATATTCACATAGGTGTAGATTTTACAAATTTGTGCACATGTGTACTTTTGTTCGCGTACCAGGCGCAAACAAGAGTACACGGGATTTTAATAGATACGTGCATAGCTGCGCGTATCTGTTAAAATCCGGGATCAGCGCGAGCAAGGCTGTGCAAAATCGGCATCCTGCCCACACCGAGCCGCACAGCCTGCCTCGGAGGGAACATTCTTTCCACCCCACCCCCCCACCCCCGCACCTTCCCCTACCTAACCCACCCCCCCAGCCCTACCTAAACCCCCTACCGTTGTTGCACAAGTTATGCCTACCTGAGGCAGGCGTAACTTGCGCGCACCGGGCCGGCCACCGGCATCCAATTCCCAGGCCCGGGAGCCATTTCGGAAGCCTCGGCCATGCCCCAGAAATGCCCCCGGGCCAGAACTACGCCCGCGGCCCCGCTCCAAATGACGCACCACCGCGCCACCCCCCCCCCCCCAGGAAAGCCACGGGACTTACCCGCGTCCCGGGGCTTGCACGCGCCGCCGAGCCTACTCAACATAGGCTCGGCACGCGCAGGGGAAACTTCGGGCAGGTTTTCGGGGGACTACGCGCGTACCTTACGTGCATACCCCTTTGAAAATCTGGCCCACATTGTGAAAACCTGGCAACTATGGTAAATACTCAGATGAAACCTGCACATGAAATACATCTGTGAATTTCTGCAGGGGATGAATGAATTAATCATCTATGATGAGCAGGGAACATTTCCAATTTTCCAGCACTGAGTCATGCTAGAATATACTAAAAATTGTATATCATACTTTAATTTAGCAAAGACTAGCAAATGTAACCCCGATATTTAAAAAGGGCTCCAGGGGCGATCCGGGAAACTACAGACTGGTTAGCCTGGCTTCAGTGCCAGGAAAAGTAGTGGAAAGTGTTCTAAGCATCAAAATCACAGAACATATAGAAAGACATGGTTTAATGGAACAAAGTCAGCATGGCTTTACCCAGGGCAAGTCTTGCCTCACAAATCTGCTTCATTTTTTTGAAGGAGTTAATAAACATGTGGATAAAGGTGAACCAGTAGATTTAGTGTACTTGGATTTTCAGAAGGCATTTGACAAAGTTCCTCATGGGAGGCTTCTAGGAAAAGCAAAAAGTCATGGTATAAGTGGCAATGTCCTTTCATGGATTACAAACTGGCTAAAAGATAGGAAACAGAGAGTAGGATTAAATGGACAATTTTTTTCTCAGTGGAAGGGAGTGGGCAGTGGAGTGCCTCAGGGATCTGTATTGGGACCCTTACTTTTCAATATATTTATAAATGATCTGGAAAGAAATACGACGAGTGAGATAATCAAATTTGCAGATGACACAAAATTGTTCAGAGTAGTTAAATCACAAGCAAATTTTGATAAATTGCAGGAAGACCTTGTGAGACTTGTCTAGTATATGATTTACATTAAAGAATAATAAGGAAAAGTAGAATCAGAGTTGTTCTTTTAAACAGACTGGAAAATTGGGCATCAAAATGGCATACAAAATTTAATGTGGATAACTGCAAGGTGATGCATATAGGGAAAAATAACCCATGCTATAGTTACAAAATGTTAGGCTCCATATTACGTGCTACAACCCAAGAAAGAGATCTAGGCGTCATAGTGGATAACACATTGAAATCGTCGGTTCAGTGTGCTGCGGCAGTCAAAAAAGCAAACAGAATGTTGGGAATTATTAGGAAGGGAATGGTGAATAAAATTGAAAATGTCATAATGCCTCTGTATTGCTCCATGGTGAGACCGCACCTTGAATACTGTGTACAATTCTGGTTGCCGCATCTCAAAAAAGATATAATTGGGATGGAGAAAGTACAGAAAAGGTGACCAAAATGATAAGGGGAATGGAACAGCTCCCCTATGAGGAAAGACTAAAGAGGTTAGGACTTTTCAGCTTGGAGAAGAGACGGCTGAGGGGGGATATGATAGAGGTGTTTAAAATCATGAGGGGTCTAGCACGGGTAGATGTGAATTGGTTATTTAATCTTTCGGATAATAGAAAGACTAGGGGGCATTCCATGAAGTTAGCATGTGGTACATTTAAAACTAATCGGAGAAAGTTCTTTTTCACTCAACGGACAATTAAACTCTGGAATTTGTTGCCAGAGAATGTGGTTAGTTCAGTTAGTATAGCTGTGTTTAAAATAGGATTGGATAAGTTCCTGGAGAAGTCCATTACCTGCTATTAATTAAGTTGACTTAGAAAATAGCCACTGCTATTACTAGCAACAGTAACATGAAATAAACTTAGTTTTTGGGTTCTTGCCAGGTTCTTATGGCCTGGATTGGCCACTGTTGGAAACAGGATGCTGGGCTTGATTGACCCTTGGTCTGATCCAGTATGGCATGTTCTTATGTTCTTAACGTATGAACAGTGCAGCAGATCCATTTATCTTGATGTGAGATAGGTTTACAGTTGTAAATGTGAATTGGTAATTTACTTTTTCAAATAATACAAGAACTAGGGAAACTCCATGAAGTTAGTAAATAGCACATTTTAAACAAATTGCAGAAAATTATTTTTCACTCAACGCACAATTAAGCTCTGGAATTTATTGCTGGAGGATGTGGTAGAGGCAGCTAGAGTAACTGAATTTAAAAAAGGATTGGACTAGTTCTTGGAGAAAACCATTAGACTTAGAGAAATCCACTACTTATTCCTGGACATTAGCAACATGAGATCTATCTACTGTTTGGGATCCTGCCAGGTACCTGTGACCTGGTTTGGCTACTGCTGGAAATAAGATACTGAGCGTGATGGACCCTCGTTCTTACCCAGCATGGCAAATCTTATGTTCTTATGTTATGCTTTACTATAGGAATGGTGTTAGCTGGGTAATGTGCTGTCTTTGTTTTATTTCATACATATTGCTTAGCACTGAGACCAAAACGTTCCACTTTGGTCTCAACAGATCACAAAACCTTCTCCCAAATGTGTGCCATGTCCCCTAAGTGTTTCTTTGCAAATGCTACGTGGCAGATCCTATGGCTTTTCTCCAAGCACTACTTGTGCTTGGAGCCTTGAGTTCTCAGAATGGGGTGGTTTGTAAGTATAAGAAACAAAACAAGCCCTCTCCTGCAGCTCCAGGCACATTGAACACAAGTCCTGCACCTCCTGAGAAGAAAGTGCACAGAAACATCAGGCCCCTTGAGTTTTATTCACTCCACTAAACCATAGACATCTCCTTTCAGTTGACATGGCTATCTACCTTATAAATGGCCTGTGACCGACGGCCCGCAAATGCGCAGTAGAGCGCAGCTCTACTGCGCATGTGCGGGCAAGGATGTCGATCAGAAAAAAAAATGGCGGTGGGGCCGCAGGAGCGGGAGGAGAAGCAGCGGCGCCGCGCGCAGCGCGCGGTGCCGCTGCTTCTCCTCCCCAGATCTGCCGGCAGATCTCGGGGGGGGGGTGTCACTCCCGCGCCCCCCCCACCGAGATCTGCCGGCAGATCTCGGGGGGGGGGGGGGGGGGGTGTCACTCCCCGCGCCCCCCCCACCGAGATCTGCCGGCAGATCTCGGGGGGGTCACTGCCGCGCGCGCGGGAGTGACCCCCCCCCCGAGATCTGCCGGCAGGAGCGGGAGGAGTTAATGGAGCCGGGTGATGAGGGTTGCGGGAAGTCGCGCTTACGGCGCCGGGAGGAAATGGAGGTGGGTGAAGGGAGGGAGGGAGGGAGAGGGGGACTGAGTGAGTGGGAGGGAGGGAGGGAGAGGGGGACTGAGTGAGTGGGAGGGAGAGGGGGGACTGAGTGGGAGGGAGTGAGGGAGAGGGGGGACTGAGTGAGAGGAGAGGGAGGGTGGAGAGGAGTGGGTGGGGGAAGGGGGTGGTGAAGAGTGAGGGGAGAGAGAATGAGGGGGAGGTGAGAGACAGAGGGATGTAGCCCGTTTTAACGGGCTTTACGGCTTGTGTGTCTATAAAGATACACATCTCAGGGGAGATATTAAAAAATCTTTTAGATGAATATCACATATATCCATCAAAATTTGCCAGCTAACTTTAGACCTGCAGGTCTAAAGTTATCCGGCCATGTGTGGCTGGATAACTTGCTACTTATCCGGATATCTTTAAAAGATATCCAGTTAAGTAGCGCTGGGAAAGTTAGAAAAGAAATTGGAGTACAGGGCCCTGTGGCCTGATTTCCTCCCACCCTCATCATCAATTTTCACTGAGGCCATAGCGGCCTTGCATTTCTCACCCCACATCACCTCCTGTATTGATAAAATTAACTTTTGCCTGTTGCCAGACCCTCCCACCCCCACCATCTTCATAAAGTGGCTGTCGCACCTTCACCCCCCTCGGACCCTCCCCCCCCCCCCCCCCCCGAATTCTTAAAAGCCCTACTGGGAGAGGGGTCCAAACTTACCCTTCTAGCATTGGAAGCATAAACTGAGTGTAGTTTGACAGAGGCTGCACTGGACGTCACCGGGTGCGGGTAAGTTTGGACCCCGCTTTCAGTAGGCCTTTTAAGGGTTTGGGGGGATGGAGGAGGGACTGAGCAGGATGGAGTGTGTTGGCCACTTTATGAAGATGGTGGAGGAGTTGGGAGGGCCTGGCAGCATCGTTACAAATCAAGCAGTGGGGGAAGGTCCACTGTGAGCAAAGGTTAATTTTATCAAATAGAAGGTGATGTGGGGTAGGGAATGCAAGGCCGCTATGGCCTCCGTGAAAGTTGATGATGGGGATAGAAGGAAATCGGGCCACAAGGCCTTGTATTTCAATTTTTCTCTAACTTTCCCAGCGCTACTTATCTTTTAAAGACATCCAGATAAGTTGCAAGTTATCCGGCCACACAAGGCCGGCTGGCTCAGTCTCTTCCAGCCTCCCAAGCCTGACTTGGGGGTCTTATGTCACTTCTGTCATTGCCAAACCAGCAACATGGCTCTACTCTGGGCCTCCCCCATGGAGATCCAGCATTGTCCTGTACTGACCATGCGCCTAGAGAAAAAAAACATTTATTAAAAAAATCAGATGGCCACTACTGCAGCCATGGAGGTTGCCCAGGAACCAGGCCCCTTAAAGGGGACATATCTACCCATAGTCACCATCATAAGTACATTTTTTAACCTCTGGTTCAAAAATCATACAGCATGTAAAAGAGAAAACTCTCCATCTTTTGTGCTATATAATTATTATTATTATTATTTCTGGCAAATAGCCTATGAGTAACAGGTAACGCTATGAGTATTGTACTAACCTTGATTTTCTTTCTGTTCTTCTTGACTAGGGATATGAAGGAGAACGAATAAGCCAGGATAGCCCAGCCAAAGGTCTAATGGGCTCCTCTGTCAGTCTTAGGAATCAGGATAACAATGCAAATGTGAAGAAAGACAAAGACAATCAGGATGATGATACAGAAGATGAAAAAAGTAAGACAACAATCACTTTGACTGCAGCCTTTGTCATTTGTTGATCTGGTGCTGTGTCATTTCTATGCTCTTGCTTTAGGTAGGCTCTCTGTAGATAAGTGATGGGAATGTTGGCGATAAGGACCTTTACCAAGGGTGAAACTTGCAGGGAGGAGCCCTGGAGGTCCCCACCATCAGCAGGCAGAGTCCGACGAGGCAGAGACCCAGCTGGAGCTTCGCCTTTACCAGCCCATGCTACTTTCCGGTTGAGCCTTTGAATGCCTGGGCTCACATGTCTTAGGTAGAGTCCTCTGCTGATGATATGAAGGTCTGAGAGACAGGTATTAGTCAGTGGCCAGCAGCGTTCAGGAAAGTATGAGAAGCAGGCAATGGTCAGTGGCAGGCATCGTTCAGGAAGGACCCCAAAAAGCAGGCAGAAGTAGTACTGGTTATCTGTCCAAAGGGCAAAGCGGGACAGATAGGTAGGGCAGGAAGGCGAGAAGTAAGACAGGTGGGCAGACGAGGAGGTGAAGAACTGAAGATCTGACCACAAGAACTGAAGAAAGAAGACAGGATGCAGAGAACTGAAGACTAGGACCAAAACCACAGGAACCGAAGACAAAGACAGGAACTGGAACCTAAGACACTGAAGCAACTCAGACTATGAAGTTGTAGAGAGACCTGTTGCTGAGGCACTGATGGAGTGTCAGTGATGGCCTTTTATAGGCCTGTGTCTATGATGTCATCAGGAGGTGCCTTGAGCCTTTTCCTGCCACAGGTCCTTTAAATGCAACGATGTTGGGTGCACACCCCTTAGGAAGAACAGGGCCAGATGGCATCGGCGGCATCCTGCCGCATGGTGTGTTGGCAGCATCTCACCGGTTAGGAGATTGGTAGCATACCACAAAGGAACAGGGAAGGAGGCAGGTAAGTCGGCATGGCTGGGGAGGTGAGAGTGGTGGTTCATGGAATGCCCCTCTCTCTTAAGCCCCTTCCCTGAGGTTCGGAATTTCATGGGCTGATGTAGTTGGAACTCTTTCAACAGGTTGTGGTCCAGAATGTTGAAGGCCTGCTCCCAAGAGTTTTCCTCTGGGCTGTAACCCTTCCACAAGATGAGATATTCAGTTTTCTTGCCCTAGCATCGAGAGTCTAGGATCTCCTTGAATTTGTAAACTGTGTCTCCATCAATCATTATGTCTTGAGGTTCAGGTAATATCCTAGAGGGTTATAAGAGTACCAGGGGTTTTAGTAATGAGACATGGAAGACATTAAGTATTTTGAGCACTGGTAGCAACTTCAACCAGTACGTGATAGGCCCTAGTTGTTGTAGTACTGAAAAAGGTCCAATGTAGTGTGGGTTCAGGCACATGGAAGGCATTTGTAGGCATAGATGAAATGTGCTGAGCCATACTTTCTCTCCAACTTTAAATTGAGGAGCTGGTCTTCTGCGGGTGTCTGCCATTCTCTTGGCCCTTTCAGCAGCCTTTTGGATTAAAAGATTGGTCCATGCCCATAGTTCTTGCAATTTCTAGGCTGCCAGCTGGGCCACTGGTGAGGTACTGTCTCCAGCAGTGGCAGAGGGGGCAACGGCTGTTTCCCATAGACCAGTAAGAAGGGCAAGGATTTGATGGCTGCATTGACATGGGTATTGTCAGAAAATTTGGCCCATGGCAAGAGAGCAGCCCAGTTATCTTGACTTTGATGTATGAACATAGAAAGGTCATGATTGTCTGGTTGGTAAGCTCAGCTTGTCGGTTTCTTTGTGGATGGTATGTGGTTTTAATATCTAGTGTGATGTCAAGTTTAAGAACATAAGAACATGCCATACTCGGTCAGACCAAGGGTCCATCAAGCCCAGCATCCTGTTTCCAACAGTGGCCAATCCAGGCCATAAGAACCTGGCATGTACCCAAAAACTAAGTCTATTTCATGTTACCGTTGCTAGTAATAGCATTAGCAGTGGCTATTTTCTAAGTCAACTTAATAGCAGGTAATGGACTTCTCCTCCAAGAACTTATCCAATCCGTTTTTAAACACAGCTATACTAATTGAACTAACCACGTCCTCTGGCAACAAATTCCAGAGTTTAATTGTGCGTTGAGTGAAGAAGTACTTTCTCAGATTAGTTTTAAATGTGCCACATGCTAACTTCATGGAGTGCCCCCTAGTCCTTCTATTATCCGAAAGACTAAATAACCAATTCACATCTATCCGTTCTAGACCTCTCATGATTTTAAACACCTCTATCATATCCCCCCTCAACCATCTCTTCTCCAAGCTGAAAAGTCCTAACCTCTTTAGTCTTTCCTCATAGGGGAGCTGTTCCATTCCCCTTATCATTTTGGTTGCCCTTCTCTGTACCTTCTCCATCGCAATTATATCTTTTTTGAGATGTGGTGACCAGAATTGTACATAGTATTCAAGGTGGGGTCTCACCATGGAATGATACAGAGGCATTATGACATTTTCCGTTTTATTTACCATTTCCTTCCTAATAAGTTTTTCAGTAAACTGTATTCTTCTGTCTGATAATATGTACTTGGGTAGACCATGCAGATGGAAGTCATGAAGAGTGAAGAGGCGAGCCAACTGAGATGCAGATGGGAGGCCCAGTAGTGGAACAAAGTGGGCCATTTTAGAGAAATGATCTATGATTACCCAGATGACAGTAGTGCCATCTGAGAGGGGGAAGTCCACGATAAAATCCATGGACAAGTGGGTCCAGGGTTCTCTGGGGACTGGCAACTGCCCTTAACAGGCTCCCATGGTCGGCCATGCAGTGGTTTCTGCTGTGCACAGGATGGACACAGTCAATGTAAGCTTTGACATCTTGCTTCATTTGAAGCCACCAGTAGTACCACTGAAGCAATTCATGGGTGCATGCCCATCCAGGGTGACATGAAACATGGGAGTTATGGGCCCATTTCAACATTTTTTCATGCAGACAGGAAGATACGACCATCTTCCCTGGAGGGACGGTCATGGAGGTAGCCAGAAATAGCTTAGCAGGGTTGATGATGTGCCTGAGAGGCTCTGGGGTGTCCTTCATCTGAAAGGAGTGTGAGAGAGATCTGCCCATTGGTTCTTAAGCACAGAGTAATACCATAGTTCAGAGTCAAACTGGGCAAAGAACAAGGACCAGCGAGACTGTCTTGCATTTAGCTGCTGAGCTTGGTGAAGATGTTCGAGGTTTTTCTGATCTGTATATATTGTGATATGGTGTTGAGATGTCTTGAGTAGATGACACCACTCTTCAATAGCCAATTTCACGGCCAGGAGTTCTTGATTATTGATACCATAGTTATGCTCTGCAGTTGAGAACTTCCTTGAAAAGAAAGAGCAAGGATGAAGTACTCCTTTCAGAGAATGTTGACTTGAAACTGTCCCGATGCCCAGTATTGAGGCCACGTAGGGTCTAGATGTCACAGACAGGGCCCTTCCAAAAAGTGTTTTTCAGATTGTGGAATGCCTCTAAGGCTTCGGGGGAGGGGGTGGGGTGGGGCCAATCCTTGATTGCTTTCACCTTCTTAGGTCCATATGGAATTCATCACTTGAGACAATGTATCCCAGGAAGGGAAATTCTTCACACATGAAAATCCATTTTTCCAGCATGTCAAACAAATTGCTCTCTCGCAGGTGTTGCAGGACTGTGTGTACATTGCAGCAGTGGGTACGGAGGTCATGAGAGAGAAAATACATGTCGTCTAAGTACATGACTGCACAAGTATAAAGTAGGTTGCAAAGAATGTCATTGACATTTTTTGGAAAACTGCTGGTGCATTACACAAGCCAATTGGAATGACTAGATACTTATAGTGTCCATCTCAACTTCAAAAGCTGTTTTCCATTCATCACCTGCCATGATTCATACAAGATTATATGCCCCTCTGAGATCTAGTTTGGTAAAACCTTTTTGATCTTTGGAGGCGATCAAAGAGCTCTAATATCAATGGTAAGTGGTAATGGTCTTTTTTGTGACTGCATTCAGGCCCTGATTATCAATGCAGGACTTGAGAGAGCCATCCTTTTTTGCTACGAAGAAAAGCCCGGCTTCAGCTGGGGAGGAGAAAAGGTGAATTGAGCCATGCTCCAGGTTTTCCTTGATATATTTGGTCATGGCTTGAGTCTTGGGGAAAGACAATGGGTAAAACTCTTCTTCACGATGGTGTGGTATCTGGGAGAAATGTTATGCCACAACTGTATGACCGGTGGGGTGGCAATATCTCAGCATGTTGTTTAGAAAAGATATCTGCGAAGTCTGCGTAGTGCGGGGGAAGTCTCTGGAGAACTGTTGTCAAGGTCAGGTGGTGAGGAGGGTCTCACAGGCTCCAGGCAGATGTTCATACATTCTTGGCCCCAGCTGGAGAGCTGTAGCGTAGCCCAGTTGAATTGTGGATAATGTTCTTGTAGCCAGGGTAACCCAGCACGAAGGGGTGAATAGTCTTGAGGATCACATGAAAAGAGATTCTTTCCCAGTGGAGGAGACCTGTATGCAATGTCATTGGTCTGGTATTTAAGGTGATCTGGCTGGGAAGAGAGTCTCCATGGAACGAAGAGATTATCAAGGGAGAGTCTCTTTGGATGGTGGGGATGAGGAGCTGGTCTACGAGTTCCTTCATAATGAAGTTCCTGCCAGAACCTGAGCCACAAATGTGGAGAAGCTGATGGCATCCAATTCTATGGTCACAGGCAGCAGTAAATGGAGAGCTGGAATAGTAAGGCCTAAGGTCAACTTCCCACCACACCCTAAGTGTAGGAATTTCCTACTTTCAGCAGACATTGGGCCACGAGGTGTCTCTGGGCAACACAATATAAGCATAACCCCTGTTGTCTTCGACGGAACCTCTCTTCGGGGGCGAGAAGGCTGAGGCCCATCTGCATGGGTTCCTCGGATGAGGTAGAGGAGGCTGGAGCTAGTGGGGAGAATGACTGTTGGAATCGGAGTGTCAGAGGAATGTTTCTATACAGGGGTAGACTTCCCAAGCCCTCTACTGAAGTCGACGGTCAATTTTTCTAGTTAATTTGATGAGTCCTTCCAACGAGACAGGGAGGTCTCGAGTGGCAAGCTCATCTTTAATTTTAGAGGAAACACCCTCGAGGAATATAGTAATCAGACAGTAATTTTGCCAATTGAGTTCTGTTGCCAAGATTCTAAATTCAATGGCATATTTGGTCAAGGTTCTAGTGCCTTGGCGAAGGTAGAATAGATCTGTGCCCACTGTAGCCATTTGATCAGGTTCCTCAAAGACCATCTTCAACTGATCTGTGAATTGTGACAAGTTGTGAACAGAAGGTCTGTGCATTCCCAGAAAGGAGATACCCACGTTAAGGCCTTCCCGTCCAAAAACAAGAAAATGTATTTGGTCTTTATTAGGTTATCTGGGAACAATGGTGCCTGCAAGGTGAAGTGCATGTTGAACTGGTTTAGCAAGCCACAGCATTTATTGGGATCCTTGGTGTACCAGGGTGGGGCTGGCAATTGTGGTATGGCCCAGCTACAGGAGGTGGGCAGTAGCAACACCGACGCCGGAGGCAATGGAGCCAAAGGAGTAAGAGTGTCCAACCACGTACACAGCTGATCCATAGAAGCTTCCAGGATCTCGAGGATTTTCTGCTGCTCTTGCAGCTTATGAACAAGGCCAGGATGGCCTGCAGAGACATCAAGTCTGCCAGGTCTCATGGTCTTAACAATCTTTTGGAGATGAGGACCCTTGGACAGAGGTAGAGTTGGCACAACCTGGGGGGGAGGAGCCCTGCAGATCCCCCATGTCAGCAGGTGGAGTCAGATGTTCCAGCCATGTTCCCCTTGGGTTGAGCCTTTGGATGCTGGGGCACGCAGGTCTTAGAGATGGGGGCCTCTGCTGATGATAGGGAGGACCAAGAGAAAGGCAATGGTCAGTGGCAGACAGAATTCATAAAAGTCAGAGAAGCAGGCAATGGTCAGTGGCAGCCGGCGTTCAGGAAGGTCCGAGAAGTAGGCAGCTGTCAGTACTTGTTATCTGTCCAAAGGGCAAGGTGGGATGGATAGGCAGGGCAGGAAGGCATGGAGTGAGGCAGGCAGGCAAATGAGGAGATAAAGAACTGAAGAACTGACCACAAGGATTTAAAAACGAAAACAGGAGCCACAGAACTGAAGACTAGGACCAGGACCACAGGAACTGAAGATGAAGACAAGAACTGGAACCAAGACACTGAAGCAACTCATGCTACGAAGTCATAGAGAGATCTGTTGCTGAGGCGCTGGTGGAGTGTCAGTGTGAACCTTGTATGGGTCTGTGCCTATGATGTCATTAGGAGGTGCCTTGAACCTTTTCCTACCGCAAGTCCTTTAAATGCGGCATTGTCACCTGTTGCATGAAGTGTCGGCGGCCTCTCGCTGGTTAGGAGTATGACAGCCTGCCATGAAGAAACCAGGCATGCCGTGTCGGGAGGCAGGGAAGCCAGCGCGGCCGGGGAGGTGAGAGTAGTGATTTGTGTTCCTTGGACTGCTGAGTATAACACGTAATTCATAACCCATCCATTTTAAGTACTGTAAAAAGTTTTTGGAACCCCATTATTTTGTATTTTGGTTTTGCTATATTGTATCACTTTGTTAATTTTTTATTGTTATATCAGTTTACTATATTGTATTACCTTTTTAATTTTTACTGTACACCTTTTTCATGTGATTGCGAAAATAAATTACCATTACTATTAAGATCAGGGAAGTAAAATTATTTGAGGTGTATTCACATTTTTATTTTATTGTATTTATTTATTTGATTTTTTTGTATTCTGTTATTTCAGGCATTTCAAAGCGGATTACATTCAAGTCTATCATTCCTCCAGTCATTGTTCTATCTTTTAAGCAAAGCAAAGTTTCTATCTGTCAGCAAGACTTCACTAGTATGTAACTTCAAGAATCTTCTAGAGAGAAGGGACATTCAGGAAATGTTAGTGTTTGGGATGAATGAAAGGAGAGTCCATCCCTCTATGGGTGGTCCATACTAATATCAAAGGTGAATCCAATGATCATTGAGGAGTCTTAGTTGTGGTTTGGAGGTCTGAGAGCCATGTAGTGTCAGGAGCTTGGGAGAGGTAGCCAACAGGGTTTATGCTCGGCCTCAGACTCTGAAGTTCCATAGGAGAGAGGCTCCTGTCTTGCGAGTGGTCACTGGCAGTTGTGGAAGATTCTTCCCTAGTACCAAGAGAATAAGAATTGTTCTAGAACTGCCTGCAGCTAGTGATTGCTGGTGGGAAATAAAAAGGAGGATTTTCACTTCCTGAGGAAAAAAGGGGATTTTTGGAAGCACTGGGAAGACCCTCCTGGTATCCAGCACTCAAATAACTTGAGAAGACTGAGGGTGGTGAATTTTTCTGCAGTTTTCTCTTTTGTTTTGTCCTGAACTGTTTTGCTGCATTCATTTGTCCTATTGAAACGCATCTGTGCTTTATGTTTAAATCTGTTTATTGAAGCATGAACAAGATAACAAACATGAGTCAGGGTGAGAGGGTTTTGCATCACCCTAACACTAATACAGAATAATACATTCCTGATTACCCCAAGATCCCCGTCTAGCCCTAATCCCCCCCCCCTCGCCCTCTATACTCAAGACGGGTGACACTTAGGTCATAAATTTATCAAACACCACCTAGCTACTACTGAAAGGTGATATCGTTCAAGATTAAACTTTGTGCTCAGGATGAATCTGTACGTTCAGCATACTTTTCAATGAGGCATGATTGAAACATAACATTCCTCAAATGTTCAATGGTAGAGGGATCACTGGTTGTCCAATGTTGAAGAATGCATTTTTTTGTTAACAGGAGCAATTCCGGCACCACAGTTTTATATAATTGTTAGGAAATGTGTGAGATCGAAGATCATCAAATAACAACACTTTAACGTCAAAAGTTAATGTCACATTCGTTATTGTACGTAATAATTTCTGCACCTCTTTTTAAAATGATTGAACAAAAGTGCAGTCCAAAAACCATGACCCAGTGTGCCCATAACATCTTTGCACTTGAGACAAAATGCTGAGGATGTCAAATGAGATTTAAACGCCTGAGATTGAGAACAAAATGCCCGAAGTATGAATTTAAATTGGGTTTCTCGTAGAGTGACATTAGAAGTTATATTATGCGCCCTAGACATACAATCATATAAAAACTCTTCTGTAAAATCTGTATGTAATTCCCAGTTCTAGGCCTTCTACTGGAGTTCATGCCTTCCTGGAGGACCTGACTCTACCTCCTGGTCTGCATCCTCCTGGGCAACCCAATTCTGCCTCTGCTGCTGGGGTCTTTGTCCTCCTGGGGGACCCAACATCACTTCCCAATCTGCCACTGGGGTCCCCATCCTCCTGGGGAACCAAACTCCACCTCCAGATCCACTGTTGTCTTTAGGCTTTTCTTCCTTGATGTGAGGGTTTTCTTTTGCTTGGGTTTAAAACTCCTCCAGGATCAAAGGTTACTTATTGTACAGTAATTCAGGCCCTTAGCAATCTCAGCTTTCAGTGATTCCAGCTCAGCTAAACTCATGGCCAGTCATTTGCTGTTACCCAGCCTGGAGAGATCACTTCCTCTCAGCCAAAAGGCTGAGACCCAGGCAGGACTATGAAAAGAGAGAGAGATTCTATTTCCTTGAAAGGAATGTCTTTTTTCAGTACATTTCTCTCACAAATTCCTCTCACAGTTCTATAACTTAGGATTTTGCCGTCCTTTGTTGTAAAGTGATGTTTCACTATAAATGATCAGTAGTCAAGAAGGTTGTACCATGGAAATCCCCTCCCTGAAGCTCTGACTCATCTATTCAATGGTCATTTAAGCACCTTCACAGGTGGAGTTCGCTTAACTGGTAGCATGCCCTTTATCCCTTCTCTCTCTTGGAGAGGGGTTTCATTTGTTTTAAGATTTGGAAGAGAAACTGGTGAGTTTTTCAGTTTTTCACAAGCTCTTCTTTTGACAATATGGGACCTGTCCATGTCTACATTACTTGCCTCAAAGAGGCTGGTGTGCCATACAATATTTTTGTTTATGTATATGTGCTTTGTGCTTGAAAAGGCTGGGAAATCCTGGGCTATACATGCCATGTTTGGTACCACTTTTCCACAGTTTTGGTGCCTTCAAGTTCTTGTCCTCCTGATGATGTCTATTCACCAGTGTTATTAGAACTGAAAAGAAAAACCCAGTTTTGAGGCTAAAAATTGCTTCCACCATTTACTGTAAAAAAAATCAAAAAACAAATGGAGCAAGTGATTTTTTTTTCATTTGAAATGAACCAAATGAACAGAGGTAATCTACAAAACAAGCACATTGAAAAATGTTGCCTCTGTGTATCCCTAGAAGGATCATGCTATGCAGTGTATGCCAGAACACTGTACTTCTATCTACAACACCCCTATAGGAGGTTGCTAAGATGACTCAATCTAGCTTGTATATCAGCGAGAGACCCCTAGAGGTTTTTGTTGAGTTTTTGTTGATATTTGAGAGAACAGAAGCTTTTTATCGCTTTCTCTTCTGTAGTTTTAATTTGTAGGCTAAATACCCTGTTTTGGGGTTTGTTTTTTTTTGGGGGGGGGGGTTTTCAAAGAAAAGCTGAAATTTGGTAAGCTAGGTTTCTCTTTTGTATTTTGGTTTTGGAAGGGTTTCTTTGTCTTCTCAGTCCTTCCTAGGGAGAGAGCAAAGAGGTTGCCCAAGTTGTGGATGAAAGCCCAATTCCTTGGTTTCTGGCCACTTATAATCTAGTTAGAGATAGAATTCAAAGAACATGATGACCTGGCTGAAAGGCTGAGCATTTTACCTGCTTCTGCTAAGTTTAGAAGTCAAAATTAATCTAACTGTTTAGTAATCTCAACTGTTTAGGAGTAGAGAGAATGAAACATGATTTAAGGAAGCTTGAACAGTGGTCAAAGATATGGCAGCTGGGATTCAATGCCAAGAAGTGCAGAATCATGCATTTGGCATGTGGTAATTCAATGGAGCTATATGCATGGAGCAAAAGAGGGACCTTGGGATGATAGTGTCTAGCGATATGAAGACGGTGAAGCAATGTGACAAGGTGATAGCTAAAGCCTGATGAATGCTGGACTGCATAGAGAGAGGAATAACCAGTAAGAAAAAGGAGGTAATAATCCCCTTGTACAGGTCCTTGGAGAGGCCTCACCTGGAGTATAGAAATGGAGGCAGTCCAGAGAAGGGCAACAAAAATGGTGGGGTGTCTCCATCAAATGACTTATGAGGAGAGGTTGAAGGACCCAAATATGTATACCCTGGAGGAGAGAAGATGCAGGGAGGATATGATACAGACCTTCAGATACCTGAAAGGTTTTAATATTGCACAGTTGACAAATCTTTTCTGTTTGAAATAAATCAGTAGAACTAGGGGTCATGAAATGAAACTCCAGGGAGGATGACTCAGAACCAATGTCAGGAAATATTTCTTCACGGAGAGGGTGGTGGATGCCTGGACTGCCCTTCCAGAGGAGGTAGTGAAGACGAAAACAGTGAAAGATTTCAAAGGGGCATGGGATAAAGACTGTAGATCCCTAAAGGCTAGAGGATGGAAATGAAGAAAAGAGTGCATGGGGTAATTTGCTGCTGTGGCTGGTACTACCCTTAAACAATAAGCCTTCAAACTCTTTATGGAAATCCATTATTGCTCTCTGCTTTAACAGTAGGGGGAAAAGAGGAAAAGGGGAATTAGATTCAGACAGCAACCAACAAGGACATTGAATTTTACGGTCTGGGAAAACAAATAAGCATAGGAAGTAAACAAACAAGTATGGGGGTAACTTGCTGATGTGGCTGTTTCTACCCTTAACCGATAAGCTTGAAACTTTTGATGCAACTCCAACATTGCTCTCTGCTTCAATGGCAAGATGTAAGGGGAATTGGACTCAGACAGCAACCAGCAGGAGCCTTGACTTTGACAGTTTGGAAAACTAAGGATGGGGGTGACCTATATGGCGCGGTGGGTGCTGCCATGGGCTTGCTGGGCAGACTGGATGGATCATTTGGTCCTTTTTTGCTGTCATTTTCTGTTTCTGTTTCTATGTATTTGTGGGAAGGAGACTGGTAGTATTTTTGGAGGCAAGGAGCTTTTTTTTTTTGTGACTGAAGGTTGCCCTCTGGTTTTGAGGAACTTTGCACTTCCCCCTATGTTATTCAGCTGGAAGGACTCAAATGGTAACATGGTAGAAATCTTTTGGAAAGGTAATGGTCCAGGTATATCACTTGGGAGGAGAAGAAAACCAAGCTAATGCTCACCAGCAGAGACAGAGGAAGTGTCCACCTGGTACATTGAGGAGGAGAGAAGAGAAGATCAAGTAAGATCAAATAGCAAATTTTTTTGCCAGCTCTAAAGTTTAGGTGGGAATCAGAGGTGATCCCATTTAGAGACTCAAGAAACCTGGATATAAGGATTAAAGGTTTTATACCTAAGAACATAAGAACATAAGAAATTGCCATGCTGGGTCAGATGAAGGGTCCATCAAGCCCAGCATCCTGTTTCCAACAGAGGCCAAACCAGGCCACAAGAACCTGGCAATTACCCGGCAATTACCCAAACACTAAGAAGATCCCATGCTACTGGTAAATTAATAGCAGTGGCTATTCCCTAAGTAAACTTGATTAATAGCCGTTAATGGACTCATAGGCTCATAGGTTCCATCCCCTTTATCATTTTGGTTGCCCTTTTCTGTACCTTCTCCATCGCAACTATATCTTTTTTGAGTTGCGGCGACCAGAATTGTACAAAGTATTCAAGGTGCGGTCTCAACATGGAGTGATATAGACACATTATGACATTTTCCGTTTTATTCACCATTCCCTTCCTAATAATTCCGATCTGTATGATGTTTGTCACTGTGGGATAACCAAGTAATTTCTTAGACTTGAGATATAAGTCACACTGACACCAGCCTTTTTTCTTAAAGATTCCACTTTATTACAACATAACTTCACAATGTCATCTGCTTATCTCCAGCAGTATAACTCACAGCTTTACCTTAGGACAGATGTGTGTCAGGAGCTGCCTTCTCCTGGAGACATGAGGCCTGTCTGTTCCCAGCTGGGCCCACATTCTTATTCCCTCCCACAAAACTCTCTCTCTAGCTTTTAAGGTGGACCAGGCTAGATGCCTAGTCCCCACAGATTATGGAGGGGTTTTAGGGCCACTCTACAGTCACAAGGAAGAAATATACAATACTAATACTGAGTATGGATTCTTCATCCAAAGGAAGAGCCCAGGAAGGAGTTTACAAAGGCAATTTATGTATCAAATAAATCTATTGCTCCTTCACAAATGCTTTCTGTGACTCTAGAATTGGAATTATTGTTTATTGAAGAGACTCAAGGCAATGGGACATTAATAGTCACATGTTCTTGAACATGGTAAAAGTTTAGTTATGTGACTTATTTCTAAATATTTCAAAACCTTTTATATGCTGTCATGTGAGGATGTTTCCTGATGTATGTTGTATGACAGAGTAGGAGAAAGAGCTTTTTAGCTATGTGCTTCACAGTTATTAATTTATGTGCCTCTTTATCCCTGAAATATACAATTAAATGTAATACTATTTACAAAAAGTCTAATTATATCTTTTGGGAGCCTTTTCAGCTTTTTGATTTTTTATGTCTAAGCAAAACCTTTCTGTAGAAGAGCAGCACTCTATGAGCATTTAGTCCGAGATCGGATTCTGAATGGTTTCGGGATGATTGTACTATTTGCTTGCACAGTTATATGTCGGGTTTGACTTGTATGCTGTTTAGCTGGTTTTCCATTTATTTGTTCATTGTGCTTGGAATGCTGTTCGATGTTTTGCTCTCCCTTGTTTCTGGAAATTCAGAAAGAGCGATGGCTTTTTCCAGCTCGGGACGTGCTGCCTCACTGTACACGTACGGCTCTGCAAGCGAGGAACTGCTTCGGCAGCTGCGATCTCCTTGCAGGGACAAATTTAAATAGCCACGCACCATTAAATCATCTCTCCCACTGCCGACCGTCGTCGTGCCAAGCATGTCAAGCGATGCCCTAAAAATCAGCTGGTCATGCGGCTTGCATTCCTTTCTGTGGTTATGAAGGCAAGACACTGTGGCACGCTCTCCCGCCCCTTGATGTCAGAATAACAATTGGCAGTGCTTGGGGCTCCAGTAATGCTCTTAAGAGACAGAAATATGTACTTGAAAAATATGTTCCATCATTAATTTAATGTTCCTTCATGGCCCAGGTGATGGAGGGTCCCTCCTGATGTGTGTGTATCTCCCTGGCAATGTATTCTCTTCAGCGACAAACAGGCTGGACTCGGACTGGGTGCTCAGCTTAAGTTTACTGATTATTTCCAAAAGACCAATCACTGTCCCACAAACATTCCACACAAAAAAACTGCACATTCAAACTATTTACGTTGTTTCTCTGCTGGGGTGCTTGTGTCCTTCTCTCGAGCTCCTGGGAGGGAGCTTGCCACTGTCTCCTCATCTGTGCAAACAGCCCAGTAGATTGGGGAGTCCTAGGGGGAAGCCCCACGCCACAAAAAGATCCTACCTGAGTCCTGAGTCCAGCGTTCAGTCTGATGCCCACAGCCTGTGTCCTAATTCCTTTGGGGTGGAGATCTGGTTGGGAATCTCTCAAGGCTTGATGTTACAACCTTGGACGACCTCTCTGGGAGAGAAGCCTGATGTTCCAGTACTGCTCATAGCTCTCTGTCTCCTTCATCAGTTTGTGCAGAAGGGTGGGGGAAAAAACCCCTCCATACTAACAAAAAGGGGAAAAATCCAAATGTCTCTATCCAAAATATCTCTCGCTGGGTAGTGCTGTCACTGGTCTTGCTTCCTCTATGGAGTAGTGGGGTTGCTCACCAGCCCCTGCTCTCAGGATTGGAGAGATGGCTCCTTTCTGAAGCACAGGGTGTTCCCCAGAATAAGAAAAACTTATCAAAAACCCAACCAAATGCTACAAAAACCTTCACTCTCTACAAAAGAGAGGCAGGCCCTCTTAGACAGGGAGTTTACAGAGAAGGGTTCTTCCTCTGAACAAAGAAATACCAAGCTGGGGGGCCGATGCAATATGGTGCGCTGAGCCAAGCACACTCTTAACGAGCAGTTAGACACGGGTAAAATGGGCTCTAATCAATCCCCTAATGCAATAAGTGGATTAGCGCCTATTTAACATGCGTCTAACGCGGAGTGAATGAGATAGCGCTCATCACATGCAAATGCATATGAATGAGCCTATTACTCATTCACTCTCCCAATGGTGGCCATTTTCATTACTGGCAGATGGCCGGTTATGAAAACCGAGGCCGAGTTTACTGGCCTTGGTTTTCATAACCGGCCATCTGCCAGTAATGAAAATGGCCGCCGATAAACTCGGGGGCTGTTTTCATTACTGGCAGACAGGCAGCCACGGCAGGTCGCGCTAGAAAGGAGGCGCTAAGGTTGTGCAAGTGACCCTAGCACCTCCTTCCTAGCGCGACCCCCTAATTTAAATATTGCATGGCGCCCCCCCGTGGGGCACTATGCGTGCATTAAGAGAGTGGGCGCTGACTGTTCAGCGCCAGCTTTCTACGTGCCTTTATTACATCGGCCCCTGAGTTAGGGAGCCCAAATCAGCAGGGAGAAATAAAAAAAAAAGAAAACAGCTCCTTTCTCCTCAAAATCTAAGTCAAACTGAAACTCCACGCTCTACTTCTAATTCTGTCTTATGGCCCTGGGATAGCCAATCCCAGTCAGTTCCGTGGAGAGACTGGAAATCCCATGCTGTTACCAGTCCAGATGGTAAGGGACCTAGGGCCATCTAGTGACAAACCAAAGGACTGGTCACATATACATAGAAATAATGTCAATAAACAAGTTGTAGATGACACTTTTAATTGCATTCTGTGCATTTCTGACTAGCTTTGGAGAGCTGTGCTTCCTTCATCAGGCGGGTACTGAAAAAATAAAAACTCCTAGGTGAAGGGAGAATAACTCTCACAAGCTAGTCAAAAAAGTATTATGTTAATTGAATAGAAAGGCATCACCTACAGACTTCTTTACCTAGCTTGTAATTAGGGAATCATGATAAGTTTCTTTCTTCCCTCTAGCAATGCTCGTGCAATCCAGTTGTCGAAAAAATATTACGGGACTATCCATCTCAGAAAATGATGTCTTTCATATCCTTGGTCATAAGGCATACTGAGATTATTTAGGATGAAAGGCACTACATAATAAACTATCATTCTATCATTGTAAGCTGAGAGTGTTTAGCATTTATCTTTAGCATTATCATTATTATTATTATTATTATTTTAGCATTATTAGCACAAGTTTAAAAAATTGTGCACATTACCACAGGAAACTAAAGCTAATATAATTTAAAACAAATGTTCTTACTAAGCTGTAAAATGTCTTAGCAAGCTGGACTTTATTTGTTATAATTATCTGTTATGCCCTTTTCCTTGCTTTGCTTTGAAAAATTGATATTAAAGTGATGCTAGAGCATGAGAATACATTTGCATTTTTACTAGAAGGTTTATTATCGCTAACTCTATTTGCCTTGACATGAACTGCACAGATTTATGCAGCTTCTGTTGCACTGTATAAATTCTGTAGCATTCTGTTCTGTTTCTGATTTATGTGTTCATTAGTTCTCATTGCTTGACTATTAAAATTGCATTTAGTGTATTTGCACGTACATTAGCAGTGTGCGTTAACTGAAGAGCTGTTACAGTGATTTACTGTGATATATGACTGTTTATGTTGCAGTAATGCCAACCTACTCAATGGATTTATTGTAGTGGCGCATCATGATATTAACCTGTATTATGTCAAAATGTATACCACAGTAAATTTTAAATTAACTTGTGCCATTACTAAATGGAAGTCTATTGAGGTTTTGAAAAAGGTAATTAAGGAAGCCATATTAACTAGATTCCTTGTAATATCGACCTGCAGTCTTTTTGCGGGGGGGAGATTGGGCCGGATAATTTCCTACTGCTTTTTAGGATCTCCTGCTCAGCTGGACACGGAAGGACTCGTCCGGAGACTGTAGTGTCATAAGCCTCCATTCACAATTACCCATAGGGGAGAGAGGGGAATGCCAGTTATGAACTTTCTTCCTTCTCCTATCAAGCCTAGCTACCACGCTGACAGTCCTTGGCCTGGGGTCCACAGTCCCTGGCTCCCTCCAGCGCTCAGTAAGTACGGACCCCCAAGTCTGGCTGCTGGGTGCCTCCGTTGTGGGGCGGCTGTGAGTCCTTCCCCCCAAGGGCTGTGAGCTCTGGCTCCATAGCGTCCCCAACCCTGGTTGCCCCCCAAGAGCAGAAGCCACACTCCGGGAATGAAACCCATCTTTCCTTTCTGGCAGTGCGTACGTAGCACTGCCTCTGAGACATTGGACTGGCCCTGCTCTTTGTCCTTTTGGCGTTATTATTGTTCCTCGTCCCACCTCCCCCAGTTTTTGGCCAAACGAACAAAACCTTTTGGTTTTTCTTTTTTTTAAGTTTTGTTGAGCTTGATTTTGCATAGTGGGACATGCTGCAAGCAGTAAAGACCTCTCCAGGCTATAATACTCCTCTTTTAGCATGTCGCTGAGCTCCCAGCACGTCTAATGCCAGCTCTTTGCCTTGGGAACCAGCTGGGTTACTGTGGGAATAGGCCTGAGGAATGACTGAGTGTGTGAGTGTAATGGGGAGGGGGTGGGGGTGGGGGTTAGGGATGTATTTGGTTCAGTCAGACTTTTATATAGCGGGTATCAGTTTTCATTTTCATATTGCGTGAAACCATTTTTTTTTCTGATGAGGTTTCAAAGCTCAGTGGTCTTACACAATTTCTAAACTGTTGTATCAAATAAATAGAAGTTTTGTTTAAAGTTTCACCACGAAACTCAAGAGCACCTCTGTACTGTCCTGCTTTTTTCTTATGTTTTCCACTTTTAAAGGCATATTTCAGTGCAAGGGTGCCTGGTGTTGACCTTTGGTTAGTTTATCTGTTCATCCCTATCCATGGCCCAGTTCATGAAGAGAAAAGTCTCTTCCTGCGGTGCCACTACGTCTGCCAAATTTCAGAAAAATCCTTCCAGTGGGAGGTCCCCTGATATGCCAGGAGGTTTGGGCCATCTGTCACTTGGCAGTAGCAGGGACACCGGATCCTGAAACACACACTTCTTGTGTTCTTCTCTAAGCATGTACCTCTCCAGCTTCTTTAATAAAAGGCGTCTACCTCTTTTGTTGTGCCACACCTCCTGTGTTATTTAATCTTCTTCCGAAGTCTACTGTTAAGTTGTTCAATTCATGCTATAATTGCACATAATTGATTCACCACCGTGCCTATGTGACATTCACCTGGCAAGCAATGTCAAAGTGTAAACCAAGAAGTTTCAGGGACACACACGTGCTTAAGGATGGTCCATGGATATGTGTGGGTCCCAAAAAAAAAAGTGTCCAACTTTTCCTATCCCCATCCCTACCCTGACATGGCCTGAAAATTTGTTGTGCACAAGACACCAAATCCAAAACTTATTAGGGACACACGTCGCGATCAAATAAGCCTTCCTTCCTTTTGGAAAATAGGTTAAAAAGCCATGAGTAGCAATATAGAAATTATATTTGCTTTAGCGGCTTTTAACAAGTAATGCACAGAACTCTTAAACTGTATCCTGAAAATGCATGACCCTGTTTGACAGTATGGATGCACCATCATAGCTAAACCAGTAACAGGGACATACCATTCTGGTTACAAACCAGCAACACTTCTGAGTCAAATGCATTCCTATCAACAAAAGCCAACATAAAAATGTGTTTCTCATTATTATTTCATAAGTTTTGTTTATCGAGATAAAAAAAAAATGTAGGTAGGCTTCATAACGGTATCACCCTTCCTTACCCTTGAAAATAAAAAGATAACGTAAAGGAACTGACTATGTGTGTTCCCAAAAACTTCACACGAGATCAGAAAGTGTGGAGGGGTAAATCCCACCCTGTTGGTATTGATGTATAATGAGCGTCTTGTGCGTAAACTTGAAGGCTGACAACGATGAATGTTTATTGATTGAGTCTAGTTATTATATGCAGCACTTGCTCACCATGGGAAGAAGCAACTCATAGACCGGGCCAATTATTTATTTATTTATTTATCTCATATATCTATAAACTGCCTTCCAAAGGTCGCTGAAAGTGGTTTACAACATCAAATCATTGACCCTCGACAGACTCTGTAATAATGATGGTTTTCACTGTGAATTTTATTTTTTTTTAACAGTGATTCCCTACCATATTAACATCACCACTGGCCAGGAGAAAGACGGTGGCACCGAGAGCCGTGTTTACGTCATTATTATGGGACTCCAGAAAGTGCAGACGGCCAGGCTCTGGCTGGACCTCCCTAAAGAAAAGAAAGGGTTTGCTCCCGGGTCGGTGGAAAAGTTCTCTGTCGTTGGATTAGATGTAGGGGAGATCAAAAAAATGGAGGTAAGACTGAGGAGCAAGCGCTGGAGGCCGCACAACGAGCAAGCCCACCTGGTTAGAATGAAAATTTGTTTTCCCAGATGTGAGCTGTCACGTCTTCAAAATGTCAACATTTTTATCTATGTGTTGTATGTTTCTACCACTCAGCAGCATGGAAAAATTGACTGTGTAAAACTATCTGTCAAACTCAACAGTGTTTTTTTGCAGGGCCTGGATCAACTGAAAAGCTGATAGGTGAAACAACTTCCCAAGTAATTATTCCTGTGGAAGTAGGAAAGAATGTCCACATGCTTAACAATACAGGTTCAAGAAAGACCAAGTGCCTGGCCTTTGAAGGGATTCAGGAGTGATGACTTTTTTTAGTTCGTATTTCAACTCCAACATTTTTTTTTTCAGTTCGCATCATTTTATTCAAAGCAGTAAACTAACATTGTAAAAGAAACAAAAGATACAATCACATCAGACTAGATTGGATACTTCAGAGGTAGATTTTAAAACATTGCGCGCGCGCGCTACCCGGCGCGTACACATGGATGCGCGATTTTATAACATGCGCACGCTGGCGCGAGCATGTTATAAAATGCCGGGTCGGCGCGCACAGGGGGGTAAAACATATGCAGTTACACGCGGCGATGCATCGGGGCCTTCCCCAGTTCCCTCCCAGTCCGCTCCAATTAAGGAGCGGACTGGGAGGGATCTTCCCAACCACCTAGCCTGACCTCCCTTCCCCTTCCCCTATCCTGCCCTCCCCCTATCCCTATCCTAAATCCCCCCCAAGTTCCTTATCCTACCTTTTGCTCCTGCTTCTGAGCAGGAGCAAGTTGCGTGCGCTGGCAGCTTGCTGGCACACTGTGCCGGGCGCCTTTAGCCCTGCCCTGCCCCTGGACTGCCCCGCCCCGCTCCCCGGACCACCCCTTTCACTAACCCCGGGATTTACATACATCCCGGGGGTTTACGCACGTGGCCGGGCCCTTTGAAAATTGACTCGGTGTGCGTAAGTCTTTTAAAATCCGGCCCACAATTCATACTATAACAGTCTCTCAATAACCAGGACAAAGCAGCAAAACAGTCAGAACCATGTTAATCATGCACATTACAAAACAATGTAATTCTTAGGAGCAAGCTCAGTGAAATGAATTAAGATAAAGAGAAGAATATTACTCATCAAAATAATGTTCCACTGATCTCCACATTGTAACCCAGTTGGCAGTTCTGTGGTAGTGAACGGCTGTAACGTTTTCATATTTATAATTATAAACATACAGTATGCCACTAAAAATGAAAATTTAGATTAGTTGCTTTCTTCCAGTTGGCCAAAATTAGGGGCCGGATTTTAAAAGGCTTCTGCACCTGAAACCCGGGGGCTTACGCGCGTAGCTGGGACTTTCGACGCTGGGCCAGTTTTCAAAGGGCCCAGCCATGTGAGTAAACCCCCGGCACCTTGGTGGCACGCGATCCCCCGACACAAAAGCAGGAGCAAAAGGTAGGACAAAGCATTTGGGGGGATTTAGGATAGGGATAGTGGGAGGGCAGGATAGGGGAAGGGAGAGGGAGGTCAGGCTAGGGGGGTTGGGAAGTTCTTTCCCAGTCCGCTCCTTAATTGGAGCGGATTGGGAACGTTTTAAAATCTACCCCTAACTGTATAGCAATTGAAATAAAAAAAAAAATCTAACAAGCTGGCTTTAGGAGATGGGAGTCTAGGATGAAGAGCTAGAAATTTCAAAACAATTGTATTATTATGGGAGTAGTAATATTCAGCATTGAAGAAATGCGATCCCATACATCTTGCCAAAAAGAATAAGTGATGGCACAATAAAAAAGGTGAGAAAGCAAGGCCCTAAGCATTTCACAAAACCAGCATGCATAAGAGGAAAAGAGGCCTGCTTTGTGTAGAGTCCAGGGAGTCCAGAAAGCATGAAATGCTAAAAAATATAGGGGCCTATTTTGCATAGGCTCGGCGACGCACGCAAGCCCCAGGACGCGCGTATGTCCCAGGGCTTGAAAATGGGGGCGGGGCGGTCTGGGGGCAGGGCGTGGCAGGTGTAACTTATAAGTTAAAGGTAAGGGGGGGTTAGGTAGGGCTGGGGGGCTTGTTAGATAGGGGAAGGGAGGGGAAGGTGGGGGGGGGGGTGGAAGGAAAGTTCCCTCCGAGGCCGCTCCGATTTCGGAGCGGCCTCGGAGGGAACGGAGGAAGGCTGCACGGCTCGGTGCGTGCAAGTTGCACAATTGTGGTAGTCGTAGCTGGGAGGCGGAGCAGAACCAGGAGACCTGACAGGAGCTTCACCTATACCAGCCCAAGTTCCCCGCAGGTTGAGCCTTTGGGTGCCGGGGCCAGCAGGACTTAGGCGGAGGTCTCCTGGTGGAGGAAGTCCAGTAGGCAGTCTGAATCAAGGCTGGCAGAGGTCTAGAGGAACGGAGATGTCCAGAAGTCGAGGCGGGCAGCAGCGATGCAACACGATGAATCAGGCCAGAGGTTGGGGCCGGCTGAAGACAAGCGGAAGCCGGAGAACATGCCAAAGTTCAGGACGGGAAGAAGACAGGAGAATCCAGATACTAGGCCGAAGTCAGAACTGAGGAGGCAATCGAAGACAGGAGCAGGAGAAGGAGCGGAACCACAGGAGCAGGATCGGAACTTGAACAAGCAGGAACACAGGAACGGAGACTAGAACAAGAAGGAACAAGCAACTAGCTACTCAGGATGAGCTGACCTGTTGCCAAGGCAAGGAAAGGATGTCTGGAGTGGCCTTAAATAGGTCCTGGCTGATGACATCGGATTTTGGGCTGGGCTGAAGTTTTCCGCCACGGCCTCTTTAAAAATCAGGCTTGGGCGCGCGTGCGCGCGTGCGCGCCTAACGGAGCAAAGTCCCCGAAGAGATCGGTGGTGTCTCCCTCATGGGGAGGACACCGCAGCAAGGCCCCGGGATGGCCCGAATCAGAGCAGGGAAGGCAGCACCTGACGCCAGTGTCTGCCGGTAAGGGAAGGGGGACCCGACTGCGGCAACGCACACATGTTATAAAATCGGCATGTGGCTTTGAAAAATCTACCTTTTATTTATTTATTTAAAGTTTTTACTATACTGACATTCGTTAGAAACATCACATCGGTTTATATTAAAACATAACAATAGCAAAATATGCTTTACAGAGAGAACAGCGGAATTAAAACAGTGAGTTGAAGATACTAAAGAGGTTAGTGAAACTATACATGACACATAGGTTATAACGAAAGTTTACCAAATATTAGAAGCTTGCAGGTTTTGGATTGGCTATATATGTAACGGGAGTTGGGGTAAGCTATATAAAAACATAGATAATTTTAGTAGATCCCATGCTACTCGTGCCAGTAATAGTAGCGGCTATTCCCTAAGTCAACTTGATTAATAGCAGTTAATGGGCTTCTCCTCCAAGAACTTATCCAAACCTTTTTTAAACCCAGCTACCCTAACTGCACTAACCACATACTCTGGCAACAAATTCCAGAGCTTAATTGTGTGTTGAGTGAAAAAGAGTTTTCTCCGATTAGTTTTAAATGTGCCACATGCTAACTTCATGGAGTGCCCCTAGTCTTTCTATTATCCAAAAGAGTAAATAACCGATTCACATTTACCCGTTCTAGACCTCTCATGATTTTAAACACCTCTATCATATCCCCCCTCAGCCGTCTCTTCTCCACGCTGAACAATCCTAACCTCTTTAGTCTTTCCTCATAGGGGAGCTGTTCCTTCCCCTTTATCATTATGGTTGCCCTTCTCTGTACCTTCTCCATTGCAACTATATCTTTTTTGAGATGCGGGACCAGAATTGTACAGAGTTCTCAAGGTGTGGTCTCACCGTGGAGCGATACAGAGGCATTATTATTTTGATTTTTTTACCTAGGTGAATATGGGATGGTGACTATGTTCTAGGTAAATTACTGGTTTGTTGTATGTCCTGATTTCAAACTGGAGAGACAAAAGTGTTGGGAATGTAAGTTCACCTAATTTGCATTCCCTCGTATTATTCACTTTGTACCCTATCCTGAGCAAAACATTCAGGAGGATTCTATTTTATTGACAGTACTCAAACTGGCTACTGATCATCTACTTCTTAACTACCACATAGTAGAATGACATTGATCTATCGATTATCATATGTCTTTTCACTATATTTTGTTTCAGGGCTCAAGCCTGATGTTCCAGTTATAGCATACCTATACTGATATACATCATTCACAAGAAAATAGAAAAAAAGATATTTATTGCACACCTTTGAGTGTATGATTTTCTTTTGAATTATTTTGGGTGTGCATAACTACCTTGTGAGGACACAAGCATTTTTAAAGAGGGAAGAGATATTGACCCCTATGTTGTAGGTATAATTGAAAAACCTCTGTGAGAAACCTCTAGTGGATGTATCAAGGGGATAGCTGGACATGTGCAAAGTATCCAATAGTTCTTTTCCCGAGATCACCTTCAGAGAGAGGATCTTGTGGACTGCTGCCAGCTTGGGGGGAGGATGAAATCTGTGATAAAATCTTTATTACTGTAACCCTTGTTTGGAACCCATCCAGATGTTATGGTTTGTGGGTATGTGGACCCTTGGCCCGAGGTGCGAGTTGTTACAGCCCATGGGGAGGTGCCCCACAGGTCCGCACCATCAGGAGGCGAGGAATAGTACAACGGGAAGCTCTGGGCACAGTAGTGGGGAGATCCCCAGAGACCATGAGGTGACCCCCGTAGGATGACAGGCTGTAAACAGTACTTGGAGTGAGGCCCTGAAGAGAGCAAGGTGCCAGGCAGACCGCAGAGTGGGAGGCACAGGAATAGCCATGCAGAAGGTTCTCCGGGAAGACAGCCCCGAGGGGTGAAGCTGCAGCGTAGTGGGCAGAGACAGGAAGGCGCAGGACAACCCACAAGGCAGGGAAGCCCGAGCTCAGTCTCAGCAGCTTACATAGACAGGTACCTGGAGATCGGAGGAGAACCAACTGACCAGTAAAGAAGCAGGCCTGAGGAGCGGGACAGCTGGCAGTAGTTGTATACCCCGAAGCAGACCCTGTGGAGCAGGGGAGCTCAGGATAGTCTCTAGAGTGGAGAATGCGGCCCGAGGAGTGGTAGAGCACGGACAGTTTTGTTGAACACAGGTGCAACCCTGAGGAGCGGGGAAGGCCAGCCAGGAAACTCACGAGTGCCGCAGTAGTTCCAAAGGAGACCAGAGTGGTAGGAGCTGGTAGCTGACCCAAGAGGCGTGGAGCCATCCCGAGGAGCGGGGCAGGCCAGGGGAGCAAGTCCCCGTAAGAGCACACACTGACCCCTGAGGAGCGGGTGCCAGACAGGGTCCAAAAGCTAGGCAGGTAGCGGCGTCTCAGGAACACGAGGCAGGACATGAGGACTCGTACGGAACTTGCTCCCAAGTCAGCTTGCTGGGGGCGAAGGTGGAGCTTAAGTACAGGAGTCTGATGACATCATCAATCAGGGACGCCCCCCGCCCCCTTCCGAGGCATGCACGTGCTTAGGAAGGCCCAATATTGAAGTAGGAAGTAGCGGCGTCCATGCCACCACGAGGAGGCCCGAGGAACATGGCGGTGCAGGCAGGCCCACGCAGCAAGCAGACCCAGGGAGAGCAGGAGCGCGGTGCTACCAGGGAGTACTCGCGGTCGCAGCCGTCTGCGACCAACAGGCATAACACCAGAATAGTAAATACAGTGGGACATTCCTTTATAATGGCTGAAAGGCTGTTTCAGAACTCCTGGACTAGATCCTTTTGAAACAGATTAAACTGAAGTACCCATGTCACATACTGACATTGTGGGAAGGCTGAACTTCCTCCTGCCATAAACCTTCTGCTGTTATTGTAGAACAAAGTAGTTTGCCGAGTTGACCACTGGAAACTCATTGATGGTATGGATTGCAGTCTGTATGGACATTTATTGAAGTAAATATTAGATCAGGTGGAATATCTGTGAATGAAGAGTAATGTATTTCAGCAGCGCTCAAAGGGAGCAGCAGGCAGTAAGTCATCTATTTTGAAAAGCCATGTGAGGTCCAAATTTAGGACTGTCAACCAAAAAGTCACAAACCTCGAGTTGTCCCGTACCCTCTGCACAATAGGCTGCAGATGAGTTCAAGCCAGTTAACCAATATGCATTTCCTGACCATTAGCAGTGCTTTATGTAAACAAGCTTTTTGACATTTTTCTTTCACTCATCACTTTCCCAGTCATCTAGAATGCACATTTCTACAGGGTGTAGATAGTGATTATGTATTTTAAGATCTCCACCCAGAAATTGGTTATTAGTCCACACAACCCAAAACAGAAAATAGAATAGTTCTTTTCATCAGAGCACTTCAGAAAATGTACTGTTTTATATATTGTGTCCACTTTTAACACCAGATTGAATGTATACAGATCCCCTCTCTCCCCTCCCCCCTCAAGGATATTTAGACATTTTTAACGGCGTCACACACCCTGTGGACAACCATCTCAGTTCAGTCAATTTTCAAGCCAGCTGTGTGTGTCAAAGTGCTGCTTTAATTTAAGAAAGAAAAGGTTAGATGCACTCAGAGTAAAAAAAAAAATATATATATATATTACGCTGGTTTATTGACGAGTTTTCATAATCAAGTGAATGGGGAAACATATCAGCATGCCAAGTGGCATGATAGAGAGCAGATGTTCTGCTCTAGACATCGATGTTTCCTTTTTAACCTTGATTATGAAAGATTATCAATACCTGAGCACAATTTTATCCATAGGGGAGTATAACCTTTCATTTCTGTTCAGACTGCAGATGTTTGATTAAGCTCATTAGGCATAGCTATCGAATGTCAATTAGAGAATGCCTTGGAAATGCAGGATAACTCCAGCGGCTTGGGGTAGAGGATCAATTGGTAGTTAGCTTTAAATGCAGACTCCTGCCTTTCTAGATGGTGGAATAAGCTTTTGTGCCATCATTTTTGTTCAATTAGCCCAGGACACTCAAAGGAGTTTTGTGTTAACACAAATGTAAGCTAGGCTTGAACCCTAGCCAAGGACTATGCACGTGGCTCTTCATGAGCATTCCAATTACTTTAAAAACACAAATAAAAATGTAAAACATGAATCTTTCATTCATTCATTCAACCATTTGGATTGATAAAAAAAAGAACACAAAAAGCTGTACATCCTGGCTTAGAGTCTTTTAAGGGCTTGTATTAGGAAATAGGGATGTGAATCGTTTTTTGACGATTTAAAAAAATCGTCAGATATTTTTTAAATCGTCAAAAATCATTAGAGTCGCGATACAATAGAAATTCCCCCTATTTATCGTGAAAAATCGTAAATCGGGGGAGGGCGGAAAAAACGGCACACCAAAACAACCCCTAAACCCACCCTGACCCTTTAAAACGAATCCCCCACCCTCCCGAACCTCCCCAAAATGTTTTAAATTGCCTGGTGGTCCAGTGGGGGGGGGGGGTTCCCGGCGCGATCTCCCGCTCTCGGGCCATTGGCACCATTTTGGCTGCCACTAAAAAAATGGTGCAGATGGCCTGATAAAAAAAAAAAAACACCCGACCCTTTAAATTGACCCCCTTAGCCTTCCCCACCCACCCGACCCCCCCCCCCCCCCCCCCGCCAAAACCTTTTAAAATTACCTGGTGGTCCAGTGGGGGTGCAGGGAGCGATCTCCCACTCTCGGGCCATCGGCTGCCACTAATAAAAATGGCGCCGATGGCCCTTTGCCCTTACCATGTGACAGGGCTTGGGCGCAGCAGATAACAAAAAAAAAATCGAGCCGGACGATAAAAATTGTAAGATTTTGAATCGGAACCGGAACCGATCAGATTCCGGTTCCGATTCACATCTCTATTAGGAAATGTAAATACCAATAGATTGGATTGTTTTGTAATTGCAATTATACCCTTCAGAGACTTTCGGGCTGATACAGTGGGCTCCAGTGGGTTCGGGCTGATACTTTCGGGCTAACAGTGCGCTCCAGTGGAGCGCACTGTTAGCTTTACCCCTTACTGTATAAGGGGTAAAGCTAGTGCGTTTTCGACGCACTAGCTTTACCCCTTATACAGTAAGGGGTAATAGCGTATCGAAAACGCGCGGCCAACCCCCCCAAAACTAATAGCGCACGCAACATGCAAATGCATGTTGATGGGCCTATTGGACATTCCCGCGCGATACAGAAAGCAAAATGTGCAGCGAAGCCGCACATTTTACTTTAAAAAATTAATGCCTGTCCAAAGGCAGGCACTAATTTCGGCCGGTACCAGGGAAGAAAAAACTGCTTTTCTGTACATCCTCCGACTTAATATCATGGTGATATTAAGTCGGAGGCCCCCAAAATAAAAAAAAATAAAAAATGTGCCTGCGGCCCGTTTTCTGAACCCATGGCTGTCAGCAGGCTCGAGAACCGACGCCGGAAAAATTGAGCGTCGGCTGTCAAACCCACTGACAGCCGCCACTGACAGCCGCTGCTAGGGACGCGCTAGTGTCCCTAGCGCCTCCTTTTACCGCAGGCCCTCATTTAAATACTTGATCACGTACCCAGGAAAGTGGCCTGGGCGCACGTTGGGAGAGCGGGCGCTCGCTTCGAAGCACCGGCTCTCCCGCGGGTTTTACCGTATCGGCCCGTTTGTTAGTAATGAAAGTTATGAAGTCCAGTTTCTCCATGTGTCACACTTTACATGATGTATATATTTTTACGGGACAAGCACAGAGGATCCTTAGAGGTGCGAAAGTGGAGGTAAAGCCAGAGATCAAATAGCATCTGCAGGACTGAAATAAGAAAAAAAACGAGCAGAGTAGATGAGTCTTATGCTTGTTATCTGCCATGATATTCTCTGTTTCTACATAGCACACCCTTTTATATTTAACAGTTTAGGGGTAAATATGTATTAAGCATGGATGCAAAGGTCCTGATTCATCTATCTGTTTTCCCCACAGACACAGAATGGGAGAAAAGCCTCAGTGAAACAGGTCAAAAAATAGGAGAAAACAGTGTATTTGGCCCCTTAGTCTCCTGATTGGTGGGATGCAATCAGCCTAGCAAATAATCATGGATTCTGTCGCAAGGGGGCAGCCCCAGCGTGGTCCAGATGAAAGCATGCCGTTACCTGTCTTTCCACGCTATCAGAAAGCTTGATCTGCGTAAGCAACATATCCGAGCCTTAACTCGTTTAAACTCGGGTTATCATACCTTCTGCCCCTCCGCACCCTTTCTGGCTGACAACGCTAGATTAAGTGCAGGAAATAAGGATGGGGGTCCCAGGCAGTTAAGCGAGCATGAGTTGTTGGGATTCACTCACAGACCCTTGCTTTGGACAGGCTGTTTTGCCCATGATTGTTCACTTCCATACTATACTCCCGTGTTTACTCAAAGGCTCGTATGGCCTGCTACATTATGGACTGGTGGATGTACAACACATACAGCACAGTTCATGCTTTTTTTTTTTTTCTGAACTTACGCTGGCAAAGTGCCTAGTTAACCAGCAGGGATTGCTGATACAGCAGCGCCCTTTCCTCTTGCATCTCCTTACCCTCAACTGAGATAAACTTCATTGAAAGATTAATATTCACAGCCAAATTGAAACTTAATAACATCAGTTATGGTGCACCAGTTTTCTAGCTGGAACTATAATGCTGACACGCCGGTGTGAATACCATACTGAACATTAGGTGTCTTCCCACCACTAATACTGGGCAAAATGTCAAGCATCAAAAGCAGGGCAGAAAACCTTTCACATTTTTCTATCCAGTGTGAACCATGAATGGTACCTGTACTGTTACTATATCCATGCCAGACAAATCTAAAACCAGCAGGTCCATGTTCAGTAAGCCGGAGAGTAGACAATCCGCTAAAGTTAGCCGGATAACTTGTCACAAATATTCAACGGGATAAACGCCCCAGTAACATGAGTCCTGATGCTCCTGGAGATGTAATTTAAAGGGACAGAAGTGGCCTGATCCAACTCCCCCATCTGAAAAATCCCCATTAGGGTCTTGGAAGACCCTCCTGTCATTTCTAGAAGCGGCCCCCAGGCATAAAAACTTGAAAAATAATAGTCATGTGGTAATGGCCCCTCTTCTCTTCCCTACTGTGCCAATTTCACACAAAAGACTGGTCTCCAAACCCTGCCCCAATGGTACTGGAATTCCCTCACAAATCTGCTTCATTTTTTTGAAGGAGTTAATAAACATGTGGATAAAGGTGAACCGGTAGATATAGTATACTTGGATTTTCAGAAGGCGTTTGACAAAGTTCCTCATGAGAGTCTTCTAGGAAAAGTAAAAAGTCATGGGATAGGTGGCGATGTCCTTTCATGGATTGCAAACTGGCTAAAAGATAGGAAACAGAGAGTAGGATTAAATGGACAATTTTCTCAGTGGAAGGGAGTGGACAGTGGAGTGCCTCAGGGATCTGTATTGGGACCCTTACTTTTCAATATATTTATAAATGATCTGGAAAGAAATACGACGAGTGAGATAATCAAATTTGCAGATGACACAAAATTGTTCAGAATAGTTAAATCACAAGCAGATTGTGATAAATTGCAGGAAGACCTTGTGAGACTGGAAAATTGGGCATCCAAATGGCAGATGAAATTTAATGTGGATAAGTGCAAGGTGATACATATAGGGAAAAATAAACCATGCTATAATTACACAATGTTGGGTTCCATATTAGGTGCTACAACCCAAGAAAGAGATCTAGGTGTCATAGTGGATAACACATTGAAATCGTCGGTTCAGTGTGCTGCGGCAGTCAAAAAAGCAAACAGAATGTTGGGAATTATTAGAAAGGGAATGGTGAATAAAACAGAAAATTTCATAATGCCTCTGTATCGCTCCATGGTGAGACCGCACCTTGAATACTGTGTACAATTCTGGTCGCTGCATCTCAAAAAAGATATAATTGCGATGGAGAAGGTACAGAGAAGGGCTACCAAAATGATAAGGGGAATGGAACAACTCCCCTATGAGGAAAGACTAAAGAGGTTAGGACTTTTCAGCTTGGAGAAGAGACGAATGAGGGGGGATATGATAGAGGTGTTTAAAATCATGAGAGGTCTAGAACGGGTAGATGTGAATCGGTTATTTACTCTTTTGGATAATAGAAAGACTAGGGGGCACTCCATGAAGTTAGCATGGGGCACATTTAAAACTAATTGGAGAAAGTTCTTTTTTACTCAACGCACAATTAAACTCTGGAATTTGTTGCCAGAGGATGTGGTTAGTGCAGTTAGTATAGCTGTGTTTAAAAAAGGATTGGATAAGTTCTTGGAGGAGAAGTCCATTACCTGCTATTAAGTTCACCTAGAGAATAGCCACTGCCATTAGCAATGGTAACATGGAATAGACTTAGTTTTTGGGTACTTGCCAGGTTCTTGTGGCCTGGATTGGCCACTGTTGGAAGCAGGATGCTGGGCTTGATGGACCCTTGGTCTGTAGGGATGTGCAGAGCAAAAGTTTAAGTTCATATGTCCATATGTCCAAAGGGGGTCCCATTTGCGGTCAATATGGACATAAACAGAATTCAATGAGTTGAGTATATGTCCATATGTGCAAATAAAAATTTAAACCCCTCACCCTCCTTAATCCCCGCCCCCCCCCCCCCCCCAGACTTACCACAACTCCCTGGTGGTCCAGCGGGGTCAGGACGCCATTTCTGACCAACTTTGCAAGGAGCACGTGACGTCGGCGTCACGTCGGAGTGACGCGGCGTCACGTGATTCCCCGCGGGTTCGCGCCGGAATGCTCGTTCGGCCCAAAAGGAACTTTTGACCAGCTTGGGGGGGCCCCCAAGCTGGCCAAAAGTTCCTTTTGGGCCGAACGAGGGTGCCGGAGGGAACTCGCAGGGAATCACGTGACGCCGCGTCACTGCGACGTGGCGCCGACGTCACGTGATTCCCCGCGAGTTCCCTCCGGCACCCTCGTTCGGCCCAAAAGGAACTTTTGGGCCGAACGAGCGTTCCGGCGCGAACCCGCGGGGAATCACGTGACGTCGGCGTGACGCGGCGTCACGTGATTCCCCGCGAGTTCCCTCCGGCACCCTCGTTCGGCCCAAAAGGAACTTTTGGGCCGAACGAGCGTTCCGGCGCGAACCCGCGGGGAATCACGTGACGCCGCGTCACTCCGACGTGGCGCCGACGTCACGTGCTCCTCGGAAAGGCTTTCAGAAATGGCGTCCTCACTCCTCGCTGGATCACCAGGGAGTTGTGGTAAGTCTTTGGGGGGGGATTAAGGAAGGTGAGGGGTTTAAATTTTTATTTTGGATCAACAATCGCGATTTCCAACTTATTCAACATAGCTATTGGTCTGACCCAGTATGGCATTTCCTTATGTTCTTATGTTCTTATGCTAAGCCACAATATGTATCCCCATGGTATTTTACTGCCAAGGAAAATATTGCATGGTTTCCTAAGCTGAGGTACCCTCCAGTGAAAAATATGGCAGTTTAGTAAATAGACCCCTTAGATTGTATGCTCTCTGGGGTAGGAAATACCTATTGCACCTGAATGTAATTTGCCTTGAGCTACTAGTGAAAAGAGAATGAGCTAGTTCTAAATACTTAAAATATGTTACAGTAAGAGAAAGTGTTTGGATTTATAAGGTGCTCATATCTGTCTATATTAATGGTCCCCAACCCTGCCTGGGACCCCCCCAGCCAGTTGGGTTTTCAGGATATCCACAATGAATATGCATGAGAGAAAATTTGCATGTTAGGGAGGCAATGCATGCAAATTTTCTCTCATGCTTATTCATTGTGGATATCCTGAAAACCCGACTGGCTGGGGGATCCCCAGGACAGGGTTGGGAACCACTGGTCTATACAGTACATCCTGAGGTCAGTATTCAAAACTAAACATTGAAATGGATAACTTGGGGTTAGGTGATTAACTTGGATAACTTACGTGTTAAACAGATAACTTGCTGTTTAGATGGATAACTTGTGAATTATCCATCTAAATGGCTTTGAATATTGACCTCGTTATATAAAGGCCACATGCAAAGGTTTATTTGAGTTTTGTTCTCATCTTGTTCATATAGTAACACACTGAATAATATGCAGTATCGATAGTTCCTTTCAACAATAATACTGAATTTTGTTTTCCCTCTGTAGCCCTCCCTATACAAAGGGGTCACACTTCCAAGCACTGCTGAGCACTGACCTACTCGGTACAGTGTTAGAGATACAGGTTCTGTGATAGGGATAGGCTAAGCCTGTAGGACCCTAAAGGGAATCACCCCAAGCATTGTGTTCCAGTCTGAAAAATAGTTTTTTTACATGAGATAGGCCAAAGTTCAGCAAGTACAAACATTTAGGGACAGTCCAGAATACAAAATTAGAACAGGATACATTTCTTTGAATTCCAAAATCACAAAATAACAGTTCAGTTCAGTTCAGTTCAGTTTAGTTTCTTAAATTTAATATACTGCATTTCCATTGATAAATCAAAGTGTTTTACATTAAAAACTGTAGTGGAGGCCCTGTCCCTAATGCTATTTAAATATGGTTCGGCAACAGCCCAATGGGAAAATGTGTGGAATCCCTTTCTGTCCTCTTTCAGTAATTATTACTCAGTGGTAGCATGCTTGTCAGAAGCAGTCTGCTCCTTGGTCTCTGCACTAGAATCCTCTTTTTTCCACCCTTCGCCATTCATGCAGGAAAACACACTCTCTTGGGGATCCACCAAAAAAAAAATAAATCTAAAAAAACAGAGCTGAATCCAGCCCCTTGGCTGCTCTCCCTGGTTCCTTTTCAGGCATCGACTGTCCAGTGACTCACTGAGTTACCTTTTGGACTGCCATCCACTTACACCCCTTAAGGGAATGAGCCCTCCTCTCAGACACTATTCCCATTACTAGAAAAATCCCAGTTTAACCTTCAGTGATGCCTAGCTGGCTTTATACCTCTCTTGATTTTTTTTTTTTTTTATTATTATTATTGCATCATATGGTCTTATAGTTTTAAACTCAGTGGGACATTAGGTTAAAATTGGTCTGGCACTGGTGATGGAGAAGAGCTCATGAGGGCTGGCATTCATACAGATGGCATGCATATAATGTACCAGGTTCCTGACAGCTATGCTGTATTGCTGTCATGCTCCCCAAATTTAGGATGCATTAATAAACCCTATTTCTCAGAAGAAAGCTCTAATGGTAGGAGAATGTCTGCATCTACCTTTTATAAAATATGGATCCTAAATTCTCTGCAAGTCAGAATGTGCATCTATGCTGTGTAAAATAGAAACGTATTCAGGAATATGAAAAAAGATGTTCAAGTATACTCACTTGTATGCTGAAGGTTTCACACAGGTGTAGCAAGCTACTATAAACCAGGTTCCTTCCCCCATGAGCTTATGTGTCAGAAGCTTACAATGTGGACTGAGCTGCGTCTGGATCTGAGTGATGTATTTTGGACCTGCCAAACAAGGTTTTTTTTTAAACCTGCAAGCTACCGCAGCCAAGATGAAGGAATATAAAAATACATCAAAACCCCTGTGTGCTCTCCTATGAATGACAAATGTTCTGCAAGAACCAGCATCCAGTACTCACAGTGTTAAACAAGTCAGGAAAAGGGCTGTACTGTTTTGCCTGCCCAGAGAACAGCACTATTGAGCCAGCAGAGGAAGAAGCCAAAGGAATGCTAAGAGACCATTTAAGGAAAATTGGCTGGCTGTTTCTGTATGTGAGGGGCGGGGATGGACAGGATTTGGAGCCAGGAAAAAAGGAGTGCATCTGGCAGCCCTGCAATCAGTTCTTCTCCTGAAGAGCTAATTATCAAGAGGGAGAGACAGAAGTCTGTGCTGTGAGGAATTAGAGAGACCTACACCTGTTTTTGCTTCATAGTTGAGCTACATGTAAAATCCCAATAAGGGACAGAGGAGCCAGGAGCTGAGAGACTGAGAGACTTCCTTTCCAGAGATATCCAGGCCCAGGAGCACATGGCCGGATCACCCTCCTAAGAGACTGAGTTAAGTAATCTAAACTTTGCACAGAGAGTATCTTAGCAGAGGAAGGAGAAAGTTTTATTTCCTTGCCTTTTGTCACAAATTCAGTATCTCAACTGCTTCAGTCTTTCAGCTGAAGTCAAACATAAAACCTTGCCACAGCTACATGAGATAAGGCAGGGAAATGAAGCTGATGGACCATGGTCTTTCTGTAAGAGACTAAAACCAGGCCCGTTTTCTTAGTACCAAGTAAACTGTTTAAGGAATCTCCCCATGAAAGAGAGACCTTCCTCACTCTGCAGTGCTCATCTATTTGGTTTGTCATCTAACCATATCCACCATCAAGATGGACTTCTTCATTTTCTTGCTTGTTTTTATTCCACACAATTTTGTGTTTGGGACAAGGTGCACCCTTAACAAACTGCTGACATTGGGGTGGATCTGTTCCCCTCCTCCCCTTCCCTTTTTGAGTACTCAGAGGTAAAGACAATATCTGAAAGTTTTTGCACTTCACTGCTTTTCCCCTCAGTTTTTCTCTTTTAGTGTTTCTTATTTTTTTTTTTTTTACTATCCATATGATCCAGTGTTATTTTTGCTTTGCTTGATTTAAAAATAAGAAAACTGCAAGTTTATATTATACTTCACTACTGTACTTTTCCCATTTAATGTTCTGGTTGGATTTACTGTCTAATTAGATATTACTAGTAAAAAGGTTAATTGCTGTTGTATTCTGGTGGGATGATTTTATCTGGTCTGTGGTGATGAAAGTGAGAGACTGTTTGGGAAGGGCACAGAATTGTGATATCGGGGTGTCCGGAACCCTGTCTCATCCCTCCCTAGGGCTACGAACCCAAAGATAAATTGTATTAGTAAATATAATTTCTCATATGACACTCCCCTTCTCAAGCATAGGAGTAATTCATAGTCTGGAGCAAGAGGTGGCCACACAGGGTTATGGAGACTGGTGGAGCTATCAACTAGATCCAAGTCTTGAGTGACTCTTTGAGCCCTTTTTTTCCCCTTTAAATCTTCCTTCTCTAAGCCTTTACATAGGAACAGCAAGGACCAGTTCACCTGCCTGCAGGTTGTATCTGCCTGCACTGGTCTAACTAAGAATATCTCCCAGCTATCAGCCATACAAGCCTGACTACCTGCAGGAGATCACCTCTTATGCAAGCTGGTTTTATCACCTCCCCTATTTAATCCTCTATTATTCCAGGTAGATGAACATATAAGTCTCCATACCTGAACAACACCTGGGCCCACCACGTCTTAGTGAATAACAAAATATAAATATAAATAAATAAATATAACACAACCATGACCTTAATTTTATTTATTTTTTTTTATTAAGCTCTCACAATTAAGTCAAGCAATTGTTTGACTAGGCAAGAAATAATGCTAATAGACAATACTGAAATACAAAGAAAAAAAAATCACCATAACATTAAATGCTGCATAATTAGTCTAAAATGACAGGGGGGGGAGAAAAGAAAAAGGAACAAAACACAAAAGAAAAAAAATAACCTTGGTTAAACTCAGCCAAGAATTAAATTTTACGTGCACGCTCAAAAAAGCAACAATCCCCAAAATACAATTAAGGATGTAGCCCGCTAGCTGAATGAAGTGATCGTTCTTTCAGAAACTTCTCAGCTGGGTTATAAAAAAAACAAAACATACACCCCCTCCCCCCCCCCCTGGCATTTGACAATACATTTAACTGGAAATTTGAGAACAAATACAACGGCCGAAGAAAGCATTTTGTAGCACATTGCCAGATACCTCTTCCCATCCTTGTTCTTATCATGCCCTTCTAGAAATACGAAATATCCCAGTATTCTTGGAGAAAGAAAGTCAAGGAAAAAAAAAACCCCAGGCTGGTGCACTGTGTCACTCAGATAGCTGGAAGGGCTGCATAGCATCTGCAGATCTTCCAGCTCTGAGCTCTAACCACAAGTCTCTAGTTTCCAAGCATAACTTTCCCTTTCATCTGCATTTGATTCCTTTTGTTTTCACAGATGGGCCATGATGGCACCACTCCAGAGAGCTGCTGGCTAGTGGAGGAGATACAGCTTATTGTGCCTACCAAAGGGGTCATATACACCTTTGTTTGTAATTGCTGGTTAGCCAAAGACAGAGGGGATGGCCTTACTGCACGTGTCTTTAACATTCTCGATGCCAACTCTATCAGCATTGGCCTTAAGGTATGTCGCATTACCAATGAAAATGTGTACATTTGTTTACAGTGATAAGGGAAGCGAATGGGCTATACCCTGCTGCTGTCATGCAGTAGTTTGAAAATATCTTCCACCTCTTATTATCTCCTACTTTCTCTTTAACAACACGGGTAAATGAGCTGTGAACATACCTAAAAAGGGAAAATTTAAAAACAAATCCTCTCTGACATTTTTATGTCCCACGTGCCATCACTAAAATGTTGATACTCATTTTTTGGACTATTTATAAACAAGGCCTGCTTCTTTGACAGATCAAATTGAGCTGTATACAGTATGCTTCGTAGAACTCTTCACTTAGAAAGCACGATGAAAGTTAATTCCACTTATTGTGATGTTCATTTAGAGGGTAATTTCTCTGTATGTGTAAGTGGGCTTTTGAAAATTGCTACAATATATGCTATTGAAATGTCCATAGGTTTTTCATGTGTAGGTGCACGTTATGCATGTAAATATGCTTTTGAAAATTGCTACTATAGTATGCTGCATTTACACACGTAACTCCTTTGAAAACTGCCTTCCCTAATTTTATGGTATACACTGCTCTAAAGATGGTTTGTTTTAGTATAATGTTTTATGTTTCAGGTAATGTTTTAAATGTATTAAGAATATAGATGTGATATTGTATCCTACAAGGAGCAAGTATTTAGGACATGTGAGGTAGCTGGATAAGACTTACCCGGCTAACTTACAAGGGCTATTGGCTGTTCAGCAGCATGACTATCCCCGTAAAAATGACTATTTAGCAGGATAAGTCAGAGAGAGTGAGAGAGCACCTCTGTATAGAAAGCAATAGTCACTCTTTATTTATACCACTGTAAGAGGGGCTACTTTTAACTCAGTGTGGGGTTAGGGGGTGGGGTAAGTTAAAAGTACCCCCTCTTATAGTGGTTTAAATACAGAGTGACTCTCTCTTCTCTCTCTCTCTCCCACTTATCTAGCATAAGTCTCTCCACTGCACTCTGTCTTGGGAGAAAGTCTTCCTTTTTGTGTGGACCTACCAATTGTCCTCCACAAGGAAGGAAATCTGCTCATAAGACACATTGTTTTTTCTCTCCTTGTCTGCTGCTTTTAGGTTTCTCTTCTGGTCTGCCCTGCAATTGTGCTGCGGCTACTAAAAAGACTAGGCTTTGTTGTTTTGCATAGATGTTTTGTTTTCTCAAATAAATACTGAACATCTCTTTTGGAACTAACAATTAAGTGGTGTGTGCATTCTTTCTTCTAGACTACTCTGAGACATCTAGTAGAGCAGATAATGAAGTTTTGAATATGGGAAACTGACTTTATTTTTAAATGCAATATAAACAAATTTAAAAATAATGATCAATATCATGGTATGTTATAGACCAATGATTATGCATAAGGCAGATGGATATATGATGTGAAAATATACACCTGATGATGCCTAGTATGATGGCGTTCAATTTTATTATTTAAGAAGTTGTATGATTAAGAAAATGAGAAGTATATTTTACTATTTAGCTACTTACTTCGAGTACAGAGGTTAAACCACACCTCCAAAAAGGGGCAGGGTCTGGATAGACAACTCTGACTCACACTGCTGGCATGCTGACATGTCGAGACCACTAATGCCATTCCACTAATGGGCAACCACTACCAGTTAGAGGCAGAATTGGGCACCCCATTATGCATGCTTATAGTTTCCTAGTGGATCACTGTTCTTCAGGAGAGATACTTAATATTAGACCACTGTGCCCAATTAGAGTAGGGTATTTCATGTCCCACCTCAGGGAAGTCTGAGGAGATGCTTTTTCTTCCCCAGCTGTCTCTGAAAAAGCTCTAGATCTTTCCTCAGATTGATTAGTCACAGCGTTGACCAAGCCACATGGAATCCCTCTCGCAGAGACGTTCCTATATTTCAGTGGCTACATACTTAACACACATCATAACCACATGCAAATTTGTGTACCAAGGAAGAAACGTAGACGTTTTGAAATATTCACACATCTTCTGACAATCCCTTTCAGTTTGATGTGTTAGAAAAAAAAATTCATTACCCTAAATATGTGACCTATTCAAATTAGCTGTATATTCCTATATATGCTATTAATGTTCTTTGGGGTTAAAATTTTAAGGTTGATCCTTAAATCATGGAATACAGATAGGAATGGGATCTACAGCCTTGTATACCTGTTTTGTTTTGCTGATTTTGCATGGGCTAGTGTCCCATCTCAGGACAACAAAGACCACACCTCAGGTTATCGGCTTAATTGTGTAATTTTACTGACGTTAAACCTCTCTGAAGTCCAAGATTCCCTGTTGGAGAGTGCAGGGGAGAAGATTACTACTTAAGCTCTGAGCATTGTTCCATAGTTAATTCAGTATTAAAGTTTATTGTATGCAATAGTAATAATCACATTGTTATAAACAGCAGTAATAATGAAACTGGAAACAATTGGTGCTTTCCAGCTTAACTTTTACTGTAATGGAAAGATGATTAAAGTATTCAGTTACAAGCTCTTGTTATTTACAATCCATTTTTACAGCTTTAGCTCTTCTTAATACCTTTGTGACTTTATTGATGACAATTGATTTATCCCATTCCTGATCCATTCCAATTAATAGGGTAATTTTTGAGCTTCCTCCCAGAATTTGGTGGATAGGGTGATATTTTCCCAATTTAGATGCATTTAAGTAAAGTCCTGTTCTTCATACCTTTGATCCAGTTGTTCATACTCCTTCTTGGCACTTCTCTGTTGGAACCGGGAAAGTTCCTCCATGCTTCTCTCTTCAACATCCTTATGATATGCAATAGATGGGGTAAACATCGGATGAGTTTCACAGATCATCTTCTCCTCCTCCTCCCTAGGAATGAATCCAGGTCCATTCCTCCATCAGCACTTACGATATTCCACCCATGGTCTCTGGTTGAGAGACACCAGTCCTCTAGATGGCTAACACTGCGTCACTGGGTCCCAGGGTTTTCAGGCTGGTAGTTAAAATAAAATCTTTAAAAAAAAGGAGGAAACCAAAATAGACAAAGAAAGGGTGGAAAAACTTCCTTGTCTGTAAAGCAAAAAGGTTCCCCCAAAACATCCTGAAATTAGGCAAAGACATGCCTTATACTTTTCCATTCCTGGGCCTCATCCTTACAGGCCCAAGTGTCCTTTCCTAAGAAAACTAAACAAAAAGGGAGCAAGCATAGTGGCATGGTGCCGCTATAAGGGATAACTAAAGCGTCCACACCCTGAAATGGAGGCATGGGTCTATATACTCTGGGGACTCACCATTCCTGTCTGACATGGGGGAGCTAAAACCCATAATAATACCACTGTTCCCCCTGTGACAAATGGAAGAATCCTCTTTAGTAGAGACCCTTTAGGCTCTCTACATGTGGAGTTCATATACTGTGAGGTCTATACTCAGTCCCTGGCTGGCTTGCAGAGATAGCCAAATTAACTTACCTGACCAACTTTCTTGGATAATTAGTGAAACATGGCTGCGTTGCTGAATATCCAAGCAAAGTTAGTCAGATAAGTTTATGTGACTACTTTAGGTAAAGAAATCCAACTAACCTAGCCATATAATGCAAAATTGTGGCTTTATTTAGCTAAGTTAGCCAGATAGCTGACTCTGCCCTGGAATGTTCCCACCCTGCCCCCTACTTATCCATCAGACTTTGGATAAAAAAATATAGCTGGACAACTGCTGGCCGATGAGCATAGCCAGGTGTTCAAATGACACCATTTGTCTAAGTCTAGCCAGACAAATGGTGCTGGACGTGGAGCTCTGTAGCTATCGTTGTTTTTCATCTCCTTCCATTTGTACAGTGCTCTAGATATATCAAAAGCATAGTATAGGATTATAAGACTATGTGTTCAGGCTTTGGTTTTGATTGAAGAAGATGTTCCTTTTTAATTCGTTGTGGGATAGATTTTGAAAAGGTTTATCCAGCTAACTGTAGAAGTTAGCCAGATAATTGAAAAACAATGTTCTCGCTTTCCCCCTTGTCCAGCTAGATTTGTGTGCACACAAACTTAGCTATTCAGAAAAGGAGCTGGGCCAATGGCATTCTTGGGGGGGGGCAGTGTATGACTTAGCTGGTTCGCAAGGATTTTCAGGACTAGCTCACTAATTTAATTGCACTACTTCAGTTGCACAAATAGCTGTCCTAAATGTACTTAATATAGCCAGATATATTTCATCTAGCTAGATTTAGGTAAATTTTCAGACACAAAGTTACCTGGTTAGGTACAGCTGAACATCTGGCTAGGGAGTTGGGTAAAAATCATTTAAACCTTGCCCACACAATGGATTTTGAAAATTGACAGTTGTGTGTTTACTGTTTCTCTGCCAGATCCTGTATGAGATTAAAGTCGTCACCGGAGACATCCAGAATGCCGGTACTGATTCCAGTGTTTACATGACGTGCTTTGGTGCCAGCGGGATCTCAGAGGAAATGCTGCTGCCAAAGAACGGGGACAGGTACACTGCTCTCTACCTTACCTCATGCTGGGCTTGCCAAGAAACACTTATTGAACTTGGCTTTAGCTCATCCCTCAACAGTGATTCTCACAGCATGACTGTGACAAAAACTGGAGTCTTTACAGGCCGTAATACCTTTTCAATGATCGGGTGCTGTAGCACGTGGCCTTTTCGAGACCTTAGAAGAGATCGGAGCCATCATGAATTACAGCATCTCTTACACAGTAACCTAACACAGTAATGATGGCAGATAAAGACCAAGGGATCCATCCAGTCTGTCCAGCAAGTTACTCATGGTAGTAACTGCCGCTCGCTCCATGCATGTTACCCTCATGTTTTCTGTTATGGGTTGTAACTGCCACTCTGTGCAAGTTATCCCCATCCCTTCCATTAAGGGTAATACTTCCCACTTTATGCAGGTTACCCCATGCCTTCCATTCAGGTAGTAACTGCCGCTCTGTGCAGGCTTTCCCTGTGGCTTCTGTTAAGGGTAGTAACTGCCGTTCCATGAGGGTTACCCCCATGCTCCCCTTTCTTCATTTCCAACATCTAGCCTCTAAGAATCCGCACCGTTTATCCCATGCCCTTTTGAATTCAGTTACTGTTTTTGTCCGCACCATCTCTTCTGGGAGGGCATTCCAGGCATCCACCACCCTCTCCTGAAGTTCAATCTGAGTCATCCCCAGTAGAGTTTCATAATGTGACCCCTAGTTCTACAGTTTCCTTTCCAACAGAAAACGTGTGAAGTTTGTGTATCATTAACAAAGGTACCACTGCCTACAAAGAGGCCAGTGATTTCTAGAAGAGGAACATGATGAGGAGGAGGAGGAAGAGAATGGCCAGGTTGAAAGTTGCACACATGTAAGAAATGTAAAAATTAAAAAAACCTGACACTGCTCTTGGCAAAATGATAAAATATCTAAAAAAGCAGTCAATTAATGGAAGAAAAGAATTTGGATAAGTTCTTAGAGGAGAAGTCCATTAACTGCTATTTATCAAGTTAGGGACTTAGGGAATAGCCACTGCTACTACTGGCTAGTGTTTGGGTACTTGCCAGGTTCTTGTAGCCTGGTTTGGCCTCTGTTGGAAACGGGATGCTGGGCTTGATGGACCCTTGGTCTGACCCAGCATGGCAATTTCTTATGTTCTTATACCTTTCCCTGGAGGGAAGGGTAATCCTCTTTAGCAACTATCATTAAAAAAAAAGGCTGAGATGGAAAAAATCAATCCCAATCCCTGCTCCAAAAACTCTTCAGAATAGGTAACTCTAACAGTCTCTCACGAGATGTCTCCTAAGACAGCAATAAATCACAAGGTTTTCTTCTCTGCTGTTACAAAGGGAGGAAAATCTCTAGGACTCAACCCATCAAGATACCGGGGGTTTGCCCTTCTCTCAGGAACTGGCCCAAAATATCCAAAATGTCAACAATCTTTCAACTCTTCCAAAACTCCTCTCTCCAGAAACAATCTACTCTCCTTCGGCACAATCTACCAGGGAAATAGATATCCCCTCTAGATTAATTCTCTTTGAGAAAGGCAAAGACCCTAATGACATGCTCAAGGGGAAGGTTATATCCCTGAGCCACAACCTACAAAAAGATGGAAATATAGCAGGGAGGAGTACCCCAAAAATGCAAAAAAAAACCCCCACTGTGTTGGAAAACAGGGCGATTTAAGTAGCACAGGCTACACATTGCTTCTCCTCCAATTTAACTAGGAGACTCCAGCTAGTACAGAATACTGCCACCAAAGTCATTTTTGGTAGTCAAACATTTAATCACATTATCTCGTTGTTGTATGACCTTTACTGGTTACCTGTCTCATGTTGCTTTCAGTTCAAATCAGGCTGTCTGATGTTTAAGGCCCTTCGGTGGGACATCCCACCATAACTTTTGAATCTCCTATGTCCATATCTTCCTAAAAGGCCATTTTGTTCTTCACAGCAAAAATTATTAACCATCCTCTTATTTAAGGCAATCAGATTAGAAATAACATGTGAGATATGCTTTTCTTATTTCGCCCCTTGCCTCTGGAATTCGCTTCCAGTTGACCTAAGTTCTGAGATTTTGCTGAATTTAGGAAGGCCCTCTTTTCTTGCAGGTCTATACTGACTAAACCTATTACTTCTCTGCTAGCTATTATTGGTTTATTTAAACTGTTCTGATACTTTCATTTTTTCTAATTTTAGCTGTTCTTTTGTTTTCAACTTAGCTCTGTTTTAGTTATTTTATTTTGTTAATTGTATTTAATTTTATTTGGTTAATTTTATTTATACTTGTGTAATTGCAGCTGTTGCTTGCTTTTACCTGTTCTGTTCTGATTTCATTTTTATTATAAATCGCTTTCATTATTATTTCAGAAAGGCGATTAATTAAGTTTTAATAAACTAAACTAACTAAAGTTTCCCTCCCCCCATTCTGGGAGGCATTTTCCATGAAAAATATTTCCTCGTGTTAATCCTGATTCTACACTGTTTGGAACATCATATTATGACTCCTACTTCCACAACTTCCTTTAGATTGAAAGGTTTACTAAATTATTAATACCTTTCAGATATTTATATGTTTCAACTGTATCCCTTTTCAGGAATACATATTTAGATTCTTAAATCTCATCTCGTATGGCAACTTTTATTATTATTTATTTTTATTTAGCTCACATCGCTTGTAACATTATGAGCCCATTAACATGCAAATGCCTAAATCATATAAAATTAAATAACGCAGATCATCTGCAAAATCTAAAGCCATGTTATTTGATTTAAAGTTAGTTACAATTCTTGAGGTGGCCCTAGTGGACAAAATTTAAAAAAAATCAGAAATATTTTTTATTTGATTTATATTCTGCTTTTTGGTACCTCGAAGAGGATTACATTCAGGTACTATAGATATTTCCCTATCCCCAGAGGATTTACAATCTAACTGGGTGATTCATCAAGCCCCATAAGTTTCTCCCCACCCAGATACCCTCCCCTATTACAAAGATCTTCTTTGCATTTGTTTTGCATGCATGAATAATGCAAATACATGCAAAAAGTTCATTATTATTCAATTTTATGTAAATATTGTATTGCGGCAACCAAGAAGGTGGTCAGCGATAAAATATCTACACCTATTTGAAATATGTTAGACATGCAGCGGGAGGCCTGGGTCAGTGCTGAACCCTGTCTCAACTGAGGGCCACCAGTCAAGGCAGCCTCGACACCTCAAAAATTTTGAAAAGTAGGGAAAAGGGTAGCATGGCAATGTCCCCTGCCTCCCCTCCCCCTCCCCAAAGCACACAAGTAAAATGTAGCCCCAGCCCCCATACTAATACCCCCACCCCTCAAGTCACAACCTCAAGCCCCCACCCTCGCTCTGAAGTCAATCATCAAACCCCCCAAAGTCCAAACTCAACCCCCCCCCAGAAGTCCAACATCAAACCCCCCAACCCCCCCAAGTCAATTGATCAGTCCCCCCAACCTCTCCCTCCCAAGTCAATTGATCAAGCCCTCCACCCCCCAAAAAAAGAAAAAGGTGCTGGAGCCCCACCCACCATCCCTTCTCCCACCCTGACTCCCCTCCAGAATGCCCCCAGAACCTTGAAAGAGATCCCACATAAGGGCCCTGTTCATCCTTGCAACCGGCCCAGTCAGCACCATTTTCCAAAATGATGCTGACCTGACCTTGCCCCAGGCCACGTGGCAGAGGTCTGATCCCTGGATCTTTCCCAGTCACATGAATAGGGTAAGGTCAGGTCAGCATTATTTTGGAAAATGGTGCTGACTGGGCCGGAAGCAAGGATGCACAGGGTCCCTATACAGGATCCCTTTCAGGGTTCTGGAGGGCGGGTCAGGGATGGGGAGAGGTCCAGCATCTTTTTTGGGGGGTTTGATTGATTGAGTTGAGGGTGTCGAGGTGGGGGGGGGGGTTGATTTTGGACTTTGGGAGGGGTTGAGGTAGGACTTTTGAGGGGTTTGATATTTGACTTTGGGTGGGCAGAGGATGGGGGGCTTGAAGTTGTAACTTGGGAGGTGCTTTGGGGAGGGGGTAAGGGGGGCCAGGTCCATTACCACATTTTATTTTTTTTACTTTTTAACATTTTGGGGGTGTCAGGGCTGCTTCGACTGGCAGCCCCAGGTTCAGACGGGCATCAGCACTGACCCCTGCTCAACCTCCCCGATTGCAGCAATTTTTGGGGGCGGAGCCAGCATCGCTTTAAATGGCCACTTGCCATGTTCTTTTGTGGTGCGGTGCTTGGCCGGGACACAAAAGAACGCACCATACAGCTGTGATGCTTTTTTGAGGGAGGGGCCCCACTGTCGCAGCAATACCCATCCTGGGACAGAGGGACCCCTCCTGCAATAAAACATTGTGGCTTAGTGAATCTAGGGGCAAGTTTGTACCTGAAGCAATGGAGGGTAAAATGACTTGCCCAAAGTCAAAGTGACAGTGGGATTTAAACCCTGGTTTCCCTGGTTCCTAACTTTCTGCTCTAACCACTAGGCTACTCCTCCGCAGCCCCTCCCCCATACCCTGCCCTTTTTTCAAAACTTCTGCTCCCCCCGGTGTTGGACCACCCCCAAGTTTCTAACCCAACCTAGCACTTTCCTCAGCTTCCCCATGTCCTATCTTACAATCCCTTATGGGCTACTTGGGCCCAGAAAGCCTCCTAGGCTCTGGGCTTTGTGCTGACACTGAAAAAATGGTGCCAGCAGCAGGTTTCCTACTTATATCCCTTTTACAAGATAGGGGCATAAGTAGAAAATCGACAACCCCCCCCCCCCCCCCAGAGTACCACTCAATTCCAGGCCGAGGTCTGACTCTCCACGCCCAACCTCAGTGAGGTTCTCCAAAAGGGAAAATGATTTGTCTGCAGGGCCCAAGGGGCCCTGCAGACAAATCAGCCCAAGGGGCTGTGGATTCAGGTCTTCAATTTCGAGTCTCCACAAAGTTACTGTGTTCCAAAATAAAACGTTTACTGCAAAACTTCTTCAATACAAATAACATGCTGCATTCTATGTTTTCTCCTTACTCTATCTATGATTCTCAGTTAATATCACCAATGGGCTTTCCAGTCCTTAATTGCCATCCTCCTGGGCGCTTCTACCCTCTCTGATGGACAGGTAGTTCACCTGGGTCTGGTAATGAGTTCCCTTTCCCTGGAGCACCCTGTTGCACTTTTAGTTCCAGTGTTTGATATTTGCTGCAATCCCTTTCTCTTCCGAGTACCAGATGTGTGGCTCACTCTTTCCTCTCTTCTCCAGCACTTGGCACTAGATTGGTACCTTTGGGATATCAACAGGGCTAACTGACAGTCCACTTCTTCACCTTCTCCAAATCAAATCACAAAAAAAAACCCTCATTTTTTTGGGCTTCCAGGATTACCACCACATTGGATGTCCTGTATGGTCACTTGCTACCCAATGCTGCCTGGACACAGGCTTGCTACCTCTCCGCTCCAAACACCAGCTTAAACTTAACTTCCTAGAATCTTCTTTTGGGTCACTTTATTAATCTCCGGATTGTACCAATTTGGGCACTTCTCTGGGTAGGCCCCAGCAATATGGTTCAATCCTCACTACTCTTTCATCCTCAATATGTTCTCCTGTAGGAGGAGCATACTTCCCAATAAGAGTTCCCCTTACAATACCATCTGATGATTGCTAGTCCAAAGCTGGGCACCTACCCAGATATTAGAGACACTTTATCTGTTCATGGGTACCATCTCATGGGTTCCATCACTATTTTATTTATTTATTTATTTATTTGAGCATATATATATATATATATATATATATATATATATAAGTCACCTACTACTGAAGCTCTAGGCAGTGCAAATCAGAAACATTCATAATAATACATAGGCTCTGTTGGGCCATGGGACTATGAGCAATGAACTGGACCCCCTCTCCCCTATTTTATAATCACCCTCTTTTCATCTAGCCCAGCCATTGCAGTGAGAGTCATTGGGAAAGGTCCACAGATCCTGAAACCTGGTACGCATGCATTCTGAATCTGGCCTATTACATATCAAAACTGGGACTCCCTCTATCCCCCAGGGCTGTGGAGCCATCCACAACATCCCCAGTCCTGGCCAGCCTGAGAAATCAGGGCCAAGCTTGAGAATCAAACCCAGATCTGCTGTGTGACAATGCACAGCATGCACCATGAGCCATCCCAGCAAACAGTTCTTAAGAGATTGACTAAAATAGGTTTAGCAGGCAAACAAACCATCAGCATTTTAAGAAGGTGCTAAATTTCTCAGGTCTTCTAGGAAAGTACTTGGCTGAAAAAGACTAATGCACTTAAATTTCTTAAAGAAGCCAATGACAAGAAAACAGAATGTCTGAACAGAACTCCTTGTATCATTGTCCCACAGCCTATAATACTGCAGCCTGAGCCCAGCGATCAACTAGCTTCACTGTTTTAAAGGGCTTCAAACAAAATTTAGCCTGCAATAGTTTAAAATTGTCAAAATCATATTTTTGCGGATACTGACTTTCAACTCTGTTTCCAAAAACTATTTACCCTTTGGGATAAATATTCAAAGCTGGCTTTGTAAGTAACTTAAGTCAGTTAGAACTTATTTGGTTAAGTTACAACGTATATTCAGCAGCATGGCAAAGCCGCCAAATATACGCATATATATATATATATATATACACACATAAAGGTGAATTTTAAAAGCCCGGTGCGCGCCAAAACTGAGAGATACATGTAGATGTTGGGCCGGCGCATGCTGAGCGGATTTTAAAATCCGCCCGGGTATGCGTATACTTACCACTGCGCACAAACATGAAAAGTTTGGATAAGGGGTGGGGCATGGGCATGGTCTGGGCATTGCATGAGCGTTCCTGGATTATAACTCGAAATTTGCACATAAATATTTATGCGCGCAGGTGCGCGCACTGGGGGTTCCCTGCCACGTAACTTTCCTTCTGCTATGAATGACGTGTAAGTTGTACAACAAAAAGTTCTAGGCACATCAGTGGGGTTTTAAAAGTTGGATCTAACAGAGGAGAAGGCAGGCTATTAAACTAGGGGGTTTTGAAAGTCCTATACCTTACCTGAGCGAACTGGGAACGGACTGGGAAAACTGGTAATGGCGTCAGCGTGCATGTCTTTTAAAATGCCCCCACTTACACATATAAGCGCGTATGTTATAAAATGGCCACTTCCCTGGGCACAGGCCAATAAACATGCACACATACTTTTACCGAGATGTTGTAAAATGATAAAAAAAATGTTCCTGAAAAAGTTCAGTTCACGTTTTAATGGTACAAGCGCTCTTACAGTCTGTTTTAAGGTTTAGATGTTAAAACCAATTCATTCAGTCTTTAATCTGATGTTCTCCCATCCCACTGTAGGTAAATATTAAAGCTATAATCCAATGTAGATGTCTCTTCAGTAGCTCCATGTAGTTTTCTTACACTTCTTGGTCTCCTCACAGTTCCTGAATGGCACGTGTTATTCTTCTCGTCTCTCAAATCTTTAGAAGATGATCCTGATCCATGTTGGGGGTCATCCAGACTCCTTTCTCCCCTCTCTCCTTCTTCTCTGGATGACTGAAAGTCATCCTTCGCCACACATCCCAGTGATCTCAAGATTCCTCTTCGATGGAGGGAACTTTGTCCATGGTTGTTAGAGCACATAAAGGAAATTTAACTGAGTCCCTAGTTACTGGGTACTCAGAACTTAAATCAACATCAAACTTACAAAAGTGGAAAGAAACTCCTATATCCAAAATAAAAGTCTCCATGGAGAGCTTAAGGCTTAAACAACAGAAATATCAGGGGACCGTCAGCCCTGGCATGCTGCCCCTAAAAAGGGAAACAGATAATCCACACCTAGAAAATGGTGGTCTGGCTTTATGTACCGGAGGAACTCACCAAATGTTCTCTTCCACATGGGGGAGCTCTAAACCCACACTATAGGTCAGGGGTGGGCAATTCCGGTCCTCGAGGGCCACAAACCAGTCTGGTTTTCAGGATATCCCTAATGAATATGCATGAGAGAGATTTGCATGCACTCTGCCTCAGTTGTATGCAAATCTATGTCATGCATATTCATTAGGGATATCCTGAAAACCAGACTGGTTTGTGGCCCTCGAGGACCGGAAGTGCCCACCCCTGCTATAGGTATTATGATTCCTCCCAAAGCAAAAGTGGTTTATCCTACATTGGTTCCTGGTAGGGATCCAAGGGAACTCTAGAGAACATGTGGAACTTGATTTTTCAAGACTATGCAAGGTATGTACATGCACATAAAGCAGATTCAAATGTCAAGAAGTACAAGTTTCAAAGAGTTTGAAAAATTCATGCAAGTTTGCAGGTTTCGTGCAAACTTTATCCCCAAAGTGGACAGTCTGAAAACTCCAAAGAATGTACTGTCATTTGTTTTTGGGGTTTTTTTGTAAATTGAAATAGTGCGCACTAAAAAGTTATGGTGCGTGCTGAATGGGATTTATTGCACAGTAAAACAAAACAAAATGAATAAAAAGACAAAAACAAAAAAAAAACATTTTTGGGCTGCCCACCTCTAAAAATTGCTCTCTAAATGGAGTTGAGAGCTGGCAAAAGCATTTTGAAAGCAGGGCTCTATTGCAGAGCTGTGAACAAAAAGAGTATCACTGCATTTTAACAATGCCATGCATGGGGATCAGTTTATCAGTTTTGTATTCCAGAGCTTTTCTGGAGAAAAGAGTGGATTAGTGATTTTAGTTATTGGATTAGATGCTGGTGACTGAGTATGCAGAGAGCAGTAACCTCGGCTTGTTGGTGTACAATGAGGTGTGATGGCCCTCTCGATGTCTGCAGGTTTGAACGGGGACAAGAGGATACCTTTGTTATGGAAGTGGCTGACATTGCCCCCCTCAAGAAGATAAGAGTTCGGATTGATGGGAAGGGGAGTCGCCCCGAATGGTTTCTAGAAACAGTAAGGAAGTGCATCGTGGCTTTCTAATCTGGCTTTGATATTTATTTATTTATTGAGTTTTATATAACGTCTTTCGGTTCTGCCATCACAACGGTTTACAAGTTCCGATCGGAGACATGGAAGGACCTCACTGTCAGAGTTGTTTTTGTAATTGGGCACAGGATAGAATTAATCCTTTTAAAATGAATAGCAATGAAAGAATGAACTGATTGCTTTTACAGGTTTCTAAGTATTTGTTTTCCTTGGTTTTTTTTTATTTCAGGTTTAGTGGGCTTTTCATTTCATGCTTAATTATGGCTTTTAATGACTGTTTAATGAGAAGGAAACTGAAGTCTCCCTTTTTTGAAAATGATATACTATTATATTATGACATTATATTATGATATCATAATATAATAGTATTATCAAGTATATCAGGTGACATGGCAAGTCATGTCCCTTTAAAAATGGTTTCCTGCCCTTTAGCATTTCCATTTAACTGATGGATAAAGTAGTAGGGTTGCCAAGGTACTCCACTTGGATATGTAGAAATAAAGGTCAACAAAATGTTGTAGGTGATACAGCTTAACTGTTGGAAGCTAAATTCTCTGCCAGCTGGATGGATCAGAACAGATGTTGCCTCCCTTGCCACCAAGCCAAATATACTTGTCATATGTTCATGCCAAACACAGTTTGTGTGGATAATTTTTTTTTTACAAGCTCAGATTTCCTGGGCAGTCACAGAACCTGCCTCTGAAGAGGGAGAGGTGACGTCCTTTTACTTCCAACAAAATCAAAACCAGTGCTGGGATCCTGGTGCCATGAGCCTTCATTTCCCCCTTCCTCTCCCCATTATACTAGATCCTCTGGCCCATTATTCCTAGTCTGATCATTGCAGCAATGATCCTGGGGCTGGGGGTAACTTGCTATGCGGCTGTTACTACCCTTAGGGGCGGATTTTCAGACTCCGCGAATAGGCCTACTTTTGTTTGCGCTCCAGGCGCAAACAAAAGTACGCTGGATTTTAGCAGATACGCGCGGAGCCGCGCGTATCTGCTAAAAACCTGGATCGGCGCGCGCAAGGCTATCGATTTTGTATAGCCGGCGCACGCCGAGCCGCGCAGCCTACCCCCGTTCCCTCCAAGGCCGCTCCGAAATCGGAGCGGCCTTGGAGGGAATCCTCTAACGCCCTCCCCTCACCTTCCCCTCCCTTCCTCTACCTAACCCACCCGCCCGGCCCTGTCTACACCCCCCCCTTACCTTTCTCCGGGGATTTACGCCTCCCGGAGGGAGAAGTAAATCCCCGCGCGCGAGCGGGCCTCCTGCGCGCCGGGCCGCGACCTGGGGGCGGGTACGGAGGGCGCGGCCACGCCCCCGGACCGCCCCGGGCTGTAGCCACGCCCCCGTACCCGCCCCCAAAACGCTGCCGACACGCCCCCAAAACGCCGCGACGACCGGGCCCGCCCCCGACACGCCCCCCTCCGAAAACCCCGGGACTTACGCGAGTCCCGGGGTCTGCGCGCGCCGGTAGGCCTCTTTGAATGTAGGCATACCGGCGCGCAGGGCCCTGCTCGCCTAAATCCGCCCGGTTTTGGGCGGATTTAGGCGAGCAGGGCTCTGAAAATCCGCCCCACAACCAATAAGCCTTATACTTGCGATGCAACTCCAACATTGCTCTCTTCTTGAAAGGCAAGAGATAAAGGGGAATTGGACTCAGATAGGAACCAACAAGGGCCCTGACTTTGATGGTTTGGGAAACTAAGTATGGGGGTAACTTGCAACAGATGCCACCCCCTGATGCTACCATTATGGAGGAGACCATCCAGTCTGCCCATATGCTTGCTGGGCAGACTGGATGGTCCTTTTCTGCCGTCATTTCTATGTTTCCATGCGTTACCCTTATTCATAACCTCAATGCCCTACCTCCCGCAAGAGCTGTGAACATTGCCTTCCCCAGTCCAAATCAACCTAGAGTCTGGAGGTGCAGATCCGGGCATCAAACCAGGGACCTTCTTCCTGGCAACACAGAAGCGCTGACACTGAGCCACCCAGCTTCCCCATGGGTCATATTTTTTTAAGCAACTGTGCCCTTTATGATTAGCAGACTCTAGTAGAGACAGCATTAGCCAGAAGAGACTTGCCAAAGGTTATACTGGAAATGCCTGCTACAAAGAGCACTATTACCATCATGATGGGTTAAGCAAGTGCTTTTCTACATGGTATTAGGTTTGCGCAGCCCCACTGCCCAGCAGCATTCTCTGCCTGCTTAATGCCACATTAGGAAACCCGACCCTCGGTGACAGAATTGAAAATTGCCTTATGTTCTTCCATCATCATTCCACCTTTTCACTTGTGTGTTTATTCCAAAACAAATGCCCAACCTGTGCTACTGAAACATGAGAATTAGGCCCATGTTTTGAAAAAATGCTTGAGACAAGAAAGAGAGACATGAAAAATAATGATTCATATGCCCTATTAGAACTTTTGAATGGCAAGGCTTTTGTTTTGGGTTTTTTTTAGATATATACCTATTATTGATGTGTTAAAACCTGTTTTTGCACTAATCAGAAGATAGAATTTCATGCCCAGCTCTCAGAAGGTTTACAATACTGTATTCAGCAACCCCAATTAAAAAGCCTGATAGATTTTTGTGACATGAATGCTGGATTCACATCCATTTTTCTGATTGCTAGTGCATACTACCTTCTATAATGAAGAGCTTTTGGGAGCAGTGCTAAAAGCTGCAGAGTACTGTAATAGTTGACAGATGGCTCACAGTCAGAGTGGGCCAGCCTAGTGAAATGAGAAGCTAGATCACGCAGCAACACCATCATTAACCAGTTGTTGCAGTTTTTCTACCCAGGCATTCCCAGTTTTATGGTTCTAGGAAAGGGCCATAAAGATTTTTTAAAATCTTTTTGGCCTCTTGGAGTCATTTGCATGAGAGCAATTTCAGTTCACCAGGCAGGTGGCAGCCATAAATCCCAGAGGAAGTGCACGTTACCAACAGAAGTCTTCCATTATAACATCGCAGATGACAGCAGGAACAAAAAAATCAAGTCTGGCCCATCCAGTCTGCTCCGTATTCCTGTCCACACAGCAAGGACAGAGTGTGAGTGCCTGTAAGGTCCATCTCCTTATCCAAGACAATTTTTGTTGTCTTTCACATTTGTACTCTTATCATTTTGGACCGGTGAACATACTGTCAAATTCCTCATTTAGTTCACACCTTGTTCCCTTCCCTTCCTATGTCTAACCACACAGCTTTGTAATGATCTAAATCAGACCCACCTTGTGAAGTGTACGACCTGTACAACTGCAGAAGACACCCTAACTGAGGAGCACCATGGTCTGAAGAGATGGCCAGCAGGGCTGCAGCAGACCCCATATTGCTGCAGCTTGAAGAGAAGGGGAGGCCCTGAGAATGTGTGTGTGTGTGTGTGAGAGTGAGAGCCTGAGTGTATGTGTGTGTTTGTGTGTGTGTGTGTGTGTGTGTGTGTGAGAGTGAGAGCCTGAGTGTATGTGTGTGTGTGTGTGTGTGTGTGTGTGTGTGTGAGAGAGAGAGCCTATGTGATACATGTAGGCTCTCAATACCACGCACACATACATAGGCCCTCTTACACACATATGTGTGTGCATGTGTGAGAGCATGGGCGTGTGTATGAGAGAGAGGGTATGTGAGAGAATGAACATGTGTTCATGTATATGACAATGTGAGAGCCTGTGTGCATGTGTGTGAGAGAGCCTGTGGGGCGGATTTTAAACGGCCTGCGCGTAAGTCCCGGGGCTTTCGAAAAGGGGTGGGAGGGGCGTGTCCGGGGCGTTCCCGAAACGACGCGGCGTTTCGGGGGCGTGCCGCAGTGTTTTGGGGGCGGGCCCGGGGGCATGGCGCCAGCCCGGGGGCATGGTCAAGGCCTCTGGACCAGCCCCTGGGACCGGAGGACGGAGCGGGGCTGCCGGCCAACGCGCGCAAAGTTACGCCTGCTTTCAGCAGGCGTAACTCCGAGGCCGCTCCGAAATCGGAGCGGCCTCAAAGGGAACTTTCCTTCCACCCACCCCCCGCACCTTCCCCTCCCTTCCCCTTCCTAACCCACCCCCCCAGCCCTATCTAAACCCCCCCCACCAGCTGGCCGGCATGCAAATCCCCATCCCGGGAGCGGTTTCGGAGGCCTCGGCCATGCCCCCGGATGACGCGCCTTCGCAACACGCCCCTGACATGCCCCCAGGACAGCCCTGGGACGTGCGTCCCAGGGCTTGCGCGTGCCACCGAGTCTATTCAACATAGGCTCGGCGCGTGCAGGGGGAGCTTGGGGCAGGTTTTTGGGGGGTACGCGCGTATCCCTTTGAAAATCTGTCCCAATGTGTGTGAGAACATGGGTATGTTTATGAGAGAGCAAGTGTGTGAGAGAATGAACATAAGTGTAAATGTGAGATAGAGGATAATGTTTGTGTGGCCCTCAGTTCACAACTATCTCAGAGTGATTAGAAATCAAAAGATCCCAGGTGTAAAAAGCAAGAGATTGTTTTAATCCTTATTAATTGTAATTGTTGGATGTTATTTGATGTTTCTGCTGTTTTGAAATATTTTATTAGCATTTTAGGAAATGTATAACATTTTTAAATTACTGGATGATCTATTCATCATATGTTTTGAAATAATTAATTTTTTCATTAGTATGGTTTTGCTATTATGATTCTTTTTTTTTTTTTTTTGTTTGCACTACATACAGCGTCTGGCTGTATGTAGTGCAAACTACATACAGCCAGACGCTGTATGTATGTACTACATACAGCGTCTGGCTCGTTGCCATTTTCAGTTCAGTTTTTGTCTGCACATTTCTATTTATGCTTTATGGTCTCTTTATTCTGTATTTATCTCCAACAGTTAGCTGTCACCTGTGGATATATTTTGTGTAATCTATGAGGTGTTAAATATCATCTGAATAAAATCTTGTATTCATTTTCTAAAAACTGTTGGTGCACTGCTGTCAGTGATTTAAAAAATAGATTTTCTGGATGGTTAAAACTGGCCAGGGTTTTCTTTATTGTATGTAGGGCTTTTAGAAGTATTTCTTGTAATGTTTTATAGCCAGGTTGCCAGATAAAATTAATGTCAGGCTAAGGTATGCATAGTTTATTTCTTGGTTTTTTAGACAAAATTTGAAATTTGTGTTGGACATTTTTTGGCTCAGTTCTGCTGTCAATGTGTGATCTATGGATATATGTTTGATAGAAACTGAAAAAATGACTTTTTAGTCTACATCTAGAGAATGTGCACTTCTGTATTTCTAAGGCCAGCACTGGAGTGGTGGTGGTGGGAAGAGGGAGGGTGGAAATAGAGAGAGAAATAGTGTGCCCACTGCCGCTAATTCATGTCAGTCTGGGGGATGTTCACCCTTCTCGCTCCCCCCTCTAGTCTGACTTCCTTACCCTTTGCCTTCAAAGAACAGAGATCATTTGGGGGGGGGGGGGGGGAACACACCATCAATGATTCGAGTTCAAGTCTTGTTCCAGTCCCATCGTCTGCCCTCAACCTTTATCCGTCCTGATGCATTTGCTGTTTCTGTATAGTAGGTCCGAAAGGGCTATCGAGTGGCCGGAGGGCTACTCTAGAGACCAGCATTGCATTGTTGGGTCTCTACTGATGCGTCAAGTTCGGAGGAGGTCCGAGTTCCTGTTCTTCAGCCTGTCCGCCTGTGCTTGGACATGTCTCACCTGCCTCAATGCTTCTACGGAGCTCTCGGTAATCGCATCATGGTCCAAGGGCACTCAACTCTCCTCGGAATCGGGATCGCTCCCTAGCACTCCTGCAACATTAAAAGCACTTGCATACAGATCGATACTCTAAGGCCGCGGTAGAAACAGTGCGGCAGTGTCAGGCGCACCCTCGTTCCCCGCACGCACAGTTCTCTTCACCTACCGCTCAATACTCTCTTCAAATTGCATGCAAATGCATGCCGCGGCTGCGAAGCCTTAGGCAAGCGTTAGGCCCGCGCAACCCATTTTACTGTATAGAGCGCCTATACAGTATCCTGGGTTCGCGGGCCTAACGCTTCACGGCCGCGCTGGTATCTGTCATTTCAAATGTCATTTCAAATGACATTTGAAATGACAGATACCAGGAAGTGGACAGTTATGTTCCCCGATGCTCGGCAAACTTTCCCCCAGCCCCCGCTCACCTGCCCTGGCCCCGTCCGGTCTCCGGTGCAGCCCCAGTCCTGTCTCCGCCTCCCGAAGCAAAAAAAACAAAAAAACCGAAAAAGTAGCAAGGCTCGGGCCTGCTACGATAGTCCCTTCTCCCTTCTCCCGATTTCGGCGCTCAAGGCGGCCGGGTGGGCGTGCATTCATCCAGGCAGAGGGAGCCGGCGGCGAAAGCGGCCTCCGGCTCCCTCTGCCTGGATGAATGCACGGCCCCCGCCAGCAGTGAATGAATGCCCGTGCGATTTCGGCGCTCATGGCGTGACGTCACATCATGTGACTGCCTTGAGTGCCGAAATCGCATGGGCATTCATTCACTGCCGGCGGAGGCCGTGCATTCATCCAGGCAGAGGGAGCCGGAGGCCGCTTTCGCCGCCGGCTCCCTCTGCCTGGATGAATGCACGCCCACCCGGCCGCCTTGAGCGCCGAAATCGGGAGGAGAGGAGAAGGGAGAAGGGACTACCGTAGCAGGCCCGAGCCTTGCTACTTTTTCGGTTTGTTTTTTATTTGCTTCGGGAGGAGGGGACAGGACTGGGGCTGCACCGGAGACCGGATGGTGCCTTGAGCGCCGAAATCGCCCCCATTTTTTACACTTTATTCCCGTTTTAATTTTCAAACACCACACTAACACCACACTAACCTCAAGTAGAGGGTAGGCGGTAAACTAACAGGTTAAGGACGCGGCAAAATAGCGGGTTACAAAGGAGATAATCTGAGCGCGCGTCACAGTATCGGAGGGGAATAGCTAATTCCTTCATTATACAGCTAATTCGTTCATTTACATATCATATACATGCTGCGTGCGGAAAGGGTTATGCGTCTGTTTTAAGAAGCGCTAAGGACGCGTGAAACTGGAGACTGTATCGCTGGATCGCCTTACGCGTCCGAATTGTGCGCTCCCAGCACATTACAGACGGGAAATCTTCAACCGCACGTTACAGTATCGACCTGATAGTTTGCAACAATGTAGGTTATTTGAACATTGCCTCCAATGAGGTCCATATTCAAAAGTCCAGTGAGTGGTAATGTTACCCAGATAACTTTATGTGAGTAACCTTACCCAGATATTCAGTGACACTCATTTGAGTAAAAGTACTGCTGGCCTGAATGCACTCGGATAAAGTTACCTGGATAAAGTTAATTGGGAAACTTTGCCACTCACCAGGCTTATGAATATGGAAAAAAAAAAAATAGTAAACCAGTAGAACTCCAATCCCCCTACCTCCCATACACAAGGTTTTTTTTTAAAAAGTATTGAGCCAAATCTTCACACCCACCCCTAAACCTCAAAAGTATTCTTGGTGCCCAGTGGAAGGAGGAGAGTCTCTTACCTTCTCACACTGGATATTAAGTGCCGATAAAACTGATATCACATATTATTCATTTATTTACTCTGGGGTGAATAAATCAATCCCCTGTCAGCTATACCAGCACTTAATATTCAGCCCTCCTCCTGCTTGGCTTCAGAGACACTTTTGGGGGTTTAGGGAAGGGGTGAGGGGGTGGGAATTTGGCCCACCACTTTATTTTAGGTATGAGATGATGAGGATTGGAGGTGGGAGGCAGGATGAAGTGGGATCAGGCACCCCTGAAGGTGGGTTCTGGATGCCGCTGGATGACTACTTTTTAAAAAATCTACATTATCCAGGTAACTTTAAGACAGCTACTTGGCCAACCTGAATTACTCAGATAACTTTGTCGGGGAAGAGCCGAATATCAGCACTAGTTGGACAAAATGAAACCGTGCCCTAGCAATTCTCAAAGGGCCACCTCTTTCTATCTGGGTAAATTTTGTGTAGCCAGAAATTTGCTTGGACAAAATTTAGACAGTGTACCAATAAAAATGTAAATCACTGAGGTTTTTCTGGCTAGTTTCAAATGTTAACCAGACAAACCCTTTGCACATTGACCTCTATAGCTCTAAATACCCTTGACTGGCCTCCTAGTTCCTTGACATAACGTTTATCACAAGACATTGTAGAACCTGCAAACTGGCTGTGATTTGCACATTATAAAGAAGAATTAGCCGACCTTTCCCTAGTTGTTGGAGCTAGTGCGCAAGCAAGCGCCAGATGCAACCAGTTCTGAAAGGGTTCAGTAAATAATAGATACCACTCTTTATATTACTAATATTCTAACCTGATTTGCTCTCAGAAAAGGCTTCTCCACATATCATCATTGCTCTTCCCAGATCACCATGAAGAACATGTCTACCCAAGAGGAGGCCTCGTTCACATACAATGAGTGGCTATCCAAGTCTCGAGGGGCAAAGAAATCGTTAAGTTGTGAGATGGCAGCAGTGATAGAAGAGGAAGAAATGGTGGAGAACACGATCTACACCATCAATGTTAAAACCACTGATCTTTCAGGTTAGTTCCAGCTTTGCTGTCTTAGTTCTGGCATCAGCCATTTTCCTCCTTTTCTCCCATCCAAGGTATCATCCTGACTTGCTAGCTGAGCTGTGGGGTAGATTTAAAAACCTGCAACATGTGGGTAACCTACGTTATTGCATGTTTAGTGAATAGGCTCTTGCCAGCAGGGAGCTGCTGTAAATAATGTACATTATTGCACTTTATCCACATATCTCATGTTGGTAAATAATAAACCCCTCTGTCATCTGCAGAACTTGCATTCTGTGGGGGGGGTTTTTCAGTAAAGTGGGTCAATATACCCATTAATTTCTATGCCTGCAATAAGAGCACCTTTGCTGCTAACTCTTGCCCCCACCCCCAATCAGACTGATGAAAAGACCCTAAAACTTTAATTATTTATGTCAACTTTTCTCCACATTTTCTCTCTATTTAAAGCAGCCATAACTGGCTACTCTATTTTCAGTAGATTAAGTGGCCCTTGATGAAACGAGGTAGTAGCTGTTGCAGCTGCTGCAACCCTTAAAAATAAATAAAAACTTGCTGGACAGACAAGATGGGCCATTTTGGTCTTTATCTGCCATCATTTGCTATGTTACTAGGTTACTATTACATGAAGCACATGGGAGAGTGAGACAGTATGTGGATGCCCTATGCCATTTATTGGTTTTGACACCTTTTGTCAGAGCAATGCAAATTCAATGCAAAGATTTTGTAATATATGCAAGCTTTCCAGACCTATATGATTTGGAAAGCGCATGTACGATATCATCCTTGGATTATTTCTATGCTGATTCGATAAAAGGCATCCCAGCTACAAAGAATACAATTTGCTCCAAGACCAACGCAGCTCCTGGACACTGAACTGTTTTTTTGGTTTTATAATTTGATTTATCATCTACTTTGTTTTTATATTTTATGATGTTCTTTTTGGATTTTTATGTCTATTTTTTCATTTTATTGTTTGGAGGAGGGGTTTGTTTTATTATTATAGGCTTTGAATTTTGGGCGTATATTGGAAACAAAAGATAAAAATTGTAAAAATAAATAAATAAGAGAGATTGCATTTTCTGAGTTGGCTGCCCACTGATGTGCATGGACTGCTGTTTGTTTGCTGGTCCTTTTTTTTTTTTACCACTGTAGCACTTTGATATCCCCCTTCGAATACTAGCTTTTGTAGACTTTATTACCAGTCTGCCAAGATAGCCATACAGACCTGCATACTACAGACAATCAAGTCCAATTACAGAAACATCGCAGGCAGGAAAGATAAACTGCAAAAGCCCTATAAGTAAATGTGAATAATTATAGCAAGTATTATGAACTACTGCTTGCAATACTATAGAACTCCTTTTTTTTTCTTTTTAAAATATTTTACTTTCCCTTGATTTCCAGCAAATAATTAAAGCTAAGACCCAATGAGTGAAATGTAATTTCCTGCTTCATCAGTAGAGCTCTTGATTCAGTGAACTCTTATTTAAACAACACAATCTGTCTCTTAGTGCTGCAAATTTAATGCAGTATCCTTAACACCATAAGGATAATTAGGAGGACAATTTTCAAGGCAATGTACACAGGTAAAAAGCATTTACACAGGTTAGCCTGAACACTGCCCTTCCACGATGCAGCTATAAATTTGCACCTTGTACCACAAACCATGGACTTTTAGCTGTAAATGAGAAGAGGCGTTCTGGGGGTGCGGGTGGTGTTTAGGCCGGAGGGAGAAAAAACGCACACGTGGACGCTAATTTCAAATCATCGTAACTACTTTTCCAGCAACAATCTAGCCACAGAAAAGTGACTCACGTGTCCTTTGTGCCTATAGAAAGTTTTGAAAGTGAAAGTGCATGTGTACTTTTGCTTTAAAAAATTGGTGAAAAATGCACACTTAGTCCGGTGCAGGCAGTTTTGAAAATTGCCTGCAGTGTGCATTACCTCTACATGCTGTAGAGGATGCTCCTCGGTGCTTTGCGTGCTACGCAAGATCATTCATCCAGTTGTGATGCCCCTCTTTCATTATCCCCGCTGAAACGAACTTTGCAATCCAAATGTAAGCACAAGGAAGAGTTAAGTGGCTTGCCCATGGTTGCATAGTGAGCTGGACCGGGCACTACAGTTGGTGTTAAACCATGCACAACTTTCAGTGTCCTACTGCAGTCCCACTGTTTTACATTTGGCTCTTTTGGTTGCGTGCTCTTAAGTGGTGCTTCATCCTCTAGTCCGTTTCCAAGGTTTTTTCAACTTGCTGTTAGGGAGACACCGTGAGGAGAAGAGAAATAATGGGCTTTTAGGTTACACATTAGCTTTGAGAATACACAGGCACTGGAAACATTACCTTGGAGAGGCGATAGAATCTCCATCACTGGAAGATTATAAGTGCAAGTTAAGATAAACATTTGCCAGGTTCAGTCTAGATGGATTACATGACCTCTTGAGATCCTTTCTAGTCCTGATTTTCTATGATTCTATAAAGTGACTAGGCATGTCTGGTTACCCGATTACCATTGTATGTGATTCCCTGTGTACACAGAACAACCTGCACTGTTAGGAAAACATAAACCAGAAACAAGTGAATAATTTCTGGGCTGAACTGTACAGAGGTTGTTTATCATAGAGCAGCTTTGACTAACAAAGTGTTCCCTCACCTCATAGCTCTTGTGACTACTAAGCAAACAGAGAGAGAGGTGTGAATTGTAATCATATTAACTTTGACAAACCAAAAAAGACAATTAATTACTCACGATTGAGCTAATCTGGTCTCCAGCCTGTGAAGACATAAATCCCATATGTTGGTTTGTTTTGCCCTTTGAGGGCCCATTAAAAGCCTCAGTGATTAATCTGTCTACCCAAAAAGTCTGTAAAGAATACAACCATGTATGGAAGGCAAGATAGCAATAGGAACAACTCCACAATTTAATTGTCTATCACTGATTTTTTCTTCATTTGCTTAAGCAGTTATGCATAAGCAGAAGCAAAAGATGCTGGTCTTCCCCTCTGAAATCACCATTATTGAACCGTTGGACCAATTTTTGTGCCAGCCCAAGCTGGCTGGATCATCGACTTTCAAGTCTTTAGGAGCAATGAGCTCTGATGCAAGTCTCTTGAGGATATAAGAACATAAGAAATTGCCATTCTGGGTCAGACCAAGTGTCCATCAAGCCCAGCATCCTGTTTCCAACAGAGGCCAAACCAGGCCATAAGAACCTGGCAATTACCCAAACACCAAGAAGATCCCAAGCTACTCATGCAATTAATAGCAGTGGCTATTCCCTAAGTAAACTTGATTAATAGCAGTTAATGGACTTCTCCTGCAAGAACTTATCCAAACCTTTTTTGAACCCAGCTACACTAACTACACTAACCACATCCTCTGGCAACAAATTCCAGAGCTTAACTGTGCGTTGAGTGAAAAATAATTTTCTCCGATTAGTCTTAAATGTGCTACTTGCTAACTTCATGGAATGCCCCCCAAAAGTGTAAATAACTGATTCACATCTACTTGTTCAAGACCTCTCATGATCTTAAAGACCTCTATCATATCCCCCCTCAACCGTCTCTTCTCCAAGCTGATCAGCCCCAACTTCTTCAGCCTTTCCTCATAGGGGAGCTGTCCATTCCCTTTATCATTTTGGTTGCCCTTCTCTGTACCTTCTCCATCGCAACTATATCTTTTTTGAGATGTGGCGACCAGAATTGTACACAGTATTCAAGGTGCGGTCTCTCCTTGGAGCAATTCAGAGGCATTATGACATTCTCCGTTTTATTAACCATTCCTTTCCTAATAATTCCTAACATTCTGTTTGCTTTTTTGACTGCTGCAGCACACTGAGTTGACAATTTCAAAGTATTATCCACTATGATGCCTAGATCCTTTTCCTGTGTGGTAGCTCCTAATATGGAACCTAACATCGGGTAACTACAGCAAGGGTTATTTTTCCCTATATGCAACACCTTGTACTTGTCCACATTAAATTTCATCTGCCATTTGGATGCCCAATCTTCCAGTCTTGCAAGGTCCTCCTGTAATGTATCACATGGTTGAAAATCTTCTGTGGGTTTTCACTGTCTCAGATTTGTCTCCACACACTAAGGCTCACTGTTAGTGTCTCTATGCAGTCTATTGATTCTATTGGAGAATTATCAGCTTCTCTGGAAACTGTGAGGGCTGTTGCTTTAATTTTGATAGCTCTGCTGTTTCTTCAAGGTCACTTGGTGAGGAAACTGCTCAAGTTGTTCTTTTTAACCTGAATCTGGCCAAAGATCTTGAGGTCCATTTTAAAAGGAGTTTGTCCTGCTAAGTTGGCACTTAGCAGGACAAACTCTAATGTTTTAAATTTCCCACCTGTTTGATATCCCTCGAGTTGTCCATATAAGTCATTAGTAGGATAACAACATAGCCAGATAAGTCAGCGGTGATCCAGAGATATTCCTGTGCAGGGCAGAGTTGGCAGGATAATTCATGGATAACGCTTTATTCAGCATTATCTGTCTGAGCTATCTGGATACATTTAGGATTGCCTCAGAGCAGCCCTAAAGTTATGCAGGGTGTATCCAGTCAACTTTAATCTTAACTGTCTATATTCAACATATAGCCAGTTAAACGGAAAAAAAAAACCCTTCTGAGCCAGCAGGGCCAAACGTCATCCCCCAAAATAAGTAAAAATGAAGTCTTGGCATAGTGCCCAATAGTCCCAATCCCCCCTCCCAAAAGAATGAAAAAACATTGCAGGCCATAGCAGCTCAAGATCCCCTCCCTAATATGAAAATCCCAGGCTTGCCTCCAGCTCCCCTCCTAAACCCCACCCCATTCTTCCCCATCCTTCTGCAATCCATACCCCCCACCCCCACCTGAACCTCCCCCAATACCCCTAATGCTATAGGGAGCATAGTATATTTGTACCATTCCTGGTAGCATCCAGCGTTGCTTTGGCAGCAGCACTGATAGCAAACACTACCCGCGTTGCTGTCAAAGTACCACGTATGCAATATGTCAAAAAGTGTAAAATGGAATCCAGCGCCCCAAAGAAAAGCTCCACAAAACAAGTGGGGGAAACACAAAACTTAAATCCCAATAGAAAAGTATTTCTCCAATACGCCTCAAAAAAAATCCTTTATGTCATAACATTAAAAGTCATCACTGCAATAGAAATAGGTAACACGCCCCCCACACGGAGCATGTTTCGCCATCCGGCCGCATCGGGAAGGGCAAACTCTGCAATAAAACAGAATACACATCTGTAAGAAATCTTTCCAATAAAGCACACCTGTAAGACAAATAACAACAGGAAAGCACTCCTACCTTGCAAAAGAGGCATGTGAAACAGTCTAAAAATGGTGACAAATTCATACCATACAGCCTGTTGCAGTCTGACACTGCAGGCGAGGGAGTGGACCCTTGGGCCGGCCCACCTAGGATGACAGGGTAGGCCGGGAGGCGGAGCCACAGGCTGGCGATGTTCACCCGGGGAACCAGGAACCCCCCAGGAGGAGCCCGTAGGATTCTGGAACCTTGGGACTTGGGCAATAGGCTGAATGTCCAGTGGCAGGGATGGCCTTAGGCCGGAGCTGTAGCGAAGGAAGTCCAAAGGTATTTGGTAGTCCGAGAACCGGCTGTACAGGCCGAGGGCCAGCTGATGGCAGGACAGCGGGCGGCAGCGGGGACTGTAGCTAACCGGATACTGAGGCAGGGTCTGTAGTAAGCTGGAACTGAAGCAGGCTATAGACTGGAACGGAGTCTGTAGCCGGCTGGAACTGAAGCAGGCTGTAGACTGGAACAAAGTCTGTAGCAGGTTGGAACTGAAGCAGGCTGTAGACTGGAACAAAGTCTGTAGCAGGCTGTGGACTGAAGCAGGCTGTAGGCTGGAACAAGGTCGAGAACAAACCGGGGTCGGAGGCAGGCAGCAGACAGAAGCGAAGTCGGGAACGAACCAAGGTCAGAGGCAGGCGGCAGGCTGAAGCGAGTCAAAAGCAGTCCAAGGGTCAAAAGCAGGAACAACGAACAGACGATGCGCAACTCAGAACTACTAGGCAGTAGTGAACCTCGTTGCAAGGCAAAGAGAAGGAGTCCGGGCGCCGGTTATATCGGCCTTAGGGCGTGACGTCATCAGCGCAGGCGGGGCCAGACTTCCGGGAGCTGTGCGCACAAAGTGGACGTCCTCGCGCGTGCGCGAGGCAGCGGAGAGACGGGCAAGCAATGGCGGCCGCCACGTGGAGCAGGCAGCGCCGCCGGGGTCCCAGCCACGCGGAACGCGGCGTTTCCAGCGGCGGAGGTAGGCACTGTTCAGTCCTAGCGGAGGGGAAGCGGCGGAGACCACAACACAGCCCCTCAAACACCCATGTTAAATACCCAAAAAGCAAACAGCACAAACAGATCACATGCTATACAGCAATCAATCATCAGTCAACATTTTAAGAAGACAGCAGAACATCAATGGAATGATAATAACATTTGATTAAGTTCATGAAGGAATAAAGCACAAAGATGGTGTATCACAGCTAGGGTAGACACCTAGATAACTTTAAATCTAACTTTTATATTCACATACAGTCTCCTAACTTGAAATGTGTATATTCAGTGGGAGGCTTGTCCTGCTGATTATCCGTCGCAGGTTATTCAGCTAACGTCAGCCAGATAACTTGTCTGCTCTTCACTTTCTGAA